>NC_134742.1:9112200-9764700 GCF_049634645.1 Pelodiscus sinensis
GCATCACCATCGCCACCAAGACCCGAGACCTCCCCTCCCAGAACCAGCCACCAGACCTACACCACAGGCATGCTCACACCCGCCAGACAGTCCAGCACAACCGCCGCTGACCAGACAGAGAGGCACCCTGCCACATCCTCCGGAAGCCCCGAACTGTCCCTCTCCCAGAACGTAAGGGTCTATCTCAGGGACATCCGCCGAGACCTCCCACCGCAGCTCCAGCCACCCCACTGACCGACGAGAAAACCCACCTCGACGCCTCTGCCCACCCAGTAGAGGGCCCCCCGCCAGAGCGTCACCAGTAACCCCGAAATGTCCAACGCCGCCCAAGTCCCATGGCCCTCAAGCAGCAGACCCATCAGCACTTCTGCGGGCCTCAAAAGCACTGCTACGGACCCAAAAGGAAGAAGCAAAGCAAAGAAGGGTCCCCCCCGCCACCGCCAGACCAGCTAGCTGCCACAACCGCCACGTCATCGGGGATGCCTCGCTCGCCCGACAGACCTGCCACCCCCTGGACTCTGCCCGCGCTGGCCCCAGCTTCGATAAGCCTCCTCTGACCCAACATCGTCATCATCAATGAAGAGGCAAAGAAGATCATGGTGAACATGTCTGTCCCCTTCAAGAATTGGTTGGCAGCACTGCGGGTGGCCCGCCTGCAAAAACGAGAAATATACACCCTGGCGAACACCCTGCCATTGCGAGGATACGCTGTTGAGATCCACCGCCCCCCCCCAGTAGGGGCGCTAGGATCGTGGGATCCCCAGAAAGAGCCACTGCTGGAAGCCTGCGGCATCAGAAAAAGATACTCCTGCCTCAGGAGGCAGCTGATGTTATCAGACACCATCCGGTGGTCACATACCAAAAGGACCTAACTGAGAAGGAAGAGGGTGAGGTTGATGAAGATAACCCCTCCATTAGCAAAAGGACAGCACCCCAACCCACCCGAGTTACTACTCACAGTTATGAGCCTGCAGAGTTGAGAAAGATCCAGGACGAATTTGCCAAGAGACCTGGGGAAGGGGTGAGAGAGTGGCTAGCTAGGGTATGGGACACAGGAGCTGGCCATACCCAACTGTCCTCCTGGGAGTGTGGCAGGGTAAGTCTGGGTGCAGGAGTATTCCTTAGCCCTAGGAATCAGGAGGGTC
This sequence comes from Pelodiscus sinensis, assembly GCF_049634645.1. Lineage (NCBI taxonomy): Eukaryota > Metazoa > Chordata > Testudines > Trionychidae > Pelodiscus > Pelodiscus sinensis. Next base: position 9,113,346 of record NC_134742.1, read on the forward strand.
CAACGTCTATCTGGACCTTTGCCTGTAGATGGGCTCGGGGAATTCACCACGCTGGTAGAGGTGAACCCACTAGCATCCCATGGATTAATGGGGATGAACTTAAAGGAGCCCTACAAACTATTGCTATAATAGGGTCTCCAGAACGGAAGGCAGGAAGAGAGCCCATGGGAACACCAGGTAGTAACAGGAGATTTAAGACCAGTGCTAAAAAGGGCTCCTATAAGGCTATAGCGCTAGCCACAAGAAATCATGCTCAGGACCACCGCATGACCTATCAGGAATTATTTGATTTTATGCTGTGGGACCGCTGAGAATTCGGGGAAACTGAGGTACCACAGGTCAAAGTTAAGGTGCGGAATTTAAAAGGAGATTATAAAGGTAAACAGGAAGGCTTCAAGCCTAGGTGTGAAGCAACACCACAGGAGAGGGAATTTAGGACGAAATTGTAGAAACGGTGCTTGGATATAGGGTTCACCAGAGATCTATTACACAGGCTGGCAACGGATAAGCTAAAGCTCCTGGCTGCCTCAAAGGGGGTTGAGCAGGAGAAAGCAGCAGTAACTCCTAGTGCTCCCCACTTCAGCTCCGACCCTCCACGCTGCTAAGGCAGCAATTACATGAGCTGCTGCCACTAGTTGAAATTGACCAGGGAAACTGACAAGCGGGAGTCGGATCTCTCGGTATAAATAAACTTCAGCAGGCAGAGAGAGAAATCCCTAAAGACCCCCGGATGTTAGTAACAGTAACGATAAGACTGCTGTCTCTTTCCTGGTAGACACTGGAGCCCAATTATCCATGATTAAAAGAGAAAACTTTTTCGGACCTCCACCTTCTGGCCGAAAGCAGGTTTTGGTTACAGGAGAGAACGGCACTATTGTGTCTAACCCGCTAGTCAAAGTAAAGCTGGATATCCCTTTAAACCCCTACCAGCAGCCCAGGAAACATGAGTTGATACATGGGAATGCCAATATACTGGGCATGGACATCCTAAAGGGCAAGGAAGGAATCATTGGTGGGGAAAGGTGGGCATTCGGAGCCAGCTGCAAATCCAGCACAACAATCCGGGAGGAGGGGAAGTTCCCCTCTATAGTGTCAGGTTACTAGCCCAAGCTCCTGCTCTCCCACCATCAGCTGTGACTCATGTAAAACAATACACTGTCCCAGCTGAAGCTGTAGCACCTCTCACCCAGCTAATTAAAGATCTGGAAACACGGGGGAAATCTTAATTCGCACTCACTCCCCGTACAACTCCCCGGTATGACCAGTAAAGAAATCTTATGGTAAATGGAGACTCACAATTGATTACAGAAAATTAAACAGTAACACAGGACCCCTAACAGCAGCAGTCCCCAACAAAGCAAGCATTGTAAATACCATACAGACTTGGAACAAGCAATGGCTAGCTGTGCTAGATATAAAGGACATGTTTTTCATGGTCCCTTTAAAGCCTGCAGACCGGAACAGATTTGCTTTTACATGGAAGGGTGTCCAATACCCTTTCACACGTATGCCCCAAGGGTTCAAGCATTCCCCCACTATTTGCCATGGGGTCCTAGATGGTTTAACCAGGCCACCTAGTATCCAAGTGCTGCAATATATAGATGACATCCTGATAGGAGGGGACACTACTGAAGTGCAGCAGGCTGTGGATTTAGTAAAGACTGCCTTAGGAAAATCTCGGGTTAACTTTACCCCCAGACAAGTGCCAGGGTCCCTCTCATGAGGTGAAGTTCCTGGACGCTGGCTGGCTGGGAGGGCGGAGGTTGGTGCCTGATGACACTGTACAGGAACTGAGCCAGGCACCTTCACCTGATGACAAATCCCAACTAAGGCAAACCCTGGGGCTGTGCCTACACTGGGCCACTTATTCCAGAAAAGCAGCCGCTTTTCCGGAATAAACTGTGAGCTGTCTACACTGGCCCCTTGAATTTCCGGAAAAGCAACGACGCTCTACTGTACAAAATAAGCCGCTTTTCCGGAAAAGCTATGCTGCTCCCGCTTGGGCAAAAGTCCTTTTTCCGGAAAAGCAGAAGAAATGGAAAAAAGCGGTTTGGACAGCGCGAGACCCTGTAGGAGCCCTGGACTTCCTGGTAACCCGAGCTCTTAAAGAGCTCGGAGGCTGCTGGGTGCACATGGCAGGAGTGTGCCGCAGACCCTGCTGCCTGAGCTGTGCCACATGCTGCTGTGCTGCTCAGCCGCCACCTCGCAGCCCAGCATGGCAGCTCCGGGTGGTGAGCCACCTGCACCCCCAGCTGAGGAGGCCCCCAGGGGCCTCAAACGGCAGGCCCCATCCTGGACCCCCAGGGAGCTGGAGACCCTCCTGGACCTCTGGCAGGAGGAGGAGGGTCGCCACGACCTGCACGCCAGGCACCGGAACGTAGATATCTACACGCGGCTGGCCAACAACCTGGCGCAGCAGGGACACCCTGCCCGGAATTGTGAGCGGGTCTGCTCGAAAGTCAAGGAGCTGCGGCTGGGGTACATCCGGGCCAGCGAGGGCACGGGGGCAGGACCAGACGCCTGCCCCTACGAGCAGATGAACGCCTTTCTGGGCCAGCCAGCCCTGCAAGGTCCGCCAGTGCCGGTGGACACATGCCAGTGCCCCCCAGTCATCCGGACCACCGAGGCAGGGGAGGGAGAGCGGCAGCGCATCCGGTGCAGAGGAGGCCAGCGTTGCCACCACCCAGCAGGCCCCCTCCAGCAGCTCCTCTGAGGCCGAGGCAGAGGAGGAACCCACTGGTGAGTCTTTGCAGTTTGCACTCCCAAATGGCAGGGGGCGGGGAGCCAGGTGCCCGGAGGGGGAAGGGGGAGAGCATGTCACTCAGGCCCCGTGAGCTGCACGCTGCGTAGCATGAGGCAGCAAGCAGCACGTGCAACCACGTGCAGCCTGGTGACCGAGAGGCACGTGGCTGCGGCAGGCAGCTGCAGGGCACGCCTGGGACCGTGCTGCTCTCACACATTCGGCGGGACCAGGGGGAAGGGTGGATGCCAGCTGGAACCGGCCAGGGCCCCAGGGACTGAGCCCAGAGCCCGCACCTCCGCCAAGGGTGCAGCACGGAGAACGGCACACTGTCCCATGCCTGGCTGTGAGGCACAGCCAGCTGCTCCTAGGAAAACCGCAGTGTCACAGCCCGTGAGCCTGGCCCCCACCGAGCCCATCGCCTGCTCCCAGTGCCTTGGCTGGCTCCCCGAGGGAAGTCCCCACTGTGGCCACACATGTCCCTGGGCTACTGGGTTTGCGGGAGGGATAGTGGGAGGGACAAGGGCCCCTGAGTTTTGCTGCAAGGATGGGACAGCCCCCCACCCAGTCACTCTTCTGGTTTTGTCCAGGAGCTATCCCATGCGAGGGGATCTGACAGCCCAAACCGCCTCTGCCAGATGTGCTCCCAGGCACTGTGTGGGGATGCATCTTGCTCCCTGTCAAACACCAAAGGTTTTCACAGTCCCCACCGGCAGGGAGTTCCACAGGTGAATGCAGCACAAGCACCCTCCCGCCCTCCATGGGAGGATACAGACCGGTGCTTACGATACTGGAGGGAGGACCCTACTCCAGGGGCGGTCCTCCTTGCAAACATACAACACGGGGGCAGGAGGGGAATCGAGTGGGCCCAAGCCCACAACTGTGGGGTCACCTGGGCTCAGGGATGGAGGGCATGATGCAAGTGCTGGTGATACAGCAAAAAGAAAAGAAAAACCATCACCATGGAAGATAAAGTAGAAATAATAAAGAGATCAGAAAGGTGAAAATCCATCATCCATTGGCAGAGCATGTGGTTACAGTTGGTCAACAATCGCAACAATTTTAAAAGACAAAGGTAGAATAATGGAGCACGTGAGAGGCCATACCCCAATGAATGCTACGATTATTACCAAGCAACCAAGCAAAGGTGTCTCCACTGAAGCTTTATCGCCAATCCTTCTTTCTAAGACAACCCAAAATATTTAAAATCCAATTGTCACAGGGACAGAAGGTAATGTGAAATCTTCTGAACAGGGGAAGAGACAGCAAAACAAACATTAGAGGGGAGTTAACCCTTCCCTATGCTATCCAAAACTAACTAAATATATAAATAGTTTGGCTAGAGTTTCCCCTACAATATGTACCAGTTCCGACTTACATACAAATTCAACTTAAGAACAAACCTACAGTCCCTATCTTGTACGTAACCCGGGGACTGCCCGTATACGGACTCCTATGCTGTATGGACCGGAGCCACCCAGTGGATAACTAACTGGAAAAATAACCACTGGGAAATAGGAGGGAAAACGGTATGGGGATTAGAGTACTGGAAGTGGATATACCACCCAGCAATCCCTAAGTATTGGACATGTGTCAGCACACCAAAAGAACACCCCGACTGCACGATTAAATAACCTAGCAGATGAAGCAGCCCAGGTCTCTGTCACCCAGGTGGACTGGGAACGCCTATACGTATGGCTGCATGAAACTCTGGGACACACAGGGAGTGGGGAGCTGGTGAGGCAGGCACATATCAGGGGGTGGCCCATCACCCACCAACAGGCTACGGATTTAGTGCAAGCCTGCACGACATGTGCTGAGACCAGGAGCCATATCACGGAAGGACAATGGTTTGCCAAATTAAGGGATGGGAAAACACTATGGGGGACCTGGCAGGTCGATTATGTGGGTCCATTGCCCACCACCAGGCAAGGGTGGAAATACATTCTCACAGGAGTGGAAGCCATCTCAGGTATAGGGTTCGCTTACCCTACTCGTTTAGCAACAGGACTGTCCACAATTATGGGACCGAGTCGCCTAATTCAATCTGACAATGGCTCACATTTTAAAAACAAGCCTGTCCAGGAGTGGGCGCTCCAGAATGGAGTCCAATGGACCTTTCACCTCCCATACCGACCTCAGGCAATGGCATAATTGAGAGATGGAATGGACTGCTAAAATACCACCTAGAGCCTACGGAGGGAACCTGGGGAGACAGACTAGCTGCCGTGGTTCAATGGCTAAACAATTGGCAAACTCCTACCGGTAGCCCAATTAGCAAAGGATTTTCCCTTCAAGGAAAGCCTCTCTGACCCCAAGGGCACCCCACCGAACTCCAAATATACCCCTGAGGTTACCGTTGTGGTCAAACACCCCAGTCAGGGCACGCATACCTGTGTACTTCAGAATTATAAAGACAAGGGCGTTTGGATTATTGCAAACCCCGACAAGCTGCCACCAACCATTTGAGGCTTGGATTATATCCAAGACTGGCTGACCTTTTGCTTTGTTGCAGGGAAGGAGTTAAGAGAACAATACCTGATTACCTCAAGGGCTTTTCACTTAGCGCAAACCCAATTCCAGCCGCAGCATGACTCTGGAATTAGCAGAGCTGTTTCTCCTAATCACTGCGATCTCCGCCGTACCTGAGCATCCGCTCAGGAATGCTATCCAGACTATTGCCTCCGCCACCGATGCTACAAAGTGCTGGATATGCACCCTCTAGATTCCCCCACAGGACTGGGAGTTGAATTTGTCCCTTTAAACTTAAATGACTGGTGGAACAAGAGCAACGTTTTCAAGTGGGGACCAGCCTGGTTTGATGACAGCAGCTCCAGTGACTACAAACTTTTAAAGGACTCTGGGAAGGGATCTTGGGGGTAGCATGGACAATGGCAACCTACACTATGGGGGTCAACCTCTGGAGTATATAACAGGAACCTCCAGGGAAGTATACCCAATCTGCTTTGAGAACAAAAATGGTACAGGATCCCACCTCTGGTGGTTAGAGGATCAGCAGTGTACCCACATTGTAAGTTTTAATGAGACATTTAAAATCTGGGTTGTCTATCCCAGTGCAACCCACCAAAAACCCTTAAGGTGCTGGGGATATAACATCTCCCACGGTGGCACACCACTATCTAGCAATGTTACCATTATTCCCCTAAACTTCAGCCAGTACCCGGAAGGAAAAGCCTGGTACAATCAGTCATTCATAATTCCTAACACTGGTCAAAAATACAACCCCACACTGGTAACCAGTAACACCCTACTCCCAAATCAGTGTGCTAGGACAGAGCTTTTTGCAGTGGATCAGGTCCTCCAGGACTTGCTGCTTGCCTTGCATTGCACAGCCACTAATGATAGTTGCTGTGCTACCCACCATACCCCACAGAAAGGACCCACTGGAACAGGGTGGTGTAAGGGACCCTACTCCCTTATTCTGAAGGAGGAGCCAGGACTTTTTCATTTGCAGGCAGAAAGCCTACAAGTATCTGTCACTGAATTGGATGGGGCGCTACTCAATGGGACACGCTGCCCCTGTGGGACTCACTGTACACCCCCACATTATGGCTCCTGGTATCACTAATCTTGGGAGCTTCTTACACCGGTTACCATGAAGGTCTTCCGCTAATCCCCTTACAATACGTCCCACAGGCTTCCACCAGTTCGTCCGTGCACTCCTGCCCTAGCTTGGAGTTGCTGAGCTAGAGAAGGCAGTAGTAAATGTATCTGGGCAAACAGAACAGGCACTCAAGCAAGCCCAGAGCATCTGCAGTGTGGTTAACGAGCAAATTCAATCAGTAGCCCGTTTTGCCCTACAGAACAGTGTAGCCTTAGATGCTGTTTTAGCCCAACATGGGGGAGTATGTGCGGTAATTAACCAATCTTGCTGCTTCTATGTAAATAAATCAGGACAAATTGAACAAGATGTACTCGCTATAAAGGGCGCTGTTAAGGTGCTACACGCTGTAACTGAGGACAGAAAAGCCTCATGGCTAGATTGGTTAGCCCAACACCTAGGATTTTCATTGACTCCATTCCTTCACTCTATTGTAAATACTATATTAACCATTTTACTTCTTGTAATTGCTTGCTGCATGCTTCTATGTATTGTTAAGCGTTTGGTGTACACTGTCACCTCCTCTGTGCAAGTCCAGTATATGGCATTGGGAAGCCATCTAATCAATCCCTTGATCCAAAATTATCTGATCAGACCCTGCTGATAGAGCGATTTTAGCTTCCTCCAAGAAGGGCAAAAGGTGCTGGCATCACCGACACCTTGCGTTCCAGGACATAGTGAGGCATGTCAAGAGGGTGGAATGTAGCCAGACATGAACCCCATCTTGTCTCCCTCTCCCGAGGTCAGGCCGCACCGAGACCCACAACGACCCCACAAAAGGGGGGAGGAGGTGGAGGAGAAGATCCTGCCCACCGAAACGACCTGGCCGCCGCTACTCGCTTCCAGCGCCTCTATAGAGCCAGCCTCCCAAGGCAATGAGAAGTCCTCCAGGAGAACCCGGACTTAAGCTCCATCCCCGCCCCAAGACTGCACGACTAAATCACGGACGTCTTCGCCCATGACTCTCGTAACATCACACTCTGCCCAGAGTGCCTGCCCCAGCTGCCGCGAGTCGCCCCATCAGAATCCCTGGAGTCGGACTTTGCCCCCTCAGAGGTCTACGTCAGACTAATGAGAACCTCCAACACTGCCCCGGGGAAGGACGGCATCATCTACCAACTCCTGAAAAAGCGCGACCCCGGCTGCCTGGTGCTCACAGACATCTACAACCTGTACAGGAAGTACCAACGCATCCCTGGGGCTTGGAAAGAATCCATGACAGTCCTTCCTATAAAAAAAAAAAAAGGAGACAGGGACGATGCAGGTAACTGGAGGCCCATCTCCCTCTCGAGCACCCTCTACAAGCTCTATACCAGCTGCCTTGCTGCAAGGATCACAGACTGGGCAATAGAGGGAGGGGCCATCAGCACCTCCCAGAAAGGTTTCCTGTCCTGTGAGGGGTGCTACGAGCACAACTTTGTACTACAATCAGCCATCCGCTCAGCCAGGCAAGACCACAAAGAACTAGCGGTGGCCTGGCTGGACCTCACCAACGCCTTCGGGTCCATCCCACACCAACACATCCTATAAACCCTTGAGGAATTTGGCATCCCAGACCCCTTCCTGCACCTCCTGAGGGTCCTCTACGGCGACTCCTCCACTACCATCCAAGCGGAAGATGGAGAGACGGCCCCCACCCCCATCAGATGGGGCGTCAAACAGGGCTGCCCCCTAAGCCCGATCGTCTTCAACCTGGCAATGGAGCCGTTGTTGCGGGCGGTCACGGCTGACCCAGCGGGTTTCCCCCTTCACGGCCACAAAATCAATGTCTTGGCCTACGCCGACGACCTGGTCCTGCTCGCAGACAATATGAACGGCCTACATCGACTCCTGGACATCGCCAGCCGCGTGGCCGAATGGATGGGGCTCCTGAGATCCTCCGCTGCACTGGCTCTGCAGCCACGCCGTCTCCGGGACTGAACCCCGGCTTCTGCGCCGCTCCTGGGATGCGCCGCTGCGCTGGCTCTGCAACCCGGGTAAGCTAACTGCGTTTTTCCTGCTTTACTTTCACTAAAACTTTCTTCTCTCCCCCCCCCCCCCCCCATCTTCCCTTCTCTGTTTTTTTTTTAATTTTTTTATTTCTCCTCACCTCCTCCGTCTCCCCCTCTCTGCTGACTGGACCTACCTCTGCCTTCCTCTGGGTTATGGGACCCCGTTCCCCTGGCCGAGGGTAAACCCGTTGTACCCTCGGTCTCGGTACCGCTTCCCTTCTCTGGTCCCCCCCCCCCGATCGCCTCCCCGACTGTCCCGCCTGCCCTCTCCTTCTCGTGGCTGTAGGTCTCTCAGCCCCGGGGATCTGACTAACGCCTCCGCTTCATTTCCCTCACGGGCGGCTTTATTACTTTTGTGTTTTGTTTTTTTTCTTTCCCCCGGCGGCCATTGCCGCGTGGCCAACCTCCCGCCCTCCCCCACCTCTGCTGCTCGGCTTCCCCCCTTGGATTTGGTTTGGGTGGTGGTTTTCTTTGTGCTACAATTGTGGGACCTGATCGCTTGCTACGTGGGACCTGATTGCTCGCTCCGGGGACCGATGGATCCAGCCCTTTTAAGGGCTTTTGCCAGCAGGATCCTGCCAGCAGCCTTTTGCCCAGGCACATCGGACGCCGCTGAGGAGCCTGCAAGCCTCCGCTTTTTTGCAGGGGTTTAAACCCCTGCAGCGGCTTTTCTGCCGGCCGCCTTACAGCTGATTCTGAATCAGCTGTTCAGGCCCCGCCCAGGCACGTCTTTGAGACTGCCTATTGGCTGGGGCTTCCCTGCTGTCTTAAAGGGACAGCTGCTCCTGCTTCCTGGGACCTGTGCCGGACCTGCTCCTGGATCCTGGGTCCCGCTCCGGACCCGCCCCCACCTCCTGGGTCCCGCTCCGGACCCGCCCCCACCTCCTGGGTCCCGCTCCGGACCCGCCCCCACCTCCTGGGTCCCGCTCCGGACCCGCCCCCACCTCCTGGGTCCTGGGTCCTGCTCCGGACCTGCTCCTGCCACGGTCCAGCTCCTGCCTCCCGGGCCCTGCTCCGGAGCTGCTCCTGGTTCCTGGGTCCTGCTCCGGACCTGCTCCTGCCACGGTCCAGCTCCTGCCTCCCGGGCCCTGCTCCGGAGCTGCTCCTGGTTCCTGCTCCGGAGCTGCTCCCGGTCCCTGCAGTAACAGCATTCGCTGGGCTCTTCTACCGTGAGCTGCACTTGCCTCTGCCCCAAGATGGCTTCCCGGAGGGCACCACCAAAGGTCTCCAGTGCTCCCCGCTGCAGCAGCGCAAGGATTACCAGAGCCAGCAGCCGTGAGAGGAAAATCAGCGCCTGGCTGAAGCCTGCTGACGCTACAATTGCTTCAGGGTCGGCGCTGCGCTCTCGCTGCTCGCCTGCTGTTCTCCGGGAGGCTGATGAGACTTCACGGTCGCCTGACCCGGGATCTGCTCCTCCCTGTACCGCCTCTCCGGATCTGGGAACTGCTCCCCACCCTGAAGTCCCATCGAGGATGCCTGCCACAGGACCTTCCATGCCAGGCCAGATCTCCCCCGGCCACCCTCCTAGCCCCCTGACCATGGTCCAAGTCGCTGCCTGCTGCAACGATGCCTCCCCGACTCCAGACCCGGCCTCTGCATGCCACCCTGCTGCCCCTGCAACACCGGACATCTCGCTGGTGGAGGGGATCCCGCGCTCCAGCGTCCCCCCGTTATGGGACCCCCTGCTTGCCCCGGATTCTGCCTGGAGTGCTGATCCTGCTACAGAACTGGGCCTATTGCTGGACCTGGGCGCTCCCTATCTCCCTGCTGCCTCCCCGATACTGCACCCCCCGCTGTCCCCGGACCAGGCCCGCTGCCCTGCTGCCTCCTGGACACCGGACCCCCCGCTGGCGGATGAGACCCAGCACCATGGTGCCCCCCTGACGCTGGATCCCGTACTATCCCCAGCCTTTAGCTGCTGCTCTCCTGTCTGTGGCGCCGAACCCACCCTTGACCCCGGACTTTGCTCACCACCTTGCCACCCCCGTGGCCCCAGAACTCCTGCTGGAGCCAGATCCTGCTTCTCGTCCTGCTGCGTCCCCGGGTCTGGACCTCCAGCTGTTCCCGGACCCTGCCTCGCGCACTACTACCTCCCCGCTGGTGATCCCCACGCCGGACCCCGACGCTCCTTGCTGTCCTGCTGCCACCCCAGCGCAAGACCTCGTGCCGGACCTGGTCCCTGCCTGTCTCCCCGCGGTCTCTCCAATGCCAGACCCGGACCTGGGCATCGTCCTCCGCCCTGCTACCAGAAGGTCTCCCCCGCCAGCACCAGACCCTACCAGCTGCTCGACCGAACTGATCTACTTGGACTTTCCCATTCCCGACCACACCCTCCTGTGCCCGGACTGCTTCCCCTTCCGAGGAGTGAGGACTCTGGGGGCCTTTAGCAAGCACGTAAAGTCGGTGCACCGGAAACAGATCGCCTTCCGCTGCGACCGATGCCACGGCCTCTTTGAGTCGCAGAAACGGTGCAAACGACACCAAAACACCACCTGCAAAGGCCCCTGTGCCCGAGTCGTCCCCTCGACCCCGATCCGGCTGGTGCCCACTACGCCGTATAGCAGAAAACAACCGATGCTGGACCATGAGAACCTCGCTCCGGTCAGGAGCACCCCCGCCACAGAGCCTGCCCCTTCACCATGAACCAGCCCTGCGCCTGACAGTCTATCACCAAGGGCCGGCCCTGCATCTGCCAGCCCAGAACAGGGATCCAGCCCGGAGCCCCGTGCCGTCAGGCCAAGCAACGGCCCATCTCCGGGGTCCCGCACCCCCAACCCTGCCGGTCCTCGGACCTTCCCGCCTCTGATTGTCAGGAACTTGTCCGTACGACTAGACCAGTTCCTGTCCACCGTCAGGAATGGCACCAGTGGTTGCCGGATCGGTGCTCCTCCGCGGATCAGCTCACCCCAGTCACCTGTCAGCAGTACCAGCCCCCCTCTCCGGTCCACCAAGCGGCGTCCGGCACCTGCCTCCGCTGACCCCTCCCTCCCAAGGACCCCGGTGGCCGCCACAGAGAACCCCGAACTGGCCAGGGACCGCACCGGGCCCCCCCGTGCCCCGAGATCACTGCCAGCCCGCCGGTCCCAGACGACAACCACGCGCCTCCACTAGCGCCCCCGGGGATGCTGACTCTCTCCGATCCGGAGCCGACTCCTCTGGCGCGCCTGCCCGGTCATCAGCATCCCGCCCCGCTGCCGTCTCCTCTGCACAGAGATCCCGTGCTCCAGCAGCCTCCATGCCTGTCCCTCCTGCAGGAGAGATAAGTTCCCAGCACGGACGGGGCTCCCGCCGCGAACGCACCGCCACGGCTTGGCAGCAGCTGTGGCTAAGAGAGCTGACATCGATTGACTCCTTCGATGGCCTGGTGACCGTGACGGAGCGCCTAACAGCCGACCTGGCTGCAAGTGGCGGGCCAGATCGCCGCGGTAAATCCCGATCCTCCGCGCCGACCCCCGTCACCTGAAACGACTGCCAGCTCCAGGGTGGGGAGACGAGGGGCCGCTGGCCGCCGAGACGACCCGGTGGCCGCAACCCGCCTCCAAACGCTCTACCGCACCAACCGCCCAAAGGCCGTGAGGGAGATCCTGGAAGGTGCCCCGTCTCCCTGCACGATCCCGCCCGACGCACTTCACTCGTACTTCACCTCTGTGTTTGCGAAGGAACGTCCCCGAGAGGGGCCCCGCCCGGACTGTATCCCTCAGTTACCGAGGCTAGAAGCCACCAACGACCTGGACAGGGACTTTACCCTGGAGGAGGTCCAGGTACGGTTGTCCAGGACCACCAACACCGCCCCCGGGAGAGACGGCATCCGGTATCTCCAGCTAAAGAGACGTGACCCTGGTTGCTTGGTGCTAGCCACCCTCTTCACCGCCTGCAAGAGGTTACGGCGCATTCCTGACACCTGGAAAAGTTCGATGACCGTCTTGCTGTACAAGAAGGGCGACCGTACCGATCCGGAAGACTGGAGACCCATCTCGCTGGGCAGCACTTTATACAAACTCTACGCCAGCTGCCTGGCGGCCAGGATCACTGACTGGGCTGTTCACGGTGGCTCCATCAGCTCCACCCAAAAAGGCTTCATGACCTGCGAGGGCTGCTACGAGTGTAACTTTGTGCTCCAGGCAGCCCTCAGAGAGACGAGAAAATCCCGGGGACAATGCGCCATCGCCTGGTTGGACCTCGCAAACGCCTTCGGCTCCGTCCCCCACCAACACATCGCAGACACCCTGACAGACTTTGGGGCCCCGGACGCCTTCCTCCGCATCCTCCGGGATCTCTACACAGACTGCACCACCACTATCCGCGCCACCACTGGAGAGACCGCACCCGTCGACATCCACTGTGGCGTGAAACAGGGCTGCCCCCTCAGTCCCATCATTTTTAATCTGGCCATGGAACCCATCCTGCGTGCCATCTCCCAGGGCCCAGACGGTCTGGACCTGCACGGCGTAAGGGTCGACGTCCTGGCCTACGCCGACGACCTGGTCCTGATCGCCGACAGTGCGGAGGGGTTGCAGCGGACACTCCAAATCGCCAGCCAGGCCGCTGACTGGACGGGCCTTCGCTTTAACGCCCGGAAATGTGCCTCCCTCCATGTCGACAGCAGCTTAAGAACCCTCACTAGACCAACCGCTTTCTCCATTCAAGAACAGCCCATGGCCTGCCTCCAAGAGGGCCAATTTTACCAACACCTGGGCACCCCGACGGGAATACGGGTCGAGGCCACTCCAACGGACACCCTCCACAAAATCCTGAGGGACGCAGAGCTGCTCGACCGATCTCTGCTCACACCATGGCAGAAAATAGATGCAATTAACACTTTCCTGATCCCCGCATCTCCTTCACCCTGAGAGGCTCCGCCGTCGCCAAGGTCCCCCTGAACAAAGCTGACAGCGCGATCAGAGCCCTTGTCCGGAAGTGGCTCTACCTGCCTCAGAGGGCCTGTACGGACATTGTCTACATCCCCCACCGGCAGGGAGGCGCCAACGTTCCGCGCATGGGGGACCTCTGCGACGTGGCCTGCATTACCCATGCCTTCCGCCTCCTGACCTGCCCGGACGTGAGAGTGCGCGCCATCGCAGAAAACGCCCTGCGCGAGGTAGTAAGGAGGAGGATTGCCAGGGACTCCACCGCTGCAGACATCGCCACCTACCTCAGCGGTTCCCTCGAGGGGGACTTCAGGAGGGACGGCGGTGACCTCTCCTCCCTATGGTCCCGGGCCCGCAACGCCACCCGCCGTCTGGGAAAACGAATTGGCTGCCGCTGGGTCTGGAGCGAGGGCCGTACGGAGCTTAGCGTCATGCTCCCCCGCATCACCGCACAAGGCTACACCACCGTCACCCCCGCGGCCAGGGCTCTGCTGGAGAGGCTCCTGAAAGGGACCATCCGCCGCCACTATACAGACGCCCTGGCTAAAAGACCGGACCAGGGTAAGGTGTTCGAAGTGACCAGCAAGCAAGAAGCCAGCAACCACTTCCTCCGGGCTAGCAACTTCACCTGTTTCGCTGACTGGCGCTTCATTCATAGAGCCCGCCTCAACTGCGTCCCCCTGAACGGCGCCATCCGCCACGGCACCAGGGACACGAGGTGCAGACGGTGCGGATACCCTCTGGAAACACTACCCCACGTGCTTTGCGGCTGCACGACGCATTCAGAGGCCTGGCGGCGGCGTCACAACGCCATTCAGAACCGCCTTGTGAAGGCTCTCCCGCCAGCCCTCGGAGCCGTAACTGTGGACTCCCCTATCCCGGGAACCAATAGCCGCCTGCGACCAGACATCGTGGTCACGGACGAACAGGCCAAGACAATTCTCTTGATTGACGTGACGGTGCCTTTCGAAAACCGCATGACCGCCTTCCGTGTCGCCCGGGAAAAGAAACTCAGCAAATACTCGCAGTTGGCTGACAACCTGCAGTCCCGTGGCTACTCGGTGGCGGTCCATGCCCTGCTGGTGGGTGCTCTGGGCACCTGGGACCCGGAGAACGATGCGGTGCTGGAGGCCTGCGAGGTCGGCCCTCGCTACACCGGCCTGATGCGCAGGCTGATGGTATCCGACGCCATCAGGTGGTCCAGAGACATTTACACGGAGCACATCACCGGTCACTGCCAGTACAACATCTAACCACCCAGCCCCCCTAACACCTCCAGTACACCCTGCCAGGCCCACTCCCGGACCTGCCCCTGCTCTTTTATCGCTAATCCTTGAACTACTATTAGCCTCCTTGCCCTCTGGCCCTGCCCGGGACCCCTTTCTGCCGCCCATAGGTACGGTCTCCCGTACTAGGCAGGGCCCCAACGAGCGCTATTGTCGCTTCCCTGGCCTTCTCCTACATCTCTCCGTAGTCCAGGTGTTAATACAAATAGGGCCCCCGACAGCTCTTTGGCTGTCTGGTGGTCTCTCTCTACAGGGTTGCCTACTAGATTAGCTCCTTTTTGTTGGCTCCCTTACACGCACGCTCCCCCTCTACACATTTGGGGGTACACTTCTAGCAACCCCCTCAGCCCTCGTGGAGGAACACTTAGTCTTCCAAGAGGCCCACATTGACTGCACACCCTGCAATTGTTAATCGTACTGTATGTATCTGGGACTGGAGAGGTTTTCTTGTCTCTCCATGATAACTCCAATATTACTATCCACCCCGCAGCGCAACCTGCTCCAGTTCGCCAGATGTGTTTTACTTGTTTACTGTATTATATTTGGAAACATCCACTCAATAAAACTCGTTTTATCTGTTCTTATCAGTTTAATAAAAAACTTCTATGAATGGAAACTACACTATGGTCAATGGACTGGCTTCTTCCTTGCTGCGCGGCAGTCACTCCTTCCAGCTCGGCGTCAGGGTTGCCGTGACAACACTCATCTCAACAGACGATCCATTTCGGCTCACGCGCGTTGGGGGGGACACCCCCCCGGTAAGTGACTCACTCAGCTCCTTTCCCCGGAGCTCCCCCGCTCACTCTATTCTGACTCTTCCGTTCACCAACTGCCCTTTGCCCCCATTTTCCCCTCTGTCTTCCCCTCCATGTTGCCTTCTCCTCCTCCTTTCCTTCCAGCCCCCATTTTGAATCCCTTTTTCCCCCACCATCTTACTTACCCCCTAGTCCCCAGTCCTTCCCCCTTCCCTTGTCCCCATCTTGATTCTTATTTCCTCAGCTATCCCGTCCCCTGGTTAATTCCAGCCCTTACTTCTTCCTACAGTCCCTGCTCTCTCCTTTCTCTCCCCGCGGACTTTCCAAAACCCCTCTAGACCAAGCGCGGCCCAGGGACCACGTTTCTTGGTCCCGGGCACCTCGTCGGCTGCCCCGCGGTCCCCCCCCCCTCCCATGCGCCGGCGGCTGGCCCCCTCACTCCCCACGTGGCCAGCCCCCCCCCCGCCACCTGGCCCAGGGATTTTACTTTCGGCCGCCGCTTGCTTTTCGCGATCGGTAATTAGTTTGGCTGTGGCGCTGGGGGCACGGACCGGGCTCCCCGGTCCCGAGTCCCTGGTTGGCCACCCCGCGGCCTCCCTTTCCCCCTCCCTGTGCCGGAGGCTGGCCTCCTTCACCCCCACGTGGCCAGAACCCCCCCGCCCCCCCCTCCGCCACCTGGCCTGGGGATCTAGAATTCCGCTGCCGCTTGCCCCACGCGGCCCCCCCCCCCCCCGTCCCGGGACCCCTGTAGGTAACCCCGCGGTCTCCCCTTCCCCCCCCCACCCGGGTGCTGGCGGCTGGCCCCCTCTCTCCCCACGTGGCCAGCCCCTCTCCCCCCCGCCGCCTGACCAGGGACTTGGCTTCCTGCCGCCGCCAGCCCGGCGTTTCGGCTGCGGCGCCGGGGTGTTTGATCACCCCGGGACACAGTGCGGCCAGCGGACCGGGCCCCCCGGTCCCTGGTCGGCCACCCCGGGGCCTCCCCTCCCCCCCCCACATGGACCGGCGGCTGGCCTCCCCTTCCCCCACGTGGCCAGACCGCCCCCTCCGCCCAGCCCAGTGAGCTAACTTTCTGCCGCTGCCGGCCCCACGTGAGCGGAGTTTCGGCTGTGGCGCCAGGGTGTCTGGACACCCCGGGACCCGGCACAAACCGCGGACCAGTCCCTCTGGTCCCGGCCCCCGGGACCGTTCACCTCGGGTCCCCCCTTCCACCCCACACGGGCGCTGGCGGCTGGCCCCCTACCCCCCCTCCGCGTGGCCAGCCCCCCCCTCCGGCCAACCCGGCGGTCAATCCTCCAACCGCCGCCGGCCCCAATCAGAGTCTTGGCCGCGGAGCCGGGGAGTCTAACTCCCCCGAGACCCGGCGTGGCCCGCGGTCTCCCCTCCCCTCCCCTCTCCCCCCTCCCACGTGCACTGGCGGCTGGTCCCCTCTACCCCCACGTGGTCGGCTTCCCCCCCCCCCCCACCTCATAGCCCAGTGGCTGGCCCTCCTGCCGCCGCCTGCCCCACCCGTCCGGAATTTCGGCAGCCGTGCGGGGGTGACTAGCAACCTGAGACCCGGCACGGCCCGTGGACCGTGCCCTCTGGTCCCAGGCCCTTAGTTGGCCGCCCCGGGGTCTCCCCCTCCCCCCCACGTGCGCCGCCGGCTAGTCCCTTCTCCCCCCACGTGGCCAGCCCCCCCCTCCGCCCAGCCCGGCGGCTCGGCTCCCGGCCGCCGCTTGCCCCGCTCAACTGCCGCTTCGGCCTTTTCGCCGGGGGGTTTAAACCCCCCTAGACCCAGTGCGCCCCGCGGACCGTACTGTCCGGTCCCGGGCCTCTAACTGACCTTCCCGGGATCCCCCCTTCCCCCCCCCGTGCAGGCAACTGGCCCCCCGTCCCCCCCGCCAAGCCCGGCGGTTCTTTTTGCTTTCGTTTCCTCCGGCCGCCGCTGGCCCTTTCCGAGAAGCCCCATCCGAGAGGCCACTCGGTACCTCCTACATCGACTTTCCCCTCCGCAAGGGCCGCCTCCCATGCCCATATTGCTCCACCTTTCGGGGTACATTAACTTTGGGAGCCCTCAGCAAACACATGCGCAACATACACCGCAAACAAATCGGATTTCGATGCAGAAAATGCAAGGACCGTTTCCACACACAGAAAGCATGTAAACTGCGCCAACGCTCCTGCATGCCTCCGGAGCCAGAAGCAGCTGGATCAAGTGGGCCAACATCGTGCGCCGCAGAAGATGCAACTCCAGCTCCCCCACCACCAGAGAAGGGTCTGCCTGACTCAAGACCGCTGCCAGCAGTCCAACAAAACCCACCAAAAGACACGACTCCCCCAACAGAGATCCACCAACACACCCCAACACCAGAGGCAACCGAGACCACCATACACCACAACTCTCACGCCATCACTCCACATGTGAGTCAACCAGCCGGCCACCCTGCCACCGCTGAGCCCTCACTCTCACAAAACGTAAGGGCCTTCATCAATGACATCCGCCAACTCGCCTCACCACAACACCAACCTGCACACCAGCCTGTGAGAGCTCACAACCGGTCCCCCATACTGACCCAGGGACAGCCTCCAGGCCGGTTCGCCGCACCCCATGGCTCCATGATTACCACCAGGGCCCAGGTACATGCACCCAACTACTCTTCACCCACCCGCCAAACCCATCACCGCCCTCAGGTACTCACCCACCACAGCGCTGACCCAGGTCGGACCAGGGATGCCCACCAGCCATCAGGGCCCAGCGACCAGATCTATGAGGACATCCCGAGCCCAGCCCCAACATCCACTGCACAAGAGGCCAGCAACGTGCAACAAAGTACCGTAAGTGGCACCGCCCCTCTCCCACCACCCACCGAACCTCTCAACGACCCTGACCTCCTCAACCAGTCACTCCAGGGACGGCGCCAACCCCGGGAACGTACCGCCACCGCCTGGCAGCTCCTCTGGCAATCGGCATTGGCCGAGACATCATCCTTCCCTGATTTGGAAACTGCCATCAGTAAACTCACAGCCGAACTTGCAGAGGAAGCCCGACCAGCAGGATCACAACGAACTACAAAAAGACCCCACCAAGACCATAATGCCCCCCCACAGCGAGGCCAGAATGCTCCGAGACCCACGACGGCCCCACGTGAAGAGAGAGGAGCCGGAGGAGGGGACGCTGCCCGCCGCAATAACCCGGCTGCTGCTACCCGCCTCCAACGCCTCTACAGATCCAGCCGCCCGAAGGCAATGAGAGAAGTGCTCCAGGAGAAGCCGGACTTCTGCTCCATCCCCGCACCGCAACTCCACGATTACTTCTCCAATGTCTTCGACCAAAACATCTACATTCCCGCACCACGACCAGTCTGCCTGCCCCAGCTACCCCGGGTCATGCCATCAGAAGCCCTGGAATCAGCCTTTACTCCCTCAGAGGTATCCGCCCGGCTGTTGAGAACCTCCAACACTGCCCCGGGAAAGGACGGCATAGGCTACCAACTCCTTAAGAAGCGCGACCCAGGCTCCCTAGTACTCACGACAGTCTATAACCTGTGCATGAAACACCAACGTATCCCCAAATCCTGGAACGAATCGATGACGGTCCTATCCTTCAAAAAAGGGGACAAGACGGATGCGGGCAACTGGAGACCCATCTCCCTCTCAAGTACACTCTACAAACTGTACACCAGCTGCCTGGCAGCAAGGATTACAAATTGGGCGTTGGAGGGAGGGGCCATCAGTACTTCACAAAAAGGTTTCATGTCATGTGAAGGGTGCTACGAGCACAACTTTATTCTCCAATCAGCCATCCACTCATCCAGGCAGAACCGCAAGGAGCTGGCAGTGGCCTGGCTCGACCTGTCAAATGCATTCGGGTCCATCCCCCACCGGCACATCATCTCCACCCTCCAAGAATTCGGCATGCCAGTCACCTTCCTGAACCTCCTGAGTGACCTCTATAGTGATTGCTCCACAACCATTAGAGCGGAAACCGGAGAAACTCCCCCCATCCCCATCAAGCGAGGCGTCAAACAGGGATGCCCGCTCAGCCCAATCATATTCAACTTGGCCATGGAACCTCTTCTTCGGGGAATCACGGCCAACCCAGCGGGCTTCACGCTCCACGGCCACAAAATCAACATCCTGGCCTACGCGGACGACCTGGTCCTCCTGGCAGAGTGCACGTCGGGCCTCCAACAACTTCTTGACATTGCTGGCCAAGCAGCAGAGTGGATGGGGCTCTCCTTCAATGCGAAAAAATGCACCTCCCTCCACACCTTGGGTAATAACGAAGACGCAGTGAGACCCACTCAACTCAAGATCCAAGGACGGCCCATGGTGGCTCTGAAGGAGGGTGAGTCATACCAACACCTGGGCACACCAACCGGGGTCAGGGTCCAGCAGACCCCCTCACAGACTCTCGACTCCATCCTTAGCGACGCAAAGAAGCTCGATGACTCCCTGCTGGCCCCATGGCAGAAAATAGACGCCCTCAACACCTTCCTCCTACCCCGCATCCCCTTTGCTCTTCGGGGCTCGGCGGTGGCCAAAAGCCCCCTAACCAAAGCAGACAAAGCCATCCGGAGCCTGGTTAAGAAATGGCTCTACCTGCCTCAGCGGGCGGCTACAGACATAATTTACATTCCCTACAGGCAAGGAGGGGCCAATGTCTGTCGCCTGGGAGACCTTTGCGACGTGGCCACCATCACTCACGCATACCGCCTCCTCACGTGCCCGGACAACAGAGTTAGCGCCATCGCCCAGGCAGCAGTAACAGAAACCACCCGCCGGCGCATCACCAGGAACCCCACCCAACAAGACATAGCAACATACCTCAGTGGCTCACTGGAGGCAGAGTTTGGAAGGGAAGGAGGCGACTTCTCCTCCCTCTGGTCCCGCGCCCGTGTAGCCACTCGCCGCCTCAAGAAACGACTCGGCTGCCACTGGAGCTGGGACGAGGCCCGATCCACTCTTGGCTTTGTCATCCCCCACATCGGCTCAGAAAGACGCACCACCATCACCCCACAAACCAGGAAATTCATAGAAAGACTGCTCAAGACGTCCCTGCGCCGCCACTACATACACAATCTAAAACAAAAACCGGACCAGGGCAGGGTCTTTGAAGTGAGCAGCCGGTGGGACGCCAGCAACCATTTCATGCAACGAGGCAACTTCACCCGCTTCGCAGACTGGCGCTTCATCCATAGAGCGCGCCTCAACTGCATCCCCCTCAATGCGGCCATTCTCCACGGGAACCGGGATAAACGCTGCAGGCGGTGCGGAAACTATGACGAGACCCTTCTCCACGTCCTCTGCGGTTGCACGACCCACTCAACAGCCTGGAAACTACGCCACAACGCCATCCAAGCCCGTATAGTAAAGGCGCTCCCCCCAACACTTGGCACGGTGCTCGAGGACGCCGTCATCCCAGGGTCAAACTGCTCCCTCCGTCCGGACATTGTGATTACTCAAGAAGAAACTAAGAAAATCACAATGGTCGAGGTGTCCGTCCCCTTCGAGAACCGGCCAGCTGCACTCCAGGCGGCCCGCTTAAGAAAAATTGCAAAATACTCCGGGCTGGTGGACACTTTGCGGTCACAAGGTTACACGGTGGACCTCTACGTCCTGCTAGTGGGGGCGCTGGGCTCCTGGGACCCCAAAAATGAGGCAACCCTGGAGGCGTGTAACATCGGGAAAAAATACGCTAACCTGATGCGCCGCCTGATGGTTTCAGACACTATCCGGTGGTCCCGGGACATTTACATCGAACATGTCACTGGCCACCGCCAATTCCAACTCCCAGAACCACAGCCCACCTGAACCTCAAGGATCAATTAGAATAGCAATGTGTGCCACCCCCCCCCTCCGTGTGCATGTAGTTATTGAGTGAGTCCAATTGTCTAGGTCCCGCAACCTCCCTCCCCCCCTCTACGCCCCCCGTCCCCCGTAACTCTGCCACTACCCCATCCCTACCCTAACTTCCCCTACTAATACCGAATATATACATAAAAAAAAAAATCCCCCGGGTGTGTAACACGACCTGACCAAGAGGACACGGATGCAGCTGAAGAGGACGCCGCGGGACCCACTCCTGTCTCCGGAAATACTCCCCTGGTAACCAACCTCTTAACCCTTGTGCTTCGTCTCTCGGCGCCGATCCTGGGCCCGTATCCTGCCCCACCTGGTCAGCCATTACTTTCCACACTCAACTTATCCACCATTTACTTGCTCAGGGGGGTTTCCTATCCCCCCTCCAGGCGGGAGCAACAACGAGGACCAGGATACGGTAATAAGGGAAGCCAAGGGACACGGAAGTCGGGGAACTGAAGGTCTACTATGCTTATGCCTACACATTCTAAACACAGAAACCAGGAGCAGATCGTGGATTACACCCAGGGCATAGGTCTGATTAGTATGGGTGTGTCAGTACCCCCCAACCACTAGACTCCCCGCCCCTACTAACCCCCCTACCCTACCCCCCTGGGCCATTCCACAATCCAACTCTTGTCCCGTACATATGGAGGAATGTCTGCGAGTGTGACTGTGTAGGTTTAAGTATGTATGTATGATTGAATTGTACCTCCCCTCCCGCTCCCCAAAATATAGATCGCTAGAACCTCCACCCGACTCCAAGTCACAAACTAGGCGCGCTTGCCCTCCCACAACGGACAGCCCCCTCAATTGGTCCTATGATCCCCACATTCACTCCCAGGCACATTGACCCTGCGTACGCCCCCACAACCCAACCAATGGTGCGATGCTCACCCTACCGAATCCAAACCCAACCCACTTAAACTACCAGTTCAACCTCAGAATGAGCACCGCCACCAAACCCCCATCCACTAACCAGTTAACCACCCCATTGGCCGTCTACATCCGGGGCCCCACACCCCCCCTTGTTTCCATTCACTTTGGGCTTCTAACTAGCCACACTCCAAACCCCCCTGCCCCAAGCCTCCCCCTCCCTCAGGAACTACCTATTCTTCGCACTCCCCAACGAAAGGCCTAGGTCATCATTCCAAAGGAGGAAGGCACCCCACCAATGGGCCCCCCGGGGGGGGCCCAAACGCCCCACCACGGGCCATAAACCCAGGCCCCCAGGGCATAGATCCCCCCTACCACCGTACCTCAAGCCGGCTACCGGATGTACCCATTCTCTCAGTCCTACTTGTTACTCAAAATTGTCTATCACAATTTATGTATTGTTTGTCTTTAAAAATTCTCTAAATAAACGTCAATCTGTTCTTCGTGGGACCACCGGAAGACCCCCCCAGGACAATTGGATCATCCCTGCACTTTCATCTGGTTGCTGAAACTTCCGCTGCATTGGCTCTGCATTCCCATCAGGCTCCTGCTTCACCTTTGAGATCCTCCGCTGCGCTGGCTCTGCAATCCAGGCTCCTCGCTAGGCTCCGCTGCGCTGGCTCTGCATCCCCATTGGACTCCTGCCTTGCTCCTGAGATCCTCCGCTGCGCTGGCTCTGCAAGCACCCCCTGCCTTGGCTGAACCCCGGCTTGTGCTCCGCTGCGCTAGCTCTGCAACACAGGCTCCTCGCTACGCCCCACTGTGCTGGCTCTGCATCTGCTTCGCCCCTGAGACCCTCCGCTGCGCTAGCTCTGCAACCCGGTAAGTTGACCTTCCACTCTGGTCAGTTTCACCCCTGCCTATTTCATTCTCGTCCCCGCTGCGCTAACTTCCCACTCTGGTCAGTTTCACTCCTGTCTATTTGTCTCGGCTCCCTCTGTACCCCAGCGGCCATTACCACGTGGCTGACTCCCCCTCCCGCCCCCCCTCTGCTGCTCCACTTCCCCCATTGTATTGGTTCCTATCTAGTCAATTTCACTCCGGTCTGTTCTATCCCTGCTGGCTCTGCAACCCTTTCCACTCTGGTCAGTTTCACTTCTATCTATTTCATTCTCGTCCCCCTCGGCGCTGGCTCTGCAACCCCAGTAAGCTAACTTCCCACTCTGGTCAGTTTCACTCCTGTCTATTTGGCTCGGCTCCCTCTGTACCCCAGCGGCCATTGCCACGTGGCTGACCTCCCGCCACCCCCCCCCTGCTGCTCCGCTTCCCCCATTGTATTGGTTCCTATCTAGTCAATTTCACTCCCGTTCGTTCTATCCCCGCTGGCTCTGCAACCCAAGTAAATTAACTTTCCACTCTAGTCAGTTTCACTTCTGTCTATTTGTCTCGGCTCTCTCTGTGCCCCGGCGGCCATTACCACGTGGCTGGCCCCCCCCCCCTGCTGCTCCGCTTCCCCCATTGTATTGGTTCCCATCTAGTCAATTTCACTCCCGTCTGTTCTATCCCCGCTGGCTCTGCAACCCAAGTAAATTAACTTTCCACTCTAGTCAGTTTCACTTCTGTCTATTTCATTCTCGTCTCCCGCTGCGCCTCTGCTGCTCAGCTACCCCCTCCTTTTTGTTCTGGCTTCGCTCTTGAATCGTTGTTTCACTTTCGTCTATCACTGCAACCCACCTCACTACTAAGTTTTACTTTCTGATTTTGTTTCGCTTTTGTCTATTACCATTTGCTTGCGGTTTTTGTCTGCTTATCTCACTCTGGTCAGTTTCATTCTCATCAGTCTTGCTCTCGTCAGTTTCACCCTCGTCTGTTGCACCTTCGCTTCCTGTCCCGCCTGCCTGTGGGTCCCCCAGCCCCGAGCTCCTGACTAAGCCCCCGCTCCGTTTCCCCCGCAGGCGGCTTTATTACCTTCGGTTCCTTCCGTGTCCCGGTGGCCATTGCCACGTGGCCCGCCCCCCCGCCTCCCGCCCCTGCTGCTCAGCCACCCCCCCTCTTTTTTATTATTATTTATTCTTCTTTGTTGACTTTGCTTGGGGATTTGGTTTCACTTTTGACCGTTACCGCGGCCTCACTTGCTGTTCTTAAACTCTGGTGCGGTTGGGGTCTGTGCTGTTGTGTCTCGCCGGTGCTGCTTCCCGTGGCTGCTGTTTGCTGTTAATGCTGTGTCTTGCTGGGCTAACTGTTGGGAGTGCGCTCTGAGACTAACATTGCCGTTGCGGGCGCTCAGTCTCTCCCGCGGGCGGCTTGCTCCTCCTCCCGGCGGCCATTGCCACGTGGCCAGCCCCCCGCCCTCCACCGCCTCTCCTGCTCGGCTAACCCCCCTCCTTTCTTCCTTTTTTGGCCTTTGCCTTGGGATCTTTGCTTCACTTTCGTCTATTACCATAACCCACATTGCTGCTAAACCTTACTTCCTGATTCTATTTCACTTTCGTCTGTTGCCACTTGTTGCGGTTTCTGTCTGCTTGCTCGCCTGTCTATTGGTCCACATTTCTCTCTCCCCTCCCCTCTGGCCCCTGCCCCTGTACTGATTTTCCTCCGCTTCACACTGACTCTACCTCCTCCCGCCGGTTGGTCCACTGACCCCTTGTCTGACACGGTTGGGGTTTGTGCTGCCGTCTCTCGCTGGTGCTGCTCCCTGTGGCTGCTGTTGGCTGCTGATTCAGGTGTTTTACTGAGCTGACTACTGGGGTTGTGCGTTGGGGCAATCGTTATCGTTGCTAAATATTGTAGTACCTGGCGATTTCTCCAACGCAGACCCCCCTGCCCTCTGAGAGGCCGCCTCCTGACCCCCTGGTCCCCTCTGGGACCACCGCAGCCAGAAGCCCCCTGCCCTGTTCCCCTCCCCCCCGGTCGGGTGTCTCTGTGTTCTATCTTTCAGTATGTCGAGACGACCTGCCAGCCCCGCGAATGCCGCGTCGGGAGACTCCAGCTCCTCCGACTGCTTCCTGTGGCGACCTGTCCGGATGGGAACCAGACGGCACCCGCCAGGCCTGATGCCCAGTGACCTGCCCAGAGCCCGGACACCACCAGATGCCAGAGGGGCCCCCCCAAGAGCCGTGCGACGTCCAACACCCCGTGGCCGGAGACTCGATACCATCGTTCCAGCCCCCGCCGGTTCCAGATGCCAGTTCCAGCCCGGCCCGGTGTGGCCCTGCCGCCATGCCACCCGCAGTCCTTTCCTCCCTCCCTTCCTCCGCTGTCAACTGGGCGCTCCCGCTAGACCTGGACAGCAACTTTGCCCCCTGCTTTGCTGGGTCCGGGGTGTCCCCTATTGGAGGGGACACCGACCGATTTAACCGCGTCTGGACCCCGCACCAGGAGGAGATCGCCCTGCTAAGCCCCCCCCAAACGCTGCTACCTGTAATTCCTTCCCCACCCCTGACCTGGGACTTAGTCTGCTGGCCCAACTCTGCCAGCCCCATCCTGCCTGAGGCCCTGGAGGTGTGGTCATCCTCGTGGCCCCCTCCATCTCCAGTCCCTACCCCTGCCATATTAGGGCTACAGCCCCAGTCTCCCCTGAGCTCCAATACCTCCCCCCTACGCTCTGACCCAGGCACCGCCAGCCCGGAACAATCTCCCCGGGCGGCCCAGAGCGACCAGCCATCCCCAACCCACGCTCCCGCTCCTGCCCGCATGGCTACCGCTCCGAGCATGGCTACCACTGCTGTCGCCTCGTACGCCGATGCCGTTAGGGCCAATCTCTCAGGGAGTACCTCCAGCTCAGAGAGTGCTACCGACCCCAGGGGACCCCGCAGACATAGCGCGGGGACCCCACCGCCCCACGTCCCGACACCAGTCACAAGGGCTGCCGGCTTGAGACCGATTAGAACATGCCGGCAGCAAGCAATTCCCGTCTCCCTGCATTCGGATCGCTGCTCCAGTGACTCCCCCTCCCCCATCTGGTCAGGTAGTGACGACTCGGCGTCCTCCCCCTCCTATGTTCCTGACCCCCTGCCTCCCCGTACCCGCCCGAGGCGGGAACCCCGTATCCCCCCACCCAGCGACGAGTTCCAGGGGCTCGTGCTTATCGAGTTCCCGATCCCCAAGAATCACCCCGCCTGCCCGTGCTGCTCCACCTACAAGGGGCTCACAACCACCACCTCTCTGCGCCAGCACATCAGGCAAGTGCACAAAAAGAAGGTGGGCTTCTGCTGTGCCCACTGTGCCAAGCCCTTCTTAGCCCTAGCGGGGTGTAAGGTCCACCAGTCACGGTGCCCCGCCCTCCCTAGGGGAACACCTGCCAGCTCACCCCTAGAGCAAGAAACCTCCCCGGACCGCTTAGCCGCGACCTCGCCTCCACCAACCACGCATGCCACTCCAAGCCAGGAGCCCGTTATCCCCCAAGACCCAAACAGCCACGGGTCCTCTTCTAGCCGCAGTACCGCCGTTAGCGGCAGGCCCCCTAGGCCCTCCAGAATCCCCACCCTCCTCCAGCCCCACCAGCGAACCGCAGCCTCAGTCAGCCTCGCCAACCTGTCCCAGACGGTTCGGGAATACGTCCGAGGCGTGAGACTCAACGTGGCGGAGAGACGGACCAGCGCCCCTCCACGGCTCCAGCCCTACTGCCCTCCCTCACGAGACAACACCACCAGGTGCCGACCCGGCCAGAGGGAGGGACCCAGCCAGGCTCGTGGAGGAGACATCACCAGCAGTCGCCCTCCTGCCGCCCCCAGTAGTCGCCACGGCGCACCCAGATCCAGCGCCGGACCCGCCGCCGCCACCGCTCTCCCGCCTCCTGCTCCAGACCGCAGACCCACTGCACGCCGCGACGACCCGCACTCGGCTCTGGACGCTCCAGAGCAGCGCCGCACCACCGCACACGCCTCCCCGACTCCCGACCCAGGGGAACACCGGGCCCCTGCCGCCTCACCCGCCGTACCCGAGACTGCACAACCAGACAGCCAGCGGGTGAGGGGCAACCGAGAGCGCACTGCCACCGCCTGGCAGCTCCTCTGGATAGAGGAACTGAGAGACACAAACTCCTTCCGTGACCTGGAAGACGTGGTCAAAAGATTCACGGAGGAGCTAGCAGAGGGACTCGTGCCCGACGAACAAGCCCCGACCCGTACGCAGCACCCCCGACGTGGACCCCCAGCACCGAGACCCGACACCGAACCCGCCATAAACAACAGGAGAAACGACCGCCAGACCGACACGGTAGCCGCCACCCGCCTCCAGCGCCTGTACCGGTCCAACCGTCCCAAGGCGATGAGGGAGATCCTCGAGGAACCCTCGCCATTCTGCGACGTTCCCGCAGACCGCCTACACACCTACTTTACCGATGTCTTTGACCGCGCAGCATGCCCCGAGACCCACCGCCCAGACTGCTTGCCCCGGCTGCCTCGTGTCGACTCCGCAGACGACCTGGAGCATGACTTTACCCCTAAAGAGGTGTTTGCCAGGCTCGCCAGGACCACCAACACAGCACCGGGGAAAGACGGTATCAGGTACCAGGTGTTCAAGAAGCGTGACCCTGGTTGCCTCGTACTCGCCGCCATCTTCAACCTGTGCAAGCAGTTCCGGCGTATCCCCAGCGCCTGGAAGTCGTCCATGACGGTTCTGCTCTACAAGAAGGGCGACCGGCAAGACCCTGGGAACTGGAGACCCATCTCCCTCTCCAACACCATTTATAAACTTTACACCAGCTGCCTCGCCGCGAGACTTACGGACTGGGCGGTAAGCGGAGGCGCCATCAGCGCCGCCCAGAAGGGCTTCCTGTCCTGCGAGGGGTGCTATGAGCACAACTACGTGCTACAGGCGGCCATCCAGTCAGCCAGACGGCGGCAAAAGCAGTGCGCCATGGCTTGGCTGGACCTCACCAACGCCTTCGGGTCCATCCCCCACCACCTCATCTTCGACACCCTGCGGGAATTCGGCCTTCCGGACTTTTTCCTCCACCTACTCAAAGACCGATACAGTGACTGTACCACCACCATCCGCGCCGAAGAAGGCGAGACCGCCCCCATCCTCCTCAGGCGCGGGGTCAAACAGGGCTGCCCCCTCAGCCCCATCGTATTCAACCTGGCCATAGAACCGCTCCTGCACGCCATGGCGAATAGCCCCGTCAGCTTCAACTTGTACGGTGAAGAGATCAGCGCCCTGGCCTACGCCGACGACCTCGTCCTCCTGGCCGACAACCCAGAGGGCCTCCGCATACTCCTGGAGGTCGCCAGCCGCGCGGCCGAATGGATGGGCCTGCGCTTCAACGCCAGGAAGTGCGCCTCTCTGCACATCTCCGGCGACGCCGGTGCCCCGGTATACCTGACGCAGTTCCAGATCCAGGGGGAGCCCATGACCGCCCTGGCCGACGGCGAATCCTACTTACACCTCGGCACGCTGACCGGCATCCGCGTCCAACAGACCCCGACGGCAACCATCGACGGGATTCTCGAGGACGCCAAAAAGATCGACGGCTCCCTGCTCGCCCCTTGGCAAAAGATCAACGCCTTGAACACTTTCCTCATCCCCCGCATCCGGTTCGCTCTCAGGGGCTCTGCTGTCGCCTAGGGGCCACTGAACAAGGCAGACCGCGCCATCTGGCAGCTGGTCCGGAAATGGCTATACCTCCCCCAAAGGGCCAGCTCCGACATCATATACATCTCGCACAGGCAAGGGGGTGCCAACGTCCCGCGCATGGGAGACCTGTGCGACATCGCCGTCGTGACACTCGCCTTCCGCCTCTTGACCTGCCCAGACCGTAGAGTGCGCACCATCGCGAGCGCCGCCCTGGAAGAGACCATCGGCAAGCGCGCCGCCAGGGCCCCCGCTCCGCAAGACATCGTCGCCTTCCTCAACGGTTCTCTCGAGAACAACCTAGGACGGCAAGGGGGAGAGTTGTCCTCCCTCTGGTCCCGCGCCACCACCCGCCGCCTGGGGAAGAGGATCGGCTGCCGCCGGACCTGGGCGGAGGAACGAGGCGAGATGAGCATCCTGATCCCGTGCAGAAACTCCAACCAGAACACCATCATCGCGCCGCCCACCCGAAAGCTGTTGGAGAGAGTCCTGAAATCCACCCTCCGCGGCCTCTACGCCGAGAACCTGAAAAAGAAACCAGACCAGGGCAAGGTGTTTGAGGCATCCAGCAAGTGGACCTCCAGCAACCACTTCCTTTCCGGGGGGAGCTTCACCCGCTTCGCCGACTGGCGCTTCGTTCACAGGGCCCGCCTCAACTGCGTCCCCCTCAACGGAGCCGTCCGCTTCGGCAACCGGGACAAGCGCTGCAGACGCTGCGGTTACGAGAACGAGACCCTGCCCCACGTCCTCTGCGGCTGCGAGATGCACTCCGAGGCCTGGAAACTGCGCCACAACGCCATCCAGGCTGGGCGGAGGGGGGGGGGGGGGTTGGCCACATGGGGGGAGAGGGGGCCAGCCGCCAGCGCACGTGGGGGGTGGAAGGGGAGGCCGCGTGGTGACCGATCAGAGGCCCGGGACCAAAGGGCCCGGTCCACGGTCTGTGCTGGGTCCCAGGGTGTCTAGACACTCCGGCGCCGCAGCCGAACCTCCTATCCCGTGGGGCAGGCGGCGGTAGAAAGCTAAGTCACTGGGCTGGGCGGAGGGGGGGTCTGGCCACGCGGGGGAAGAGGAGGCCAGCCGCCAGCACAAGGGGGGAGGAAGGGGAGGCCGCGGGGTGGCCGACCCAGGACCGGGGGGCCCAGTCCGCGGGCCGCGCCGGTCTTGGGGTGTTCCGGCGCCGCAGCCGAACCGCCGCTCGCGTGGGGCAAGTAGCGGCGGAAGCTAAATCACCGTGCCAGGTGGCGGGGGGGACTGGCCACGCGGGGGAAGAGGAGGCCAGCCGCCGGCACATGGGAGGGAGGGGGAAGGGGAGGCCGCGGGGTGGCTGACCCGGGACCGGGGGGCCCGGGCCGCGGGCCGCGCCGGTGTCAGGGTGTTCCGGCGCCGCAGCCGAACCGCCGCTCGTGTGGGCCAAGCGGCGGCAGAAAGCTAAATCACTGGGCCAGGCGGCGGGGGGGGGCTGGCCACGTGGGGGAGAGGGGGCCAGCCGCCGGCACACGGGAGGGGGAGACCGCGGGGGGGCTTACCATGTTCCCCCCTTTTTTTCCACCCCAGGGGCTGAGTTTAAACCGCCCCCCCATACCCCAAGAGGGAATCAAGGGAGCATTGGCCCTCCCACAACGTGCGGTTCCCAATACACATTACCTGTCCGCTTGCTCAATTAGGACACCCTCAGGGGCCCCCTGGCCATACTCCCCGTTTTTTGTTTTCCCTGGCCAGGGCCACCCCTGCAAAAACCCTGACATGGGTCAGACCCCGGGGGAGCCAGAGCTCTACCCACCCATGGGGTCTTACACACATACCTCCCCCCGATAACCCACTGGGGACATCAGAACAGGACACGGTGGGGCGTTCGATCACCCTACCCGCGCCAAAAGGGAACGGAGGAAGCATTGGCCTTCCCGCAACTCGCAGTTCCCAATACCCATTACCCACCCACCCACCCACTCCACTGGGACCCAACCCTGACAAGGGACAGGCCCTGGGAGAGCCAAAGCTCTGCCCATCCAAGGGGTCTCTCACATATACCTTTCCCCAGCAATCCTCCAAAAGTATGACATAGAAAAGACATTGCGACATGAGGCTGACATTGAAATGGCTTTAAGGAACATCTCAAAAGCCCAAGAAAGGCAACAGAGACAGTATTCCAAAAGGCACAGGTCAAAATACGGTGACATAAAATTTGATGTTGGGCTATTACTGAATGCTAGGAAGAGAACAAGAAAAGGCGGAGTACTAGAACCGACATATCGTGGACCCTACAAAATTACTAGTATTGAGGGGAAGACAGTAAAATTAGAAACCGTGTCAGGAAAAATGTTAGCAACCAAGTACAGCATTGCACATTTAAAACCGTTTAAAGAGCCACTACAATTTCCTCCCAATAGTACAACAGAGGAAAGAATAGTAACTGAAATGACAGCGGGTAACAATGGCACCACAAATCCCTGTGAAAAAATTCAAAAATTGGATGGGCCTGAATCACAGAATTCTCAGGTTCAACCATTGAACTTTATAATAAAGACATCAACAGAAGAAGAGGAGATAGTGGAGGATCTTATCGCAAATGATAAAATGCAGGAGGAATTTGATTTCTGTGACATGATGATGGATGTGGAAGACAAAGAATGGTTTCAGAAAGGTACTTTGTCAACTAAATCACATTTCCAAAACAGTTTTTAAACACAATTGCATGTATCAAGTTTAAGAAAAAGAAAAAAAAGTCTTTCACACCAAAAATAAAATAAATAAATCAAATCAGAGAAAAAGGGTACTGAAATTTGCTGCAAGTATAGGCAGTCCCCGGGTTACATAGATCCGACTTACATCGGATCCCTACTTAAACAGGGTGAGGCAACCCCGCACTAGCTGCTTCCCCACAGCAGACCAGGGAGACGAGAAGCTAGCGCCCCCCCTCCCCCCCCCCCAGCAGACCAGGGAGACACGGAGCGGCTTTTCTCAGCAGACACCTCAGCTTGAGAATAAAGGACTGAGGGAAGTGAGGTGTGGGAGAATAAAACTGAGCTCTGGAGAAATGTTTGGCTAGAGTTTCCCCTACAATATGTACCAGTTCTGACTTACATACAAATTCAACTTAAGAACAAACCTACAGTCCCTATCTTGTACGTAACCCGGGGACTGCCTGTAATGGGTTATTTTTTTCTTTCCAGTAAAATTTGCCATGAATGGAAAACAGAAAGAGAGACTGGAGGCCAAAGTGGGAAATTTCAAATTGTATGGCTCTTCTTTTCATTGCCTGAAACCAAGAAGCTGGATATGTGATGAGGTAATCTTAATTAACACTAAAAGTGTATGGAAAGATAAATGTGTAATGTAATATTATTTACAATGTTCCCTTTCTGTCATCATGTGTTTTAGGTTATTGATGCGTATTTCAGCTGTCTAGTCGAGAAATCGGGGGGAAGGTAGGCCACGTAATGTGATACTACATAACTGTCTGAATTGTATCACTTCCTTAACACCAACGGGAATGTAAGACATACTATGGCTTTCACAATATTTTTGAAATAACACTCTACAACTGCCATTGCAAAATTTCAAATGATGTAAATGCAAAATAAGAGGTATTGAAATGCATTTTGAGAATAATATACGCCATGCAATACTTGATCTGTTGATATTTAAACTTGTTAGTCTATAATTATCATGTTGTACATTTGCATAATAAATCTTTGCCCTAATGAATAATGTCTTATATTACGTATGACAATATAAGTTTTTTACTATTCCTTTTTTCCCCCCATGAATGTCGTATATAAACTTTTTGATAACAGTACGGATCCCCTTGTATGGATGTGTATATTACACTCATTAACTATTTTATGTTTTCCCTTCAAAACAGGATAGTGAAGAAAAGACTCAAGAGAAGCTAGACACCACATTTACTTGGTGTCTAAGGATCCCTAAGTAATACTAATTATCGATCACAGAAATAATCTGATAAGTAATCTTAGGTTCTTTATATGCATAAAAGAGTGAATAATGCATTAAGATCTTGGTTGTCTGTCAACAGGTAGAAGCCATCTCTGCAGTTGTCTGCCTAACAGAATCTGTGTGGCAACAACGAGACATGAAATCGAAGGTAAAGATTTACAATATTTCTTACATTGCATGAACAGAGCACATTCGTAATGATGACACTAACCTAAATGTTAAATGACAATGCTATTTTTGATGGGTAGTGCATAAATTAATGTAAATCAGGATACTAAATTAAGATAGTATAATACTCGTGTCATTGTTGGCTTATCTTTCAACTTTTATTTTGAACCTAATTTTTAAAGTTTAATTACAGAGCAGATTTCTTCTTCAGGAGATACTGTTACTTCCTTACAATGCACCAAATCACTGGGTTCTGGCAGTAAGATGATTTCTATTTCACTTCTGTAATATGTGGAATGAAAGTGGTATTAGGTGATAACACAGCTGGGTGGCAGTGGTCTTATGTCCTCAGCTATGGATGTTACGTAAGTTCATTTATGGAAATGAAAGTGGAATGAGAGCGTTGCTATTCTGAGAGCACCGTTTCTTAATGAAAACAAGCTAATGTGAAATGGGATGAAAACATCAACAGACGTGAAAATTTTGGTACTAAGTGAGAGATCACTGAATTCAGAATATGATCTTTGACTTTGTGTTAGTCATTCCAAAGGATAAAATGTGAATATTTGGTTGTGTAAGTCAGTAATAAACCTCAAGAATTATCACATTATCAACCTAACTTGTACATGTTGTCTACACTTACAGATAGCACTGATGGGTACACAAGAACTGTTAATAATCGATCCATTGGGTGAAGAGCTGAGCTATGAAAGAAAATTTCTTAGAAACTGGAGGTGAATGCTAAGATTTATGTGTTCAGTGATCCTACGCTGTTGGTATTTAAATAGTTCAGAGTTATGTATCAATAGTGAGAGTATTATATTCCTGTTTGCAGCAAAGAAT
Organism: Pelodiscus sinensis; assembly: GCF_049634645.1. Taxonomy (NCBI): domain Eukaryota; kingdom Metazoa; phylum Chordata; order Testudines; family Trionychidae; genus Pelodiscus; species Pelodiscus sinensis. The sequence continues at coordinate 9,146,863 of NC_134742.1, forward strand.
CTCGTAAAGACCATGTTCTCGTACTGAATGTGCTTACTGATGTCATAGCAGTGAACTTATGTTATTTGAATCTAGATTAATAATTCATATCATTTGTACACGAGGCATTTGAATGATGCATAGATCAGTAGGTGTTATCCATATGGGGCACAGCAAAGCAGGTGATACATTCTGTAGTAGTGACAGATATCTGATATCAAAAGTGATTATGTATGTGTACAGAAGTATGTTTGTATAAAATGAGAAATACGTCATATATATCATTAATTAGAGATAGCTTAAAAAGAATTTACTCAATGTACAGAAAATAAAAGAAAAATACTGAAGATAAAATAGATGTTATAAGGAGTGACATAATTGCTTCCACTAATATTTCAGAAACTTCATCAAAGTAGAAGAGAGACTATCATTATCAAAATGGAAGAGTCAAATTATAAATCGTAAGAGACAAATTGATGGGCACAACTGCGGACCACTCATCATAAAGGTTAGTAACAAAACATTGTCTGTATTGTTTCCTATTTTTGTGTCATTAGCAGAGGTGGTAGTAAATGAAAAAGAATACTGGTTGAACTGCAAAGGCATCCTTGCCAAAGTGTGTGGGCTGTGCTCTGGGACTTCATAATTGCTGTTGCCGTCACAGCATACTCTAATCGATGTTAATTATGACATGTTTTCTAAACAGAAGTCTTGTTAGTTTGCAGAAACGTATTTGAAGCTGAAAAACATCAGTTCTGTGGACATATCAGAGGCGGCAAATAATGAGTTTAGAAGAGACATAGCAATTCTTCTAATGAAGGAGTCAGGTAATTATTTAATCACATGCTCGATGGACTCATTAAGCACATGACAAGGCAATAGGAAGTGTTTAAATAGGTGGTGTAAAACACAGTCAACCTAATACCCCTAAAGTTTGAGAGCACAGGTTTGGGTATGTAATGCTGACCATGCAACAATAATATCAGTAAATACCAAACACCTTAGATTTTGCGAATTGTTACTATTGTTATAAAAGTGTAAGAAATAAACCGGTCTACTTTATATTCAGATGTAGTGGAGTTACAGTTTATAAACAGAAGATAAAAACAAATTAAATAAATAAAAACACATGACTACTTTAAGATTAAAACAGTAACCAATAATGCTGTAGTAGCATGTAGAGTGCTGTTCATTAAATATTTTGCATGTAATTGCTATGTATTTATTTTGCAGAAAGCATAGAAGAATTCTGCATATATTGCAATAGGATAAACTGTGAAAAGAAAAGTGAGGAATGCACTATGGTAAGATAATACGGATGTGTATATATCACATGCCCTAATCTTTTTAATATTATCGAATTTGATACAAACCCGAGAACACTACACGTTTCCAGAGGTGAACAAACTGCGGTACATAGGACACATATGGAATGCGTAAACATTCTGCCTTGACCTAGAGATGACGGTCATGTAATAGCCTCGAACTCTGAACACCCTCCCCTGCCTCATCTGCTCACCTTGCCAAAAGCGTTCTAGCAGTTCTAGGCATAGGGACTGCATTGCACAGCGTAATGGCTTGTTACAGCCATGAAGCACTGCTGCCAGTCCTGTGGCTCAGAGGACAGAGAGCAGGATGGCTGAATAAGGTTTGGAGGTAACACTGGACAGACAGGAAGCAGACCAGAGGTGGTTGGATGGGAGGGAGTTCTGAGTTTTGGAGTCACGGCGTATGATTTCAGAGTGGGCTGAATTGGGGCGGGGAACATATTTTATAAGGAGTCAAAGATTTCCGGACATGTCAATGAATAAAATTTGGAAACCATAATGTGACTCTCATAAAAAATTGTTATCAAACAGCACTGATAGCAACATCTTAGGAAAAGATTACATGAGGAAGGAATGCCATGATTGCGTAGAAAGTATGTGTTACATTATAAGTTGTGTGAGTTATTTTTCTTGTCTGTCACTTACCAAAGCTCCAGTGTGATTCCTGCAAGAGGTGGGCACATATTCCGTGCATTCCGGAAGGAATCAATGCAGAAACGCTAAATGATGAGAAGACAGACTACAAGTGCCAAAAATGTTCATAGTGCAGTTCTACTTCATAAAGATGACAAAATATGTAAACAGATTATGATACTATGAAATAATACATTTTTAAAGTATGAATTATATTTATCAGAATTTGCGTTGTTGTGTATGTATAATGCAAATTAACACGAAATACGGAAGCATCCCCTGAGTGCGTTAGCAAGGAGGTAGCAAATTGAGAGATTTTTCTACCAAAAAACACAGTTCCTCTGAATTTGCAACCAGCCAGCAAAGGTAGCAATTCCTGAGCAGTTGTACCGAATGTCATGTATGTATGACAAACTGTGACGGTCACAAAAACTGAGAGGTTTCACTTTTTGACTATACACCGGATTGCAACTGTCTTATAGGTAATAGGACAGGGATTATGGGGAATAAAGGGTCTAAGATAGATCCAAAAACCCCATTGGGTAAAATGCTGCAGATTTATAGTCAGCCAGGGAAATTGCCAGCAGGTCTTAAGCTCAGGAGGCTGGCAAAGCTCACACACGCGTGGAATGAATATACTTATGTAGAATCAGAATTACAATTCCCAGTTCAAGGTACCTTTCAATTAGAGAAATTAAATTATTTCTGCCAATTGTTTCAGTTTTTCATTTGAGTCCTTTAGGCTAGCCATTATGGATTTCTCTCTTAATTTAGAGGCCTGATCATCCCAGAGATGCCAATAATTCATCTGGGAGGGGTGACTGGACTCTAAGACACCCTTTAAATAAAGGAGAAATCTGACTCCTCTAAAGTTTGTCCACCTCCGTATGTTCCTACAACAAGCGCGCCCAGCAGAATCTACCCATCCATCTCGAAACCCCCAGCTCCGCTGCCAGACCCACCTGAAGATCTATTGGACCTGTGGGTCCCCAATTTCCCGGCTCCCCTTCCCACCGACCTGCCCCAGCATCAGCAAGTATTGCTTACCGATCATTCAGCTGCATCAGCCCAATTTGAATCCCCCGCACATACTCACACCTCTGCAGGGGCAGTGGGGAATGTCAACCTGGCCAATAAAACTTCGGATTGTGAGCACACTCAGAGTCCAGTAATTCTGAAGCGGTCAGAAGTCTCCTCAAAAATGCAGCAGCGGACATTGACAAAAGACTTAAAGGACCTGGGGTTTGTTATAACTAAAATAGATCCCCAAAATAACTCAGTGACTATAAGTAATGAAGTAAATAAGGATGTGATTATTGAAGTTGGACCTAAAAGTTTTCCTGGACTGTTTAAAGAGAATATTAATCTTTTCCCACTAAGACAATTTCCTAATCCAGCAGGGGGTGCCCCAGCACTTAGCCACGTCCCCTGGACACCTAATGACATCATGAATTTTAGACTTACTCTCCCAAAAATGAGAGGATCCTGTGGGCTTGCAAAGGGAGTTGCGCCAGATTTTTGAAGTTTATCAGCCTACCCACAGAGACATGCTACTCTCGGGAATAATGGAACCCCATGAGAAGCAAGCTCTTTACACCCAAGCAAGGCGAGGCCCAGGGGATACTCCTGCCCACCTGGGTGAGCAATGGCCCCAAGATTTGCCAGGAATTCCTGCTACTGCTGCAGAACGTACCAGGCTAGCAAATGACCGTACAGGTCTCCTAAATGCAATTACCGAAATGGTTCCAGTGCAAACTGATTGGTCTAAAGTATATAACTGCAAACAGAAGCCAGATGAAAGCCCTATTGATTTTCAGGCAAGGCTCTTTGCAGCCATGAGGCAGTATAGCACCTTTAACCCAAATGATGCCAATATGCGCACTATGGTAGTAACCACCTTTCTGCAGAATTTAAGACCAGAAATTGGGGACAAGATTATTAATATGATTGGATGGAAAATGGAAACTACTGAGAAAATTTTGGAAGCTGCAACTCAGTTCTTTGACAACTTGCAAATAGAAAAACAAAAGAAAAAGGAACTTAAAAATACCCTAATGGCACTACAAATACAAGATTTACAAGGCCACGGGCAACCAAAAGGTCAGAGGGAAGGCCCAAACAGACCCCGGCGTGGCCCCCAACCTAATGATGTGTGTAATTACTGTGGTGGGTTTGGCCATTGGAAAAATGAATGCCGTAAAAGACGTCATTGGAAAAATGAATGCCGTAAAAGACGACAAACTAGATTTAACCAGGGCCCCAACAGACAGTCCGGACCATCGCCACAAGGACAGAGGTGGCCCAATACTAACCCCTTTCCAGCAGGTGCACCCAACAGAGACTACCCTCCGGAGGACCGACAAAGGAGTAATCCATTCTGACTATGCCAAGAGGTTACTGATAAAACATTGCAATGCTCTGTTACCTTCTGTCTCTTTCTGCTACACCTGATGTCTTAGTTTCATTTTCTGTTAATGGAAACAAACATGAATTTCTAATTGATACTGGTGCCTCTCTTTCCACAAGAAGAGAGGATGAAGCTCCCAGTCTGGCCAGAACTGGAGAAATAGTAAATGCTGTGGGGATGGGGGGAGTAACTATACCCCATGCAATGAGTGAACCGTGTTCCTTAACCATTGGGCTTTTGACAGAGGAACATGCCTTTGTTATCTCCCAGTACGCCTGTAAACTTGATGACTGTGTCTACACTGGGCCACTTATTCCGGAAAATCAGCTGCTTTACCGGAATAAGTTGCGAGCTGTCTACACTGGCCCTTGAATTTCCAGAAAAGCAATGATGATCTACTGTGTAAAAAATCAGCTGCTATTCTGGAAAAACTATGCTGCTCCCGCTCGGGCATAAGTCCTTATTCCGGAACACTGTTCCGGAAATGGGCCAGTGTAGACAGCCCAGTAGTCTTTTCCGGAAAAAAGCCCCGATCGCGAAAATGATCGGGGCTCTTTTCCGGAAAAGCGCGTCTACATTGGCACAGACGCTTTTCCGGAATAAGGGCTTTTCCGGAAAAGCAGCCTGCCAATGTAGACGCTCCTTTTCCGGAAAAACTGAAAACGGAATAGTATTCCGTTTTAAGCAGTTCTGGAAATTCATGCCAGCGTAGACACAGCCGATGGGTAGAGATCTGCTGTGTAAATTGAATGCTACAGTTTATTGTTTCCCTGAAGGGGTCTTTGTTGATATACCTCATAATCGGGCACCAAATTTCCTCATGATGTTAACAGACAGACAAGGTATAGACCCAGACTCCAAACTGGAGAGTGTGGAGCTGGACCAGGTACCAACGTCTTTGTGGGCTTCTCACTCCAATGAAGTTGGGAAACTGTTAACAGCAGAGCCTGTACGGATCAGGTATAAACACGGCCGGCCTTACCCTCGAGTGTCTCAGTACCCCTTGTCCCAGGAAGCGGAGGAGGGCATAGCGCCTGTAATCTCCTCCCTGTTGGAACAAGGAGTGCTCATAAGAACGCAGTCTGTGTGTAATACCCCAATACTTCCGGTCAAAAAGGAGGGGAAATTTGATGATCAAGGGAGACAGATCTATAGATTTGTGCAGGACCCAAGAGCTGTAAATCAGTTTGTTATCCCCAGATTTCCTGTGGTTCCTAATCCGCCGTTAGGGCCAATCTCTCGGGGAGTACCTCCAGCCCAGAGAGCGCTACCGACACCAGGGAACCCCACAGACATAGTACGGGGACCCCACCGCCCCACGCCCCAACACCAATCACAAGGGCTGCCGGCTTTAGGCCGATTAGAACTTGCCGGCAACAAGCAATTCCCGTCTCCCTGCTCTCAGACCGCTGCTCCAGCGACTCCCCCTCCCCCCTCTGGACCAGTAGTGATGACTCGGCATCCTCCCCCTCATATGTTCCTGACCCCCTGCCTCCCCGTACCCGCCCGAGGTATCCCCCACCCAGCGACGAGTTCCAGGGGCTCGTGCTCATCGAGTTCCTGATCCCCAAGAACCGCCCCGCCTGCCCGTGCTGTTCCACCTACAAAGGGCTCACAACCACCACCTCTCTGCACCAACACATCAGGCAACTGCACAAAAAGAAGATGGGCTTCCGCTGTGCCCACTGTGCCAAGCCCTTCCTAGCCTTAGCAGGGTGTAAGGTCCACCAGACACGGTGCCCCGCCCTTCCTAGGGGAACACCTGCCAACTCACCCCCAGACCACAAACCCTCCCCGGACCGCTTAGCTGTGACCTCGCCCCCACCAACCACGCATGTCACTCCAAGCCAGGAGCCCGTTATCCCCCAAGTTCCAAACAGCCACGGGTCCTCCTCTAGCCGCAGTACCGCCATTAGCGGCAGGCCTCCCAGGCCCTCAAGAATTCCCACCTTCCTTCAGCCCCACCAGCGAACCGCAGCCTCCGTCAGCCTCGCCATCCTGTCCCAGACGGTTCGGGAATACATCCGAGGCGTAAGACTCAACGTGGCGGAGAGACGGACCAGCGCCCCTCCGCGGCTCCAGCCCTACTGCCCTCCTTCACGAGACAACACCACCAGGCGCCGACCCGGCCAGAGGGAGGGACCCAGCCCGGCTCGTGGGAGAGACACCGCCAGCAGATCTAGTACTGGACCCGCCGGCGACACCGCTCGCCCGCCTCCTGCTCCAGACCGCAGACCCGCCGCACGCCACGACGACCGGCGCTCTGCTCTGTACGCTCCAGAGCAGCGCCGCGCCACCGCACACGCCTCTCCGACTCCCGACCCAGAGGAACACCGGGCCCCCGCCGCCTCACCCGCCGTACCCAAGACTGCACAACCAGACAGCCAGCGGGTGAGGGGCAACCAAGAATGCACTGCCACCGCCTGGCAGCTCCTCTGGATAGAGGAATTAACGAACACAAACTCCTTTCACGACCTAGAAGACATGGTCAAAAGACTTACGGAGGAGCTAGCAGACCCGATGCCGAACCCGCCATAGACAACGGAAAAGACGATCCCCAGACCGACACGGTAGCTGCCACCCGCCTCCAGCGCTTGTACCGATCCAACCGTCCCAAGGCGATGAGGGAGATCCTCGAGGAACCCTCGCCGTTCTGCGACGTTCCCGTAGACCGCCTGCACGCCTATTTCACCGACATCTTCAACTGCGCGGCATACCCCGAGACCCACCGCCCAGACTGCTTGCCTCGGCTGCCTCGTATTGACTCCGCAGACGACCTGGAGCGTGACTTTACCCCTAAAGAGGTGTTTGCCAGGCTCGCCAGGACCTCCAACACGGCACCAGGGAAGGACGGCATCAGGTACCAGGTGTTCAAGAAACGTGACCCTGGTTGCCTCGTAGTCGCCACAGTCTTCAACCTATGCAAGCGGTTCCGGCGTATCCCCAGCGCCTGGAAGTCGTCCATGACGGTCCTGCTTTACAAGAAGGGCGACAGACAAGACCCCGGGAATTGGAGACCCATCTCCCTCTCCAGCACCATTTACAAACTTTACACCAGCTGCCTCGCCGCGAGACTTACGGACTGGGCGGTAAGCGGAGGCACCATCAGCGCCGCCCAGAAGGGCTTCATGTCCTGCGAGGGGTGCTACGAGCACAACTACGTGCTACAGGCGGCCATCCAGTCAGCCAGACGGCGGCAAAAGCAGTGCGCTATGGCTTGGCTGGACTTCACCAACGCCTTCGGGTCCATCCCCCACCACCTCATCTTCGACACCCTGTGGGAATTCGGCCTTCCGGACTTTTTCCTCCACCTCCTCCAAGACTTATACAGTGACTGCACTACCACCATCCACGCCGAAGAAGGCGAGAGCACCCCCATCCTCCTCAGACGCGGGGTCAAACAGGGCTGCCCCCTCAGCCCCATCGTATTCAACCTGGCCATGGAACCGCTCCTGCGCGCCATGGCGAATAGCCCCACCGGCTTCAATCTATACGGCGAAAAGATCAGCGCCCTGGCCTACGCCGACGACCTCGTCCTCCTGGCCGACAACCCAGAGGGCCTCCGCGTACTCCTGGAGGTCGCAAGCCGTGCGGCCGAATGGATGGGCCTGCGCTTCAACGCCAGGAAGTGCACCTCTCTGCACATCTCCGGCGACGCCGGCGCCCCGGTAAACCCGACGCAGTTCCAGATCCAGGGGGAGCCCATGACCGCCCTGGCCGACGGCGAATCCTACCTGCACTTCGGCACGCCGACCGGCATCCGCGTCCAACAGACCCCGTCGGAAACCATCGACGGGATTCTCGAGGACGCCAAGAAAATAGACTGCTCCCTACTCACCCCTTGGCAGAAAATCGACGCCCTGAACGCTTTCCTCATTCCCCGCATCCCCTTCGCCCTCAGGGGCTCGGCCGTTGCCAAGGGTCCCCTGACCAAGACAGACCGCGCCATCAGGCATCTGGCCCGGAAGTGGCTCTACCTCCCCCAAAGGGCTAGCTCGGACATAATCTACATCTCGCACAGGCAAAGGGGTGCCAACGTTCCACGCATGGGAGACCTGTGCGATATCGCAACCGTGACCCACACCTTCGTCTCCTGACGTGCCCAGACCGCAGAGTGCCGACCATCGCGAACGCTGCCCTGAAAGAGACCGTTGGCAAGCGCGCCGCCAGGGCCCCCGCTCCACAGGACATCGTCGCCTTCCTCAACGGTTCCCTCAAGAACCACCTAGGCAGGCAAGGGGGAGAATTGTCCTCCCTCTGGTCTTGCGCCGCCACCTGGGGAAGAGGATTGGCTGCCGCTGGACCTGGGCGGAGGACCGGGAAAAGATGGGCATCCTGATCCCGCCCATCAACTCCGAACAGAACACGGTCGTCACGCCGCCCGCCCGGAAACTATTGGAGAGGGTCCTGAACTCCACACTCTGCTGCCTCTACGCCGAGAACCTGAAGAGGAAGCCAAACAAGGGCAAGGTTTTCGAGGTATCCAGCAAGTGGGCCGCCAGCAACCACTTCCTTTCCGGGGCGGAGCTTCACCCGCTTCGCCGACTGGCACTTCGTCCACAGGGCCCGCCTCAACTGAGTCCCCCTAAAGAGAGCCGCCTGCGTTGGCGGCCGGGACAAACGGTGCAGACCCTATGGCTACGACGAGACCCTGCCCCACGTCCTCTGCGGCTGTCAAGCACACTCGAGGGCATGGGTACTGTGCCTCAATGCCATCTAGGCCTGCATAGTCAAGGCCCTGCCTCCGACCTCGGGCACCATTACGCAGGACTCCCCCGTCCCGGGCGGAAACAGCCTCCTCCGGCCGGACATCGTCATCACCAACGAGGAGGCGAAAAAGATCATCACGATGGACATGTCCGTCCCCTTCTAGAACCGGTCGGCGGCGTTTCGGGCAGCCCGTCTCGGGAAGATCGTGAAGTACACACCCCTGGCGGACACCCTGAGGGTAAGGGGCTATTCCGTCAAGATCTACACCCTGCTCATGGGGGCACTGGGCTCATGGGACCCGTAGAACGAGCCGGTGCTGGAAGCTTGCGGCATCGGGAAGAGGTACGCCGGCCTCATGAGACGGCTGATGGTCTCAGACACCAGCCGGTGGTCCCGTGATATTTACAGGGAGAACGTCACGGGCCACCTGCCAATACCAGGACACACAGGACAGCTAAACCGCACGGGACAATGGGAAGGTTTTTTTTGTGTGTGTGGGGGTCTCCGGTCCACCTCCTTCCCCCTTCTTTTTCCCCCTCCCACAAGAGTGAGTTCGTGGCCCACCCCTGAGTGCAGTCCACAAACGTGCCAGAGGACAGGGATGAAGAAGAAGAGGACGCCGCGGGACCCGACTGACTCTGGGACTTTGATACTAGTCAGGACTTTACCCCTCGGACTTTGAAACTGGGCCTTGGTGCTTGGACTGCTTCAACTGGCCTTTGAACTGCAACCCCGCTGGCCACAGCGAGTCTAAATGGCTGTCACTTGCTATGGGGGTCCGACAGGGGCCCCTCCAGGGGCAACTAAGCCCGAGGGCCCCTTCCCCCTCCGGCAGCTGCAATAGGAAACCCAGACAGGACAAGGATGTGGCAGAAGAGGAAGCCGTGGGACAAAAAGGACTCTGTCACTTGACACCAGGAGAGAGTTTCTATGGGCGGGGGAGGGGGAGGAGGCGGTGTTGGTTTTTCTACTGCTCCCCCTCTCTCCAAGGGCTAAGCCAAAAAACGCTTCCCATAGCTCCAGAGGACAAGAAAGCGGAAGAAGAGGACGCCGAGGGACAAGCAAGTTTTAAGGACTCAGTGTCATTGGACACCAGGGGAGGGTTTTTTGGGGGGTTTCCATGTCCCCCCCCTTTCTTTTCCCACCCCATGGGGTCTCACACAGATACCTTTCCCCGATAACCTATTGGGGATACTAGAAATAGGGAACACGGTGGGGCGTTCAATCACCCTAACCACGCCAAGAGGGAACGGAGGAAGCATTGGCCTTACCACTATGTGCGGTTCCCAAATACCTACCCACTCACTCAATTGGGACAAAAGCCTGACAAGGGTCAGGCCCCGGGAGAGCCAAAGCTCTGCCCATTCAAAGGGTCTCACGCATATACCTTTCCCCAATAATCCATTGGGGATATTAGTGTAAGGCACACGGTGGGGTGCCCAATCTCCCTAACTTATAGTTCCACCTCTTAAAAACCATTAGGCCTCCTGTCCAGGGAGAGCGCTCCCACCCAACTCCTTACACACTCGACAGCCCTTCACAGTAGAGAGTAAAAACAGCAATATGGAAGCAAGTGTGTGTGTGCGCGTGTATATATCTATATATGTAAAATGGAGCAATAAGTCGTGGCAATTAAGTAAATACAGATAGAAAGGATTTGTATCTGTACAGAAACTGTAAAAAAAAAAAGAAGAAAGTAAAGCTCATTTACACAGTCCACTAAGTACTCTGTAAAAGTTTCAGATACTTCAAATGATTAATGAGCAACTCCCCATCTGATTGGAAGAGTAAAATTGTTCAGCGCAATAGACAAAGCGATGGCCACAACTGCGGAGCACTCATCTTGAAGGTTTTGAATACCAAATTGCCACTATCATTTGTTATGTGTGTGTAATTGAGGGGTGAAAGTAAATGCTGAAGATTACTGGTGTGCACCGCGCCACCATCCTTGCCAAGGTGTGTGGGGTAGGTTGAGCCCTCAGAAAGGGTGGGGTCTTAGGCGGACGGCGTGGGGCTGGGGGGCCAGATTCCCTACGGCAGGGCTGCAGATGCGGGGAGACGTAAAGGGGGCAGCGACGTGAAAGCATAAAGCACTGCCACAGCAGCACTGTTAAGGTCAGCCATGTACGGGCCGGAACCGTGGCCAGTTCTTACCGGCATGCTGGCCCGGCCCACTTTCACTTCGGGTAATTATTATACATTTTCTAAATAGCATTCTTAGTTGGCAGAAGTGTATTTGCAGCAGAAAGACATCAGTTCAGTAGAAACATCACAAGAGGCTAATACTGAGTTTAGAAGACAACTAGCAATTGTTCTAATGAAGGAGTCAGGTAATAACATTCTCCCGTGTACTATAGACTCATTAGGCACATAAGATAACTGTCTGTTACGTAACATAATTCTGGTTATCTTAATACCCCTAAAGTGGGGGGTCTCAAGCGTTTGGTTCTGTAATGGTGACTATTCGTCAATAGTATGTTTAAGTACCAAAAAAATTAGGATGGGGTGAATAGTTGCTATTGATAGACCAGTTAAATAAAATTGGATATTTTTATATCCCGATGCAGTAAAGTAAAACTGTGAGAAAATAGGACACAAGAAAAAATATGTTCAAACCAGTGACTGGATTAAAACATTGGACAATAATTAACTCAGGATTTGCACTGAGCATTAGTCATAACATAATCAGCATATATTGATTTGTTTCAGAAAGCGTGGAGGACTACTGCATATACTGCAGCCTTGTTCGTTGTGAAAAGGAAAGTGAGGATTGCAGGGTGGTAAGAAACACAGAACTGTATCAGAAACGCATGCCATAGCCTGCTTAAGAATCAGGATTCTTGTGAAAATTCCAGTCAGTCAACATTTCCATCATGGTGATAGGCCAGAGGTTAGCAAAGTGCGGTCCACGGGCCACTTCTGGCCTGCAGGACCATTCTACCCGGCTCTTAGGCTCCCGGCCCCTTCCCTTCCCCCAGCCTACGAGCAGCAGATCCAGCACAGGACCAGAACCAACTGGGAGACCCGCCATCACCTCCAGACCGGCTCACCACCACGACTGTAGCAGCATGGACAGCAATGCCTACAACCAACAGAGCCTTCGCCAGTTGGACTACACCCGCCCAGGCTCCAGGTCCATCCCTAACGCTCCCAAAGAAGGCCACACCCCGCCAGCACCCATCAGCACATATGCCCTGCACTCCAGGAGGAACCGATCACGAAATCCCCAAGAGCCCCGTTTGCTCGGCATGGCCCCACATCACCCAGGAGGCACAGAGGGAGCACCAACCTGCCACCTGTGGATTCCCACCTTGCAGCTGCACAGACCCACAACCCACCGCCGCAATCTCCTTGATGCACAGGTGTAGACACATTTAAGAGCCGGTTAGACAGACACCTGTCAGGGAGGATCTTGACTGTGCCTGGTCCTGCCACAAGGGCAGGGGACTAGACTGAATGACCTTTTGAAGTCCCTTCCAGTTCTTGTGTTCTATGATTCTATAACTTGTCAATCTTAGAACCAGCCTCTTGTAATTTCTCCCCCCCCCCCCCCCCACACACACTCAGTTCTACACCTATCACCCAATGGAATATTAATGCATTTTACTTTTCCAACCTACTTCTACTACAGCTTGTGCATCCGGGTGCTTCTATTTTGTAGACAATGGAAATCACATTTGTACATGATTTAACACAATCCAGTTACATGTGTTCATTGTTTGCATGCACTCATCTGGGGCACTGTGTGACTGATCATATGCATCATGTACCCTCAATCCCTGTAACCCTCCCCCAACCCAAGCCTCTCCCAGATCCCCTATTGTTTTTATATATTGTTTCAGGAGCAACACACATGACAAGTGTACATTTCCTTAATAAAATATTTCAATCTGTAGGAATGAGCTACTGGGATCACTTTCTGACTGGCAGGGGTAAGGAACTGCTCTTGTAAGATATTGCTACTGGAGGTAGCCGTTCTAAACAGTCCTTTGTATAGAAAAGCTGCTTATAGGACTGTGCTACTGCTAGCAGTTACTAACATGTCTGACAGTAACAAACTAAGACATTGCTACCAAATGTAGCACAGTCCTACAGGGAGCAGTTACACAGTATGAAGTGTAGTAAACAGCTAGGCTACAGCTACACTGCAGGGTGTCTAGACTGCACGTGCATTCTTGCACAAGTAAATTTACATTATAGGGTCCAAAAACAAAGCTTCTTCCAGAAGAGTTATTCCTCTCCCCATGAGGAATAAGCCCCTTGGTGCAACAGCTCTTCTGCAAGAAGGCAGTGTAGACAGGCAACATAATTTTCTTGCACAAGAAAGCCCTATGGCTCTAATGGCCATCAGAGCTTTCTTGCGCAAGAGAGCGTCCACACTGCCATGGACACTCTTCCGCAAAAGCACATCTCTTGCGCAAGAGCCCATGGCAGTGTGGACACGCTCTTGTGGAAGACCCTTTGCACAAGAACTCTTCTGCAGAACAGTTCTTGCGCAAGAAGCCTGTAGTGTAGACGTAGCTGTATTGTCAAACCCTAATACCAGATCTAGCAAACTTCTGTAGGCTCAGCGCCTGTTATGTTTCAGGCTTCTCTCCCAGGGCTCCAGTTCAGGATTACATGGAATACAGCACACTTCTTGCTTACAACACTGAGGTTTGGTTTTTTGCAGGCATTTTACACCATTGACTCAGTTAGCTTGCTGTCCAAAGCGCTTGCAGACTGCCCCCAATTTGTTATCTGTCATTCACAGCCTTTACAAGTGCACTCTCTAAGCAGGGGTCGGCAACTGTTTTAAAAAAAGAGCCAAACTACATGAAATTTCAGAGCAACTGGTCAACAAAGAGCCATATAAGAATGCTCATTTGCATGACTGAAAATATAGGACTAAATATTATTGATCATTGACATGAGGAATAGCAGCATAAATGAAACATTGTACTCACAGACCATTTCATGGGTCTTCTGCTGTTGGCACCTTTCTGCACATCTCTTTGACATTGACATTGTAACTGGTCAAATCCAGCCTCACTCCTGCAGTCAGCGGTCTTCGGTCAATCTTACGGCAAGGGTTGGACATATGGGGGTGCAGGAGTTTGGATTGGGGTGTACCAGGAGCTCAGGTCAAGGGGGTTGGATGTACGATGGCCTCAGGGCACAGGTTTGGAGTGTTTGGGGGTGCAGGAGTTTTATGGTACTGCATTCAGATGGGGGCTGGGCCCCTATTGGGGGCTTGCTGGCCAGGCATCATTTTTAAATAAAGCAAAATGTTTCAACACTGTGTCTATCTGTGGCGGGGGTAGGAAACCTTTTATTCCAGTTAGGAGCCACTGCCCCATAGGAAAAAAGATATCAGTTGGGGACCATACAAGTGAGCAGCAAAAAACCAAACAACCCCCCCCCCTCCAGAAACCCACAACTCTCACAGAGGTGGTCCCCAATTGAGACACCTCACTCCCCTGATACTCCAGCCTTATGGCCAGTGGAGGTGACAGGGGGAGGAGATTCAAGATTAACTCTTCTGAGGTGCCAAAGTTAGTGGATTTTGGCTTCTGGCTCTGGGGTGGGGGCCAAAAGTAAGGGGCCGGTGTGTGGGACCAGGCTGCCAGTGAGCGAGAGAGGGATGCAGAATCTGGAGGGGAAATAGGGTGCAGGAGCAGTTGTCTGGCCGGGGGCAGTAACAGGGTGTAGGTGGCTGCCTGGATAGGAGGATGGGGTGGGGGGGAGAAAGAGAGAAGTAGGAGGAGCAGGGTGCTCGTGGGAGTCTGCCCAGGTTTGGAGGGCGACCCAGGGTCTGGGGGAGCAGAGGGAGGGAATTGGGGGGCAGAGAACTGGGGAAAGGAAGTTGGGGGGCCAAGGGAGAAGCAAAAGGAGGGGCTGGGGGGGGAGGGGCTGGGGGGCTGGACGCGGGCTGGGGGGGGCTGGGCTGGAGCCGGACACTCACCAGCGAGACGCGCAGCTGGACCCGTTTCTCCGACAAGAGCTGCTTGGCCATGCGCTCCGGGATTAAAAGCCTGAGGGGAGCGCTGATTGGTGTATCTCGCAGCTGCCATTGTCCAGCTTCGGCCAATGGGCTTGGGCTGGGGGCGGGAGCAGTGCGCGTGAAACAAAGGGCCCCGCAGAGGCGGGACACGCGGGGGGGGCGGGGCTGCCTGGGGGCTGCGGCTGCCTCGTGGCCCGATCCAGGCAGCGCGGGGCGTTTTGTCCCGTCCGCTGCTGCGCCTGCGCGGGCTGCCTGCTGCGGGGGCGGGGCGCGAGCTTCGAAATCGCCGCGTCGGGCTCCCGCGCGGGCCCCAGGCTGCCGACCCTGCTCCGAAGCCTCCGTGCGCGGCTTTAGACCCGGGGCGGGGCGGGGCTTTGGGCTGCAGGAGGGGGCGGGGCGCAGGCGGGGCTGTGACCTGGTGCAATGTGGGGAGCAGAGTCTGGGGGCCAGGAGCCGGCTCTGGCTGGGAGCTTCTGACCAGGAGCTGCCTGGAGGAGCAGCCCAACAGCCCCCAGAGGGTTTGGGGCTGGGACCCGAGGCAGGGCTGCACACGCGCAGGAGGCAGGGAGCCTGGCCGAGGCGCCTTTGGACCCCGAGCCGGTGCCGGTGCTGGCAGCTGACCAGATCTGGCAGGTTTGGGAGTCATATCCACCACCCGGACCACATTCCCCCCAGGCAATACTTAGTCCTGTCATAGGTGCAGGGACCTGGCCTAGGAAGTGAAAGTGTAACCGTGTACACCCATAACTGATGAGCCGGGCCCTCCCCCTGGGGTTCCCAGAGGGCATGGGCCCCCCCAGGTATTTTCAGTGGGGTGCAGGAACACAAAAGGCAGGAATCCTTCCCAGGGCTCTTTGGACCACAAGACAGTGCTGGTGGCAGGCCAGATCCTGCACCGCATTTTGTCTCCCACCCCAGTCTAGATAATATTTAGTTCAGTCTTGAGCGTAGGTGTCTGGACTAGAGATGTGAATGTTTAACTGTGTACACTGGTAACCGAGGTGCCCCTCACCACTCAGCTTCAGGTAAGGGCCAGGTGGGGGCACAATGGAGCAGGCGGCAGCAGGCAAGCCCAGGAGTGTCCCAAGCAGAATCAGTCAAGCCAAGCCCAGCAGAGGGGAATCCATCCAGCGCTGAGATGCCCAGGCACTGAGGAGGAGCTATATACAGGAGTGCCAGCCGGCCAGCCAACCAAGTTTTGGCTTCAGGAAGCAACAGCTCTGGCCTGAGCAGTATGCACACCACCTCCCCGCCACACAGACACCCCTACCCCTGTTGCCTGGAAGTTGCTCCTAGGTGACTCTGGCCAGAGCCACATCTCTTGGGCAAGATGAGAGGTGGTTGCTGTGTGGTAGTGACATAGGCCTGGGACATGGATTTTCTGCCTTTTGGCTAAATTCAAGTGAACTATGACACGGGTCAGAGGCATAAGACATCTGGCAACTATCAGGCTATGTCTACACTGCAGGCTTTTTGTGCAAGAGTTCTTGTGCAAAAGGTGTTTCGGAAGAGCGTGTCCACAGTGCCACATGCTTTTGAGCAAGAGCGTCCATGCCAGTGTGGAAGCTGTCTTGCCAAGAAACACCTGTTGCCTGTCTACACTGCCTTCTGTAGAAGAGCTCTTGCTTTCTAGCGCTTTACTGTAAATTTACTTACGCAAGAACACATGTCCAGTGTAGACGCTCTGCAAATTTTTGCACAAAGACTGCAGTGTAGACATAGCTCCAGAGTCATGAACATGCAGAGCTCTCTGAAAGGACTAGCACCTTGAGGATGGTTCTCCAGGACCTTGCCCACTCTGCAGCAGGAGGATGCTGGGAGGAGAGCTCCCCCAATGCTGGACCACCCTGCTGCTCTGGAGATGACTGTCCCAGGAGGAGCTTCCCCCACACTCCAACCAGGAGGTTGCCTGCTGCCCTCCTCACGGTCCAGGAGCCAGAAGCTACTAGCTGCTCTCCCTGCCAGGGAGCAGGACCTGGAAGCCGCCCGCTACTCCAGTAAGGACAGACACCAGAGGAACTGTCCCTCCTGTTCAGCCTGGGACCCGGAATCTGCTTATTGCCCTGGGCTGCCAGAGGAAACCTCCTCTCCCAGCCCCCACAGACCAGGACTGGGATCTTTCCTGCAGCCAGCCTGAACACCTGCCTGATGTGACCTTGTCATTCCCCATGAAGGAGGAGATTTGAGGGGTGGGGTCCTGCACCTCAGGACACGAGTCAGCTACAGGAGGTGACACTGTCAACTGAGGAAGGGGTGACTCTGCCCCTCCCCTCCCCCCAAGCCAACTAATAGATTTATCAGCCCCATGATCAGGAGACCAGCCCCACCTCCAGTATCCCCACTCTGATATGCTTATTAGAAGCACACGGGATCTTTCAGGGGAAAAGGCAAAATGCCTCATTTATTGAAAATACAGTAGAAAGCCACACACACACACACACACACACACGCAATTTCCAGTCTGTTGCTCGCCTTCACTAGTCAGCCAACTCAGTGAAGTACGAGGCTCGGGACCAGGTTCCTTTCAGTCTGGGCTGAGATCCCCACGGAAGTGGCAGACGAACCCGAAGTCTGTGGCAAAGCAGCTTCTTCTCATAGCAGCTTCCTGGCATTGGGACCAGTGGACTTTGCATTACGAGGCTCTAATCAGCCGCTGCTTGGTGAGTGCTTGTTTTCCCAAGTTGTTGTTCTTCTCCCTTATCTGTTGTCCCATCAGGCTGGTTTCGGTCCCCCAGCTTGTCTTGATTGACAACTGCCTGCCTTCCTCCTTCAGGGTCGTCAGTATGCCCCCTTCCCACGTGTCGATGAGGTTCTGGTGTCTTATCGTCCATCTCGGTCCCTTCCTAGAACATCTGGCAACGGCCTTCCTGCTTCCCTCCTAACACACACATTCCTCAGTCACACCACAGGGAGCTTTCATTGACATAGAAACAATATCAGCATTTGAGTAAGGACATCCAGGTACAGTATTAACAGACACTGAGCTTTCTTCACACTATTTTCCTCAGGTCTGAGTTCGAGTACTAATCATAAGGGTCTGACCTTGTCCTTAACATGAGCTACAAAGACAAGCAATTTGCCTAATGCTACACTATTACAACTTAAACATGGCTAAAAATAGAATTTTTGCTACTTTTCACTCCTCAAGAACAATTCTTGAGTGGGTCACACTGTTTCATTGCAACATACTGAGAACCAATTGGAGCATGTGGTTGTCATTTAACAAACAAACATTCTCTTTATCCAACAGCACATTCCCTCAAGGAAAATACACAACAATATTAATACAATTCATAGGGGGTGAAATACAATGGATAACATGCCTTTAGAGACCATCCTGCAGAGACATCACACCAGGCCATTTTTTCAGAGTTAGCAATTCTCAACACATCTGCCTTTGCGTGTAGTCTTTTAAGGACTGGTTTTCCTGTATCCTTCTGGCTCTGCTGCAAAAACTGAGTCACCAGAGTTGGTCAGTAGGTGGTCAGTCCAATCATGCCAATCCAGACCAAGGGAAATAGAGAAATTAACCAAGGTGGCAGTCACAGCGCTCTGTACTCTATTGTTGGTACATAGTAGGTGTGATTGCTGGTATATAACATGCTAGCAATGCATTTTCATTCATTCATTGGTGGCTGGATAATAGTCCCATGTTTCCAAAATTCACATCCTGGGAAAATGTCACACACATTGCCCATTATTAAAAAAAGTGTGTCCCGTTCTCACTCCTCCCAAACACATGTGCCGAATGATGTATCCTGCTACACGGTTCTGTGGGGACAGGTAGGGATAAGCAAGACCCATTTCTGAGGACTCCATTCTGTGCACCCTCCAGTGTCCAATAATTTCTGCTCTTTCCCAGCCCACTTACCTATAATCCCTGGTAGCCAAAAAGATCCCAAGGTCAATTTTGGGAGCGGGCTCACTTTCCATAATTCTGTCCCCACAGACTGTTGGTGAGCAATGTTAACAAATGATTTCATCTAACAACAAATCAGGCCTAACCATGCTAGAGACATATTAGATCCACTCATACTATAACCATTAGACAATGACTTCTCCCATTATTTTAAAAGAAGCGTTAACACTGAGATTTTCAGATATTACCCAGTACATTTCAAGTTGAGTCATGCCAAGCTAACGATTGGCATTTCTGTGCATCCTAAAGCTAAGGAAGTTTTGTTTCCAATTATACAACAGCCAGCTGGTGGTGTTTAGCCACTGCCACATGTTCCATGTGGCTTTTAGGTTTCCCAAACCCACTGAGCCAAGTCCGTATTGGTGTCCATTTGCTTGCGAGTGAGACTTTCTTGAAAGTGGGATCAAGAGCTTTGCTTATTTTTCAATTATCAGTTTTCATTTCCACCAGTAATGGATTTAACAGGACTTTTGTTGAGCTTACTCTGGGTCAAGCCATTTAGGTTTCTGTATTTCAACTGTTCTTTGGAACGGTCTCTGGCCCCAGTTTTGGTACAGCGAGGTCACCACTGGTTATTGAACAATGTCCCACAATTACTATAAGCATGGTACTTGATTTTACATGCCTGTCCCACTCATAGGGGCTACGTCTGGACTACAGGTTTTTGTCGACAGAGGCTATGTCGACAGATACGGTCGAGAAAGAGCATCTAGACTACAGTCAGTTATGTCGACAAACCAAGCTGCTTTTTCAACAGTGTAGACGCTCCCTTTTGAAAAAGCTGTGTGGATGCAATGACAAAAGGCATTATTCCTTGTAGAATGCGGTTTACCGCCGTCGACAGAACGCGGCAGTAGTGTAGATGCAGGTATTGTCTTGTCAACAAAACCCTGTAGTCTAGACACACCCAGGGTGACAACTGGTCGCTCGTATGGTATCTACAGTCTGCCCCTCCTATTAACCCTTTACTGCCTAATGCAGTACGATTTAACAATACACAACAAAGCTAGCGATAAGACAAACACCACACAACAGAAAAACAAACAAAATGGTCTTCGTCGCGACAGTTGATAGATGGGTCTTCTTCAGCTGGTACCAGCTTTTACTGATTTTCTGAAAAACAAAAAGAACATTTTCTACCCCTTTTGGGGAGGGGTGGAGGGTCAGATTTTTTGTAAAAGAAAGGAATATTTCAAGCAATATTTTTGCTGACTCCTGTTTTGCCTGAAGTTACCCTCTTGCTTACATATGTTTGTCCTTAGGCAGGCCAAGTTTCAAGGGCTTCTGCCGTTGAAGGATGTAGAACGAAATATTTCACTGTTTAATTAGTAACCCCATGAGGTGTTGTGCCTCAGTTACCCTCTTATACAGCAGACCAGGTTTGTGGTGCCAAGCTTGAAGATTATTCACAGGTAGTAAAGGAGACGCTTTACTGCTATAGCAGTGGTCCCCAACCTTTTGAGGTTGTCGGGCGCCAGGGGACATGGCCGTTTGCCTGCCGGGCGCCAGGGGGCGGGGCCCCCCCATAGCCGCGCGCCCGGGGCCGGCACTCCCCCCGTCCCGCCGAGTGCCGCGCGCCCGGGGCTCCCCCCGCCGCGCACCCGGTGCCGGCTCTCCCCCCGCCCCGGCCGAGTGCCGCGTGCCCGGCGCTCCCCCCGCCAAGCGCGCTCCCCCCGCAAGCGCCCATGCGCCATGTACCCGGGACCAAGCCAGCCCCGAGCACCTGGCGGGCGCATTGAAATGCCCCCGCGGGTGCCATGGCGCCCGCAGGCACCGTGTTGGGGACCACGGTGCTATAGGGTCTCTCCCCCCCCCCACCCCCCCACTTTCCTTAGCGTTAGGTGTTTCCCAGTTACCATTTTGGAATGCAAAAAAGGTTTTTTCTTCCCAAAAGAGAAGGATATACATCAGGGCTGGCCAACCCATGGCTCAAGATGCATGCGGCTTTTTGGTTAATGAAACGTGGCTCTTGTTTTGAGTGACGTTCCTGGACCGTTCATGGCTGGCTGCTCTGTGCATGTGCCCTCAGGCCTGGAGGGAGAAGTGTGGGGCAGCGGCAGCAGGTCTAGGATCCAGGCATTGGGTTAGAGCAGGGGGCACACCTGGCTCTGGGGAACAGAGGTGGGACTGGGTTACAGCAAGGGGCTGGGAGTGCCTGGCTCTGGGGGTGATGGAGGAGGGAGACTGGGTTAGACTGGGGGGGGGGGGGGGAAGAGGGTTCCTGTCTCTGGGGGGAGAGGAGGAAGATTGGGTTACAGCGAGTGGGGGGGAGGGGGAAGGCAGAGGGGTGAGGCTGAAACACCTAAAACTCTTAAAGCTTCATGGATGCAGAATAAGGCAGCCAACACAGATGTCGTATTTAAATTCCAGGGGAAAAAGAATCAGCAGCCAACAGATTGTAGAATAGTAGGACTGGAAGGGACCTCAAGAGGTCATCCAGTCCAGTCCCCTGCCCTCGCGGCAGGACTAAGTACTGTCTAGACCATCCCTGACAGACATTTATCTAACCTACTCTGAAATATCTCCACAGATGGAGATTCCACAACCTCCCTGGGCAATTTATTCCAGTGTTTAACCACCCTGACTGTTAGGAACTTTTTCCTAACATCCAACCTAAACCTCCCTTGCTGCAGTTTAAGCCCAGTGCTTCTTGTTCTATCCTCAGAGGCCAAGATGAACAAGTTCTCCCTCCTACTTATGACACCCTTTTAGATACCTGAAAATGGCTATCATGTCCCCCCTCAGTCTTCTCTTTTCTATACTAAAGAAACCCAATTCTTTCAGCCTTCCCTCATAGCTCATGTTCTCTAGACCTTTAATCATTCTTGTTGCTCTTCTCTGGACCCTCTCCAATTTCTCAACATCTTTCTTGAAACGTGGTGCCCAGAATGGGACACAATACTCCAACTGAGGCCTAACCAGCAGAGTAGAGCAGAAGAATGACTTCTCATGTTTTGCTCACAACACACCTGTTAATGCATCTCAGAATCATGTTTGCTTTTTTTGTGCAACAGCACCACACTGCTGACTCATTCAGCTTGTGGTCCACTTTAACCCCTAGATCCCTGTCTGCCGTTCTCCTTCCTAGATAGTCGCTTCCCATTCTGTATGTGAGAAACTGATTGTTCCTTCCTAAGTGGAGCACTTTGCATTTGTCTTCATTGACCTTCATCCTGTTTACCTCAGGTCATTTCTCCAATCTGTCCAGATCACTTTGAATTAGGACCCTATACTCCAAAAAAGTTGCAACCCCTCCCGGCTTGGTATCATCTTGAAACTTAATAAGCGTACTTTCTATGCCAATATCTAAACCTCTCATATTTGCAGTCTGGGACAGACCAGAATTTTTAGAACTATACAAAAAAGCCATAATCTTCATAAAAAAAATGAGGAAGCCATATTAGTCATCAACAAGCTGGAGTGAAACAGGAACTTCAAATTGGGCTAATTTACTTCTTAATTCAGTTTCATTAAAAAAACCTCACAGGACATAATAGGGCAGTAGTGTTAAATTTACAGTACATGGTGGGGATTTACGCCCAACTGATGCATAGGCTGATTGTGTCTGATGCCATCAGGTGGTTCTGGGACATTTACACCGAGCAAGTCACGGGCCACCGCCAGTACCGTGACTAGTGACCCACCTAGCCTCCCGGACACCGCGCTCGCCTCGCAACACTGGACCGCCTTACCGCATTAGCACTGGACCTCTGGATGGGGACTCACGGGTGCAGCTTGCACTCTGGACTTGAAAGGACTTACTGTTTTGGTGGTGGTGGCTGTATTTTCTGCTGTGGACTTGGTGGGGCTGCGGGCCACACCTGCAAGGACCTTTACCCCAGGCACATCAAGGATTTTTATTATTTTTATTATTAAAAGGACTGCCCTCTCGTGGACTGGTCAAAAGTCCAATATACTCTTGTCTATTAACTCTAACCACGATTTGTGTATCTGGGGCTAGATGGGTTTCTTACATAGTTACTTAATACCGTTTGCTGTGTAATGTGCTCATGCTCCCTCAGAGCCTGCACCATGAGCTGCACCTGCTCCACGATGGCCTCCCAGAATGGACCAACAAAGCCTAAGACCCTTGTGCTGGAGCTAGCCATCACCAGAGTCAACAGCCGAGACCTGGCTGAAGCCTGCTGCGGAGAAGATCGCTTCCAGGACGACCCCTTCACTCCCACCATTCGCCCGCTGCTCTCAAGAAGGAACAGGATACACTATAGACGCCGGACTTGGGACGCCTGCTGCAATGCTAGACTGGGAATCTGCCTGCTGCCTCCCCAACACCGGACTCTGACCTTGCCTGCCGCCCTGCTGCCTCCTCCGCACCGGACTGGGACCTGAGAGCTGCTCCGCACTCTGCTGCCTTGAGGGGGACAGCCCCCGGTCGATTTCCCCCACTAGACCTGGGCTCTACCTCCTGTTCCACTGCTCCCCCGAACCTGAACCAGGTCCTGAGAGCAAGCCTGCACCCTGGTGCCCCGGTGCAGATGGACTTTTCTGGCCCTGGACTTGACTTGCTGCCCCACCGACCCCCCAGCGCCCGTCTTGGATGAGGGCAACACTCTGCTGCCTGCTGCCCCAGAGAGGTTGAGCGCCTCTGGTCTTTCCCAACTGAACCTGGATCTCACCTGCTGCCCTCCTGCTCCACCGATGCCAGTCCAGACACCGAACTCAGCTGACCATAGCCCCGTGTCCGGGATGAGGAACTGAGCTCTGGATGCTGCCGAGGTACTTACGGCCCCTTTGTACACAAGCTCCCACAGCCACTCCCCAGCGATTCGATGGGTCACCAGCCTGAAGCCCTTTTACCTGGACTTCCCCCATACCCGACCACACCCTCCTCTGCCCGCACTGCTTCCCTTTCCATGGGATGAAGATGCCAGAGGCCCTCAGCAAGCATGTGCGGGCAACGCACAGGAAGAGGATCACCTTCCACTGCGAGCCCTGC
Organism: Pelodiscus sinensis; assembly: GCF_049634645.1. Classification (NCBI taxonomy): domain Eukaryota; kingdom Metazoa; phylum Chordata; order Testudines; family Trionychidae; genus Pelodiscus; species Pelodiscus sinensis. The sequence goes on from NC_134742.1 coordinate 9,170,779, forward strand.
CATGCCCTCTTCGACATGCAGAACCGGTGCAAGCGCCACCAGGACTCCGCCTGCAGAGGCCCCCCCGCTTGTGTGGCTCCCACGGTCCCGATCCGCCTGGTCCCAACGATGCCCTTCTCCCCGGAACTCCTGGTGCTGGATGGAGCCATCCCCCTCCCAAGACCGGAGTCCCCCGCTGTGCGGATTGCTGCCATGCCCTGAACCAGCCCTTCAACTGACAGCCCCGAAACACGAGCTCCCCCTGCGCGCTTCAGCCCCATGACAAGCTCCAGCCATGCGCTCCCCACCGCTGCGCCAGGGAATGGCCCGTCCTCGGGGATCCCCACCCTCACTCCTGCTGGCCAGAAGACGCCTCCTTTGCTGATCGTCAAAGACATCTCTGACCGCCTGGACCAACTACTTTCCCACGTCGGGAATGTGACCGGTTCTCGCAAGATCAGCGCTCCCCCGCAAGCAACCGGGCCCAGATCGTCCGCCGGCAGACCCAGCCTCCCTCCCGAGACCGTCGGCAGCCCCACACAACTCCTTTCCATGCACCTCCTCAGCCTCCACAGGGATCCCTGCAAGGACATGAGACGGCGCCGAGACCTGCACCTCCCAAGGCCCCCCCCACCCACCGGCGGAAGACTGGCAGTCACCCCTGTGCTCCCAGGGTACCTGAGCATCCGGGTCCCAGCCCTGGCTCCTTCAACACTGCTACCCCGCCACAGCGCCCAGACAAGCTTCCTACACCTCTGCAAGCTGCTCTGGAGCCCGAGAAGACGTGTTGCGGAGGGGAGATGTGCCCGCGAGTGAACCGCCACCGCCTGGCAACTTCTCTGGCGGGGGGGCTGGCCGCGATCAACTACAACGACGACTTGGTGGCCGCCACAGAACACCAGACAAGACCTGTCCATGGATGCCAACAACGGCCGGAAGCATTGGCAAGGTGTTGCCTGTCGCCCACGACTTCCGGACCGACCCCCAGCACCAGAGCCGGCAGACGAGGTGACGCCGGCTGTCCTGATGACCCAGTTTCTGCCAACCGCCGAAGGGCCACGAGAGAGATCCTGGAGGGATCCCCGACGCACTGCGCCATCCCCTCAGAGGAGTTCCACTCCTCCTTCGCGGCCGTATCTGAGAAGGAACCCCCACCCCCAGGACCAGCCTAGACCAGACTGTCTTCCCCGGCTGCCGACGACCTGGACGGGGACTTCACGCCTCAGGAGGTACAGGCCAGGCTGAGGAGGACCACCAACACAGCCCCAGGGAAGGACGGTATCCGGTACCCCGTCTCAAGCAATATGACCCTGAATGCTTGGTCCTTGCCACCCTCTTCACCATCTTGGGGTGCACCTTCCTCTGCTGCCTCCGAGGGCTCCGATATAACCGGAAGCTCTTTTTTATCCACTAGACGGGCATTCTACAAGACATCTCAGAGCTGCCGGAGTTCTACCAGGAACTCCTCCAGACCTGGAAGCTGTTTTCAGCGACCAGGTCCGTTGTGCGTGCAGGTGGCAGAGTCCTCCCTCTGCGCGCTGGAGGTTGATTCGGGTAGAAGCCACCTCTGGACTATGATGGAGGGACTGGGTGGATCCCCAAGGGCTCGCTCAGCGCATGGGGCTCTCCGCCCCCCAAAACCCTCTGCCCCTACTCCAGGAGGTGAAGGCGGCCTTGCCGCAGACGGCTCTCGACTTCCTGCAGCGGTCCGCGCGAGAGGGTACACCCCGCCTCTTCCTTCCTGCAAACCCTCCATCCCTTCTTATTGGGCCCCTGTTCTGTGGGCCCCCCCTGAACTCCCCAACAGCTGCAAAATCTGCAACCAGTTTGCTTTCGAACCGCGCCTAGAGAACATTTGTACACGTACGAGATCCATACTCTGCATTTCCCCCACCCTGGTATCCCACCCTGATACTAACTGGCAGGACTATTTAAGACCTGTTGAGGGTGGGAGACCCCGATTGGCCAGCGTCTATTCCACCCTAGTTCCACGGCCCATCAGGGACTTTAGTTGGCGGTTCCTCCATGGAGCCGGGAGCACAGGCGTGTACTTGGCGCGGTTCACCCCCATCCTGGACACCTGCCCCTTTTGCGGCAGCAGGGAAAACCTGGCTCATACTCATCTTGAACGCACCAGGCTGCAGCCCCTATTCCAGCTCCTCCAGAACCTCTTATTGAGGTTCTGGCTGCACTTCTCCTCCACACATTTTCATCTATGCACACCCTATCGGTGTCCCCACAAAGTCATGGGACCTCCTCGTCAACCTCCTCCTGGCTTTTGCTAAAGCCACCATATATAACACCAGGGAGAGGATGCTGGACGAGGGGCTTCCCTGAGACTGTGGAGCCTATTTTCGTTCCTTCCTCGTGTCACGTATCCGGGAAGAGTTCCTCTGGGCGGCGTCCACTGGCTCCCTTGACCACTTTGAGGAGCAGTGGGCACTGTCCGGTGTTCTCTGCTCAGTGTCCCCATCTGGTTCCCTTTTTTTGAACCTGTAACCTGCACCCCCCTCCCTTTAGTCATCATTTGTCCCCAATAATCAGTTGAGCCTGGGTCTAATTATTCTTCCCTCAAGGCTGGGGGGTGGGACCTTGAGCTGTGCCCACCCACCTCCCCATGGTCTCAAATAGGTTCTTCATCTGCAAGGGACTGCGGCGCAGCCTCAGAGCCTGGAAGCAGTCCCTGACTGTCTCCTGCACAAGAAGGGTGACCGTGACGACCCTGGCAACTGGAGACCCATTGCGCTAAGCAGCACCCTATACAAACTGTACGCCAGCTGCTTAATGGACAGGATCACAGTGGCGCCGTCAGCTCCTCGCAGGGCTTCCTTTCCTGCGAGGGCTGCTATGAACACAATTTCCTGTTCGAAGGGGCCATTGCGGAGACGAGGAGATCCTAGGGTCAGTGCGCGGTGGCCTGGCTGGACCTGTCGAATGCCTTCGACTCTGTCCCCCACCACCACATCTTCGACATCCTCACGGACTACGAGACCCCGGACGGCTTCCTGACCGTCCTTCGTGACCTCTACGACGATTGCATCAGCGACCGGATCCACGAGTACCCCGAGCCCAGCGCCGACATCCACCACCCAAGAGGTCAGCAAAGAGCACCAAGTTACCATAAGTCGACGAGCAGCCAGTGGCCCCGCCCCACCACCACCTTCCATCGAATCACTCAACGACCTCGACTTTCTCGATCAGTCGCTACAGGGACGACGCCAACCCCGGGAACGAATTGCCACCGCCTGGCAGCTCCACTGGCAGTCGATATTGGCCGAGGCATCATCCTTCCCCGACTTGGAAACTGCCATCGGCGAACTCACAGCCGAACTCTCAGAAGAAGCCCGACCGGCAGGAAGGCAACCAATTACAAGACCCCACCAGGGCCGTAATGCCCCCCACCACGAGGCCAGAACGCACCGAGACCCGCGACAGCACCACGAGAGGAGAGGAGAGACGGAGGAGGAGACGCTGCCCGCCGCAACAACCCAGCCGCCGCTACCCGCCTCCAACACCTCTACAGAGCCAGCCGCCCCAAGGCAATGAGAGAAGTCCTCCAGGAGAGGCCGGACTTCTGCTCCATCCCCGCACCGCAACTCCATGAATACTTCTCCAATGTCTTCGCCCAAAACACCTACACCGCCGCACTACGACCAGACTGCCTGCCCCGACTACCACGAGTTATACCGTCAGAAGCCCTAGAGTCGGACTTTGCCCCCTCAGAGGTATCCGCCCAGCTGATGAGAACTTCCAACACTGCCCCGGGAAAAGATGGCATAAACTACCAGCTCCTGAAGAAGCGTGACCCAGGTTGCCTGGTGCTCACGGCAATCTACAACCAGTGCATGAAGCACCAACGTATCCCCAAAACCTGGAAAGAATCGATGACTGTCCTATCTTACAAAAAAGGGAACAGGAACGATGCGGGTAACTGGAGGCCCATCTCTCTCTCAAGTACCATCTACAAACTGTACACCAGCTGCCTGGCAGCAAGGATTACAAACTGGGCGATGGAAGGAGGGGCCATCAGTACCTCACAAAAAGGCTTCATGTCGTGCGAAGGGTGCTATGAGCACAACTTCATTCTTCAATCAGCCATCCACTCGTCCAGGCGGAACCGCAAGGAGCTAGCGGTGGCCTGGCTCGATCTGACAAACGCATTTGGTTCCATCCCCCATCAACACATCATCTCCACCCTCAAAGAATTCGGCATGCCAGACACCTTCCTGAACCTCCTGAGCGACCTCTACAGGAACTGCTCCACTACCATTAGAGCGGAAACCGGAGAAACTCCCCCCATCCCCATCAAGCGAGGCGTCAGACAGGGATGCCCACTCAGCCCAATCATCTTCAACCTGGCCATGGAACCTCTTCTTCCGGGAATCACTGCCAACCCAGCGGGCTTCACGCTCCATGGCCACAAAATTAACATCCTGGCCTACGCGGACGACCTGGTCCTCCTGGCAGAGTGCACGTCGGGCCTCCAACAACTTCTCGACATTGCTGGCCAAGCAGCAGAGTGGATGGGGCTCTCCTTCAATGAAAAAAAATGCGCCTCCCTCCACACCCTGGGTAATAACGAAGACGCAGTGAGACCCACTCAACTCAAGATCCAAGGACGGCCCATGGTGGCTCTGAAGGAGGGTGAGTCCTACCAACACCTGGGCACGCCAACCGGGGTCAGGGTCCAGCAGACCCCCTCACAGACTCTCGACTCCATCCTTAGCGACGCAAAGAAGCTCGATGACTCCCTGCTGACCCCATGGCAGAAAATTGACGCCCTCAACACCTTCCTCCTACCCCGCATCCCCTTTGCTCTTCGGGGCTCGGCGGTGGCCAAAAGCCCCCTAACCAAAGCAGACAAAGCCATCCGGAGCCTGGTTAAGAAATGGCTCTACCTGCCTCAGCGGGCGGCTACAGACATAATTTACATTCCCTACAGGCAAGGAGGGGCCAATGTCTGTCGCCTGGGAGACCTTTGCGACGTGGCCACCATCACTCACGCATACCGCCTCCTCACGTGCCCGGACAACAGAGTTAGCGCCATCGCCCAGGCAGCAGTAACAGAAACCACCCGCCGGCGCATCACCAGGAACCCCACCCAACAAGACATAGCAACATACCTCAGTGGCTCACTGGAGGCAGAGTTTGGAAGGGAAGGAGGCGACCTCTCCTCCCTCTGGTCCCGCGCCCGTGTAGCCACTCGCCGCCTCAAGAAACGACTCGGCTGCCACTGGAGCTGGGACGAGGCCCGATCCACTCTTGGCTTTGTCATCCCCCACATCGGCTCAGAAAGACGCACCACCATCACCCCACAAACCAGGAAATTCATAGAAAGACTGCTCGAGACGTCCCTGCGCCACCACTACATACACAATCTAAAACAAAAACCAGACCAGGGCAGGGTCTTTGAAGTGAGCAGCCGGTGGGACGCCAGCAACCATTTCATGCAACGAGGCAACTTCACCCGCTTCGCAGACTGGCGCTTCATCCATAGAGCGCGCCTCAACTGCGTCCCCCTCAATGCGGCCATTCGCCACGGGAACCGGGATAAACGCTGCAGGCGGTGCGGAAACTATGACGAGACCCTTCTCCACGTCCTCTGCGGTTGCACGACCCACTCAACAGCCTGGAAACTACGCCACAACGCCATCCAAGCCCGTATAGTAAAGGCGCTCCCCCCAACACTTGGCACGGTGCTCGAGGACGCCGTCATCCCAGGGTCAAACTGCTCCCTCCGTCCGGACATTGTGATTACTCAAGAAGAAACTAAGAAAATCACAATGGTCGAGGTGTCCGTCCCCTTCGAGAACCGGCCAGCTGCACTCCAGGCGGCCCGCTTAAGAAAAATTGCAAAATACTCCGGGCTGGTGGACACTTTGCGGTCACAAGGTTACACGGTGGACCTCTACGTCCTGCTAGTGGGGGCGCTGGGCTCCTGGGACCCCAAAAATGAGGCAACCCTGGAGGCGTGTAACATCGGGAAAAAATACGCTAACCTGATGCGCCGCCTGATGGTTTCAGACACTATCCGGTGGTCCCGGGACATTTACATCGAACATGTCACTGGCCACCGCCAATTCCAACTCCCAGAACCACAGCCCACCTGAACCTCAAGGATCAATTAGAATAGCAATGTGTGCCACCACCCCCCCTCCCCCCCCCCCGTGTGCATGTAGTTATTGAGTGAGTCCAATTGTCTAGGTCCCGCAACCGCCCCCCGTCCCCCGTAACTCTGCCACTACCCCATCCCTACCCTAACTTCCCCTACTAATACCTAATATATACTTAAAAAAAAAAAAAATCCCCCGGGTGTGTAACACGACCTGACCAAGAGGACACGGATGCAGCTGAAGAGGACGCCGTGGGACCCACTCCTGTCTCCGGAAATACTCCCCTGGTAACCAACCTCTTAACCCTTGTGCTTCGTCTCTCGGCGCCGATCCTGGGCCCGTATCGTGCCCCGCCTGGTCAGCCATTACTTTCCACACTCAACTTATCCACCATTTACTTGCTCAGGGGGGTTTCCTATCCCCCCTCCAGGCGGGAGCAACAACGAGGACCAGGATACGGTAATAAGGGAAGCCAAGGGACACGGAAGTCGGGGAACTGAAGGTCTACTATGCTTATGCCTACACATTCTCAACACAGAAACCAGGAGCAGATCGTGGATTACACCCAGGGCATAGGTCTGATTAGTATGGGTGTGTCAGTACCCCCCAACCACTAGACTCCCCGCCCCTACTAACCCCCCTACCCTACCCCCCGGGCCATTCCACAATCCAACTCTTGTCCTGTACATATGGAGGAATGTCTGCGAGTGTGACTGTGTAGGTTTAAGTATGTATGTACGTATGATTGAATTGTACCTCCCCTCCCGCTCCCCAAAATATAGATCGCTAGAACCTCCACCGACTCCAAGTCACAAACTAGGCACGCTTGCCCTCCCACAACGGACAGCCCCCTCAATTGGTCCTATGATCCCCACATTCACTCCCAGGCACACTGACCCTGCGTACGCCCCCACAACCCAACCAATGGTGCGATGCTCACCCTACCGAATCCAAACCCAACCCACTTAAACTACCAGTTCAACCTCAGAATGAGCACCGCCACCAAACCCCCATCCGCTACCCAGATAACCACCCCATTGGCCGTCTACATCCGGGGCCCCACACCCCCCCTTGTTTCCATTCACTTTGGGCTTCTAACTAGCCACACTCCAAACCCCCCCGCCCCAAGCCTCCCCCTCCCTCAGGAACTACCTATTCTTCGCACTCCCCAACGAAAGGCCTAGGTCATCATTCCAAAGGAGGAAGGCACCCCACCAATGGGCCCCCCGGGGGGGCCCAATCGCCCCACCACGGGCCATAAACCCAGGCCCCCAGGGCATAGATCCCCCCTACCACCGTACCTCAAGCCGGCTACCGGATGTACCCATTCTCTCAGTCCTACTTGTTACTCAAAATTGTCTATCACAATTTATGTATTGTTTGTCTTTAAAAATTCTCTAAATAAACGTCAATCTGTTCTTCGTGGGACCACCAGAAGACCCCCCCCAGGACAATTGGATCATCCCTGCACTTTCATCTGGTTGCTGAAACTTCCGCTGCATTGGCTCTGCATTCCCATCAGGCTCCTGCTTCACCTTTGAGATCCTCCGCTGCGCTGGCTCTGCAAGCACCCCCTGCCTTGGCTGAACCCCGGCTTGTGCTCCGCTGCGCTAGCTCTGCAACACAGGCTCCTCGCTACGCCCCGCTGTGCTGGCTCTGCATCTGCTTTGCCCCTGAGACCCTCCGCTGCGCTGGCTCTGCAACCCGGTAAATTGACCTTCCACTCTGGTCAGTTTCACTCCTGTCTATTTGTCTCGGCTCCCTCTGTACCCCAGCGGCCATTACCACGTGGCTGACCCCCCCTCCCGCCCCCCCTCTGCTGCTCCACTTCCCCCATTGTATTGGTTCCTATCTAGTCAATTTCACTCCCGTTCGTTCTATCCCCGCTGGCTCTGCAACCCTTTCCACTCTGGTCAGTTTCACTTCGGTCTATTTCATTCCCGTCCCCCGCTGCGCTGGCTCTGCAACCCCAGTAAGCTAACTTCCCACTCTGGTCAGTTTCACTCCTGTCTATTTGTCTCGGCTCCCTCTGTACCCCAGCGGCCATTGCCACGTGGCTGACCGCCCGCCCCCCCCCCCCCCCGCTGCTCCGCTTCCCCCATTGTATTGGTTCCTATCTAGTCAATTTCACTCCCGTTCGTTCTATCCCCGCTGGCTCTGCAACCCGAGTAAATTAACTTTCCACTCTGGTCAGTTTCACTTCTGTCTATTTCATTCTCGTCCCCCGCTGCGCCTCTGCTGCTCAGCTACCCCCTCCTTTTTGTTCTGGCTTCGCTCTGGAATCGTTGTTTCACTTTCGTCTATCACTGCAACCCACCTCACTACTAAGTTTTACTTTCTGATTTTGTTTCGCTTTTGTCTATTACCATTTGCTTGCGGTTTTTGTCTGCTTATCTCACTCTAGTCAGTTTCATTCTCATCAGTCTTGCTCTCGTCAGTTTCACCCTCGTCTGTTGCACCTTCGCTTCCTGTCCCGCCTGCCTGTGGGTCCCCCAGCCCCGAGCTCCTGACTAAGCCCCCGCTCCGTTTCCCCCGCGGGCGGCTTTATTACCTTCGGTTCCTTCCGTGTCCCGGTGGCCATTGCCACGTGGCCCGCCCCCCCGCCTCCCGTCCCTGCTGCTCAGCCACCCCCCCTCTTTTTTTATTATTATTTATTCTTCTTTGTTGACTTTGCTTGGGGATTTGGTTTCACTTTCGACCGTTACCGCAGCCTCACTTGCTGTTCTTAAACTCTGGTGTGGTTGGGGTCTGTGCTGTTGTGTCTCGCCGGTGCTGCTTCCCGTGGCTGCTGTTGGCTGTTAATGCTCTGTCTTTCTGGGCTAACTGTTGGGAGTGCGCTCTGAGACTAACACTGCTGTCACGGGCGCTCAGTCTCTCCCGCGGGCGGCTTGCTCCTCCTCCCGGCGGCCATTGCCACATGGCCAGCCCCCCGCCCTCCACCGCCTCTGCTGCTCGGCTAACCCCCCTCCTTTCTTCCTTTTTTGGCCTTTGCCTTGGGATCTTTGCTTCACTTTCATCTATTACCATAACCCACATTGCTGCTAAACCTTACTTTCTGATTCTATTTCACTTTCGTCTGTTGCCACTTGTTGCGGTTTCTGTCTGCTTGCTCGCCTGTCTATTGGTCCACATTTCTCTCTCCCCTCCCCTCTGGCCCCTGCCCCTGTACTGATTTTCCTCCGCTTCACACTGACTCTACCTCCTCCCGCCGGTTGGTCCACTGACCCCCTGTCTGACACGGTTGGGGTTTGTGCTGCCGTCTCTCGCTGGTGCTGCTCCCTGTGGCTGCTGTTGGCTGCTGATTCAGGTGTTTTACTGAGCTGACTACTGGGGTTGTGCGTTGGGGCAATCGTTATCGTTGCTAAATATTGTAGTACCTGGCGATTTCTCCAACGCAGACCCCCCTGCCCTCTGAGAGGCCGCCTCCTGACCCCCGGTCCCCTCTGGGACCACCGCAGCCAGAAGCCCCCTGCCCTGTTCCCCTCCCCCCCGGTCGGGTGTCTCTGTGTTCTATCTTTCAGCATGTCGAGACGCCCTGCCAGCCCCGCGAATGCCGCGTCGGGAGACTCCAGCTCCTCCGACTGCTTCCTGTGGCGACCTGTCCGGATGGGAACCAGACGGCACCTGCCAGGCCTGATGCCCAGTGACCTGCCCAGAGCCCGGACACCACCAGATGCCAGAGGGCCCCCCCGAGAGCCGTGCGACGTCCAACACCCCGTGGCCGGAGACTCGATACCATCGTTCCAGCCCCCGCCGGTTCCAGATGCCAGTTCCAGCCCAGCCCGGTGTGGCCCTGCCGCCATGCCACCCGCGGTCCTTTCCTCCCTCCCTTCCTCCGCTGTCGACTGGGCGCTCCCGCTAGACCTGGACAGCAACTTTGCCCCCTGCTTTGCTGGGTCCGGGGTGTCCCCTATTGGAGGGGACACCGACCGATTTAACCATGTCTGGACCCCGCACCAGGAGGAGATCGCCCTGCTAAGCCCCCCCCAAACGCTGCTACCTGTAATTCCTTCCCCACCCTTGACCTGGGACTTAGTCTGCCGGCCCAACACTGCCAGCCCCATCCTGCCTGAGGCCCTGGAGGTGTGGTCATCCTCGTGGCCCCCTCCATCTCCAGTCCCTACCCCTGCCACATTAGGACTACAGCCCCAGTCTCCCCTGAGCTCCAATACCTCCCCCCTACGCTCTGACCCAGGCACCGCCAGCCCGGAACAATCTCCCCGGGCGGCCCAGAGCGACCAGCCATCCCCAACCCACGCTCCCGCTCCTGCCCGCACGGCTACCGCTCCGAGCACGGCTACCACCGCTGTTGCCTCGTATGCCGATGCCGTTAGGGCCAATCTCTCAGGGAGTACCTCCAGCTCAGAGACTGCTACCGACCCCAGGGGACCCCGCAGACATAGCACGGGGACCCCACCGCCCCACGTCCCGACACCAGTCACAAGGGCTGCCGGCTTGAGACCGATTAGAACATGCCGGCAGCAAGCAATTCCCGTCTCACTGCTCTCGGAGCGCTGCTCCAGTGACTCCCCCTCCCCCATCTGGTCAGGTAGTGACGACTCGGCGTCCTCCCCCTCCTATGTTCCTGACCCCCTGCCTCCCCGTACTCGCCCGAGGCGGGAACCCCGTATCCCCCCACCCAGCGACGAGTTCCAGGGGCTCGCGCTTATCAAGTTCCCGATCCCTAAGAATCGCCCCGCCTGCCCATGCTGCTCCACCTACAAGGGGCTCACAACCACCACCTCTCTGCGCCAGCACATCAGGCAAGTGCACAAAAAGAAGGTGGGCTTCCGCTGTGCCCACTGTGCCAAGCCCTTCTTAGCCCTAGCGGGGTGTAAGGTCCACCAGTCACGGTGCCCCGCCCTCCCTAGGGGAACACCTGCCAGCTCACTCCTAGAGCAAGGACCCTCCCCAGACCGCTTAGCCACAACCTCGCCCCCACCAACCACGCCTGCCCCTCCAAGCCAGGAGCCCGTCATCCCCCAAGACCCAAACAGCCACGGGTCCTCTTCTAGCCGCAGTACCGCCGTTAGTGGCAGGCCCCCTAGGCCCTCCAGAATCCCCACCCTCCTCCAGCCCCACCAGCAAACCGCAGCCTCCGTCAGCCTCGCCAACCTGTCCCAGACGGTTCGGGAATACGTCCGAGGCGTGAGACTCAACGTGGCGGAGAGACGGACCAGCGCCCCTCCCCGGCTCCAGCCCTACTGCCCTCCCTCACGAGACAACACCACCAGGTGCCGACCCGGCCAGAGGGAGGGACCCAGCCAGGCTCGTGGAGGAGACATCACCAGCAGTCGCCCTCCTGCCGCCCCCAGTAGTCGCCATAACGCACCCAGATCCGGTACCTCTCGCCCGCCTCCTGTTCCAGACCACAGACCCGCCGCACGCCGCGACGACCCTCGCCCTGCTCTGGACGCCCCAGAGCAGCGCCGCACCACCGTGCACACCCCTCTGACTCCTGCCGCCCCCAGTAGTCGCCACGGCGCACCCAGATCCAGCGCCGGACCCGACGCCGACACCGCTCTCCCGCCTCCTGCTCCAGACCGCAGACCCACCGCACGCCGCGACGACCTGCGCTCTGCTCTGGACGCTCCAGAGCAGCGCCGCGCCACCGCACACGCCTCCCCGACTCCCGACCCAGGGGAACACCGGGCCCCTGCCGCCTCACCCGCCGTACCCGCGACTGCACAACCAGACAGCCAGCGGGTGAGGGGCAACCGAGAGCTCACTGCCACCGCCTGGCAGCTCCTCTGGATAGAGGAACTGAGAGACACAAACTCCTTCCGTGACCTGGAAGACGTGGTCAAAAGATTCACGGAGGAGCTAGCAGAGGGACTCGTGCCCGACGAACAAGCCCCGACCCGTACGCAGCACCCCCGACGCGGACCCCCAGCACCGAGACCTGACACCGAACCCGCCATAAACAGAAGAAACGATCGCCAGACCGACACGGTAGCCACCACCCGCCTCCAGCGCCTGTACCAGTCCAACCGTCCCAAGGCGATAAGGGAGATCCTCGAGGAACCCTCGCCATTCTGCGACGTTCCCGCAGACCGCCTACACGCTTACTTTACCGATGTCTTTGACCGCGCAGCATGCCCCGAGACCCACCGCCCAGACTGCTTGCCCCGGCTGCCTCGTGTCGACTCCGCAGACGACCTGGAGCGTGACTTTACCCCTAAAGAGGTGTTTGCCAGGCTCGCCAGGACCTCCAACACGGCACCGGGGAAAGACGGCATCAGGTACCAGGTGTTCAAGAAGCGTGACCCTGGTTGCCTCGTACTCGCCGCCATCTTCAACCTGTGCAAGCAGTTCCGGCGTATCCCCAGCGCCTGGAAGTCGTCCATGACGGTTCTGCTCTACAAGAAGGGCGACCGGCAAGACCCCGGGAACTGGAGACCCATCTCCCTCTCCAGCACCATTTACAAACTTTACACCAGCTGCCTCGCCGCGAGACTTACGGACTGGGCGGTGAGCGGAGGTGCCATCAGCGCCGCACAGAAGGGCTTCATGTCCTGCGAGGGGTGCTACGAGCACAACTACGTGCTACAGGCGGCCATCCAGTCAGCCAGACGGCGGCAAAAGCAGTGCGCCATGGCTTGGCTGGACCTCTCCAACGCCTTCGGGTCCATCCCCCACCACCTCATCTTCGACACACTGCGGGAATTCGGCCTTCCGGACTTTTTCCTCCACCTACTCAGAGACTTATACAGTGACTGTACCATCACCATCCGCGCCGAAGAAGGCGAGACCGCCCCCATCCTCCTCAGGCGGGGGGTCAAACAGGGCTGCCCCCTCAGCCCCATCGTATTCAACCTGGCCATGGAACCGCTCCTGCGCGCCATGGCGAATAGCCCCGCCGGCTTCAACTTGTACGGCGAAAAGATCAGCGCCCTGGCCTACGCCGACGACCTCATCCTCCTGGCCGACAACCCAGAGGACCTCCGCGTACTCCTGGAGGTCGCCAGCCGTGCGGCCGAATGGATGGGCCTGCGCTTCAACGCCAGGAAGTGCGCCCCTCTGCACATCTCTGGCAACGCCGGCGCCCCGGTACACCCGACGCAGTTCCTGATCCAGGGGGAACCCATGACCACCCTGGCCGACGGCGAATCCTACTTACACCTCAGCACGCCGACCGGCATCCGCGTCCAACAGACCCCGACGGCAACCATCGACGGGATTCTCGAGGACGCCAAAAAGATCGACGGCTCCCTGCTCGCCCCTTGGCAAAAGATCAACACCTTAAACACCTTCCTCATCCCCCGCATCCCCTTCGCTCTCAGGGGCTCTGCTGTCGCCAAGGGGCCACTGAACAAGGCAGACCGCGCCATCCGGCAGCTGGTCCGGAAATGGCTCTACCTTCCCCAAAGGGCCAGCTCCGACATCGTGTACATCTCGCACAGGCAAGGGGGTGCCAACATCCCGCGCATGGAAGACCTGTGCGACATCGCCGTCGTGACACACGCCTTCCGCCTCCTGACCTGCTCAGACCGTAGAGTGCGCACCATCGCGAGCGCCGCCCTGGAAGAGACCATCGGCAAGCGCGCCGCCAGGGCCCCCGCTCCGCAAGACATTGTCGCCTTCCTCAACGGTTCTCTTGAGAACAACCTAGGATGGCAAGGGGGAGAATTGTCCTCCCTCTGGTCCCGTGCCCGCGCCGCCACCCGCCACCTGGGGAAGAGGATCGGCTGTCGCTGGACCTGGGAGGAGGAACGAGGCGAGATGGGCATCCTGATCCCGCGCGGAAACTCCGACCAGAACACGGTCGTCACGCCGCCCGCCCGAAAGATGCTGGAAAGAGTCCTGAAATCCACCCTCCGCTGCCTCTACGCCGCGAACCTGAAAAAGAAACCAGACCAGGGCAAGGTGTTTGAGGTATCCAGCAAGTGGACCGCCAGCAACCACTTCCTTTCCGGGGGGAGCTTCACCCGCTTCGCCGACTGGCACTTCGTTCACAGGGCCCGCCTCAACTGCGTCCCCCTCAACGGAGCCGTCCGCTTCGGCAACCGGGACAAGCGATGCAGACGCTGCGGTTTCGAGAACGAGACCCTGCCCCACGTCCTCTGCGGCTGCGAGACGCACTCCGAGGCCTGGAAACTGCGTCACAACGCCATCCAGGCCCGCGTCGTCAAGGCCCTGCCTCCGACCCTGGGCACCGTCGCGCAGGACTCCGTCGTCCCGGGCACCAACAGCCTCCTCCGTCCGGACATCGTTATCACTAACGAGGAGGCGAAAAAGATCGTCATGGTGGACGTGTCTGTCCCCTTCGAGAACCAGTCTGCGGCGTTCCGGGCGGCCCGTCTGCGAAAGATCGCCAAATACACGCCGCTGGCGGACACCCTGAGGGCGAGAGGGTACACGGTCGAGATCTACGCCCTGCTCGTCGGAGCGCTGGGGTCGTGGGACCCCCAGAACAAACCGGTGCTGGAAGCCTGCGGCATCGGAAGGAGGTACGCCGGCCTCATGAGGCGGCTTATGGTCTCCGACACCATCCGGTGGTCCCGCGACATCTACACCGAGCACGTCACGGGCCACCGCCAGTACCACAACGCGCAGGAACACTGAAGAGCACGGGACTTTGGGAGGGTTTTTTGTGGGGGGTCTCCAGTCCACGTCCTTCCCCCCTCTTTTTCCCTCCCACGAGACTGAGCCTTTGGCCCACCCCCGGGTGCGGTCCACAACCGTGCCAGAGGACAGGGATGCGGAAGAAGACGACGCCGCGGGACCCGACTGACTCTGAGGACTCTTGATACGGAGTCAGGACTTTGCCCCCTTGAACTTGAGACTTTGGAACTGGACCTTTGTTTTTGGACTTTGAAACTTTCTTGGAACTTTGTAACTGGACCTTTTTGGACTTTGATATCGAGTCTGGATTCTACCTCCTTGGACTTTGAGACTCTAAAACCGGACCTTGGTGCTCGGACTATTTCAATGGGCCTCTGGACTACATCCCCCGCTAGCCACAGCGGGACCAGCTGACTGTCGCTCGCCACAGGGATCAACAGGGGCCCCTCTAGGGGCAATTTACCCCCCCCCCCCGAGGGCTCCTCCCCCCCGGCAGGCGCAGCAATGAGGCCAGAGAGGACAAGGACGCGGCGGAAGAGGAAGCCGAGGGACGAAAAAGGACTCTGTCACTTGACACCAGGGGAGGGCTTGTTTGGGGGGTGTTGGCTCTGCTACCGCTCCCCCTCTCTCCCCAAGGACAATGCCTAAAACCGTTCCAGAGGACAAGGGAGCCGAAGAAGAGGACATCGAGGGACAAGGAAGGACTAAGGACTCGGTGTCGTTGGACACCAGGGGAGGGTTTTTTCCAGGGGGTCTCCCATGTTCCCCCTTTTTTCCCTCCCCAGGGGCTGAGTTACAACCGCCCCTCACATGCCCCGAGAGGGAACCAAGGGCCCATCGGCCCTCCCGAAACGTGCAATCCCCAGTGCACACCATTTTCCCCACTCTGTCCATTGGGACACACCCAGGGACCCCTGGGCCCCCCAGCAAAAACCCTGATACGGGTCAGACCCCGGGAGAGCCAAGCTCTGCCCACCCACGGGGTCCCACACACCTATCTCTTCCCCACAACCCATTGGGGATATCGACACAGGGCACGGTAGGGGGTTCACTCACCCTAACCCTACCCAGCCGCAACCCTGACAAGGGTCAGACCCTGGGAGAGCCAAAGCTCTGCCCATCCAAAGGGTCTCTCACATACCTTTCCCCAGCAATCCAGCGGGGATGCTAGACTAGGGCACACGGTGGGGCGCTCCACCTCCCTAAAACTTGCAGCTGCAGCAACTCAAACCCTCCAGATCGCCTATGCAGGGAAAGCGCCCCCACCCAACACCTTATGCGCTACGCAGACCTTCACCAAACCACCTCTTATTCACGTCCAGGGGCCTCCATGCCTCCCCCATTACTACCTCCGGGTTCCTCAACAACAGAACACCGTAACTCCCCCCCCCCATCGTCCCACGGGATCTACGTATACTCTGTACTCCCCACGCCAGGGGCACGACCGGCATCCCGGACGACGGGGATACCCCGCCAGCGGGTCTCACCCTAACCCCAAACCCGACCCCGGACGTACTCATTTGCTTGTAAACCACTAAATGCATGTTTACCGTTTGCTTGTCAAACATTATCTCAAAGTCAATCTGTTCTTATCAGTTTAAGCCGCAGTAGGTTTAATAAAGTTATGAACAGACAGTACACCTGTGTCGGGGGTTCGGTCTTCTCGTCATCTTGCTCTTCTCGGTGCTCGGGTCCCCTGATCGGCATTCGCGTGGCGGTCGCAGCGGACAACGCTGGAAACACGTCCCAACGGTCCCTGAACGCGCACCCAATCCGGGTAAGAAACTGAGCCAGCTCCCCCTTCGGAGCTTCCTCGAGACCCCACTTTCCGCTCCCTGACTTCCCCGGCTCCTTTTTCTCAATCTTCCTCCCTGTCCCAATCTCTCCATACCCCCTCTCCCGCCACTCTGTCTCTTGGCTCAGTTTCTGTTTCTCTCTCTGCACACTAACTCTTGCCCTCCCCCCCCCCCAGAGCTTCTCCCCACAATCTCCCTCTGTCCAGTCTCCACCTTGACTTCCCCACTCCTTGCCATTTTGTTTTCCGGCTCGGCTTCTGTTTCTCCCCAGCCCCTATAACCTCCTTCCAAGCTAGTTCCTGGCCTCCCCAGAGCTCTAACCCTCTGCACTCCTCCCCAGAGTCAGCTCTAGTCCAGACATGTCTCTCCCCCTAGGTTAACCCTTTCCTCTCCCTCACCTGCCCCCCCCCCCCGGACTACCTGCCCAGCGGTTAATGCCACGAGGCCAGCCTCCCCCCCTAAGTGGGATCGGCGGGCCTCTGAGTGACTGCCCCCCCAGTCTTCCCCACTGCTTTAATCTTCCCCTTCTCTTTAATCCACCCTTTCTCACGTTCTCCCGCTTATACTTGACTTCATCCAGGGCTGTTCCCCCAGGCGACTGTAAGCCCGGGCCCCCAAACAGCCCCCCCCCTCGGATCCCCCAATTCCCGCTTTCGCCGGCGGCGGGCCCGTCCCCCACATGGCCGGCCCCCCCCCCGCCGAGTCTCGCAGCTTGCTGCACTGCCGCCGCTTGCCCTGCCCGGTCACCGCCGCTGCTGCGGCGCCACCATGTCTGGGCTCCCCGGGACCTATCCCAGCCCACAGACCGTGCCCCTCGATCCCGGGCCTGTGACCGGCTACCCCTTGGCCCCCCCCCTTCCTGTGCGCCGGCAGCTGGCCCCCCTTCCCCCACGTGGCCAGCCACCCCGCCAAGTCTCGTGGCTTGTTTAACTGCTGCTGTTTTCTCTGTGTGAAAGGAAGGTATTGAGGCCTACTTAGAATATGTCAAATGAGCACCAGTTTAATTGTAAGTGGAAAGGAAAGGCAGCACTCTCAGATACAGGAGATAAAAATAAAAACAAAATTTGATTGGTTGACCAACAATAACCCCGCTTTTAGGGAAGTAAGTAACTCAGACAGCAGTATGCAACAAAGTGCTGATTACCCCAAATGGAGCAGACGAAAGTTTTTTGTAAGGGCAGAATGAGACAACAAAAATCTAACGTCAGCAATTGTCAGGCGAGTGGAGAAGTACCAAAATACCGGAACAGGGTATATAAGGTGGGCTGAAACAGACCACGAGCGGACGGGTTGCGAATCCGAAAAGCCAGGTCTGATCAACCAGGGCTCCCTCCCCGGCGCTGAATCTCGCTGCCGTACATAAGCTCCGAAAGGGGAACAAATAAGCTCCGAAAGGGGAACGAACACCAGTCGTAAGTTGCAACGAAAAATCCAAAGAAAGGAAAAACATAAAGAAAAGAATATCTCCTGAATCTAAGCAATGCTTCTATCTTTCTTAACGTGAGTATTATATAACTGTTAACTCCATAAATTTCTTAAAGGTAACTCAGGAGGGTATATCAGTAGGAGAAGTTGTTATTTCTTGTTATTTTTAACTGTACTGTTTTTCTACTTTTTCTTTGTATATTATATTGTCTTAAAAGAATCAAAAATAATGAATTGATTTAAATGGAAAATTGATTATAAAGTAAATAGAAAAAATAAATAACCTGTTTGACCCTAAAAAGAAGTATTCCTCTCTCTGTGGTTTCAAATCCTTTAAAGAACCAAACCCAGTTACCAAAACGACGTAGACACCGTGACGCACGCCTACCGCCTCCTGACGTGCCCAGATCAAAGGGTAAGCGCCATCGCCCAGGCTGCAGTGAAAGAGACCACCCGTCGTAGCATCGCCAGGGCCCCCAACCAGAAAGACATGGCCACCTACCTCAGCGGCTCGCTAGAAGCGGAATTCGGAAGGGAAGGAGGCGACCTGTCCTCCCTCTGGTCCCGTGCCCGCGTTGCCACCCGCAGTTTAAAGAAGAGACTTGGCTGCCACTGGGTATGGGAGGACGCCCCCCCAGACAGGATGGCTCTGTGCTTTATCTTTCAGCATAATGAGATGCCCTGTTAGCCCCCGGAATGCCACTTCCAGGCACCTCAAGAGACTGTGCAAAGCCCTTCTTAACCCTGGCAGGGTGTAAGGCCCACCAAAGACGGTACCCTGCCCTCCCTATGGGGACACCTCCCCACTCCCCTCCAAACCAAGATACTCCCCCAGATACCTTAGCTGTGACCTTGCCTCCACCAACCACGCCTGATACTCCGAGCCAGGGACCTGATATCACCCAAGGACCAAATAGCCATGGGTCCTCCCCTAGCCGCAGCACCACCACTAACAGCAAGCTTCCCAAACCCTCCAGAATCCCCACCTTCCTCCGGCCCCCCCAGCGAACCGCAGCATCCGTCGGCCTCGCCAACCTGTCTCAGACAGTCCGGGACTATATCCAAGGCATAAGGCGCAACGTGGTAGAGAGACGGACCAGCCCTCCTGCCCTCCCTCACAGGACAACAAAGCCAGGCACCGACCCGACCAGAGAGACAGACCCAGCCCGGCTCCAGGGGGAGACGTCACCAGCAGCCACCCTACTACTGCCCCCAGGAGTCCCCACAGCGCACCCTGATCCAGTACCAGACCCACCATCGACACCGCCCGCCTGATTCCTGCTCAAGACCTCAGACCCGCCGCACACCACGAAGACCTGCGCTATGCTCTGGATGCACCAGAACAGCGCCACACCACCCTACGAACCTCCCCGCGTCCCGATCAGGGGGAACACCGGACTCCCGCCGCCTCACGCGCCGTACCCACAACCGCAGAACCAGACAGCCAGCGGGTGAGGGGCCATCGAGAGCGCACCGCCACCGCGTGGCAGCTCCTCTGGACAGAGGAGTTGACGGACATAAAATCCTTCCAAGATCTGGAAGAAGTGATTAAAAGACTAACGGAGGAGCTGGCAGACGGACTCGCACCTGATGGACGAGACCCAGCCTGTACACAGAATCCCAGCCGCAGACCCCCAGCACCGAGACCCAATACCAAACCCGTCGTCGATGGAAGGGGAGACGCAGACCACCAGACCGACAGGGTAGCTGCCACCGCCTCCAGCGCCTGAACCAGGTTAACAGTCCTAAGGCGATGAGGGAGATAGAGGAACCCTAGCCGTTCTGCGACATTCCCGCAGACCGCCTGCACGCCTACTTCACTAAGGTATTCGAGCAGCGTGCCCCGATACCTGTCACCCAGATTGCTTGCCCCAGCTGCCTCGTGTTGACCCTGCAGATGACCTGGAATGCGACTTTACCCCCAAAGAAGTGTTTGCCGGGCTTGCGAGGACCTCCAACACCGCACCGGGAAAAGACGGCATCAAGTACCGTGGCCAGTTCTTACCGGCATGCTGGCCCGGCCCACTTTCACTTCTGGTAATTATTATACATGTTCTAAATAGCATTCTTAGTTGGCAGAAGTGTATTTGCAGCAGAAAGACATCAGTTCAGTAGAAACATCACAAGAGGCTAATACTGAGTTTAGAAGACAACTAGCAATTGTTCTAATGAAGGAGTCAGGTAATAACATTCTCCCGTGTACTATAGACTCATTAGGCACATAAGATAACTGTCTGTTACTAACATAATTCTGGTTATCTTAATACCCCTGAAGTGGGGGGTCTCAAGCGTTTGGTTCTGTAATGGTGACAATTCATCAATAGTATGTTTAAGTACCAAAAAAATTAGGATGGGGTGAATAGTTGCTATTGATAGACCAGTTAAATAAAATTGGATATTTTTATATCCCGATGCAGTAAAGTAAAACTGTGAGAAAATAGGACACAAGAAAGAAAAAATATGTTCAAACCAGTGACTGGATTAAAACATTGACAATAATTAACTCAGGATTTGCACTGAGCATTAGTCATAACAATCAGCATATATTGATTTGTTTCAGAAAGCGTGGAGGACTACTGCATATACTGCAGCCTTGTTGGTTGTGAAAAGGAAAGTGAGGATTGCAGGGTGGTAAGAAACGCAGAACTGTATCAGAAACGCATGCCATAGCCTGCTTAAGAATCAGGATTCTTGTGAAAATTCCAGTCAGTCAACATTTCCATCATGGTGACAGGCCAGAGGTTAGCAAAGTGCGGTCCACGGGCCAATTCTGGCCTGCAGGACCATTCTACCCGGCTCTTGCGCTCCCGGCCCCTTCCCTTCCCCCAGCCCACGAGCAGCAGATCCAGCACAGGACCAGAACCAACTGGGAGAACCGCCATCACCTCCAGACCGGCTCACCACCACGACTGTAGCAGCATGGACAGCAATGCCTACAACCAACAGAGCCTTCGCCAGTTGGACTACACTCACCCAGGCTCCAGGTCCATCCCTATCGCTCCCAAAGAAGGCCACACCCCGCCAGCACCCAGCAGCACATATGCCCTGCACTCCAGGAGGAACCGATCACGAAATCCCCAAGAGCCCCGTTTGCTCGGCATGGCCCCACATCACCCAGGAGGCACAGAGGAAGCACCAACCTGCCACCTGTGGATTCCCACCTTGCAGCTGCACAGACCCACAACCCACCGCCGCATTCTCCTTGATGCACAGGTGTAGACACATTTAAGAGCCGGTTAGACAGACACCTGTCAGGGAGGATCTTGACTGTGCCTGGTCCTGCCACAAGAGCAGGGGACTGGACTGAATGACCTTTTTAAGTCCCTTCCAGTTCTTGTGTTCTATGATTCTATAACTTGTCAATCTTAGAACCAGCCTCTTGTAAGTTCTCTCCTCCCCCCCACCCCCCACTCAGTTCTACACCTGTCACCCAATGGAATATTAATGCATTTTACTTTTCCAACCTACTTCTACTACAGCTTGTGCATCTGGGTGCTTCTATTTTGTAGACAATGGAAATCACATTTGTACATGATTTAACACAATCCAGTTACATGTGTTAGTTGTTTGCATGCACTCATCTGGGGCACTGTGTGACTGATCATATGCATCATGTACCCTCAATCCCTGTAATCCTCCCCCAACCCAAGCCTCTCCCAGATCCCCTATTGTTTTTATATATTGTTTCAGGAGCAAAACACATGACAAGTGTACATTTCCTTAATAAAATATTTCAATCTGTAGGAATGAGCTACTGGGATCACTTTCTGACTGGCAGGGGTAAGGAACTGCTCTTGTAAGATATTGCTACTGGAGGTAGCAGTTCTAAACAGTCCTTTGTATAGAACAGCTGCTTATAGGACTGTGCTACTGCTAGCAGTTACTAACATGTCTGACAGTAACAAACTGTTATTCTAAGACATTGCTACCAAATGTAGCACAGTCCTACAGGGAGCAGTTACACAGTATGAAGTGTAGTCAACAGCTAGGCTACAGCTACACTGCAGGGTGTCTAGACTGCACGTGCATTCTTGCACAAGTAAATTTACATTATAGGGTCCAAAAACAAATCTTCTTCCAGAAGAGTTATTCCTCTCCCCATGAGGAATAAGCCCCTTGGTGCAACAGCTCTTCTGCAAGAAGGCAGTGTAGACAGGCAACATAATTTTCTTGCACAAGAAAGCCCTATGGCTCAAATGGCCATCAGAGCTTTCTTGCGCAAGAGAGCATCCACACTGCCACGGACACTCTTCCGCAAAAGCACATCTCTTGCGCAAGAGCCCATGGCAGTTCTTGCGCAAGAAGCCTGTAGTGTAGACGTAGCTGTATTGTCAAACCCTAATACCAGATCTAGCAAACTTCTGTAGGCTCAGCGCCTGTTATGTTTCAGGCTTCTCTCCCAGGGCTCCAGTTCAGGATTACATGGAATACAGCACACTTCTTGCTTACAACACTGAGGTTTGGTTTTTTGCAGGCATTTTACACCATTGACTCAGTTAGCTTGCTGTCCAAAGTGCTTGCAGACCGCCCCCAATGTGTTATCGGTCATTCACAGCCTTTACAAGTGCGCTCTCTAAGCAGGGGTCGGCAACTGTTTTAAAAAAAGAGCCAAACTACATGAAATTTCAGAGCAACTGGTCAACAAAGAGCCATAAAAGAATGCTCATTTGCATGACTGAAAATATAGGACTCAATATTATTGATCATTGACATGAGGAATAGCAGCATAAATGAAACATTGTACTCACAGACCATTTCATGGGACTTCTGCTGTTGGCACCTTTTTGCACATCTCTTTGACATTGACATTGTAACTGGTCAAATCCAGCCTCACTCCTGCAGTCAGCGGTCTTCGGTCAATCTTACGGCAAGGGTTGGAGGTATGGGGGTGCAGGAGTTTGGATTGGGGTGTACCAGGAGCTCAGGTCAAGGGGGTTGGATGTACGATGGCCTCAGGACACAGGTTTGGAGCGTTTGGGGGTGCAGGAGTGTTATGGTACTGCATTCAGATGGGGGCTGGGCCCCAACTGGGGGCTTCCTGGCCAGGCATCATTTTTAAATAAAGCAAAATGTTTCAACACTGTGTCTATCTGTGGCAGGGGTAGGAAACCTTTTTTCAGTTAGGAGCCACTGCCCCATAGGAAAAGAGATATCAGTTGGGGACCATACAAGAGAGCAGCAAAAAACAAAACAACCCCCCCCCTCCAGAAACCCACAACTCTCACAGAGGTGGTCCCCAATTAAGACACCTCACTCCCCTGATACTCCAGCCTTATGGCCAGTGGAGGTGACAGGGGGAGGAGATTCAAGATTAACTCTTTGGAGGTTCCAAAGCTAGTGGATTTTGGCTTCTGGCTCTGGGGTGGGGGCCAAAAGTAAGGGGCCGGTGTGTGGGACCAGGCTGCCAGTGAGCGAGAGAGGGATGCAGAATCTGGAGGGGAAATAGGGTGCAGGAGCAGGTGTCTGGCCGGGGGCAGTAACAGGGTGTAGGTGGCTGCCTGGATAGGAGGATGGGGTGGGGGGGAGAAAGAGAGAAGTAGGAGGAGCAGGGTGCTCGTGGGAGTCTGCCCAGGTTTGGAGGGCGACCCAGGGTCTGGGGGAGCAGAGGGAGGGAATTGGGGGGCAGAGAACTGGGGAAAGGAAGTGGGGGGCAAGGGAGAAGCGAAAAGAGGGGCTGGGGGGCTGGACGCGGGCTGGGGGGGGGAGGGGCTGGGGGGCTGGACGCGGGCTGGGGGGGCGGAGGGGAAGGAGCTGGAGCCGGACACTCACCAGCGAGACGCGCAGCTGGACCCGTTTCTCCGACAAGAGCTGCTTGGCCATGCGCTCCGGGATTAAAAGCCTGAGGGCAGCGCTGATTGGTGTATCTCGCAGCTGCCATTGTCCAGCTCCGGCCAATGGGCTTGGGCTGGGGGCGGGAGCAATGCGCGTGAAACAAAGGGCCCCGCAGAGGCGGGACACGCGGGGGGGGGGGGGGGCGGGGCTGCCTGGGGGCTGCGGCTGCCTCGTGGCCCGATCCAGGCAGCGCGGGGCGTTTTGTCCCGTCCGCTGCTGCGCCTGCGCGGGCTGCGCTGGTGCGGGGGCGGGGCGCGAGCTTCGAAATCGCCGCGTCGGGCTCCCGCGCGGGCCCCAGGCTGCCGACCCTGCTCCGAAGCCTCCGTGCGCGGCTTTAGACCCGGGGCGGGGCGGGGCTTTGGGCTGCAGGAGGGGGCGGGGCGCAGGCGGGGCTGTGACCTGGTGCAATGTGGGGAGCAGAGTCTGGGGGCCAGGAGCCGGCTCTGGCTGGGAGCTTCTGACCAGGAGCTGCCTGGAGGAGCAGCCCAACAGCCCCCAGAGGGTTTGGGGCTGGGACCCGAGGCAGGGCTGCACACGCGCAGGAGGCAGGGAGCCTGGCCAAGGCGCGTTTGGACCCCGAGCCGGTGCCGGTGGTGGCAGCTGACCAGATCTGGCAGGTTTGGGAGTCATATCCACCACCCGGACCCCATTCCCCCCAGGCAATACTTAGTCCTGTCACAGGTGCAGAGGCCTGGCCTAGGGAAGTGAAAGTGTAACCGTGTACACCCATAACTGATGAGCCGGGCCCTCCCCCTGGGGTTCCCAGAGGGCATGGGCCCCCCCAGGTATTTTCAGTGGGGTGCAGGAACACAAAAGGCAGGAATCCTTCCCAGGGCTCTCTTTGGACCACAAGACAGTGCTGGTGGCAGGCCAGATCCTGCACCTCATTTTGTCTCCCACCCCAGTCTAGATAATATTTAGTTCAGTCTTGAGCGTAGGCATCTGGACTAGAGATGTGAATGTTTAACTTTGTACACGGGTAATCGAGGAGCCTGGGTTTATTGGTTAACCGTTCTCAGTTATATGCAGACTCCCAGTAAGTGCTTGTAAGCCAGCTTTTTGTGCATATCAGCTCCTAGGGGACAAGAGAAATCCAACTGTTGGGAATCTTTCGGAAAGGGCTAGACCCCGAAATAGAAAAAGATCAAGTGATGGTTAATGAAACAGACCCAGGAAATGACACAGTTGCATGGCAGCTACATGGAGTGTATCCCTAGCTGTGTCTGGAGTGATACGGCGCTAGCAAGAGCTTTGGCACAGGATGCAAAGTGCAGGCTGGGACTAGGATGTGAGATAGCAGGTAATAGAATAGTCAAGTGATCACCTGCATTCTTACCCATTACTCATCTATTCTAAAGTCCCTGGTGTGCTCCAGCCCCATTCCCAGGCTATGTCTACACTCACAGCTTTTCGTGCCAGAAATGTGTAAAGGAGGCTAAGCGTGGAATATTGCTGAACCTCATTTGCATACATAATGAGCCACCATTTTTGCAGAAGAGGCTCTTGCGCCAGAAGGAGCTGTCTACGCTGCTCCTTCTTGCTCTACAAAACCCCCTTGCACAATGCCATTACGCCAGTTACTTCTCAGGAATAACTGCAATGTGCAAAAGGGTTTTTTTTCCCCCCAAGAAGGGTCAATGTAGACAGTTCCTTCTGGCACAAGAAGCCGAGTGTAGACATACCCCCTGAGCACTTGGTTGAGACGGTCTGTGAGTGGAGCCGGTTAAAAACCAGTTTCCCACACAATCTGGCTGCCTACTACCCTCTGCTGCTGCCTCTGATACTTCCAGGAGTGATGCACCTCCCCTCAGGGAATCACTGTGTGGTGCCAAAAAATAGACAAATAATGAAGAAAAAAATAAACTGGCTGCAGGCATCTGCTTGTATGGAGAAAAGGGAAGCAAAGAGAAGAGAAACAGAGCAGGAAAAGAAAGATGGGGAGAAGGACTTCAAAGAACATCAATCTCTGAGAATGGGTGGGTGGGATGCTCCTCGCCACTCAGCTTCAGGTAAGGGCCAAGTGGGGGCACAATGGAGCAGGCAGCAGCAGGCAAGCCCAGGAGCGTCCCAAGCAGAATCAGTCAAGCCAAGCCCAGCAGAGGGGAATCCGGCCAGCACTGAGATGCCCAGGCACTGAGGAGGAGCTTTATACAGGCGTGCCAGCTGGCCAGCCAACCAAGTCCTGGCTTCAGGAAGCAACAGCCCTGGCCGGAGCAGTATGCACACCACCTCCCCCCCTTCTCACACACACACACACAAACACACACACACACACCCCTACCCCTGTTGCCTGGAAGTCGCTTCTGGGTGACTCTGGCCAGAGCCACATCGCTTGGGCAAGATGAGAGGTGGTTGCTGTGTGGTAGTGACATAGGCCTGGGACATGGATTTTCTGCCTTTTGGCTAAATTCAAGTGAACTATGACACGGGTCAGAGGCATAAGACATCTGGCAACTATCAGGCTATGTCTACACTGCAGGCTTTTTGTGCAAGAGTTCTTGTGCAAAAGGTGTTTCGGAAGAGCGTGTCCACAGTGCCACATGCTTTTCAGCAAGAGCGTCCATGCCAGTGTGGAAGCTCTCTTGCGCAAGAAACACCTGTTGCCTGTCTACACTGCCTTCTGTGGAAGAGCTCTTGCTTTCTAGTGCTTTACTGTAAATTTACTTACGCAAGAACACACGTCCAGTGTAGACGCTCTGCAAATTTTTGCACAAAGACTGCAGTGTAGACATAGCGCCAGAGTCATGAACATGCAGAGCTCTCTGAAAGGACCAGCACCTTGAGGATGGTTCTCCACGACCTTGCCCACTCTGCAGCAGGAGGATGCTGAGAGGAGAGCTCCCCCAATGCTCGACCACCCTGCTGCTCTGGAGATGACTGTCCCAGGAGGAGCTTCCCCCACACTCCAACCAGGAGGTTACCTGCTGCCCTCCTCACGGTCCAGGAGCCAGAAGCTACTAGCTGCGCTCCCTGGCAGGGAGCAGGACCTGGAAGCCGCCCGCTACTCCAGTAAGGACAGACACCAGAGGAACTGTCCCTCCTGTTCAGCCTGGTACCCGGAATCTGCTTATTGCCCTGGGCTGCCAGAGGAAACCTCTCCCAGCCCCCACAGACCAGGACTGGGATCTTTCCTGCAGCCAGCCTGAACACGTGCCTGATGTGACCTTGTCATTCCCCATGAAGGAGGAGATTTGAGGGGTGGGGTCCTGCACCTCAGGACACGAGTCAGCTACAGGAGGTGACACTGTCAGCTGAGGAAGGGGTGACTCTGCCCCTCCCCCCAAGGCAACTAATAGATTTATCAGCCCCATGATCAGGAGACCAGCCCCACCTCCAGTATCCCCACTCTGATATGCTTATTAGAAGCACACGGGATCTTTCAGGGGAAAAGGCAAAATGCCTCATTTATTGAAAATACAGTAGAAAGCCACACACACACACACACACACACACACACACACACACACACAATTTCCAGTCTGTTGCTCGCCTTCACTAGTCAGCCAACTCAGTGAAGTACGAGGCTCGGGACCAGGTTCCTTTCAGTCTGGGCTGAGATCCCCATGGAAGTGGCAGACGAACCCGAAGTCTGTGGCAAAGCAGCTTCTTCTCAGAGCAGCTTCCTGGCATTGGGACCAGCGGACTTTGCATCACGAGGCTCTAATCAGCCGCTGCTTGGTGAGTGCTTGTTTTCCCAAGTTGTTGTTGTTCTCCCTTATCTGTTGTCCCATCAGGCTGGTTTCGGTCCCTCAAGCTTGTCTTGATTGACAACTGCCTGCCTTCCTCCTTCAGGGTCGTCAGTATGCCCCCTTCCCACGTGTCGATGAGGTTCTGGTGTCTTATCGTCCATCTCGGTCCCTTCCTAGAACATCTGGCGATGGCCTTCCTGCTTCCCTCCTAACACTCACATTCCTCAGTCACACCACAGGGAGCTTTCATTGACATAGCAACAATATCAGCATTTGAGTAAGGACATCCAGGTACAGTATTAACAGTCACTGAGCTTTCTTCACAATATTTTCCTCAGGTCTGAGTTTGAGTACTAATCATAAGGGTCTGTCCTTGTCCTTAACATGAGCTACAAAGACAAGCAATTTGCCTAATGCTACACTATTACAACTTAAACATGGCTAAAAATAGAATTTTTGCTACTTTTCACTCCTCAAGAACAATTCTTGAGTGGGTCACACTGTTTCATTGCAACATACTGAGAACCAATTGGAGCATGTGGTTGTCATTTAACAAACAAACATTCTCTTTATCCAACAGCACATTCCCTCAAGGAAAATACACAACAATATTAATACAATTCATAGGGGGTGAAATACAATGGATAACATGCCTTTAGAGACCATCCTGCAGAAACATCACACCAGGCCATTTTTCAGAGTTAGCAATTCTCAACACATCTGCCTTTGCGTGTAGTCTTTTAAGGACTGGTTTTCCTGTATCCTTCTGGCTCTGCTGCAAAAACTGAGTCACCAGAGTTGGTCAGTACGTGGTCAGTCCAATCATGCCAATCCAGACCAAGGGAAATAGAGAAATTAACCAAGGTGGCAGTCACAGCGCTCTGTACTCTATTGTTGGTACATAGTAGGTGTGATAGCTGGTATATAACATGCTAGCAATGCATTTTCATTCATTCATTGGTGGCTGGATAATAGTCCCATGTTTCCAAAATTCACATCCTGGGAAAATGTCACACACATTGCCCATTATTAAAAAAAGTGTGTCCCGTTCTCACTCCTCCCAAACACATGTGCCGAATGATGTATCCTGCTACACGGTTCTGTGGGGACAGGTAGGGATAAGCAAGACCCATTTCTGAGGACTCCATTCTGTGCACCCTCCAGTGTCCAATAATTTCTGCTCTTTCCCAGCCCACTTACCTATAATCCCTGGTAGCCAAAAAGATCCCAAGGTCAATTTTGGGAGCGGGCTCACTTTCCATAATTCTGTCCCCACAGACTGTTGGTGAGCAATGTTAACAAATGATTTCATCTAACAACAAATCAGGCCTAACCATGCTAGAGACATATTAGATCCACTCATACTATAACCATTAGACAATGACTTCTCCCATTATTTTAAAAGATGTGTTAACACTGAGATTTTCAGATATTACCCAGTACATTTCAAGTTGAGTCATGCCAAGCTAACGATTGGCATTTCTGTGCATCCTAAAGCTAAGGAAGTTTTGTTTCCAATTATACAACAGCCAGCTGGTGGTGTTTAGCCACTGCCACATGTTCCATGTGGCTTTTAGGTTTCCCAAACCCACTGAGCCAAGTCCGTATTGGTGTCCATTTGCTTGCGAGTGAGACTTTCTTGAAAGTGGGATCAAGAGCTTTGCTTATTTTTTAATTATCAGTTTTCATTTCCACCAGTAATGGATTTAACAGGACTTTTGTTGAGCTTACTCTGGGTCAAGCCATTTAGGTTTCTGTATTTCAACTGTTCTTTGGAACGGTCTCTGGCCCCAGTCTTGGTACAGCGAGGTCACCACTGGTTATTGAACAATGTCCCACAATTACTATAAGCATGGTACTTGATTTTACATGCCTGTCCCACTCATAGGGGCTACGTCTGGACTACAGGTTTGTCGACAGAGGCTATGTCGACAGATACGGTCGAGAAAGAGCATCTAGACTACAGTCAGTTATGTCGACAAACCAAGCTGCTTTTTCAACAGTGTAGACGCTCCCTTTTGAAAAAGCTGTGTGGATGCAATGACAAAAGGCATTATTCCTTGTAGAATGCGGTTTACCGCTGTCGACAGAACACGGCAGTAGTGTAGATGCAGGTATTGTCTTATCAACAAAACCCTGTAGTCTAGACACACCCAGGGTGACAACTGGTCGTTCGTATGGTATCTACAGTCTGCCCCTCCTATTAACACTTTACTGCCTAATGCAGTATGATTTAACAATACACAACAAAGCTAGCGATAAGACAAACACACAACAGAAAAACAAACAAAATAGTCTTCGTCGCGACAGTTGATAGATGAGTCTTCTTCAGCTGGTACCAGCTTTTACTGATTTTCTGAAAAACAAAAAGAACATTTTCTACCCCTTCGAGGGGTGGAGGGTCAGATTTTTTGTAAAAGAAAGGAATATTTCAAGCAATATTTTTGCTGACTCCTGTTTTGCCTGAAGTTACCCTCTTGCTTACATATGTTTGTCCTTAGGCAGGCCAAGTTTCAAGGGCTTCTGCCGTTGAAGGATTTAGAACGAAATATTTCACTGTTGAATTAGTAACCCCATGAGGTGTTGTGCCTCAGTTACCCTCTTATACAGCAGACCAGGTTTGTGGTGCCAAGCTTGAAGATTTTTCACAGGTAGTAACGGAGACGCTTTACTGCTATAGGGTCGTCCCCCCCCCCCCCCCACTTTCCTTAGCCTTAGGTGTTTCCCAGTTACCATTTTGGAATGCAAAAAAGGTTTTTTCTTCCCAAAAGAGAAGGATATACATCAGGGCTGGCCAACCCATGGCTCAAGATGCATGCGGCTCTTTGGTTAATGAAACGCGGCTCTTGTTCTGAGTGATGTACCTGGACTGTTCATGGCTGGCTGCTCTGTGCATGTGCCCTCAGGCCTGGAGGGAGAAGTGGGTGGCAGCGGCAGCAGGTCTAGGATCCAGGCATTGGGTTAGAGCAGGGGGCACACCTGGCTCTGGGGGACAGGAGTGGGACTGGGTTACAGCAAGGGGCTGGGAGTGCCTGGCTCTGGGGGTGATGGAGGAGGGAGACTGGGTTAGACTGCGGGGGGTTCCTGTCTCTGGGGGGAGAGGAGGAAGATTGGGTTACAGCGAGTGGGGGGGGGGAAGGCTGAGGGGTGAGGCTGAAACACCTAAAACTCTTAAAGCTTCATGGATGCAGAATAAGGCAGCCAACACAGATGTCGTATTTAAATTCCAGGGGAAAAAGAATCAGCAGCCAACAGATTGTAGAATAGTAGGACTGGAAGGGACCTCAAGAGGTCATCAAGTCCAGTCCCCTGCCCTCGCGGCAGGACCAAGTACTGTCTAGACCATCCCTGACAGACATTTATCTAACCTACTCTGAAATATCTCCACAGATGGAGATTCCACAGCCTCCCTGGGCAATTTATTCCAGTGTTTAACCACCCTGACTGTTAGGAACTTTCTCCTAACATCCAACCTAAACCTCCCTTGCTGCAGTTCAAGCCCAGTGCTTCTTGTTCTATCCTCAGAGGCCAAGATGAACAATTTCTCCCTCCTGCTTATGACACCCTTTTAGATACCTGAAAACAGCTATCACATCCCCTCTCAGTCTTCTCTTTTCTAACCTAACAAACCAATTCTTTCAGCCTTCCCTCATAGCTCATGTTCTCTAGACCTTTAATCATTCTTGTTGCTCTTCTCTGGACCCTCTCCAATTTCTCCACATCTTTCTTGAAATGTGGTGCCCAGAACGGGACACAATACTCCAACTGAGGCCTAACCAGCAGAGTAGAGCGGAAGAACGACTTCTCGTGTTTTGCTCACAACACACCTGTTAATGCATCTCAGAATCATGTTTGCTTTTTTTGTGCAACAGCACCACACTGCTGACTCATTCAGCTTGTGGTCCACTTTAACCCCTAGATCCCTGTCTGCCGTACTCCTTCCTAGATAGTCGCTTCCCCTTCTGTATGTGAGAAACTGATTGTTCCTTCCTAAGTGGAGCACTTTGCATTTGTCTTCATTGAACTTCATCCTGCTGCTGGTTCCCCTTTTCTGGCCCTGGACTTGACTTGCTGCCCCACTGACCCCCCAGCGCCGGTCTTGGATGAGGGCAACGCTCTGCTGCCTGCTGCCCCAGAGAGATTGGGCGCCGCTGGTCTTTCCCGACTGAACCTGGATCTCACCTGTTGCCCTCCTGCTCCACCGATGCCAGTCCAGACACCGAGCTCAGCTGACCATAGCTCGGTGTGCTGGAGAAGAAACTGAGCTCTGGATGCTGCCGAGGTACCTACGGCCCCTTTGTACACAAGCTCCCACAGCGATGCCCCAGCAATTCGATGGGTCACCAACCTGAAGCCCTTTTACCTGGACTTCCCCATACCCGACCACACCCTCCTCTGCCCGCACTGCTTCCCTTTCCATGGGATGAAGACGCTGGAGGCCCTCAGCAAGCACGTGTGAGCAGCGCACAGGAAGAGGATCGCCTTCCGCTGCGAGCCCTGCCATGCCCTCTTCGACATGCAGAACCGGTGCAAGCGCCACCAGGACTCTGCCTGCAGAGGCCCCCCCGCTTGTGTGGCTCCCACGGTCCCGATCCGCCTGGTCCCAACGATGCCCTTCTCCCCGGAACTCCTGGTGCTGGATGGAGCCATCCCCATCCCAAGACCGGAGTCCCCCGCTGTGCGGATTGCTGCCATGCCCTGAACCAGCCCTTCAACTGACAGCCCCGAAACACGAGCTCCCCCTGCGCGCTTCAGCCCCATGACAAGCTCCAGCCATGCGCTCCCCACCGCTGCGCCAGGGAATGGCCCGTCCTCGGGGATCCCCACCCTCACTCCTGCTGGCCAGAAGACGCCTCCTTCGCTGATTGTCAAAGACATCTCTGACCGCCTGGACCAACTACTGTCCCACGTCGGGAATGTGACCGGTTCTCGCAAGATCAGCGCTCCCCCGCAAGCAACCGGGCCCAGATCGTCCGCCGGCAGACCCAGCCTCCCTCCCGAGACCGTCGGCAGCCCCACACAACTCCTTTCCATGCACCTCCTCAGCCTCCACAGGGATCCCTGCAAGGACATGAGACGGCGCCGAGACCTGCACCTCCCAAGGCCCCCCCCACCCACCGGCGGAAGACTGGCAGTCACCCCTGTGCTCCCAGGGTACCTGAGCATCCGGGTCCCAGCCCTGGCTCCTTCAACACTGCTACCCCGCCACAGCGCCCAGACAAGCTTCCTACACCTCTGCAAGCTGCTCTGGAGCCCAAAAAGACGTGTTGCGGAGGGGAGATGTGCCCGCGAGTGAACCGCCACCGCCTGGCAACTTCTCTGGCGGGGGGGGCTGGCCGCGATCAACTACTACGACGACTTGGTGGCCGCCACAGAGCACCAGACAAGACCTGTCCATGGATGCCAACAACGGCCGGAAGCATTGGCAAGGTGTTGCCTGTCGCCCACGACTTCCGGACCGACCCCCAGCACCAGAGCCGGCAGACGAGGTGACGCCGGCTGTCCTGATGACCCAGTTTCTGCCAACCGCCGAAGGGCCACGAGAGAGATCCTGGAGGGATCCCCGACGCACTGCGCCATCCCCTCAGAGGAGTTCCACTCCTCCTTCGCGGCCGTATCTGAGAAGGAACCCCCACCCCCAGGACCAGCCTAGACCAGACTGTCTTCCCCGGCTGCCGACGACCTGGACGGGGACTTCACGCCTCAGGAGGTACAGGCCAGGCTGAGGAGGACCACCAACACAGCCCCGGGGAAGGACGGTATCCGGTACCCCGTCTCAAGCAATATGACCCTGAATGCTTAGTCCTTGCCACCCTCTTCACCATCTTGGGGTGCACCTTCCTCTGCTGCCTCCGAGGGCTCCGATATAACCGGCAGCTCTTTTTTATCCACTAGACGGGCGTTCTACAAGACATCTCAGAGCTGCCGGAGTTCTACCAGGAACTCCTCCAGACCTGGAAGCTGTTTTCAGTGACCAGGTCCGTTGTGCGTGCAGGTGGCGGAGTCCTCCCTCGGTGCGCTGGAGGTTGATTCAGGTAGAAGCCACCTCTGGACTATGATGGAGGGACTGGGTGGATCCCCAAGGGCTCGCTCAGCGCATGGGGCTCTCTACCCGCCAAAACCCTCTGCCCCTACTCCAGGAGGTGAAGGCGGCCTTGCCGCAGACGGCTCTCGACTTCCTGCAGCGGTCCGTGCGAGAGGGTACATCCCGCCTCTTCCTTCCTGCAAACCCTCCATCCCTTCTTATTGGGCCCCTGTTTTGTGGGCCCCCCCTGGACTCCCTATCTTTGGACCCCCAACAGCTGCAAAATCTGCAACCAGTTTGCTTTCGAACCGCGCCTAGAGAACATCTGTACACGTACGAGATCCATACTCTGCATTTCCCCCACCCTGGTATCCCACCCTGATACTAACTGGCAGGACTATTTAAGACCTGTTGAGGGTGGGAGACCCCGGTTGGCCAGCGTCTATTCCACCCTAGTTCCACGGCCCATCGGGGACGTTAGTTGGCGGTTCCTCCATGGAGCCATGAGCACAGGCGCGTACTTGGCGTGGTTCACCCCCATCCCGGACACCTGCCCCTTTTTCGGCAGCAGGGAAAACCTGACTCATACTCATCTTGAACGCACCAGGCTGCAGCCCCTATTCCAGCTCCTCCAGAACCTCTTATTGAGGTTCTGGCTGCACTTCTCCTCCACACATTTTCATCTATGCACACCCTATCGGTGTCCCCACAAAGTCATGGGACCTCCTCGTCAACCTCCTCCTGGCTTTTGCTAAAGCCACCATATATAACACCAGGGAGAGGATGCTGGACGAGGGGCTTCCCTGAGACTGTGGAGCCTATTTTCGTTCCTTCCTAGTGTCACGTATCCGGGAAGAGTTCCTCTGGGCGGCGTCCACTGGCTCCCTTGACCACTTCGAGGAGCAGTGGGCACTGTCCGGTGTTCTCTGCTCGGTGTCCCCATTTGGTTCCCTTTTTTTGAACCTGTAACCTGCACCCCCCTCCCTTTAGTCATCATTTGTCCCCAATAATCAGTTGAGCCTGGGTCTAATTATTCTTCCCGCAAGGCTGGGGGGTGGGACCTTGAGCTGTGCCCACCCACCTCCCCATGGTCTCAAATAGGCTCTTCATCTGCAAGGGACTGCGGCGCAGCCTCAGAGCCTGGAAGCAGTCCCTGACTGTCTCCTGCACAAGAAGGGTGACCGTGACAACCCTGGCAACTGGAGACCCATTGCGCTAAGCAGCACCCTATACAAACTGTACGCCAGCTGCTTAATGGACAGGATCACGGTGGCGCCGTCAGCTCCTCGCAGGGCTTCCTTTCCTGCGAGGGCTGCTATGAACACAATTTCCTGTTCGAAGGGGCCATTGCGGAGACGAGGAGATCCTAGGGTCAGTGCGCGGTGGCCTGGCTGGACCTGTCGAATGCCTTCGACTCCGTCCCCCACCACCACATCTTCGACATCCTCACGGACTACGAGACCCCGGACGGCTTCCTGACCGTCCTTCGTGACCTCTACGACGATTGCATCAGCGACCGGATCCACGAGGACCCCCTGAGCCCAGCGCCGGCATCCACCGCCCAAGAGGTCAGCAAAGAGCACCAAGTTACCATAAGTCGATGAGCAGCCAGTGGCCCCGCCCCACCACCACCTTCCATCGAATCACTCAACGACCTCGACTTTCTCGATCAGTCGCTACAGGGACGACGCCAACCCCGGGAACGAATTGCCACCGCCTGGCAGCTCCACTGGCAGTCGATATTGGCCGAGGCATCATCCTTCCCCGACTTGGAAACTGCCATCGGCGAACTCACAGCCGAACTCGCAGAAGAAGCCCGACCGGCAGGAACGCAACCAATTACAAGACCCCACCAGGGCCGTAATGCCCCCCACCACGAGGCCAGAACGCACCGAGACCCGCGACAGCACCACGAGAGGAGAGGAGAGAAGGAGGAGGAGACGCTGCCCGCCGCAACAACCCGGCCGCCGCTACCCACCTCCAACACCTCTACAGAGCCAGCCGCCCCAAGGCAATGAGAGAAGTCCTCCAGGAGAGGCCGGACTTCTGCTCCATCCCCGCACCGCAACTCCATGAATACTTCTCCAATGTCTTCGCCCAAAACACCTACACCGCCGCACTACGACCAGACTGCCTGCCCTGACTACCACGAGTTATACCGTCAGAAGCCCTGGAGTCGGACTTTGCCCCCTCAGAGGTATCCGCCCGGCTGATGAGAACTTCCAACACTGCCCCGGGAAAAGATGGCATAAACTACCAGCTCCTGAAGAAGCGTGACCCAGGTTGCCTGGTGCTCACGGCAATCTACAACCAGTGCATGAAGCACCAACGTATCCCCAAAACCTGGAAAGAATCGATGACTGTCCTATCTTACAAAAAAGGGAACAGGAACGATGCGGGTAACTGGAGGCCCATCTCTCTCTCAAGTACCATCTACAAACTGTACACCAGCTGCCTGGCAGCAAGGATTACAAACTGGGCGATGGAAGGAGGGGCCATCAGTACCTCACAAAAAGGATTCATGTCGTGCGAAGGGTGCTATGAGCACAACTTCATTCTTCAATCAGCCATCCACTCATCCAGGCGGAACCGCAAGGAGCTGGCGGTGGCCTGGCTCGACCTGACAAACGCATTTGGTTCCATCCCCCATCAACACATCATCTCCACCCTCAAAGAATTCGGCATGCCAGACACCTTCCTGAACCTCCTGAGCGACCTCTACAGGGACTGCTCCACTACCATTAGAGCAGAAACCGGAGAAACTCCCCCCATCCCCATCAAGCGAGGCGTCAAACAGGGATGTCCAGTCAACCCAATCATATTCAACGTGGCCATGGAACCTCTTCTTCGGGGAATCACTGCCAACCCAGCGGGCTTCACGCTCCATGGCCACAAAATTAACATCCTGGCCTACGCGGACGACCTGGTCCTTCTAGCAGATAGCACGTCTGGCCTCCACCAACTTCTGGACATTGCTTGCCAAGCAGCAGAGTGGATGGGACTCTCCTTTAACGCTAAAAAACGCGCCTCCCTCCACACCTTGGGTAACAGCGATGACCCGGTGAGACCCACTCAATTCGGAATCCAAGGCCGGCCCATGGTGGCCCTGAAGGAAGGTGAGTCATACCAACACCTGGGCACGCCGACTGGGGTCAGGGTCCAGCAGACCCCCTCCCAGACTCTCGACTCCATCCTTAACGATGCAAAGAAACTTGACGACTCCCTACTGGCTCCCTGGCAGAAAATAGATGCCCTCAACACCTTCCTCCTACCCCGCATCCCCTTTGCTCTACGGGGCTCGGTGGTGGCCAAAGGCCCTCTGACCAAGGCAGACAAAGCCATCCAGAGCCTGGTCAAAAAATGGCTCTACCTGCCCCAGCGGGCGGCAACAGACATAATCTACATCCCCTACAGACAAGGAGGGGCCAATGTCTGCCGCCTGGGAGACCTGTGCGACGTGGCCACCATCACCCACGCATACCGCCTCCTCATGTGCCCAGACCACAGAGTAAGCGCCATCGCCCAAGCAGCAGTAATGGAAACCACCTGCCGTCGCATCACCAAAAACCCCACCCAAGAAGACACAGCAACGTACCTCAGTGGTTCACTGGAGGCAGAATTTGGAAGAGAAGGAGGCGACCTATCCTCCCTCTGGTCCCGCGCCCGTGTCGCCACTCGCCGCCTCAAGAAAAGACTCGGCTGCCACTGGAGATGGGAGGAGGCCCGATCCATACTTAGCTTAGTCATCCCCCACATTGGCTCAGAAAGACGCACCACCATCACCCCGCAGACCAGGAAATTCCTAGAAAGACTGCTTAAGATGACCCTTCGCCGCCAATACATAAACAACCTAAAGCAAAAACCAGACCAGGGCAGGGTCTTCGAAGTAAGCAGCCGGTGGGACGCCAGCAACCATTTCCCTACAACGAGGCAACTTCACCCGCTTCGCAGACTGGCGTTTCATCCACAGAGCGTGCCTCTACTGCGTCCCCCTCAACGCGGCCATTCGCCACGGGAACCGAGATAAACGCTGCAGGCGGTGCGGAAACTATGATGAGACCCTACTCCACGTCCTCTGCGGTTGCACAACCCACTCAACGGCCTGGAAACTGCGCCACAACGCCATCCAGGCCCGCATAGTAAAGGCACTTCCCCCGACGCTTGGCACTGTGCTCGAAGATGCCGTCGTCCCACGGACAAACTGCACCAGACATTGTTATAACTAAAGAAGAAACAAAGAAGATCACAATGGTCGAGGTGTCCGTCCCCTTTGAGAACCGGCCAGCTGCACTCCAGGCGGCCCGCTTAAGGAAAATAGCAAAGTACTCCGGGCTGGTGGACACACTACGGTCACAAGGATACACAGTTGACCTCTATGTCCTGCTTGTGGGGGCGCTGGGCTCCTGGGACCCCAAAAATGAGGCAACCTTGGAGGCGTGCAACATTGGGAAAAGATACGCTAACCTGATGCGCCGTCTGATGGTTTCGGACACTATCCGGTGGTCCCGCGACATTTACATTGAACACGTCACAGGCCACCGCCAATTCCAACTCCCAGACCCATAGCCCACCTGAACAGAACGGAATAGAGAGATTAGCGATGTGTGCCGCCATTTCCCCCCCCCCCCCCCCCGTGTGCATGTAATGTGTGAGTGAGTTCAATTGTTTGGGTCCCACAATCCCTCTCCCCCTCTACTACGCCCTTCTTTCCTCCTTAATTCTGCCTTACCTCCGCCCTTACCCTAACTTTCCCTACTAATACTTATTAAAAAAAAAAAAAAAAAAAACCACCTCCCTCCCCCCTCCCCCGGGTGTGTAACACGATCCGACCAGAGGACAAGGATGCAGTGGAAGAGGATGCCGTGGGACCCACCCCTGTCTCTGGAAGTACTCCCTTCGCAACCAACCTCTTAACCCTTGTGCTTCGTCTCTCAGCGCCTATCCTGGGCCCTCAACCTGCCCCGCCTGGTCAGTCATTAACTTTCACACTTAATCCAACCAACTGTTACTCGCTCGGAGGGTACACTACCCCCCCTCCAGGCGGGAGCAACACTGGGGACCAGGATACAGCAATTAGGGAAGCCAAGGGACACAAAGAACGGGGAGCCGAAGATCTGCCATACATAAGCCTACACATACTCAATATAGAAACCAGAAACAGATCGTGGATAACACCCGGGACATAAAATTGATTAGTGTGAGGGTGTCAGTACCCCCCCACCCCAATCACTAGACCCCCCACCCTTACTAACCCCCCCTATCTTATCCCCCTGGGCCCTACCACAGCCCAACTTTTGTCCCGTGCATATGGATGAGTGTCTGCGAGTGTGAACACGTAGGTGTAAGTGTGTGTGTATGGATGAGTTATACCTCCCCCCCCTCTCCCCAAAACATAGATCTCTAGAACCTCCGACCAACTCCAAGACGCAACCTAGGCATGCTTGCCCTCCCAGAACGGGCGACCCACTTAATTGGTCCCCGACCAAGGGTCCCCACATTTGCTCCCATACATATTGACCCCGCAATGTCCCCACAACCTGATTAATGGTGCAACACTCACCTCGCCAAATCTAACACTCAACCCACTTAAACTGCTGGTCCAACTA
The DNA here is from genome assembly GCF_049634645.1 of Pelodiscus sinensis. Classification (NCBI taxonomy): domain Eukaryota; kingdom Metazoa; phylum Chordata; order Testudines; family Trionychidae; genus Pelodiscus; species Pelodiscus sinensis. The sequence continues at coordinate 9,209,809 of NC_134742.1, forward strand.
CAGAATGAGCGTCCCCACCAAATCCCCCATCCGCTAACCAGATAACCACCCCACTGACCGACTACATCCGGGGCCCCACACCTCCCCTTTCTATTCACTACGGGCTTAGAACTAGCCACGCTCCAAACCCCCCCGCCACGCGCCTCCCCCTCCCCCGGGAACAACCTACTCTACGCGCTCCGCAACGAAGGGCCTCGGTCATTATTCCAGAGGAGGAAGGCACCCCGCTAGCGGGCCCCCCTGGGGGCCCAAACGCCCCACCATGGGCTGTAAACCCAGGCCCCCAGGGGCTAGATCCCCCCTACCACCGTAACCCAAACCGGCTACCGGATGTACCCATTTACTCAGTCATACTTGTTCCAAAAAGTGTCTACTGTAATATATGTATTGTTTGTCGCTAAACATTCTCTAATAAACGTCAATCTGTTCTTATCAGTTTAAAAAGAAACTGTTATGAATGGATACTACATTTGGGTCAACGGACCGGCTTGTTCCTCGCTGCTTGGCGTTCGCTCCCACCCGTTTGGCGTCAGTGTTGCTGTGACAACGTCCATCCCAGCAGACGGTCCCCATCGGTTCGCGCGCGCCATGGCCTCACGCGGGGTAAGTAGCTCACTTAGCTCCTCTCTCCGGAGCTCCTCCACTCGTTCTTGATTCCTCCGTTCTCTTCCTTTTAATCACCAACTACCTCCTCCTTGCTTACTGTCTTCCCCACCATCTTGCCTTCCTCCTAACCAACGCCCCTCCTTCTCCCCTTCCCGCCCCCATTTTGATTTCCGTCTTTCTCACCATCTTGTTTACCTCCTAGTCCCCAATCCTCCCCCCCCCCTCTCGCCCCCATCTTGATTCCTGTTTCCCCTGCCATCCTGTTCCCTGATTAATTTCAGTCTTCCCTTCCGCCTTCAGTCCCTTCTCTCTCCTTCCTCGGCCTACAGACTCTTTAAAACACCCTGAGACCCGGCGCAGCCCACGGACCGTGCCCTCCGGTCCCGGGCCTCTGATCAGCCACCCCGCGGTCTCTCCTTCCCCCTCCCGTGCGCCAGCGGCTGGCCCCCTCTCCCCCCACGTGGCCAGCCCCCCCCCCCCGCCTAGCCCGGCGGTCTATCCTACTACTGCCACCTGCCCCACTCGATTGGTGTCTGGGCTGCTGCGCCGGGGGGTCTAAACACCCCGATACCCGGCACGGCCCGCGGACTGTGCCCTCCGGTCACACGCCGTTGATCAACCACGGCACAGACTCTCCCTCCCCCCCCCCATGCGGCTCGCTTGATTGCCACGGTTTGCCCTGCCTGACCCCCGCCGCTGCTGCGGTGCAGACGTGGCTCGGCTATCCCTCGGCCCCCCCTATCTCCCCATACGCTGGCAGCTGGCCCCCTTTTCCCCACGTGGCCAGCCTCCCCACCGAGTCCCGCGGCTCATTTTATCTGCTGCCGTTTTCTCTACTCAGTCAGCACCACAGCTGTGGCGACGGCTCATTAGCCCGGTTTCGGTTTCTTTTTTCTTCTACTCTGCCCAACCACTGCTGGAATCACAGCATCAGCGCGACTGAGAGACCGGGGACTCGGCCCCATCCCCGGGCTGTGCCCCCTACCTAGGTCCCCTGACAGGCCCCCCGCGCTCTCCCCCCTCCTCCCTTACACCAGGAAGTGTCCGCTTCCCCCAGCGGCCATCTTCTTTCGTCCCCCCCCCTCCCATCAGGTTTAAATTACTCCCGACCAATCGCCACTGACACCGCCCACCTGCAAGGGCTACAGGTGATTCACCTAGCTCCTCCCTGTCCAGCTCCTCCCTGCTCAACCCTCCCAGAACAGTCTCCCCGGCCAGCACCAGACCCTACCAGCTGCCTGACCGAACTGATCTACTTGGATTTTCCCATTCCCAACCACACCCTCCTGTGCCCAGACTGCTTCCCCTTCCGAGGAGTGAGGACTCTGGGGGCCTTTAGCAAGCACGTAAAGTTGGTGCACCAGAAACAGATCGCCTTCCGCTGCGACCGATGCCACGGCCTCTTTGAATCGCAGAAACGGTGCAAACGACACCAAAACACCACCTGCAAAGGCCCCTGTGCCCGAGTCGTCCCCTCGACCCCGATCCGGCTGGTGCCCACTACGCCGTATAGCAGAAGACAACCAATGCCGGACCATGAGAACCTCGCTCCGGTCAGGAGCACCCCTGCCTCAGAGCCTGCCTCTTCACCATGAACCAGCCCTGCACCTGACAGTCTATCACCAAGGGCCGGCCCTGCATCTGCCAACCCGGAACAGGGATCCAGCCCGGCACCCCGTGCTGTCAGGCCAAGCAACAGCCCATCTCCGGGGTCCCGCACCCCCGACCCTGCCGGTCCTCGGACCTCCCCGCCTCTGATTGTCAGGAACTTGTCCGTACGACTAGACCAGTTCCTGTCCACCGTCAGGAATGCCACCAGTGGTCGCCGGATCGGTGCTCCTCCACGGATCAGCTCACCCCGGTCACCTGTCAGCAGTACCAGCCCCCCTCTCCGGTCCGCCGAGCGGCGTCCGGCACCTGCCTCCGCTGATCCCTCCCTCCCAAGGACCCCGGTGGCCGCCACAGAGAACCCCGAACCGGCCAGGGACCGCACCGGGCCCCCCGTGCCCCAAGATCACTGCCAGCCCGCCGGTCCCAGACGACAACCACGCGCCTCCACTAGCGCCCCCGGGGATGCTGACTCTCTCCGGCGCGCCTGCCCGGTCATCAGCATCCCGCCCCGCTGCCGTCTCCTCTGCACAGAGATCCCGTGCTCCAGCGGCCTCCATGCCTGTCCCTCCTGCAGGAGAGATGAGTTCCCAGCACGGACGGGGCTCCTGCCACGAACGCAACACCACGGCTTGGCAGCAGCTGTGGCTAAGAGAGCTGACATCGATTGACTCCTTCGATGGCCTGGTGACCGTGACGGAGCGCCTAACAGCCGACCTGGCTGCAAGCGGCGGGCCAGATCGCCGCGGTAAATCCCGACCCCCGCGCCGACCCCCGTCACCTGAAACGACTGCCAGCTTCAGGGTGGGGAGACGAGGGGCCGCTGGCCGCCGAGACGACCCGGTCGCCACAACCCGCCTCCAAACGCTCTACCGCACCAACCGCCCAAAGGCCGTGAGGGAGATCCTGGAAGGTGCCCCGTCTCCCTGCACGATCCCGCCCAACGCACTTCACTCGTACTTCACCTCTGTGTTCGCGAAGGAACGTCCCCGAGAGGGGCCCCGCCCGGACTGTATCCCTCAGTTACCGAGGCTAGAAGCCACCAACGACCTGGACAGGGACTTTACTCAGGAGGAGGTCCAGGTACGGTTGTCCAGGACCACCAACACCGCCCCCAGGAGAGACGGCATCCGGTATCTCCAGCTAAAGAGACGTGACCCCGGTTGCTTGGTGCTAGCCGCCCTCTTCACCGCCTGCAAGAGGTTACGGTGCATTCCTGACACCTGGAAAAGTTCGATGACCGTCTTGCTGTACAAGAAGGGAGACTGTACCGATCCGGAAAACTGGAGACCCATCTCGCTGGGCAGCACTTTATACAAACTCTACGCCAGCTGCCTGGCGGCCAGGATCACTGACTGGGCTGTTCACGGTGGCGCCATCAGCTCCACCCAAAAAGGCTTCATGACCTGCGAGGGCTGCTACGAGCGTAACTTTGTGCTCCAGGCAGCCCTCAGAGAGACGAGAAAATCCCGGGGACAATGCGCCATCGCCTGGTTGGACCTCGCAAACGCCTTCGGCTCCGTCCCCCACCAACACATCGCAGACACCCTGACAGACTTTGGGGCCCCGGACACCTTCCTCCGCATCCTCCGGGATCTATACACGGACTGCACCACCACTATCCGCGCCACCACTGGAGAGACCGCACCCGTCGACATCCACTGTGGCGTGAAACAGGGCTGCCCCCTCAGTCCCATCATTTTTAATCTGGCCATGGAACCCATCCTGCGTGCCATCTCCCAGGGCCCGGACGGTCTGGACCTGCACGGCGTAAGGGTCGACGTCCTGGCCTACGCCGACGACCTGGTCCTGATCGCCGATAGCGCGGAGGGGTTGCAGCGGATGCTCCCAATCGCCGGCTGGGCCGCTGAATGGACGGGCCTTCGCTTTAACGCCCGGAAATGTGCCTCCCTCCATGTCGATGGCAGCTTAAGAACCCTCACGAGGCCAACCGCCTTCTCCATTCAAGAACAGCCCATGGCCTGCCTCCAAGAGGGCCAATTTTACCAGCACCTGGGCACCCCGACGGGAATACGGGTCGAGGCCACTCCAACAGACACCCTCCACAAAATCCTGAGGGACGCAGAGCTGCTCGACCAATCTCTGCTCACACCATGGCAGAAAATAGATGCAATTAACACTTTTCTGATCCCCCGCATCTCCTTCACCCTGAGAGGCTCCGCCGTCGCCAAGGTCCCCCTGAACAAAGCTGACAGCGCGATCAGAGCCCTTGTCCGGAAGTGGCTCTACCTGCCTCAGAGGGCCTGCACGGACATTGTCTACATCCCCCACCGGCAGGGAGGCGCCAACGTTCCGCGCTTGGGGGACCTCTGCGACGTGGCCTCCATTACCCACGCCTTCCGCCTCCTGACCTGCCCGGACGTGAGAGTGCGCACCATCGCAGAAAACGCCCTGCGCGTTGTGAGGACGAGGATTGCCAGGGACCCCACCGCTGCAGATATCACCACCTACCTCAGCGGTTCCCTCGAGGGGGACTTCAGGAGGGACGGCGGTGACCTCTCCTTCCTATGGTCTCGGGCCCGCAACGCCACCCGCCGTCTGGGAAAAAGAATTGGCTGCCGCTGGGTCTGGAGCGAGGCCCGTACGGAGCTTAGCGTTGTGCTCCCCCGCATCACCGCACAAGGCCACACCACCGTCACCCCCGCGGCCAGGGCTCTGCTGGAGAGGCTCCTGAAAGGGACCATCCGCCGCCACTATGCAGACGCCCTGGCTAAAAGACCGGACCAGGGTAAGGTGTTCGAAGTGACCAGCAAGCAAGAAGCCAGCAACCACTTTCTCCAGGCTGGCAACTTCACCCGTTTCGCTGACTGGCGCTTCATTCATCGAGCCCGCGTCACTCATTGACTGCACACTCTGCAATTGTTAATCGTACTATATACTGGAGAGGTTTTCTTGTCTCTCTATGATAAACTCCAATATTACTATCCACCCCACAGCGCAACCTGCTCCAGTTCGCCAGATGTGTTTTACTTGTTTACTGTATTATTTTTGGAAACATTCACTCAATAAAACTCGTTTAATCTGTTCTTATCAGTTTAAGATTTCGTGATGAAGACGCCGCCGTGGGATTGATCCTTGCTCCGTGGGACCGCTTGCTTCTGGGGACCGATGGATCCAGCCCTTTTAAAGGCTTTTGCTAGCAGGATCCTGCTAGCAGCCTTTTGACAAGGAACACCGCTGAAGAACCTGCAAGCCTCCGCTTTTTTGCGGGGGTTTAAACCTCTGCAGCGGTTTTTTTTTTTTTTTTTTTTTGCCGGCCGCCTTACAGCTGATTCTAAATCAGCTGTTTAGGCCCGCCCAGGCACGTCTTTTTGAGACTGCCTATTGGCTGGGGCTTCCCTGCTGCCTTAAAGGGACAGCTGCTCCTGCTTCCTGGGACCTGCACCGGACCTGCTGCGCTGACTCTGCAATCCAGGCTCCTCGCTAGGCTCCGCTGCGCTGGGTCTGCATCCCCCTCGGACTCCTGCCTTGCTCCTGAGATCCTCCGCTGCGCTGGCTCTGCAACCCGAGTAAGTTGACCTTCCACTCTGGTCAGTTTCACCCCTGTCTATTTCATTCTTGTACCGCTGCACTGGCTCTGCAACCCGAGTAATTTAACCTTCCACTCTGGTCAGTTTCACTTCTGTCTATTTCATTCTCATCCCCCGCTGCGCTGGCTCTGCAACCGGAGTAAACCAACTTTCCGCTCTGGTCAGTGTCACTCCTGTCTATTTGTCTCGGCTTTCTCTGTGCCCCTGTGACGGGGAAGAAATTCCGCGCGCTGACAGCCCCTCCCCCGGAGAAGCGCCGAGCGGCGCGGGGGAGCGGAGTCCAGGGGAAAGCCCCCAGGGAGGGGAGAGGGGGCGCACAGACGCAGGCGCGGCGGGCGAGGAAGGCAGCAGGACCCAGGAGGAGGAGGGGCCGAGACGCCAGGGGGAGCGGCACGCCCCGTGCGTGCTGGCTCAAAGGGGAAGGGGCCGGAAGGGCCAGAGGCGGCCGGCACTTACCTTCTCTTGGCAGGCAGCCAGGGGAGAGACGCCGGAGGAGCAAGCGGGACGGAGGCGGGGAGCGGGACCCGCGCAGCCCTTGCCCGGGGCATCGGGACCCCTCGGCCGGGGGCACCGAGGAACGGAGCGGCCAGCGGACGGCCGCACACCCAGCGAACGGACGGCCGAGCCCGACGGAGGACCCGTCCCCGTCGCAGAGCCATGAGCGGGATCGGGAGCCGAGGGTCAGCCCGCAGTCCCAGGCTGAGCGGAAGCCCGGGCGGGGCAGCCAACGACCCAGGGCCCGAGCAAAGGGCACCAGCCTCGGGGTGCCGAGACTGCGGGGGGGGGGGGGGTAGAGGCAAAAGGGGCCGGGGGGGCCCGAATCTTGCCACAGCCCCGGCGGCCATTGCCACGTGGCTGACCTCCCGCCCCCCCCCCTCTGCTGCTCCGCTTCTCCCATTGTATTGGTTCCTATCTAGTCAATTTCACTCCCGTCCGTTTTATCCCCGCTGGCTCTGCAACCGGAGTAAACTAACTTTCCACTCTGGTCAGTTTCACTCCTGTCTATTTGTCTCGGCTCTCTCTGTGCCCCGGCGGCCATTGCCACGTGGCTAACCTCCCCGCCCCCCGCTGCTCCGCTTCCCCCATTGTATTGGTTCCTATCTTGTCAATTTCACTCCCGTCCGTTCTATCCCCGCTGGCTCTGCAACCAGAGTAAATTAACTTTCCACCCTAGTCAGCTTCACTTCTGTCTATTTCATTCTCGTCCCCGCTGCGCCTCTGCTGCTCAGCTACCCCCTCCTTTTTGTTCTGGCTTCCCTCTTGAATCGTTGTTTCACTTTCGTCTATCACTGCAACCCACCTCACTACTAAGTTTTACTTTCTGATTTTGTTTCGCTTTTGTCTATTACCATTTGCTTGCGGTTTTTGTCTGCTTATCTCACTCTGGTCAGTTTCATTCTCATCAGTCTTGCTCTCGTCAGTTTCACCCTCGTCTGTTGCTCCTTCGCTTCCTGTCCCACCTGCCTGTGGGTCCCCCAGCCCCGAGCTCCTGACTAAGCCCCCGCTCCGTTTCCCCCGCGGGCGGCTTTATTACCTTCGGTTCCTTCCGTGTCCCGGCGGCCATTGCCACGTGGCCCGCCCCCCCGCCTCCCGCCCCTGCTGCTCAGCCACCCCCCCTCTTTTTTTATTATTATTTATTCTTCTTTGTTGACTTTGCTTGGGGATTTGGTTTCACTTTCGACCGTTACCGCAGCCTCACTTGCTGTTCTTAAACTCTGGTGCGGTTGGGGTCTGTGCTGTTGTGTCTCGCCGGTGCTGCTTCCCGTGGCTGCTGTTTGCTGTTAATGCTGTGTCTTTCTGGGCTAACTGTTGGGAGTGCGCTCTGAGACTAACACTGCTGTCACGGGCGCTCAGTCTCTCCCGCGGGCGGCTTGCTCCTCCTCCCGGCGGCCATTGCCACGTGGCCAGCCCCCCGCCCTCCACCGCCTCTCCTGCTCTGCTAACCCCCCTCCTTTCTTCCTTTTTTGGCCTTTGCCTTGGGATCTTTGCTTCACTTTCATCTATTACCATAACCCACATTGCTGCTAAACCTTACTTTCTGATTCTATTTCACTTTCGTCTGTTGCCACTTGTTGCGGTTTCTGTCTGCTTGCTCGCCTGCCTATTGGTCCACATTTCTCTCTCCCCTCCCCTCTGGCCCCTGCCCCTGTACTGATTTTCCTCCGCTTCACACTGACTCTACCTCCTCCCGCCGGTTGGTCCACAGACCCCCTGTCTGACACGGTTGGGGTTTGTGCTGCCGTCTCTCGCTGGTGCTGCTCCCTGTGGCTGCTGTTGGCTGCTGATTCAGGTGTTTTACTGAGCTGACTACTGGGGTTGTGCGTTGGGGCAATCGTTATCGTTGCTAAATATTGTAGTACCTGGCGATTTCTCCAACGCAGACCCTCCTGGCCCCCTGAGAGGCCGCCTCCTGACCCCCGGTCCCCTCTGGGACCACCGCAGCCAGAAGCCCCCTGCCCTGTTCCCCTCCCCCCCGGTCAGGTGTCTCTGTGTTCTATCTTTCAGTATGTCGAGACGACCTGCCAGCCCCACGAATGCCGCGTCGGGAGACTCCAGCTCCTCCGACTGCTTCCTGTGGCGACCTGTCCGGATGGGAACCAGACGGCACCTGCCAGGACTGATGCCCAGTGACCTGCCCAGAGCCCGGACACCACCAGATGCCAGAGGGGCCCCCCCGAGAGCTGTGCGACGTCCAACACCCCGTGGCCGGAGACTCGATACCATCGTTCCAGCCCCCGCCAGTTCCAGATACCAGTTCCAGCCCGGCCCGGTGTGGCCCTGCCGCCATGCCACGCGCAGTCCTTTCCTCCCTCCCTTCCTCCGCTGTCGACTGGGCGCTCCCACTAGACCTGGACAGCAACTTTGCCCCCTGCTTTGCTGGGTCCGGGGTGTCCCCTATTGGAGGGGACACCGACCGATTTAACCATGTCTGGACCCCGCACCAGGAGGAGATCGCCCTGCTAAGCCCCCCCCAAACGCTGCTACCTGTAATTCCTTCCCCACCCCTGACCTGGGACTTAGTCTGCTGGCCCAACTCTGCCAGCCCCATCCTGCCTGAGGCCCTGGAGGTGTGGTCTCCCTCGTGGCCCCCTCCATCTCCAGTCCCTACCCCTGCCATATTAGGGCTACAGCCCCAGTCTCCCCTGAGCTCCAATACCTCCCCCCTACGCTCTGACCCAGGCACCGCCAGCCCGGAACAATCTCCCCGGGCGGCCCAGAGCGACCAGCCATCCCCAACCCACGCTCCCGCTCCTGCCCGCACGGCTACCGCTCCGAGCACGGCTACCTGCGCTGTCGCCTCGTATGCCGATGCCGTTAGGGCCAATCTCTCAGGGAATACCTCCAGCTCAGGGAGTGCTACCGACCCCAGGGGACCCCGCAGACATAGCACGGGGACCCCACCGCCCCACGTCCCGACACCAGTCACAAGGGCTGCCGGCTTGAGACCGATTAGAACGTGCCGGCAGCAAGCAATTCCCGTCTCACTGCTCTCGGAGCGCTGCTCCAGTGACTCCCCCTCCCCCATCTGGTCAGGTAGTGACGACTCGGCGTCCTCCCCCTCCTATGTTCCTGACCCCCTGCCTCCCCGTACTCGCCCGAGGCGGGAACCCCGTATCCCCCCACCCAGCGACGAGTTCCAGGGGCTCGCGCTTATCGAGTTCCCGATCCCTAAGAATCACCCCGCCTGCCCATGCTGCTCCACCTACAAGGGGCTCACAACCACCACCTCTCTGCGCCAGCACATCAGGCAAGTGCACAAAAAGAAGGTGGGCTTCCGCTGTGCCCACTGTGCCAAGCCTTTCTTAGCCCTAGCGGGGTGTAAGGTCCACCAGTCACGGTGCCCCGCCCTCCCTAGGGGAACACCTGCCAGCTCACCCCTAGAGCAAGAACCCTCCCCGGACCGCTTAGCTGCGACCTCGCCTCCACCAACCACGCATGTCACCCCAAGCCAGGAGCCCGTTATCCCCCAAGACCCAAACAGCCACGGGTCCTCCTCTAGCCGCAGTTCCGCTGTTAGCGGCAGGCCTCCTAGGCCCTCCAGAATCCCCACCCTCCTCCAGCCCCACCAGCGAACCGCAGCCTCCGACAGCCTCGCCAACCTGTCCCCGACGGTTCGGGAATACGTCCGAGGCGTGAGACTCAATGTGGCGGAGAGACGGACCAGCGCCCCTCCACGGCTCCAGCCCTACTGCCCTCCCTCACGAGACAACAACACCAGGTGCCGACCCGGCCAGAGGGAGGGACCCAGCCAGGCTCGTGGAGGAGACAGCACCAGCGGTCGCCCTCCTGCCGCCCCCAGTAGTCGCCATAACGCACCCAGATCCGGTACCTCTCGCCCGCCTCCTGCTCCAGACCACAGACCCGCTGCACGCCGCGACGACCCTCGCCCTGCTCTGGACGCCCCAGAGCAGCGCCGCACCACCGTGCACGCCCCTCTGACTCCTGCCGCCCCCAGTAGTCGCCACGGCGCACCCAGATCCAGCGCCGGACCCGCCGCCGACACCGCTCTCCCGCCTCCTGCTCCAGACCGCAGACCCACCGCACGCCGCGACGACCCGCGCTCGGCTCTGGACGCTCCAGAGCAGCGCCGCACCACCGCACATGCCTCCCCGACTCCCGACCCAGGGGAACACCGGGCCCCTGCCGCCTCACCCGCCGTACCCGAGACTGCACAACCAGACAGCCAGCGGGTGAGGGGCAACCGAGAGCGCACTGCCACCGCCTGGCAGCTCCTCTGGATAGAGGAACTGAGAGACACAAACTCCTTCTGTGACCTGGAAGACGTGGTCAAAAGATTCACGGAGGAGCTAGCAGAGGGACTCGTGCCCGACGAACAAGCCCCGACCCGTACGCAGCACCCCCGACGTGGACCCCCAGCACCGAGACCCGACACCGAACCCGCCATAAACAGAAGAAACGATCGCCAGACCGACACGGTAGCTGCCACCCGCCTCCAGCGCCTGTACCGGTCCAACCGTCCCAAGGCGATGAGGGAGATCCTCGAGGAACCCTCGCCATTCTGCGACGTTCCCGCAGACCGCCTACACGCCTACTTTTCCGATGTCTTTGACCACGCAGCATGCCCAGAGACCCACCGCCCAGACTGCTTGCCCCGGCTGCCCCGTGTCGACTCCGCAGACGACCTGGAGCGTGACTTTACCCCTAAAGAGGTGTTTGCCAGGCTCGCCAGGACCTCCAACACGGCACCGGGGAAAGACGGCATCAGGTACCAGGTGTTCAAGAAGCGTGACCCTGGTTGCCTCGTACTCGCCGCCATCTTCAACCTGTGCAAGCAGTTCCGGCGTATCCCCAGCGCCTGGAAGTCGTCCATGACGGTTCTGCTCTACAAGAAGGGCGACCGGCAAGACCCTGGGAACTGGAGACCCATCTCCCTCTCCAGCACCATTTACAAACTTTACACCAGCTGCCTCGCCGCGAGACTTACGGACTGGGCGGTAAGTGGAGATGCCATCAGCGCCGCACAGAAGGGCTTCATGTCCTGCGAGGGGTGCTACGAGCACAACTACGTGCTACAGGCGGCCATCCAGTCAGCCAGACGGCGGCAAAAGCAGTGTGCCATGGCTTGGCTGGACCTCTCCAACGCCTTCGGGTCCATCCCCCACAACCTCATCTTCGACACACTGTGGGAATTCGGCCTTCCGGACTTTTTCCTCCACCTACTCAGAGACTTATACAGTGACTGTACCACCACCATCCGCGCCGAAGAAGGCGAGACCGCTCCCATCCTCCTCAGGCGTGGGGTCAAACAGGGCTGCCCCCTCAGCCCCATCGTATTCAACCTGGCCATGGAACCGCTCCTGCGTGCCATGGTGAATAGCCCCGCCGGCTTCAACTTGTACGGCGACAAGATCAGCGCCCTGGCCTACGCCGACGACCTTGTCCTCCTGGCCGACAACCCAGAGGGCCTCCGCGTACTCCTGGAGGTCGCCAGCCGCGTGGCCGAATGGATGGGCCTGCGCTTTAACGCCAGGAAGTGCGCCTCTCTGCACATCTCTGGCAACGCCAGCGCCCCGGTACACCCGACGCAGTTCCAGATCCAGGGGGAACCCATGACCACCCTGGCCGACGGCGAATCCTACTTACACCTCGGCACGCCGACCGGCATCTGCGTCCAACAGAGCCCGACGGCAACCATCGACGGGATTCTCGAGGACGCCAAAAAGATTGACGGCTCCCTGCTCGCCCCTTGGCAAAAGATCAACGCATTAAACACTTTCCTCATCCCCCGCATCCCCTTTGCTCTCAGGGGCTCTGCTGTCGCCAAGGGGCCTCTGAACAAGGCAGACCGCGCCATCCGGCAGCTGGTCCGGAAATGGCTCTACCTCCCCCAAAGGGCCAGCTCCGACATCGTGTACATCTCACACAGGCAAGGGGGTGCCAACGTCCCGCGCATGGGAGACCTGTGCGACATCGCTATCGTGACACACGCCTTCAGTCTCCTGACGTGCCCAGACCGTAGAGTGCGCACCATCGCGAGCGCCGCCCTGGAAGAGACCATCGGCAAGCGCGCCGCCAGGGCCCCCGCTCCGCAGGACATCGTCGCCTTCCTCAACGGTTCTCTCGAGAACAACCTAGGACGGCAAGGAGGAGAACTGTCCTCCCTCTGGTCCCGTGCCCGCGCCGCCACCCGGGGAAGAGGATCGGCTGCCGCTGGACCTGGGCAGAGGAACGAGGCGAGATGGGCATCCTGATCCCGCGCGGAAACTCCGACCAGAACACCGTCGTCACGCCGCCCGCCCGTAAGATGCTGGAGAGAGTCCTAAAATCCACCCTCCGCTGCCTCTACGCCGAGAACCTGAAAAAGAAACCAGACCAGGGCAAGGTGTTTGAGGTATCCAGCAAGTGGACCGCCAGCAACCACTTCCTTTCCGGGGGGAGCTTCACCCGCTTCGCCGACTGGCGCTTCGTTCACAGGGCCCGCCTCAACTGCGTCCCCCTCAACGGAGCCGTCCGCTTCGGCAACCGGGACAAGCGATGCAGGCGCTGCGGTTACGAGAACGAGACCCTGCCCCACGTCCTCTGCGGCTGCGAGACGCACTCCGAGGCCTGGAGACTGCGCCACAACGCCATCCAGGCCCGCGTCGTCAAGGCCCTGCCCCCGACCCTGGGCACCGTTGCGGAGGACTCCATCTTCCCGGGCACCAACAGCCTCCTCCGTCCGGACATCGTTATCACTAACGAGGAGGCGAAAAAGATCGTCATGGTGGACGTGTCTGTCCCCTTCGAGAACCGGTCTGCGGCGTTCCGGGTGGCCCGCCTGCGAAAGATCGCCAAATACACGCCGCTGGCGGACACCCTGAGGGCGAGAGGGTACACGGTCGAGATCTACGCCCTGCTCGTCGGAGCGCTGGGGTCGTGGGACCCCCAGAACGAACCGGTGCTGGAAGCCTGCGGCATCGGAAGGAGGTACGCCGGCCTCATGAGGCGGCTTATGGTCTCCGACACCATCCGGTGGTCCCGCGACATCTACACCGAGCACGTCACGGGCCACCGCCAGTACCACAACGCGCAGGAACACTGAAGAGCACGGAACTTTGGGAGGGTTTTTTGTGGGGGGTCTCCAGTCCACGTCCTTCCCCCTTCTTTTTCCCTCCCACGAGACTGAGCCTTTGGCCCACCCCCGGGTGCGGTCCACAACCGTGCCAGAGGACAGGGATGCGGAAGAAGACGACGCCGCGGGACCCGACTGACTCTGAGGACTCTTGATACGGAGTCAGGACTTTGCTCCCTTGAACTTGAGACTTTGGAACTGGACCTTTGTTCTTGGACTTTGAAACTTTCTTGGAATTTTGTAACCGGACCTTTTTTCGACCCTGGATTCTACCTTCTCGGACTTTGAGACTCTGAGACCGGACCTTGGTGCTCGGACTATTTCAATGGGCCTCTGGACTATATGCCCCGCTAGCCACAGCGGGACCAGTTGACTGTCGCTCGCCACAGGGGACAACAGGGGCCCCTCTATGGGCAATTTACCCCCCCCCGGGGGCCCCCATCCCCGGCAGACGCAGCAACGAGGCCAGAGAGGACAAGGACGCGGCGGAAGAGGAAGCCGAGGGACGAAAAAGGACTCGGTGTCACTTGACACCAGGGGAGGGCTTGTTTGGGGGCGCTGGTTCTGCTACCGCTCCCCCTCTCCCCCCAAGGACAATGCCTAAAGACCGTTTCAGAGGACAAGGGAGCTGAAGAAGAGGACGGCGAGGGACATAGAAGGACTAAGAGACTCGGTGTCGTGGGACACCAGGGGAGGGGTTTTTTCCGGGGGGGGTCTCCCACATTCCCCCCTTTTTTCCCTCCCCAGGGGCTAAGTTACAACCGCCCCCCACATACCCTGAAAAGGGAACCAAGGACCCATCGGCCCTCCCGAGACGTGCAATCTCCAGTGCACACCATGTCTCCACTCTGTCCATTGGGACACGCTCAGGGACCCCTGAGCCCCCCAGCAAAAACCCTGACAAGGGTCGGACCACGGGAGAGCCAGGCTCTGCCCACCCACGGGGTCCCGCACACCTATCTCTTCCCCACAACCCATCGGGGATACCAACACAGGGCACGGTAGGGGGTTCACTCACCCTAACCGTGCCCAGCCGCAACCCTGACAAGGGTCGGACCCCGGGAGAGCCAGGCTCTGCCCACCCACGGGGTCCCGCACACCTATCTCTTCCCCACAACCCATCGGGGATACCAACACAAGGCACGGTAGGGGGTTCACTCACCCTACCCGTACCGAGCCGCAACCATGACATGGACCAGACCCTGGGAGAGCCAAAGCTCTGCCCATCCAAAGGGTCTCTCTCATACCTTTCCCCAGCAATCCAGCGGGGATGCTAGACTAGGGCACACGGTGGGGTGCTCCACCTCCCTAAAGTTTACAATTACAGCAACTCAAACCCTTCAGACCCCTATGCAGGGAAAGCGTCCCGACCCAACACCTTATACGCTTCACCGACCTTCACCCAACCACCTCTTATTCACGTCCGGGGGCCTCCACGCCTCCCCCATTACTACCTCCGGGTTCCTCAACAAGAGAACACCGTAACTCCCCCCCATCATCCCACGGGATCTACGTATACTCTGTACTCCCCACGCCAGGGGCACGACCGGCATCCCGGACGACGGGGATACCCCACCAGCGGGTCTCACCCTAACCCCAAACCCGACCCCGGACGTACTCATTTGCTTGTAAGCCACTAAATGCATCTTTACCGTTTGTCAAACATTATCTCAATAAAGTCAATCTGTTCTTATCAGTTTAAGCCGCAGTAGGTTTAATAAAGTTATGAACAGACAGTACACCTGTGTCAGGGGTTCGGTCTTCTCGTCATCTTGCTTTGCTCGGGTCCCCTGATCGGCGTTCGCGTGGCGGTCGCAGCGGACCACCCGGCTGCCGCTACTCGCCTCCAATGCCTCTATAGAGCCAGCCGTCCCAAGGCGATGAGAGAGGTCCTTCAGGAGAACCCAGACTTCTGCTCCATCCCTACCCCACGTCTACATGAATACTTCACAAACGTCTTTGCCCACGACACCCATAACACCACACCCCGCCCAGAGTGCCTACCCCGGCTGCCACGAGTAGCGCTGTCGGAATCCCTGGAGTCGGACTTTGCCCCCTCAGAGATGCTCCAAATCGCCGGCCGGGCCGCCGACTGGACGGGCCTTCGCTTTAACGCCCGGAAATGCGCCTCCCTCCATGTCGACAGCAGCTTAAGAACCCTCACAAGGCCAACCGCCTTCTCCATTCAAGAACAGCCCATGGCCTGCCTCCAAGAGGGCCAATTTTACCAACACCTGGGCACCCCGACGGGAATACGGGTCGAGACCACTCCAACAGACACCCTCCACAAAATCCTGAGGGACGCAGAGCTGCTCGACCGATCTCTGCTCGCACCCTGGCAGAAAATAGACGCAACTCACACCTTCCTGATCCCCCGCATTTCCTTCACCCTGAGAGACTCCGCCGTCGCCAAGGTCCCCCTGAACAAAGCTGACAGCGCAATTAGAGTCCTTGTCCAGAAGTGGCTCTACCTGCCTCAGAGGGCCTGCACGGACATTGTCTACGTCCCCCACCGGCAGGGAGGCGCCAACGTTCCGCGCTTGGGGGACCTCTGCGACGTGGCCTGCATTACCCACGCCTTCCGCCTCCTGACCTGCCCGGATGTGAGTGCGCGCACCATCGCAGAAAACGCCCTGCGTGGTGTAGTAAGGAGGAGGATTGCCAGGGACCCCACCGCTGCAGACATCGCCACCTACCTCAGCGGTTCCCTCGAGGGGGACTTCAGGAGGGACGGCGGTGACCTCTCCTCCCTATGGTCCCGGGCCCGCAACGCCACCCGCCGTCTGGGAAAACGAATTGGCTGCCGCTGGGTCTGGAGCGAGGCCCGTACGGAGCTTAGCGTCATGCTCCCCCGCATCACCGCACAAGGCTACACCACCGTCACCCCCGCGGCCAGGGCTCTGCTGGAGAGGCTCCTGAAAGGGACCATCCGCCGCCACTATACAGACGCCCTGGCTAAAAGACCGGACCAGGGTAAGGTGTTCGAAGTGACCAGCAAGCAAGAAGCCAGCAACCACTTCCTCCGGGCTGGCAACTTCACCTGTTTCGCTGACTGGCGCTTCATTCATAGAGCCCGCCTCAACTGCGTCCCCCTGAACGGCGCCATCCGCCACGGCACCAGGGACACGAGGTGCAGACGGTGCGGATACCCTCTGGAAACACTACCCCACGTGCTTTGCGGCTGCACGACGCATTCAGAGGCCTGGCGGCGGCGTCACAACGCCATTCAGAACCGCCTTGTGAAGGCTCTCCCGCCAGCCCTCGGAGCCGTAACTGTGGACTCCCCTATCCCGGGAACCAATAGCCGCCTGCGACCAGACATCGTGGTCACGGACGAACAGGCCAAGACAATTCTCTTGATTGACGTGACGGTGCCTTTCGAAAACCGCATGACCGCCTTCCGTGTCGCCCGGGAAAAGAAACTCAGCAAATACTCGCAGTTGGCTGACAACCTGCAGTCCCGTGGCTACTCGGTGGCGGTCCATGCCCTGCTGGTGGGTGCTCTGGGCGCCTGGGACCCGGAGAACGATGCGGTGCTGGAGGCCTGCGAGGTCGGCCCTTGCTACACCGGCCTGATGCGCAGGCTGATGGTATCCGACGCCATCAGGTGGTCCAGAGACATTTACACGGAGCACATCACCGGTCACTGCCAGTACAACATCTAACCACCCAGCCCCCCTAACACCTCCAGTACACCCTGCCAGGCCCACTCCCGGACCTGCCCCTGCTCTTTTATCGCTAATCCTTGAACTACTATTAGCCTCCTTGCCCTCTGGCCCTGCCCGGGACCCCTTTCTGCCGCCCATAGGTACGGTCTCCCGTACTAGGCAGGGCCCCAACGAGCGCTATTGTCGCTTCCCTGGCCTTCTCCTACATCTCTCCGTAGTCCAGGTGTTAATACAAATAGGGCCCCCGACAGCTCTTTGGCTGTCTGGTGGTCTCTCTCTACAGGGTTGCCTACTAGATTAGCTCCTTTTTGTTGGCTCCCTTACACGCACGCTCCCCCTCTACACAATTGGGGGTACACTTCTAGCAACCCCCTCAACCCTCGTGGAGGAACACTTAGTCTTCCAAGAGGCCCACATTGACTGCACACCCTGCAATTGTTAATCGTACTGTATGTATCTGGGACTGGAGAGGTTTTCTTGTCTCTCCATGATAACTCCAATATTACTATCCACCCCGCAGCGCAACCTGCTCCAGTTCGCCAGATGTGTTTTACTTGTTTACTTGTTTACTGTATTATATTTGGAAACATCCACTCAATAAAACTCGTTTTATCTGTTCTTATCAGTTTAATAAAAAACTTTTATGAATGGAAACTACACTATGGTCAATGGACTGGCTTCTTCCTTGCTGCGCGGCGGTCACTCCTTCCAGCTCGGCGTCAGGGTTGCCGTGACAACACTCATCTCAACAGACGATCCATTTCGGCTCACGCGCGTTGGGGGGGACACCCCCCCGGTAAGTGACTCACTCAGCTCCTTTCCCCGGAGCTCCCCCGCTCACTCTATTCTGACTCTTCCGTTCACCAACTGCCCTTTGCCCCCATTTTCCCCTCTGTCTTCCCCTCCATGTTGCCTTCTCCTCCTCCTTTCCTTCCAGCCCCCATTTTGAATCCCTTTTTCCCCACCATCTTACTTACCCCCTAGTCCCCAACCCTTCCCCCCTTCCCTTGTCCCCATCTTGATTCTTGTTTCCTCAGCTATCCCGTCCCCTGGTTAATTCCAGCCCTTACTTCTTCCTACAGTCCCTGCTCTCTCCTTTCTCTCCCCGCAGACTTTCCAAAACCCCTCTAGACCAAGCGCGGCCCAGGGACCACGTTTCTTGGTCCCGGGCACCTGGTCGGCTGCCCCGCGGTCCCCCCCCCCCCCCCGTGCGCCGGCGGCTGGCCCCCTCACTCCCCACGTGGCCAGCCCCCCCCCGCCACCTGGCCCAGGGATTTTACTTTCGGCCGCTGCTTGCTTTTCGCGATCGGTAATTAGTTTGGCTGTGGCGCTGGGGGCACGGACCGGGCTCCCCGGTCCCGAGTCCCTGGTTGGCCACCCCGCGGCCTCCCTTTCCCCCTCCCTGTGCCGGCGGCTGGCCTCCTTCTCCCCCACGTGGCCAGAACCCCCCCGCCCCCCCCCCCCCCGCCACCTGGCCTGGGGATCTAGAATTCCGCTGCCGCTTGCCCCACGCGGCCCCCCCCCGTCCCGGGACCCCTGTAGGTAACCCCGCGGTCTCCCCTTCCCCCCCCCCACCCGGGTGCTGGCGGCTGGCCCCCTCTCTCCCCACGTGGCCAGCCCCCCCCCCCCGCCACCTGGCCCAGGGATTTTACTTTCGGCCACTGCTTGCTTTTCGCGATCGGTAATTAGTTTGGCTGTGGCGCTGGGGGCACGGACCGGGCTCCCCGGTCCAGAGTCCCTGGTTGGCCACCCCGCGGCCTCCCTTTCCCCCTCCCTGTGCCGGCGGCTGGCCTCCTTCTCCCCCACGTGGCCAGAACCCCCCCGCCCCCCCCCCCGCCACCTGGCCTGGGGATCTAGAATTCCGCTGCCGCTTGCCCCACGCGGCCCCCCCCCCGTCCCGGGACCCCTGTAGGTAACCCCGCGGTCTCCCCTTCCCCCCCCCCACCCGGGTGCTGGCGGCTGGCCCCCTCTCTCCCCACGTGGCCAGCCCCTCCCCCCGCCCCGCCGCCTAACCAGGGACTTGGCTTCCTGTCGCCGCCAGCCCGGCGTTTCGGCTGCGGCGCCAGGGTGTTTGATCACCCCGGGACACAGTGCGGCCAGCGGACCGGGCCCCCCGGTCCCTGGTCGGCCACCCCGGGGCCTCCCCTCCCCCCCCACATGGTCCGGCGGCTGGCCTCCCCTTCCCCCATGTGGCCAGACCCCCCCCCTCCGCCCAGCCCAGTGAGCTAACTTTCTGCCGCTGCCGGCCCCACGTGAGCGGAGTTTCGGCTGCGGCGCCAGGGTGTCTGGACACCCCGGGACCCGGCACAAACCGCGGACCAGTCCCTCTGGTCCTGGCCCCCGGGACCGTTCACCTCGGGTCCCCCCTTCCACCCCACACGGGCGCTGGCGGCTGGCCCCCTACCCCCCCCCCTCCGGCCAACCCGGCGGTCAATCCTCCAACCGCCCGCCGGCCCCATTCAGAGTCTTGGCCGCGGAGCCGGGGAGTCTAGCTCCCCCGAGACCCGGCGCGGCCCGCGGATCGGACACTCCGGTCCTGGGTCCCTAGTCAATCTCCACGCGGTCTCCCCTCCCCTCCCCCCCCCACGTGCACTGGCGGCTGGCCCCCTCTACCCCCACGTGGCCGGCTTCCCCCCCCTCCACCTCATAGCCCAGTGGCTGGCCCTCCTGCCGCCGCCTGCCCCACCCGTCCGGAATTTCGGCAGCCGTGCGGGGGTGAGTAGCAACCTGAGACCCGGCACGGCCCGTGGACAGTGCCCTCTGGTCCTGGGCCCTTAGTTGGTCGCCCCGGGGTCTCCCCCTCCCCCCCACGCGCGCCGCCGGCTAGTCCCTTCTCCCCCCACGTGGCCAGCCCCCCCCCTCCGCCCAGCCCGGCGGCTCGGCTCCCGGCCGCCGCTTGCCCCGCTCAACTGCCGCTTCGGCCTTTTCGCCGGGGGGTTTAAACCCCCCTAGACCCAGTGCGCCCCGCGGACCGTACTGTCCGGTCCCGGGCCTCTAATTGACCTTCCCGGGATCCCCCCTTCCCCCCCCCGTGCAGGCAACTGGCCCCCCGTCCCCCCCGCCAAGCCCGGCGGTTCTTTTTGCTTTCGTTTCCTCCGGCCGCCGCTAGCCCTTTCCGAGAAGCCCCATCCGAGAGGCCACTCGGTACCTCCTACATCGACTTTCCCCTCCGCAAGGGCCGCCTCCCATGCCCATATTGCTCCACCTTTCGGGGTACATTAACTTGTGTTTGCTGAGGGCTCCCAATGCGCAACATACACCACAAACAAATCGGATTTAGATGCAGAAAATGCAAGGACCGTTTCCACACACAAAAAGCATGTAAACTGCATCAACGCTCCTGCATGCCTCCGGAGCCAGAAGCAGCTGGATCAAGTGGGCCAACATCGTGCGCCGCAGAAGATGCAACTCCAGCTCCCCCACCACCAGAGAAGGGTCTGCCTGACTCAAGACCGCTGCCAGCAGTCCAACAAAACCCACCAAAAGACACGACTCCCCCAACAGAGATCCACCAACTCACCCCAACACCAGAGGCAACCGAGACCACCATACACCACAACTCTCACGCCATCACTCCACACGTGAGTCAACCAGCCGGCCACCCTGCCACCGCTGAGCCCTCATTCACAAAACGTAAGGGCCTTCATCAATGACATCCGCCAACTCGCCTCACCACAACACCAACCTGCACACCAGCCTGTGAGAGCTCACAACCGGTCCCCCACACTAACCCAGGGACAGCCTCCAGGCCGGTTCGCCGCACCCCATGGCTCCATGATTACCACCAGGGCCCAGGTACATGCACCCAACTACTCTTCACCCACCCGCCAAACCCATCACCGCCCTCAGGTACTCACCCACCACAGCGCTGACCCAGGTCGGACCAGGGATGCCCACCAGCCATCAGGGCCCAGCGACCAGATCTATGAGGACATCCCGAGCCCAGACCCAACATCCACTGCACAAGAGGCCAGCAACGTGCAACAAAGTACTGTAAGTGGCACCGCCCCTCTCCCACCCCCCACCGAACCTCTCAACGACCCTGACCTCCTCAACCAGTCACTCCAGGGACGGCGCCAACCCCGGGAACGTACCGCCACCGCCTGGCAGCTCCTCTGGCAATCAACACTGGCAGAGACGGCATCCTTCCCTGATTTGGAATCGGCCATAAGTAAACTCACAGCCAAACTCACAGAGGAAGCCCGACCAGCAGGAACACAACGAACTACAAAAAGACCCCACCAAGACCATAATGCCCCCCCACAGCGAGGCCAGAATACTCCGAGACCCACGACGGCTCCACGTGAAGAGAGAGGAGCCGGAGGAGGGGACGCTGCCCGCCGCAATAACCCGGCTGCTGCTACCCGCCTCCAACGCCTCTACAGATCCAGCTGCCCGAAGGCAATGAGAGAAGTGCTCCAAGAGAAGCCGGACTTCTGCTCCATCCCCGCACCACAACTCCACGATTACTTCTCCAATGTCTTCGACCAAAACATCTACATTCCCGCACCACGACCAGTCTGCCTGCCCCAGCTACCCCGGGTCATGCCATCAGAAGCCCTGGAATCAGCCTTTACTCCCTCAGAGGTATCCGCCCGGCTGTTGAGAACCTCCAACACTGCCCCGGGGAAGGATGGCATAAGCTACCAACTCCTTAAGAAGCACGACCCAGGCTGCCTGGTGCTCACGACAGTCTATAACCTGTGCATGAAACACCAACGTATCCCCAAAACCTGGAAAGAATCAATGACTGTCCTATCCTTCAAAAAAGGGGACAAGACGGATGCGGGCAACTGGAGACCCATCTCCCTCTCAAGCACACTCTACAAGCTGTACACCAGCTGCCTGGCAGCGAGAATTACAAATTGGGCGTTGGAGGGAGGGGCCATCAGTACTTCACAAAAAGGTTTCATGTCACGTGAAGGGTGCTACGAGCACAACTTTATTCTCCAATCAGCCATCCACTCATCCAGGCAGAACCGCAAGGAGCTGGCAGTGGCCTGGCTCGACCTGTCAAATGCATTCGGGTCCATCCCCCACCGGCACATCATCTCCACCCTCCAAGAATTTGGCATGCCAGTCACCTTCCTGAACCTCCTGAGTGACCTCTATAGTGATTGCTCCACAACCATTAGAGCGGAAACCGGAGAAACTCCCCCCATCCCCATCAAGCGAGGCGTCAAACAGGGATGCCCCCTCAGCCCAATCATATTCAACTTGGCCATGGAACCTCTTCTTCGGAGAATCACGGCCAACCCAGCGGGCTTCACGCTCCACGGCCACAAAATCAACATCCTGGCCTACGCGGACGACCTGGTCCTCCTGGCAGAGTGCACGTCGGGCCTCCAACAACTTCTTGACATTGCTGGCCAAGCAGCAGAGTGGATGGGGCTCTCCTTCAATGCGAAAAAATGCACCTCCCTCCACACCTTGGGTAATAACGAAGACGCAGTGAGACCCACTCAACTCAAGATTCAAGGACGGCCCATGGTGGCTCTGAAGGAGGGTGAGTCCTACCAACACCTGGGCACGCCAACCGGGGTCAGGGTCCAGCAGACCCCCTCACAGACTCTCGACTCCATCCTTAGCGACGCAAAGAAGCTCGATGACTCCCTGCTGGCCCCATGGCAGAAAATAGACGCCCTCAACACCTTCCTCCTACCCCGCATCCCCTTTGCTCTTCGGGGCTCGGCGGTGGCCAAAAGCCCCCTAACCAAAGCAGACAAAGCCATCCGGAGCCTGGTTAAGAAATGGCTCTACCTGCCTCAGCGGGCGGCTACAGACATAATTTACATTCCCTACAGGCAAGGAGGGGCCAATGTCTGTCGCCTGGGAGACCTTTGCGACGTGGCCACCATCACTCACGCATACCGCCTCCTCACGTGCCCGGACAACAGAGTTAGCGCCATCGCCCAGGCAGCAGTAACAGAAACCACCCGCCGGCGCATCACCAGGAACCCCACCCAACAAGACATAGCAACATACCTCAGTGGCTCACTGGAGGCAGAGTTTGGAAGGGAAGGAGGCGACCTCTCCTCCCTCTGGTCCCGCGCCCGTGTAGCCACTCGCCGCCTCAAGAAACGACTCGGCTGCCACTGGAGCTGGGACGAGGCCCGATCCACTCTTGGCTTGGTCATCCCCCACATCGGCTCAGAAAGACGCACCACCATCACCCCACAAACCAGGAAATTCATAGAAAGACTGCTCAAGACGTCCCTGCGCCGCCACTACATACACAATCTAAAACAAAAACCAGACCAGGGCAGGGTCTTTGAAGTGAGCAGCCGGTGGGATGCCAGCAACCATTTCCTGCAACGAGGCAACTTCACCCGCTTCGCAGACTGGCGCTTCATCCACAGAGCGCGCCTCAACTGCATCCCCCTCAATGCAGCCATTCGCCACGGGAACCGGGATAAATGCTGCAGGCGGTGCGGAAACTATGACGAGACCCTTCTCCACGTCCTCTGCGGTTGCACGACCCACTCAACAGCCTGGAAACTACGCCACAACGCCATCCAAGCCCATATATTAAAGGCGCTCCCCCCAACACTTGGCACGGTGCTCGAGGACGCCGTCATCCCAGGGTCAAACTGCTCCCTCCGTCCGGACATTGTGATTACTCAAGAAGAAACTAAGAAAATCACAATGGTCGAGGTGTCCGTCCCCTTCGAGAACCGGCCAGCTGCACTCCAGGCGGCCCGCTTAAGAAAAATCGTAAAATACTCCGGGCTGGTGGACACTTTACGGGCGCAAGGTTACACGGTGGACCTCTACGTCCTGCTAGTGGGGGCGCTGGGCTCCTGGGACCCCAAAAATGAGGCAACCCTGGAGGCGTGTAACATCGGGAAAAAATACGCTAACCTGATGCGCCGCCTGATGGTTTCAGACACTATCCGGTGGTCCCGGGACATTTACATCGAACATGTCACTGGCCACCGCCAATTCCAACTCCCAGAACCACAGCCCACCTGAACCTCAAGGATCAATTAGAATAGCAATGTGTGCCACCACCCCCCCTTCCCCCCCCCGTGTGCATGTAGTTATTGAGTGAGTCCAATTGTCTAGGTCCCGCAACCTCCCTCCCCCCCTCTACGCCCCCCGTCCCCCGTAACTCTGCCACTACCCCATCCCTACCCTAACTTCCCCTACTAATACCTAATATATACTTAAAAAAAAAATCCCCCGGGTGTGTAACACGACCTGACCAAGAGGACACGGATGCAGCTGAAGAGGACGCCGCGGGACCCACTCCTGTCTCCGGAAATACTCCCCTGGTAACCAACCTCTTAACCCTTGTGCTTCGTCTCTCGGCGCCGATCCTGGGCCCGTATCCTGCCCCGCCTGGTCAGCCATTACTTTCCACACTCAACTTATCCACCATTTACTTGCTCAGGGGGGTTTCCTATCCCCCCTCCAGGCGGGAGCAACAACGAGGACCAGGATACGGTAATAAGGGAAGCCAAGGGACACGGAAGTCGGGGAACTGAAGGTCTACTATGCTTATGCCTACACATTCTCAACACAGAAACCAGGAGCAGATCGTGGATTACACCCAGGGCATAGGTCTGATTAGTATGGGTGTGTCAGTACCCCCCAACCACTAGACTCCCCGCCCCTACTAACCCCCCTACCCTACCCCCCTGGGCCATTCCACAATCCAACTCTTGTCCCGTACATATGGAGGAATGTCTGCGAGTGTGACTGTGTAGGTTTAAGTATGTATGTATGATTGAATTGTACCTCCCCTCCCGCTCCCCAAAATATAGATCGCTAGAACCTCCACCCGACTCCAAGTCACAAACTAGGCACGCTTGCCCTCCCACAACGGACAGCCCCCTCAATTGGTCCTATGATCCCCACATTCACTCCCAGGCACACTGACCCTGCGTACGCCCCCACAACCCAACCAATGGTGCGATGCTCACCCTACCGAATCCAAACCCAACCCACTTAAACTACCAGTTCAACCTCAGAATGAGCACCGCCACCAAACCCCCATCCACTAACCAGATAACCACCCCATTGGCCGTCTACATCCGGGGCCCCACACCCCCCCTTGTTTCCATTCACTTTGGGCTTCTAACTAGCCACACTCCAAACCCCCCCGCCCCAAGCCTCCCCCTCCCTCAGGAACTACCTATTCTTCGCACTCCCCAACGAAAGGCCTAGGTCATCATTCCAAAGGAGGAAGGCACCCCACCAATGGGCCCCCCGGGGGGCCCAATCGCCCCACCACGGGCCATAAACCCAGGCCCCCAGGGCATAGATTCCCCCCTACCACCGTACCTCAAGCCGGCTACCCGATGTACCCATTCTCTCAGTCCTACTTGTTACTCAAAATTGTCTACCATAATTTATGTATTGTTTGTCTTTAAAAATTCTCTAAATAAACGTCAATCTGTTCTTTGTGGGACCACCAGAAGACCCCCCCAGGACAATTGGATCATCCCTGCACTTTCATCTGGTTGCTGAAACTTCCGCTGCATTGGCTCTGCATTCCCATCAGGCTCCTGCTTCACCTTTGAGATCCTCCGCTGCGCTGGGTCTGCAAGCACCCCCTGCCTTGGCTGAACCCCGGCTTGTGCTCCGCTGCGCTAGCTCTGCAACACAGGCTCCTTGCTACGCCCCGCTGTGCTGGCTCTGCATCTGCTTCGCCCCTGAGACCCTCCGCTGCGCTGGCTCTGCAACGCGGTAAGTTGACCTTCCACTCTGGTCAGTTTCACTTCTGTCTATTTCATTCTCGTCCCCCGCTGTGCCTCTGCTGCTCAGCTACCCCCTCCTTTTTGTTCTGGCTTCGCTCTGGAATCGTTGTTTCACTTTCGTCTATCACTGCAACCCACCTCACTACTAAGTTTTACTTTCTGATTTTGTTTCGCTTTTGTCTATTACCATTTGCTTGCGGTTTTTGTCTGCTTATCTCACTCTAGTCAGTTTCATTCTCATCAGTCTTGCTCTCATCAGTTTCACCCTCGTCTGTTGCACCTTCGCTTCCTGTCCCGCCTGCCTGTGGGTCCCCCAGGCCCGAGCTCCTGCCTAAGCCCCCGCTCCGTTTCCCCCGCAGGCGGCTTTATTACCTTCGGTTCCTTCCGTGTCCCGGTGGCCATTGCCACGTGGCCCGCCCCCCCGCCTCCCGCCCCTGCTGCTCAGCCACCCCCCCTCTTTTTTATTATTATTTATTCTTCTTTGTTGACTTTGCTTGGGGCTTTGGTTTCACTTTCGACCGTTACCGCGGCCTCACTTGCTGTTCTTAAACTCTGGTGCGGTTGGGGTCTGTGCTGTTGTGTCTCGCCGGTGCTGCTTCCCGTGGCTGCTGTTTGCTGTTAATGCTGTGTCTTGCTGGGCTAACTGTTGGGAGTGCGCTCTGAGACTAACATTGCCGTTGCGGGCGCTCAGTCTCTCCCGCGGGCGGCTTGCTCCTCCTCCCGGCGGCCATTGCCACGTGGCCAGCCCCCCGCCCTCCACCGCCTCTCCTGCTCGGCTAACCCCCCTCCTTTCTTCCTTTTTTGGCCTTTGCCTTGGGATCTTTGCTTCACTTTCATCTATTACCATAACCCACATTGCTGCTAAACCTTACTTTCTGATTCTATTTCACTTTCGTCTGTTGCCACTTGTTGCGGTTTCTGTCTTCTTGCTCGCCTGCCTATTGGTCCACATTTCTCTCTCCCCTCCCCTCTGGCCCCTGCCCCTGTACTGATTTTCCTCCGCTTCACACTGACTCTACCTCCTCCCGCCGGTTGGTCCACAGACCCCCTGTCTGACACGGTTGGGGTTTGTGCTGCCGTCTCTCGCTGGTGCTGCTCCCTGTGGCTGCTGTTGGCTGCTGATTCAGGTGTTTTACTGAGCTGACTACTGGGGTTGTGCGTTGGGGCAATCGTTATCGTTGCTAAATATTGTAGTACCTGGCGATTTCTCCAACGCAGACCCTCCTGGCCCTCTGAGAGGCCGCCTCCTGACCCCCGGTCCCCTCTGGGACCACCGCAGCCAGAAGCCCCCTGCCCTGTTCCCCTCCCCCCCGGTCGGGTGTCTCTGTGTTCTATCTTTCAGTATGTCGAGACGCCCTGCCAGCCCCGCGAATGCCGCGTCGGGAGACTCCAGCTCCTCCGACTGCTTCCTGTGGCGACCTGTCCGGATGGGAACCAGACGGCACCTGCCAGGCCTGATGCCCAGTGACCTGCCCAGAGCCCGGACACCACCAGATGCCAGAGGGGCCCCCCCGAGAGCCGTGCGACGTCCAACACCCCGTGGACGGAGACTCGATACCATCGTTCCAGCCCCCGCCGGTTCCAGATGCCAGTTCCAGCCCGGCCCGGTGTGGCCCTGCCGCCATGCCACCCGCAGTCCTTCCCTCCCTCCCTTCCTCCGCTGTCGACTGGGCACTCCCGCTAGACCTGGACAGCAACTTTGCCCCCTGCTTTGCTGGGTCCGGTGTGTCCCCTATTGGAGGGGACACCGACCGATTTAACCATGTCTGGACCCCGCACCAGGAGGAGATCGCCCTGCTAAGCCCCCCCCAAACGCTGCTACCTGTAATTCCTTCCCCACCCCTGACCTGGGACTTAGTCTGCTGGCCCAACTCTGCCAGCCCCATCCTGCCTGAGGCCCTGGAGGTGTGGTCATCCTCGTGGCCCCCTCCATCTCCAGTCCCTACCCCTGCCATATTAGGGCTACAGCCCCAGTCTCCCCTGAGCTCCAATACCTCCCCCCTACGCTCTGACCCAGGCACCGCCAGCCCGGAACAATCTCCCCGGGCGGCCCAGAGCGACCAGCCATCCCCAACCCACGCTCCCGCTCCTGCCCGCACGGCTACCGCTCCGAGCACGGCTACCTGCGCTGTCGTCTCGTATGCCGATGCCGTTAGGGCCAATCTCTCAGGGAGTACCTCCAGCCCAGAGAGTCCTACCGACCCCAGGGGACCCCGCAGACATAGCACGGGGACCCCACCACCCCACGTCCCGACACCAGTCACAAGGGCTGCCGGCTTGAGACCGATTAGAACATGCCGGCAGCAAGCAATTCCCGTCTCACTGCTCTCGGAGCGCTGCTCCAGTGACTCCCCCTCCCCCATCTGGTCAGATAGTGACGACTCGGCGTCCTCCCCCTCCCTAGGGGAACACCTGCCAGCTCACCCCTAGAGCAAGGACCCTCCCCAGACCGCTTAGCCACAACCTCGCCTCCACCAACCACGCCTGCCACTCCAAGCCAGGAGCCCGTTATCCCCCAAGACCTAAACAGCCACGGGTCCTCTTCTAGCCGCAGCACCGCCGTTAGCGGCAGGCCCCCTAGGCCCTCCAGAATCCCCACCCTCCTCCAGCCCCACCAGCGAACCGCAGCCTCCGTCAGCCTCGCCAACCTGTCCCAGACGGTTCGGGAATACGTCCGAGGCGTGAGACTCAACGTGGCGGAGAGACGGACCAGCGCCCCTCCACGGCTCCAGCCCTACTGCCCTCCCTCACGAGACAACAACACCAGGTGCCGACCCGGCCAGAGGGAGGGACCCAGCCAGGCTCGTGGAGGAGACATCACCAGCAGTCGCCCTCCTGCCGCCCCCAGTAGTCGCCATAACGCACCCAGATCCGGTACCTCTCGCCTGCCTCCTGCTCCAGACCACAGACCCGCCGCACGCCGCGACGACCCTCGCCCTGCTCTGGACGCCCCAGAGCAGCGCCGCACCACCGTGCACGCCCCTCTGACTCCTGCCGCCCCCAGTAGTCGCCACGGCGCACCCAGATCCAGCGCCGGACCCGCCGCCGACACCGCTCTCCCGCCTCCTGCTCCAGACCGCAGACCCACCGCACGCCGCGACGACCCGCGCTCGGCTCTGGACGCTCCAGAGCAGCGCCGCACCACTGCACACGCCTCCCCGACTCCCGACCCAGGGGAACACCGGGCCCCTGCCGCCTCACCCGCCGTACCCGAGACTGCTCAACCAGACAGCCAGCGGGTGAGGGGCAACCGAGAGCGCACGGCCACCGCCTGGCAGCTCCTCTGGATAGAGAAACTGAGAGACACAAACTCCTTCCGTGACCTGGAAGACGTGGTCAAAAGATTCACGGAGGAGCTAGCAGAGGGACTCGTGCCCGACGAACAAGCCCCGACCCGTACGCAGCACCCCCGACGTGGACCCCCAGCACCGAGACCCGACACCGAACCCGCCATAAACAACAGGAGAAACGACCGCCAGACCGACACGGTAGCCGCCACCCGCCTCCAGCGCCTGTACCGGTCCAACCGTCCCAAGGCGATGAGGGAGATCCTCGAGGAACCCTCGCCATTCTGCGACGTTCCCGCAGACCGCCTACACACCTACTTTACCGATGTCTTTGACCGCGCAGCATGCCCCGAGACCCACCGCCCAGACTGCTTGCCCCGGCTGCCTCGTGTCGACTCCGCAGACGACCTGGAGCATGACTTTACCCCTAAAGAGGTGTTTGCCAGGCTCACCCGGACCTCCAACACGGCACCGGGGAAGGACGGCATCAGGTACCAGGTGTTCAAGAAGCGTGACCCTGGTTGCCTCGTACTCGCCGCCATCTTCAACCTGTGCAAGCAGTTCCGGCGTATCCCCAGCGCCTGGAAGTCGTCCATGACGGTTCTGCTCTACAAGAAGGGCGACCGGCAAGACCCTGGGAACTGGAGACCCATCTCCCTCTCCAACACCATTTATAAACTTTACACCAGCTGCCTCGCCGCGAGACTTACGGACTGGGCGGTAAGCGGAGGCGCCATCAGCGCCGCCCAGAAGGGCTTCCTGTCCTGCGAGGGGTGCTATGAGCACAACTACGTGCTACAGGCGGCCATCCAGTCAGCCAGACGGCGGCAAAAGCAGTGCGCCATGGCTTGGCTGGACCTCACCAACGCCTTCGGGTCCATCCCCCACCACCTCATCTTCGACACCCTGCGGGAATTCGGCCTTCCGGACTTTTTCCTCCACCTACTCAAAGACCGATACAGTGACTGTACCACCACCATCCGCGCCGAAGAAGGCGAGACCGCCCCCATCCTCCTCAGGCGCGGGGTCAAACAGGGCTGCCCCCTCAGCCCCATCGTATTCAACCTGGCCATAGAACCGCTCCTGCACGCCATGGCGAATAGCCCCGTCAGCTTCAACTTGTACGGTGAAGAGATCAGCGCCCTGGCCTACGCCGACGACCTCGTCCTCCTGGCCGACAACCCAGAGGGCCTCCGCATACTCCTGGAGGTCGCCAGCCGCGCGGCCAAATGGATGGGCCTGCGCTTCAACGCCAGGAAGTGCGCCTCTCTGCACATCTCCGGCGACGCCGGTGCCCCGGTAAACCTGACGCAGTTCCAGATCCAGGGGGAGCCCATGACCGCCCTGGCCGACGGCGAATCCTACTTACACCTCGGCACGCCGACCGGCATCCGCGTCCAACAGACCCCGACGGCAACCATCGACGGGATTCTCGAGGACGCCAAAAAGATCGACGGCTCCCTGCTCGCCCCTTGGCAAAAGATCAACGCCTTGAACACTTTCCTCATCCCCCGCATCCGGTTCGCTCTCAGGGGCTCTGCTGTCGCCTAGGGGCCACTGAACAAGGCAGACCGCGCCATCTGGCAGCTGGTCCGGAAATGGCTCTACCTCCCCCAAAGGGCCAGCTCCGACATCATATACATCTCGCACAGGCAAGGGGGTGCCAACGTCCCGCGCATGGGAGACCTGTGCGACATCGCCGTCGTGACACTCGCCTTCCGCCTCTTGACCTGCCCAGACCGTAGAGTGCGCACCATCGCGAGCGCCGCCCTGGAAGAGACCATCGGCAAGCGCGCCGCCAGGGCCCCCGCTCCGCAAGACATCGTCGCCTTCCTCAATGGTTCTCTCGAGAACAACCTAGGACGGCAAGGGGGAGAGTTGTCCTCCCTCTGGTCCCGCGCCGCCACCCGCCGCCTGGGGAAGAGGATCGGCTGCCGCCGGACCTGGGCGGAGGAACGAGGCGAGATGAGCATCCTGATCCCGTGCAGAAACTCCAACCAGAACACCATCATCGCGCCGCCCACCCGAAAGCTGTTGGAGAGAGTCCTGAAATCCACCCTCCGCGGCCTCTACGCCGAGAACCTGAAAAAGAAACCAGACCAGGGCAAGGTGTTTGAGGCATCCAGCAAGTGGACCTCCAGCAACCACTTCCTTTCCGGGGGGAGCTTCACCCGCTTCGCCGACTGGCGCTTCGTTCACAGGGCCCGCCTCAACTGCGTCCCCCTCAACGGAGCCGTCCGCTTCGGCAACCGGGACAAGCGCTGCAGACGCTGCGGTTACGAGAACGAGACCCTGCCCCACGTCCTCTGCGGCTGCGAGATGCACTCCGAGGCCTGGAAACTGCGCCACAACGCCATCCAGGCTGGGCGGAGGGGGGGGGGGGGGGGTTGGCCACATGGGGGGAGAGGGGGCCAGCCGCCAGCGCACGTGGGGGGTGGAAGGGGAGGCCGCGTGGTGACCCATCAGAGGCCCGGGACCAAAGGGCCCGGTCCACGGTCTGTGCTGGGTCCCAGGGTGTCTAGACACTCCGGCGCCGCAGCCGAACCTCCTATCCCGTGGGGCAGGCGGCGGTAGAAAGCTAAATCACTGGGCTGGGCGGAGGGGGGGGTCTGGCCACGCGGGGGAAGAGGAGGCCAGCCGCCAGCACAAGGGGGGAGGAAGGGGAGGCCGCGGGGTGGCCGACCCAGGACCGGGGGGCCCAGTCCGCGGGCCGCGCCGGTCTCGGGGTGTTCCGGCGCCGCAGCCGAACCGCCGCTCGCGTGGGGCAAGCGGCGGCGGAAAGCTAAATCACCGTGCCAGGTGGCGGGGGGGACTGGCCACGCGGGGGAAGAGGAGGCCAGCCGCCGGCACATGGGAGGGAGGGGGAAGGGGAGGCCGCGGGGTGGCTGACCCGGGACCGGGGGGCCCGGGCCGCGGGCCGCGCCGGTGTCAGGGTGTTCCGGCGCCGCAGCCGAACCGCCGCTCGTGTGGGCCAAGCGGCGGCAGAAAGCTAAATCACTGGGCCAGGCGGCGGGGGGGGGGGCTGGCCACGTGGGGGGGAGGGGGCCAGCCGCCGGCACACGGGAGGGGGAGACCGCGGGGGGGCTTACCATGTTCCCCCCTTTTTTTCCACCCCAGGGGCTGAGTTTAAACCGCCCCCCCATACCCCCAAGAGGGAATCAAGGGAGCATTGGCCCTCCCACAACGTGTGGTTCCCAATACACATTACCTGTCCGCTTGCTCAATTAGGACACCCTCAGGGGCCCCCTGGCCATACTCCCCGTTTTTTGTTTTCCCTGGCCAGGGCCACCCCTGCAAAAACCCTGACATGGGTCAGACCCCGGGGGAGCCAGAGCTCTACCCACCCATGGGGTCTTACACACATACCTCCCCCCGATAACCCACTGGGGACATCAGAACAGGACACGGTGGGGCGTTCGATCACCCTACCCGCGCCAAAAGGGAACGGAGGAAGCATTGGCCTTCCCGCAACTCGCAGTTCCCAATACCCATTACCCACCCACCCACCCACTCCACTGGGACCCAACCCTGACAAGGGACAGGCCCTGGGAGAGCCAAAGCTCTGCCCATCCAAGGGGTCTCTCACATATACCTTTCCCCAGCAATCCTCCAAAAGTATGACATAGAAAAGACATTGCGACATGAGGCTGACATTGAAATGGCTTTAAGGAACATCTCAAAAGCCCAAGAAAGGCAACAGAGACAGTATTCCAAAAGGCACAGGTCAAGATACGGTGACATAAAATTTGATGTTGGGCTATTACTGAATGCTAGGAAGAGAACAAGAAAAGGCGGAGTACTAGAACCGACATATCGTGGACCATACAAAATTACTAGTATTGAGGGGAAGACAGTAAAATTAGAAACCGTGTCAGGAAAAATGTTAGCAACCAAGTACAGCATTGCACATTTAAAACCGTTGAAAGAGCCACTACAATTTCCTCCCAATAGTACAACAGAGGAAAGAATAGTAACTGAAATGACAGTGGGTAACAATGGCACCACAAATCCCTGTGAAAAAATTCAAAAATTGGATGGGCCTGAATCACAGAATTCTCAGGTTCAACTATTGAACTTTATAATAAAGACATCAACAGAAGAAGAGGAGATAGTGGAGGATCTTATCGCAAATGATAAAATGCAGGAGGAATTTGATTTCTGTGACATGATGATGGATGTGAAAGACAAAGAATGGTTTCAGAAAGGTACTTTGTCAACTAAATCACATTTCCAAAACAGTTTTTAAACACAATTGCATGTATCAAGTTTAAGAAAAAAAGAAAGTCTTTCACACCAAAATAAATAAATAAATAAATAAAATCAGAGAAAAAGGGTACTGAAATTTGCTGCAAGTATAGGCAGTCCCCGGGTTACATAGATCCGACTTACATCGGATCCCTACTTAAACAGGGTGAGGCAACCCCGCACTAGCTGCTTCCCCACAGCAGACCAGGGAGACGAGAAGCTAGCGCCCCCCCCCCCCCTCTCCCCTCCCCAGCAGACCAGGGAGACGCGGAGCGGCTTTTCTCAGCAGACACCTCAGCTTGAGAATAAAGGACTGAGGGAAGTGAGGTGTGGGAGAATAAAACTGAGCTCTGGAGAAATGTTTGGCTAGAGTTTCCCCTACAATATGTACCAGTTCTGACTTACATACAAATTCAACTTAAGAACAAACCTACAGTCCCTATCTTGTACGTAACCCGGGGACTGCCTGTAATGGGTTATTTTTTTCTTTCCAGTAAAATTTGCCATGAATGGAAAACAGAAAGAGAGACTGGAGGCCAAAGTGGGAAATTTCAAATTGTATGGCTCTTCTTTTCATTGCCTGAAACCAAGAAGCTGGATATGTGATGAGGTAATCTTAATTAACACTAAAAGTGTATGGAAAGATAAATGTGTAATGTAATATTATTTACAATGTTCCCTTTCTGTCATCATGTGTTTTAGGTTATTGATGCGTATTTCAGCTGTCTAGTCGAGAAATCGGGGGGAAGGTAGGCCACGTAATGTGATACTACATAACTGTCTGAATTGTATCACTTCCTTAACACCAACGGGAATGTAAGACATACTATGGCTTTCACAATATTTTTGAAATAACACTCTACAACTGCCATTGCAAAATTTCAAATGATGTAAATGCAAAATAAGAGGTATTGAAATGCATTTTGAGAATAATATACGCCATGCAATACTTGATCTGTTGATATTTAAACTTGTTAGTCTATAATTATCATGTTGTACATTTGCATAATAAATCTTTGCCCTAATGAATAATGTCTTATATTACGTATGACAATATAAGTTTTTTACTATTCCTTTTTTCCCCCCATGAATGTCGTATATAAACTTTTTGATAACAGTACGGATCCCCTTGTATGGATGTGTATATTACACTCATTAACTATTTTATGTTTTCCCTTCAAAACAGGATAGTGAAGAAAAGACTCAAGAGAAGCTAGACACCACATTTACTTGGTGTCTAAGGATCCCTAAGTAATACTAATTATCGATCACAGAAATAATCTGATAAGTAATCTTAGGTTCTTTATATGCATAAAAGAGTGAATAATGCATTAAGATCTTGGTTGTCTGTCAACAGGTAGAAGCCATCTCTGCAGTTGTCTGCCTAACAGAATCTGTGTGGCAACAACGAGACATGAAATCGAAGGTAAAGATTTACAATATTTCTTACATTGCATGAACAGAGCACATTCGTAATGATGACACTAACCTAAATGTTAAATGACAATGCTATTTTTGATGGGTAGTGCATAAATTAATGTAAATCAGGATACTAAATTAAGATAGTATAATACTCGTGTCATTGTTGGCTTATCTTTCAACTTTTATTTTGAACCTAATTTTTAAAGTTTAATTACAGAGCAGATTTCTTCTTCAGGAGATACTGTTACTTCCTTACAATGCACCAAATCACTGGGTTCTGGCAGTAAGATGATTTCTATTTCACTTCTGTAATATGTGGAATGAAAGTGGTATTAGGTGATAACACAGCTGGGTGGCAGTGGTCTTATGTCCTCAGCTATGGATGTTACGTAAGTTCATTTATGGAAATGAAAGTGGAATGAGAGCGTTGCTATTCTGAGAGCACCGTTTCTTAATGAAAACAAGCTAATGTGAAATGGGATGAAAACATCAACAGACGTGAAAATTTTGGTACTAAGTGAGAGATCACTGAATTCAGAATATGATCTTTGACTTTGTGTTAGTCATTCCAAAGGATAAAATGTGAATATTTGGTTGTGTAAGTCAGTAATAAACCTCAAGAATTATCACATTATCAACCTAACTTGTACATGTTGTCTACACTTACAGATAGCACTGATGGGTACACAAGAACTGTTAATAATCGATCCATTGGGTGAAGAGCTGAGCTATGAAAGAAAATGTCTTAGAAACTGGAGGTGAATGCTAAGATTTATGTGTTCAAAGTGATCCTACGCTGTTGGTGTTTAAATAGTTTAGAGTTATGTATCAATAGTGAGAGTAATATATTCCTGTTTGCAGCAAAGAATCTCGTAAAGACCATGTTCTCGTACTGAATGTGCTTACTGATGTCATAGCAGTGAACTTATGTTATTTGAATCTAGATTAATAATTCATATCATTTGTACACGAGGCGTTTGAATGATGCATAGATCAGTAGGTGTTATCCATATGGGGCACAGCAAAGCAGGTGATATCTATGTCACTACTACAGAATGTATCTGATATCAAAAGTGATTATGTATGTGTACGGAAGTATGTTTGTATAAAATGAGAAATACGTCATATATATCATTAATTAGAGATAGCTTAAAAAGAATTTACTCAATGTACAGAAAATAAAAGAAAAATACTGAAGATAAAATAGATGTTATAAGGAATGACATAATTGCTTCCACTAATATTTCAGAAACTTCATCAAAGTAGAAGAGAGACTATCATTATCAAAATGGAAGAGTCAAATTATAAATCATAAGAGACCAATTGATGGGCACAACTGCGGACCACTCATCATAAAGGTTAGTAACAAAACATTGTCTGTATTGTTTCCTATTTTTGTGTCATTAGCAGAGGTGGTAGTAAATGAAAAAGAATACTGGTTGAACTGCAAAGGCATCCTTGCCAAAGTGTGTGGGCTGTGCTCTGGGACTTCATAATTGCTGTTGCCGTCACAGCATACTCTAATCGATGTTAATTATGACATGTTTTCTAAACAGAAGTCTTGTTAGTTTGCAGAAACGTATTTGAAGCTGAAAAACATCAGTTCTGTGGACATATCAGAGGCGGCAAATAACGAGTTTAGAAGAGACATAGCAATTCTTCTAATGAAGGAGTCAGGTAATTATTTAATCACATGCTCGATGGACTCATTAAGCACATGACAAGGCAATAGGAAGTGTTTAAATAGGTGGTGTAAAACACAGTCAACCTAATACCCCTAAAGTTTGAGAGCACAGGTTTGGGTATGTAATGCTGACCATGCAACAATAATATCAGTAAATACCAAACACCTTAGATTTTGCGAATTGTTACTATTGTTATAAAAGTGTAAGAAATAAACCGGTCTACTTTATATTCAGATGTAGTGGAGTTACAGTTTATAAACAGAAGATAAAAACAAATTAAATAAATAAAAACACATGACTACTTTAAGATTAAACCAGTAACCAATAATGCTGTAGTAGCATGTAGAGTGCTGTTCATTAAATATTTTGCACGTAATTGCTATGTATTTATTTTGCAGAAAGCATAGAAGAATTCTGCATATATTGCAATAGGATAAACTGTGAAAAGAAAAGTGAGGAATGCACTATGGTAAGATAATACGGATGTGTATATATCACATGCCCTAATCTTTTTAATATTATCGAATTTGATAAACCCGATAACACTACACGTTTCCATCATGGTCGTAGTACAGAGGTGAACAAACTGCGGTACATAGGACACATATGGAATGCGTAAACATTCTGCCTTGACCTAGAGATGACGGTCATGTAATAGCCTCGAACTCTGAACACCCTCCCCTGCCTCATCTGCTCACCTTGCCAAAAGCGTTCTAGCAGTTCTAGGCGTAGGGACTGCATTGCACAGCGTAATGGCTTGTTACAGCCATGAAGCACTGCTGCCAGTCCTGCGGCTCAGAGGACAGAGAGCAGGATGGTTGAATAAGGTTTGGAGGCAACACTGGACAGACGGGAAGCAGACCAGAGGTGGTTGGATGGGAGGGAGTTCTGAGTTTTGTAGTCACGGCGTATGATTTCAGAGTGGGCTGAATTGGGGCGGGGAACATATTTTATAAGGAGTCAAAGATTTCCGGACATGTCAATGAATAAAATTTGGAAACCATAATGTGACTCTCTCAAAAAATTGTTATCAAACAGCACTGATAGCAACATCTTAGGAAAAGATTACATGAGGAAGGAATGCCATGATTGCGTAGAAAGTATGTGTTACATTATAAGTTGTGCGAGTTATTTTTCTTGTCTGTCACTTACCAAAGCTCCAGTGAGATTCCTGCAAGAGGTGGGCACATATTCCGTGCATTCCGGAAGGAATCAATGCAGAAACGCTAAATGATGAGAAGACAGACTACAAGTGCCAAAAATGTTCATAGTGCAGTTCTACTTCATAAAGATGACAAAATATGTAAATAGATTATGATACTATGAAATAATAAATTTTTAAAGTATGAATTATATTTATCAGAATTTGCGTTGTTGTGTATATATAATGCAAATTAACACGAAATACGGAAGCATCCCCTGAGTGCGTTAGCAAGGAGGTAGCAAATTGAGAGATTTTTCTACCAAAAAACACAGTCCCTCTGAATTTATGACCCATGGACCACGAGCAAAAGGCAAAACACCAGCATCCCCTGAGTCCGTTAGCAAGGAGGTAGCAAATTGAGAGATTTTTTCTACCAAAAAACACAGTTCCTCTGAATTTGCAACCAGCCAGCAAAGGTAGCAATTCCTGAGCAGTTGTACCGAATGTCATGTATGTATGACAAACTGTGACGGTCACAAACTGAGAGGTTTCACTTTTTGACTATACACCGGATTGCAACTGTCTTATAGGTAATAGGACAGGGATTATGGGGAATAAAGGGTCTAAGATAGATCCAAAAACCCCATTGGGTAAAATGCTGTAGATTTATAGTCAGCCAGGGAAATTGCCAGCAGGTCTTAAGCTCAGGAGGCTGGCAAAGCTCACGCACGCGTGGAATGAATATACTTATGTAGAATCAGAATTACAATTCCCAGTTCAAGGTACCTTTCAATTAGAGAAATTAAATTATTTCTGCCAATTGTTTCAGTTTTTCATTTGAGTCCTTTAGGCTAGCCATTATGGATTTCTCTCTTAATTTAGAGGCCTATTCATCCCAGAGATGCCAATAATTCATCTGGGAGGGGTGACTGGACTCTAAGACACCCTTTAAATAAAGGAGAAATCTGACTCCTCTAAAGTTTGTCCACCTCCGTATGTTCCTACATCAAGCGCGCCCAGCGGAATCTACCCATCCATCTCGAAACCCCCAGCTCCGCTGCCAGACTCACCTGAAGATCTATTGGACCTGTGGGTCCCCAATTTCCCGGCTCCCCTTCCCACCGACCTGCCCCAGCATCAGCAAGTATTGCTTACCAATCATTCAGCTGCATCAGCCCAATTTGAATCCCCCGCACATACTCACACCTCTGCAGGGGCAGTGGGGAATGTCAACCTGGCCAATAAAACTTCGGATTGTGAGCACACTCAGAGTCCAGTAATTCTGAAGCGGTCAGAAGTCTCCTCAAAAATGCTGCAGCGGACAGTGGCAAAAGACTTAAAGGACCTGGGGTCTGTTATAACTAAAATAGATCCCGAAAATAACTCAGTGACTATAAGTAATGAAGTAAATAAGGATGTGATTATTGAAGTTGGACCTAAAAATTTTCCTGGACTGTTTAAAGAGAATATTAATCTTTTCCCACTAAGACATTTCCTAATCCAGCAGGGGGTGCCCTAGCACTTATCCACGTCCCCTGGACACCTAATGACATCATGAATTTTAGACTTACTCTCCCAAAAATGAGAGGATCCTGTGGGCTTGCAAAGGGAGTTGCGCCAGATTTTTGAAGTTTATCAGCCTACCCACAGAGACATGCTACTCTCGGGAATAATGGAACCCCATGAGAAGCAAGCTCTTTACACCCAAGCAAGGCGAGGCCCAGGGGATACTCCTGCCCACCTGGGTGAGCAATGGCCCCAAGAATTGCCAGGAATTCCTGCTACTGCTGCAGAACGTACCGGGCTAGCAAATGACCGTACAGGTCTCCTAAATGCAATTACCAAAATGGTTCCAGTGCAAACTGATTGGTCTAAAGTATATAATTGCAAACAGAAGCCAGATGAAAGCCCTATTGATTTTCAGGCAAGACTCTTTGCAGCCATGAGGCAGTATAGCACCTTTAACCCAAATGATGCCAATATGCGCACTATGGTAGTAACCACCTTTCTGCAGAATTTAAGACCAGAAATTGGGGACAAGATTATTAATATGATTGGATGGAAAATGGAAACTGAGAAAATTTTGGAAGCTGCAACTCAGTTCTTTGACAACTTGCAAATAGAAAAACAAAAGAAAAAGGAACTTAAAAATACCCTAATGGCACTACAAATATAAGATTTACAAGGCCACGGGCAACCAAAAGGTCAGAGGGAAGGCCCTTACAGACCCCGGCGTGGCCCCCAACCTAATGATGTGTGTAATTACTGTGGTGGGTTTGGCCATTGGAAAAATGAATGCCGTACAAGACGACAAAGTAGATTTAACCAGGGCCCCAACAGACAGTGCGGACCATCGCCACAAGGACAGAGGTGGCCCAATACTAACCCCTTTCCAGCAGGTGCACCCAACAGAGACTACCCTCCGGAGGACCGACAAAGGAGTAATCCATTCTGACTATGCCAAGAGGTTACTGATAAAACATTGCAATGCTCTCTCTTACCTTCTGTCTCTTTCTGCTACACCTGATGTCTTTGTTTCCATTAACGGAAAATGAAACAAACATGAATTTCTAATTGATACTGGTGCCTCTCTTTCCACAAGAAGAGAGGATGAAGCTCCCAGTCTGGCCAGAACTGGAGAAATAGTAAATGCTGTGGGGATGGGGGGAGTAACTATACCCCATGCAATGAGTGAACCGTGTTCCTTAACCATTGGGCTTTTGACAGAGGAACATGCCTTTGTTATCTCCCAGTACACCTGTAAACTTGATGGCTGTGTCTACACTGGGCCACTTATTCCG
The DNA here is from genome assembly GCF_049634645.1 of Pelodiscus sinensis. NCBI lineage: Eukaryota > Metazoa > Chordata > Testudines > Trionychidae > Pelodiscus > Pelodiscus sinensis. The sequence goes on from NC_134742.1 coordinate 9,250,101, forward strand.
GAAAATCAGCTGCTTTACCGGAATAAGTTGCGAGCTGTCTACACTGGCCCTTGAATTTCCAGAAAAGCAATGATGATCTACTGTAAAAAAATCAGCTGCTATTCTGGAAAAACTATGCTGCTCCCGCTCGGGCATAAGTCCTTATTCCAGAACACTGTTCCGGAAATGGGCCAGTGTAGACAGCCCAGTAGTCTTTTCCAGAAAAAAGCCCCGATTGCGAAAATGATCGGGGCTCTTTTCCGGAAAAGCGCGTCTACATTGGCACAGACGCTTTTCCGGAATAAGGGCTTTTCCGGAAAAGCAGACTGCCAATGTAGACGCTCCTTTTCCGGAAAAACTGAAAACGGAATAGTATTCCGTTTTAAGCAGTTCTGGAAATTCATGCCAGCGTAGACACAGCCGATGGGTAGAGATCTGCTGTGTAAATTGAATGCTACAGTTTATTGTTTCCCTGAAGGGGTCTTTGTTGATATACCTCATAATCGGGCACCAAATTTCCTCATGATGTTAACAGACAGACAAGGTATAGACCCAGACTCCAAACTGGAGAGTGTGGAGCTGGACCAGGTACCAACGTCTTTGTGGGCTTCTCACTCCAATGAAGTTGGGAAACTGTTAACAGCAGAGCCTGTACGGATCAGGTATAAACACGGCCGGCCTTACCCTCGAGTGTCTCAGTACCCCTTGTCCCAGGAAGCGGAGGAGGGCATAGCGCCTGTAATCTCCTCCCTGTTGGAACAAGGAGTGCTCATAAGAACGCAGTCTGTGTGTAATACCCCAATACTTCCGGTCAAAAAGGAGGGGAAATTTGATGATCAAGGGAGACAGATCTATAGATTTGTGCAGGACCCAAGAGCTGTAAATCAGTTTGTTATCCCCAGATTTCCTGTGGTTCCTAATCCGCCGTTAGGGCCAATCTCTCGGGGAGTACCTCCAGCCCAGAGAGCGCTACCGACACCAGGGAACCCCACAGACATAGTACGGGGACCCCACCGCCCCACGCCCCAACACCAATCACAAGGGCTGCCGGCTTTAGGCCGATTAGAACTTGCCGGCAACAAGCAATTCCCGTCTCCCTGCTCTCAGACCGCTGCTCCAGCGACTCCCCCTCCCCCCTCTGGACCGGTAGTGATGACTCGGCATCCTCCCCCTCATATGTTCCTGACCCCCTGCCTCCCCGTACCCGCCCGAGGTATCCCCCACCCAGCGACGAGTTCCAGGGGCTCATGCTCATCGAGTTCCTGATCCCCAAGAACCGCCCCGCCTGCCCGTGCTGTTCCACCTACAAAGGGCTCACAACCACCACCTCTCTGCACCAACACATCAGGCAACTGCACAAAAAGAAGATGGGCTTCCGCTGTGCCCACTGTGCCAAGCCCTTCCTAGCCTTAGCAGGGTGTAAGGTCCACCAGACACGGTGCCCCGCCCTTCCTAGGGGAACACCTGCCAACTCACCCCCAGACCACAAACCCTCCCCGGACCGCTTAGCTGTGACCTCGCCCCCACCAACCACGCATGCCACTCCACGACAGGAGCCCGTTATCCCCCAAGTTCCAAACAGCCACGGGTCCTCCCCTAGCCGCAGTACCGCCGTTAGCGGCAGGCCTCCCAGGCCCTCAAGAATTCCCACCTTCCTTCAGCCCCACCAGCGAACCGCAGCCTCCGTCAGCCTCGCCAACCTGTCCCAGACAGTCTGGGAATACATCCGAGGCGTAAGACGCAACGTGGCGGAGAGACGGAACAGCGCCCCTCCGCGGCTCCAGCCCTACTGCCCTCCTTCACGAGACAACAACACCAGGTGCCGACCCGGCCAGAGGGAGGGACCCAGCCCGGCTCGTGGGAGAGACGCCGCCAGCAGATCTAGTACTGGACCCGCCGCCGACACCGCTCGCCCGCCTCCTGCTCCAGACCGCAGACCCGCGGCACGCCACGACGACCGGCGCTCTGCTCTGTACGCTCCAGAGCAGCGCCGCGCCACCGCACACGCCTCTCCGACTCCCGACCCAGAGGAACACCGGGCCCCCGCCGCCTCACCCGCCGTACCCGAGACTGCACAACCAGACAGCCAGCGGGTGAGGGGCAACCAAGAATGCACTGCCACCGCCTGGCAGCTCCTCTGGATAGAGGAATTAACAAACACAAACTCCTTTCACGACCTAGAAGACATGGTCAAAAGACTTACGGAGGAGCTAGCAGACCCGATGCCGAACCCGCCATAGACAACGGAAAAGACGATCCCCAGACCGACACGGTAGCTGCCACCCGCCTCCAGCGCTTGTACCAATCCAACCGTCCCAAGGCGATGAGGGAGATCCTCGAGGAACCCTCGCCGTTCTGCGACGTTCCCGTAGACCGCCTGCACGCCTATTTCACCGACGTCTTCAACTGCGCGGCATACCCCGAGACCCACCGCCCAGACTGCTTGCCTCGGCTGCCTCGTATTGACTCCGCAGACGACCTGGAGCGTGACTTTACCCCTAAAGAGGTGTTTGCCAGGCTCGCCAGGACCTCCAACACGGCACCAGGGAAGGACGGCATCAGGTACCAGGTGTTCAAGAAACGTGACCCTGGTTGCCTCGTAGTCGCCACAGTCTTCAACCTATGCAAGCGGTTCCGGCGTATCCCCAGCGCCTGGAAGTCGTCCATGACGGTCCTGCTTTACAAGAAGGGCGACAGACAAGACCCCGGGAACTGGAGACCCATCTCCCTCTCCAGCACCATCTATAAACTGTACACCAGCTGCCTCGCCGCAAGACTTACGGACTGGGCGGTAAGCGGAGGCACCATCAGCGCCGCCCAGAAGGGCTTCATGTCCTGCGAGGGGTGCTACGAGCACAACTACGTGCTACAGGCAGCCATCCAGTCAGCCAGACGGCGGCAAAAGCAGTGCGCTATGGCTTGGCTGGACTTCACCAACGCCTTCGGGTCCATCCCCCACCACCTCATCTTCGACACCCTGTGGGAATTCGGCCTTCCGGACTTTTTCCTCCACCTCCTCCAAGACTTATACAGTGACTGCACTACCACCATCCGCGCCGAAGAAGGCGAGAGCACCCCCATCCTCCTCAGACGCGGGGTCAAACAGGGCTGCCCCCTCAGCCCCATCGTATTCAACCTGGCCATGGAACCGCTCCTGCGCGCCATGGCGAATAGCCCCACCGGCTTCAATCTATACGGCGAAAAGATCAGCGCCCTGGCCTACGCCGACGACCTCGTCCTCCTGGCCGACAACCCAGAGGGCCTCCGCGTACTCCTGGAGGTCGCAAGCCGTGCGGCCGAATGGATGGGCCTGCGCTTCAACGCCAGGAAGTGCACCTCTCTGCACATCTCCGGCGACGCCGGCGCCCCGGTAAACCCGACGCAGTTCCAGATCCAGGGGGAGCCCATGACCGCCCTGGCCGACGGCGAATCCTACCTGCACTTCGGCACGCCGACCGGCATCCGCGTCCAACAGACCCCGTCGGAAACCATCGACGGGATTCTCGAGGACGCCAAGAAAATAGACTGCTCCCTACTCACCCCTTGGCAGAAAATCGACGCCCTGAACGCTTTCCTCATTCCCCGCATCCCCTTCGCCCTCAGGGGCTCGGCCGTTGCCAAGGGTCCCCTGACCAAGACAGACCGCGCCATCAGGCATCTGGCCCGGAAGTGGCTCTACCTCCCCCAAAGGGCTAGCTCGGACATAATCTACATCTCGCACAGGCAAAGGGGTGCCAACGTTCCACGCATGGGAGACCTGTGCGATATCGCAACCGTGACCCACACCTTCGTCTCCTGACGTGCCCAGACCGCAGAGTGCCGACCATCGTGAACGCTGCCCTGAAAGAGACCGTTGGCAAGCGCGCCGCCAGGGCCCCCGCTCCACAGGACATCGTCGCCTTCCTCAACGGTTCCCTCAAGAACCACCTAGGCAGGCAAGGGGGAGAATTGTCCTCCCTCTGGTCTTGCGCCGCCACCTGGGGAAGAGGATTGGCTGCCGCTGGACCTGGGCGGAGGACCGGGAAAAGATGGGCATCCTGATCCCGCCCATCAACTCCGAACAGAACACGGTCGTCACGCCGCCCGCCCGGAAACTATTGGAGAGGGTCTTGAACTCCACACTCTGCTGCCTCTACGCCGAGAACCTGAAGAGGAAGCCAAACAAGGGCAAGGTTTTCGAGGTATCCAGCAAGTGGGCCGCCAGCAACCACTTCCTTTCCGGGGCGGAACTTCACCCGCTTCGCCGACTGGCACTTCGTCCACAGGGCCCGCCTCAACTGAGTCCCCCTAAAGAGAGCCGCCTGCGTTGGCGGCCGGGACAAACGGTGCAGACCCTATGGCTACGACGAGACCCTGCCCCACGTCCTCTGCGGCTGTCAAGCACACTCGAGGGCATGGGTACTGTGCCTCAATGCCATGTAGGCCTGCATAGTCAAGGCCCTGCCTCCGACCTTGGGCACCATTACGCAGGACTCCCCCGTCCCGGGCAGAAACAGCCTCCTCCGGCCGGACATCGTCATCACCAACGAGGAGGCGAAAAAGATCATCACGATGGACATGTCCGTCCCCTTCTAGAACCGGTCGGCGGCGTTTCGGGCAGCCCGTCTCGGGAAGATCGTGAAGTACACACCCCTGGCGGACACCCTGAGGGTAAGGGGCTATTCCGTCAAGATCTACACCCTGCTCATGGGGGCACTGGGCTCATGGGACCCGTAGAACGAGCCGGTGCTGGAAGCTTGCGGCATCGGGAAGAGGTACGCCGGCCTCATGAGACGGCTGATGGTCTCAGACACCATCCGGTGGTCCCGTGATATTTACAGGGAGAACGTCACGGGCCACCCGCCAATACCAGGACACACAGGACAGCTAAACCGCACGGGACAATGGGAAGGTTTTTTTTGTGTGTGGGGGGGGGGTCTCCGGTCCACCTCCTTCCCCCTTCTTTTTCCCCCTCCCACAAGACTGAGTTCGTGGCCCACCCCTGAGTGCAGTCCACAAACGTGCCAGAGGACAGGGATGAGGAAGAAGAGGACGCCGCGGGACCCGACTGACTCTGGGACTTTGATACTAGTCAGGACTTTACCCCTCGGACTTTGAAACTGGGCCTTGGTGCTTGGACTGCTTCAACTGGCCTTTGAACTGCAACCCCGCTGGCCACAGCGAGTCTAAATGGCTGTCACTTGCTATGAGGATCCGACAGGGGCCCCTCCAGAGGCAACTTAGCCCGAGGGCCTCTTCCCCCTCTGGCAGCTGCAGTAGGAAACCCAGAGAGGACAAGGATGTGGCAGAAGAGGAAGCCGTGGGACAAAAAGGACTCTGTCACTTGACACCAGGAGAGAGTTTCTATTGGGGGGGGTTGGTTTTTCTACTGCTCCCCCTCTCTCCCCAAGGGCTAAGCCAAAAAACGCTTCCCATAGCTCCAGAGGACAAGAAAGCGGAAGACGAGGACGCCGAGGGACAAGCAAGTTAAGGACTCAGTGTCATTGGACACCAGGGGAGGGTTTTTTGGGGGGGTTTCCATGTTCCCCCCCTTTCTTTTCCCACCCCATGGGGTCTCACAGATACCTTTCCCCGATAATCTATTGGGGATACTAGAAATAGGGTACACGGTGGGGCGTTCAATCACCCTAACCACGCCAAGAGGGAACGGAGGAAGCATTGGCCTTACCGCCATGTGCGGTTCCCAAATACCTACCCACTCACTCAATTGGGACAAAACCCTGACAAGGGTCAGGCCCCGGGAGAGCCAAAGCTCTGCCCATTCAAAGGGTCTCACGCATATACCTTTCCCCAATAATCCATTGGGGATATTAGTGCAAGGCACACGGTGGGGTGCCCAATCTCCCTAACTTATAGTTCCACCTCTTAAAAACCATTAGGCCTCCTGTCCAGGGAGAGCGCTCCCACCCAACTCCTTATACACTCGACAGCCCTTCACAGTAGAGAGTAAAAACAGCAATATGGAAGCAAGTGTGTGTGTGTGCGCGTGTATATATCTATATATGTAAAATGGAGCAATAAGTCATGGCAATTAAGTAAATAGAGATAGAAAGGATTTGTATCTGTACAGAAACTGTAAAAAAGAAGAAAGTAAAGCTCATTTACACAGTCCACTAAGTACTCTGTCAAAGTTTCAGATACTTCAAATGATTAATGAGCAACTCCCCATCTGATTGGAAGAGTAAAATTGTTCAGCGCACTAGACAAAGTGATGGCCACAACTGTGGAGCACTCATCTTGAAGGTTTTGAATACCAAATTGCCACTATCATTTGTTATTTGTGTGTAATTGAGGGGTGAAAGTAAATGCTGAAGATTACTGGTGTGCACCGCGCCACCATCCTTGCCAAGGTGTGTGGGGTAGGTTCTGAGCCCTCAGAAAGGGTGGGGTCTTAGGCGGACGGCGTGGGGCTGGGGGGCCAGATCCCCTACGGCAGGGCTGCAGATGCAGGGAGACGTAAAGGGGGCAGCGACGTGAAAGCATAAAGCACTGCCACAGCAGCACTGTTAGGGTCAGCCATGTACGGGCCGGAACCGTGGCCAGTTCTTACCGGCATGCTGGCCCGGCCCACTTTCACTTCTGGTAATTATTATACATTTTCTAAATAGCATTCTTAGTTGGCAGAAGTGTATTTGCAGCAGAAAGACATCAGTTCAGTAGAAACATCACAAGAGGCTAATACTGAGTTTAGAAGACAACTAGCAATTGTTCTAATGAAGGAGTCAGGTAATAACATTCTCCCGTGTACTATAGACTCATTAGGCACATAAGATAACTGTCTGTTACGTAACATAATTCTGGTTATCTTAATACCCCTAAAGTGGGGGGTCTCAAGCGTTTGGTTCTGTAATGGTGACAATTCATCAATAGTATGTTTAAGTACCAAAAAAATTAGGATGGGGTGAAGAGTTGCTATTGATAGACCAGTTAAATAAAATTGGATATTTTTATATCCCGATGCAGTAAAGTAAAACTGTGAGAAAATAGGACACAAGAAAGAAAAAATATGTTCAAACCAGTGACTGGATTAAAACATTGACAATAATTAACTCAGGATTTGCACTGAGCATTAGTCATAACATAATCAGCATATATTGATTTTTTTCAGAAAGCGTGGAGGACTACTGCATATACTGCAGCCTTGTTGGTTGTGAAAAGGAAAGTGAGGATTGCAGGGTGGTAAGAAACACAGAATTGTATCAGAAACGCATGCCATAGCCTGCTTAAGAATCAGGATTCTTGTGAAAATTCCAGTCAGTCAACATTTCCATCATGGTGATAGGCCAGAGGTTAGCAAAGTGCGGTCCACGGGCCAATTCTGGCCTGCAGGACCATTCTACCCGGCTCTTGCGCTCCCGGCCCCTTCCCTTCCCCCAGCCCACGAGCAGCAGATCCAGCACAGGACCAGAACCAACTGGGAGACCCGCCATCACCTCCAGACCGGCTCACCACCACGACTGTAGCAGCATGGACAGCAATGCCTACAACCAACAGAGCCTTCGCCAGTTGGACTACACTCACCCAGGCTCCAGGTCCATCCCTATCGCTCCCAAAGAAGGCCACACCCCGCCAGCACCCAGCAGCACATATGCCCTGCACTCCAGGAGGAACCGATCACGAAATCCCCAAGAGCCCCGTTTGCTCGGCATGGCCCCACATCACCCAGGAGGCACAGAGGGAGCACCAACCTGCCACCTGTGGATTCCCACCTTGCAGCTGCACAGACCCACAACCCACCGCCGCATTCTCCTTGATGCACAGGTGTAGACACATTTAAGAGCCGGTTAGACAGACACCTGTCAGGGAGGATCTTGACTGTGCCTGGTCCTGCCACAAGAGCAGGGGACTGGACTGAATGACCTTTTTAAGTCCCTTCCAGTTCTTGTGTTCTATGATTCTATAACTTGTCAATCTTAGAACCAGCCTCTTGTAAGTTCTCTCCTCCCCCCCCCCCCCCCCCCACTCAGTTCTACACCTGTCACCCAATGGAATATTAATGCATTTTACTTTTCCAACCTACTTCTACTACAGCTTGTGCATCTGGGTGCTTCTATTTTGTAGACAATGGAAATCACATTTGTACATGATTTAACACAATCCAGTTACATGTGTTAGTTGTTTGCATGCACTCATCTGGGGCACTGTGTGACTTATCATATGCATCATGTACCCTCAATCCCTGTAACCCTCCCCCAACCCAAGCCTCTCCCAGATCCCCTATTGTTTTTATATATTGTTTCAGGAGCAAAACACATGACAAGTGTACATTTCCTTAATAAAATATTTCAATCTGTAGGAATGAGCTACTGGGATCACTTTCTGACTGGCAGGGGTAAGGAACTGCTCTTGTAAGATATTGCTACTGGAGGTAGCAGTTCTAAACAGTCCTTTGTATAGAACAGCTGCTTATAGGACTGTGCTACTGCTAGCAGTTACTAACATGTCTGACAGTAACAAACTGTTATTCTAAGACATTGCTACCAAATGTAGCACAGTCCTACAGGGAGCAGTTACACAGTATGAAGTGTAGTCAACAGCTAGGCTACAGCTACACTGCAGGGTGTCTAGACTGCACGTGCATTCTTGCACAAGTAAATTTACATTATAGGGTCCAAAAACAAATCTTCTTCCAGAAGAGTTATTCCTCTCCCCATGAGGAATAAGCCCCTTGGTGCAACAGCTCTTCTGCAAGAAGGCAGTGTAGACAGGCAACATAATTTTCTTGCACAAGAAAGCCCTATGGCTCAAATGGCCATCAGAGCTTTCTTGCGCAAGAGAGCATCCACACTGCCACGGACACTCTTCCGCAAAAGCACATCTCTTGCGCAAGAGCCCATGGCAGTATGGACACGCTCTTGTGGAAGACCCTTCGCACAAGAACTCTTCTGCAGAACAGTTCTTGCGCAAGAAGCCTGTAGTGTAGACGTAGCTGTATTGTCAAACCCTAATACCAGATCTAGCAAACTTCTGTAGGCTCAGCGCCTGTTATGTTTCAGGCTTCTCTCCCAGGGCTCCAGTTCAGGATTACATGGAATACAGCACACTTCTTGCTTACAACACTGAGGTTTGGTTTTTTGCAGGCATTTTACACCATTGACTCAGTTAGCTTGCTGTCCAAAGTGCTTGCAGACCGCCCCCAATGTGTTATCGGTCATTCACAGCCTTTACAAGTGCGCTCTCTAAGCAGGGGTCGGCAACTGTTTTAAAAAAAGAGCCAAACTACATGAAATTTCAGAGCAACTGGTCAACAAAGAGCCATAAAAGAATGCTCATTTGCATGACTGAAAATATAGGACTAAATATTATTGATCATTGACATGAGGAATAGCAGCATAAATGAAACATTGTACTCACAGACCATTTCATGGGACTTCTGCTGTTGGCACCTTTCTGCACATCTCTTTGACATTGACATCGTAACTGGTCAAATCCAGCCTCACTCCTGCAGTCAGCGGTCTTCGGTCAATCTTACGGCAAGGGTTGGAGATATGGGGGTGCAGGAGTTTGGATTGGGGTGTACCAGGAGCTCAGGTCAAGGGGGTTGGATGTACGATGGCCTCAGGGCACAGGTTTGGAGTGTTTGGGGGTGCAGGAGTGTTATGGTACTGCATTCAGATGGGGGCTGGGCCCCAACTGGGGGCTTGCTGGCCAGGCATCATTTTTAAATAAAGCAAAATGTTTCAACACTGTGTCTATCTGTGGCAGGGGTAGGAAACCTTTTTTCAGTTAGGAGCCACTGCCCCATAGGAAAAAAGATATCAGTTGGGGACCATACAAGTGAGCAGCAAAAAACAAAACAACCCCCCCCCTCCAGAAACCCACAACTCTCACAGAGGTGGTCCCCAATTGAGACACCTCACTCCCCTGATACTCCAGCCTTATGGCCAGTGGAGGTGACAGGGGGAGGAGATTCAAGATTAACTCTTCTGAGGTTCCAAAGTTAGTGGATTTTGGCTTCTGGCTCTGGGGTGGGGGCCAAAAGTAAGGGGCCGGTGTGTGGGACCAGGCTGCCAGTGAGCGAGAGAGGGATGCAGAATCTGGAGGGGAAATAGGGTGCAGGAGCAGTTGTCTGGCCGGGGGCAGTAACAGGGTGTAGGTGGCTGCCTGGATAGGAGGATGGGGGGGGGGGGGGAGAGAGAAGTAGCAGGAGCAGGGTGCTCGTGGGAGTCTGCCCAGGTTTGGAGGGCGACCCAGGGTCTGGGGGAGCAGAGGGAGGGAATTGGGGGGCAGAGAACTGGGGAAAGGAAGTTGGGGGGCAAGGGAGAAGCGAAAGGAGGGGCTGGGGGGCTGGACGCGGGCTGGGGGGGAGGGGCTGGGGGGCTGGACGCGGGCTGGGGGGGAGGGGCTGGGCTGGAGCCGGACACTCACCAGCGAGACGCGCAACTGGACCCGTTTCTCCGACAAGAGCTGCTTGGCCATGCGCTCCGGGATTAAAAGCCTGAGGGGAGCGCTGATTGGTGTGTCTCGCAGCTGCCATTGTCCAGTCCCGCCAATGGGCTTGGGCTGGGGGCGGGAGCAGTGCGCGTGAAACAAAGGGCCCCGCAGAGGCGGGACACGCGGGGGGGCGGGGCTGCCTGGGGGCTGCGGCTGCCTCGTGGCCCGATCCAGGCAGCGCGGGGCGTTTTGTCCCGTCCGCTGCTGCGCCTGCGCGGGCTGCCTGCTGCGGGGGCGGGGCGCGAGCTTCGAAATCGCCGCGTCGGGCTCCCGCGCGGGCCCCAGGCTGCCGACCCTGCTCCGAAGCCTCCGTGCGCGGCTTTAGACCCGGGGCGGGGCGGGGCTTGGAGCTGCAGGAGGGGGCGGGGCGCAGGCGGGGCTGTGACCTGGTGCAATGTGGGGAGCAGAGTCTGGGGGCCAGGAGCCGGCTCTGGCTGGGAGCTTCTGACCAGGAGCTGCCTGGAGGAGCAGCCCAACAGCCCCCAGAGGGTTTGGGGCTGGGACCCGAGGCAGGGCTGCACACGCGCAGGAGGCAGGGAGCCTGGCCAAGGCGCGTTTGGACCCCGAGCCGGTGCCGGTGCTGGCAGCTGACCAGATCTGGCAGGTTTGGGAGTCATATCCACCACCCGGACCCCATTCCCCCCAGGCAATACTTAGTCCTGTCATAGGTGCAGAGGCCTGGCCTAGGAAGTGAAAGTGTAACCGTGTACACCCATAACTGATGAGCCGGGCCCTCCCCCTGGGGTTCCCAGAGGGCATGGGCCCCCCCCAGGTATTTTCAGTGGGGTGTAGGAACACAAAAGGCAGGAATCCTTCCCAGGGCTCTCTTTGGACCACAAGACAGTGCTGGTGGCAGGCCAGATCCTGCACCTCATTTTGTCTCCCACCCCAGTCTAGATAATATTTAGTTGAGTCTTGAGTGTAGGTGTCTGGACTAGAGATGTGAATGTTTAACTGTGTACACGGGTAATCGAGGAGCCTGGGTTTATTGGTTAACCGTTCTCAGTTATATGCAGACTCCCAGTAAGTGCTTGTAAGCCAGCTTTTTGTGCATATCAGCTTCTAGGGGACAAGAGAAATCCAACTGTTGGGAATCTTTCGGAAAGGGCTAGACCCCGAAATAGAAAAAGATCAAGTGATAGTTAATGAAACAGACCCAGGAAATGACACAGTTGCATGGCAGCTACATGGAGTGTATCCCTAGCTGTGTCTGGAGTGATACGGTACTAACAAGAGCTTTGGCACAGGATGCAAAGTGCAGGCTGGGACTAGGATGTGAGATAGCAGGTAATAGAATAGTCAAGTGATCACCTGCATTCTTACCCATTACTCATCTATTCTAAAGTCCCTGGTATGCTCCAGCCCCACTCCCAGGCTCTGTCTACACTCACAGCTTTTTGTGCCAGAAATGTGTAAAGGAGGCTAAGCGTGGAATATCGCTGAACCTCATTTGCATACATAATGAGCCACCATTTTTGCAGAAGAGGCTCTTGCGCCAGAAGGAGCTGTCTACGCTGCCCCTTCTTGCTCTACAAAACCCCCTTGAACAATGCCATTACGCCAGTTACTTCTCAGGAATAACTGCACTGTGCAAAAGGGTTTTTTTTTTTCCCCAAGAAGGGTCAATGTAGACAGTTCCTTCTGGCACAAGAAGCCGTGAGTGTAGACATACCCCCTGAGCACTTGGTTGAGACTGTCTGTGAGTGGAGCCAGTTAAAACCCAGTTTCCCACACAATCTGGCTGCCTACTACCCTCTGCTGCTGCCTCTGATACTTCCAGGAGCGATGCACCTCCCCTCGGGGAATCACTGTGCAATGCCAAAAAATAGACAAATAATGAAGAAAAAAATAAACTGGCTGCAGGCATCTGCTTGTATGGAGAAAAGGGAAGCAAAGAGAAGAAAGAGAAACAGCAGGAGAAGAAAGATGGGGAGAAGGACTTCAAAGAACATCAATCTCTGAGAATGGGTGGGTGGGATGCCCTTCGCCACTCAGCTTCAGGTAAGGGCCAGGTGGGGGCACAATGGAGCAGGCAGCAGCAGGCAACCCCAGGAGTGTCCCAAGCAGAATCAGTCAAGCCAAGCCCAGCAGAGGGGAATCTGGCCAGCGCTGAGATGCCCAGGCACTGAGGAGGAGCTATATACCGGAGTGCCAGCCGGCCAGCCAACCAAGTCCTGGCTTCAGGAAGCAACAGCCCTGGCCTGAGCAGTATGCACACCCCCCCCCCCCCCCACACACACCTCTACCCCTGTTGCCTGGAAGTCGCTCCTGGGTGACTCTGGCCAGAGCCACATCTCTTGGGCAAGATGAGAGGTGGTTGCTGTGTGGTAGTGACATAGGCCTGGGACATGGATTTTCTGCCTTTTGGCTAAATTCAAGTGAACTATGACATGGGTCAGAGGCATAAGACATCTGGCAACTATCAGGCTATGTCTACACTGCAGGCTTTTTGTGCAAGAGTTCTTCTGCAAAAGGTGTTTCGGAAGAGCATGTCCACAGTGCCACATGCTTTTGAGCAAGAGCGTCCATGCCAGTGTGGAAGCTCTCTTGCACAAGAAACATCTGTTGCCTGTCTACACTGCCTTCTGTGGAAGAGCTCTTGCTTTCTAGCGCTTTACTGTAAATTTACTTACGCAAGAACACACGTCCAGTGTAGACGCTCTGCAAATTTTTGCACAAAGACTGCAGTGTAGACATAGCGCCAGAGTCATGAATGTGCAGAGCTCCCTGAAAGGACTAGCACCTTGAGGATGGTTCTCCAGGACCTTGCCCCCACTGCAGCAGGAGGATGCTGGGAGGAGAGCTCCCCCAATGCTGGACCACCCTGCTGCTCTGGAGATGCCTGTCCCAGGAGGAGCTTCCCCCACACTCCAACCAGGAGGTTGCCTGCTGCCCTCCTCACGGTCCAGGAGCCAGAAGCTACTAGCTGCTCTCCCTGCCAGGGAGCAGGACCTGGAAGCCGCCCGCTACTCCAGTAAGAACGGACACCAGAGGAACTGTCCCTCCTGTTCAGACTGGGACCCGGAATCTGCTTATTGCCCTGGGCTGCCAGAGGAAACCTCCTCTCCCAGCCCCCACAAACCAGGACTGGGATCTTTCCTGCAGCCAGCCTGAACACCTGCCTGATGTGACCTTGTCATTCCCCATGAAGGAGGAGATTTGAGGGGTGGGGTCCTGCACCTCAGGACATAAGTCAGCTACAGGAGGTGACACTGTCAACCGAGGAAGGGGTGACTCTGCCCCCCCCCCCCCAGGCAATAGATTTATCAGCCCCATGATCAGGAGACCAGCCCCACCTCCAGTATCCCCACTCTGATATGCTTATTAGAAGCACACGGGATCTTTCAGGGGAAAAGGCAAAATGCCTCATTTATTGAAAATACAGTAGAAAGCCACACACACACACACACACACACACACACACTTTCCAGTCTGTTGCTCGCCTTCACTAGTCAGCCAACTCAGTGAAGTACGAGGCTCGGGACCAGGTTCCTTTCAGTCTGGGCTGAGATCCCCACGGAAGTGGCAGACGAACCCGAAGTCTGTGGCAAAGCAGCTTCTTCTCATAGCAGCTTCCTGGCATTGGGACCAGCAGACTTTGCATTACGAGGCTCTAATCAGCCGCTGCTTGGTGAGTGCTTGTTTTCCCAAGTTGTTGTTCTTCTCCCTTATCTGTTGTCCCATCAAGCTGGTTTCGGTCCCCCCAGCTTGTCTTGATTGACAACTGCCTGCCTTCCTCCTTCAGGGTCGTCAGTATGCCCCCTTCCCACGTGTCGATGAGGTTCTGGTGTCTTATCGTCCATCTCGGTCCCTTCCTAGAACATCTGGCGATGGCCTTCCTGCTTCCCTCCTAACACTCACATTCCTCAGTCACACCACAGGGAGCTTTCATTGACATAGAAACAATATCAGCATTTGAGTAAGAACATCCAGGTACAGTATTAACAGACACTGAGCTTTCTTCACAATATTTTCCTCAGGTCTGAGTTCGAGTACTAATCATAAGGGTCTGTCCTTGTCCTTAACATGAGCTACAAAGACAAGCAATTTGCCTAATGCTACACTATTACAACTTAAAATGGCTAAAAATAGAATATTTGCTACTTTTCACTCCTCAAGAACAATTCTTGAGTGGGTCACACTGTTTCATTGCAACATACTGAGAACCAATTGGAGCATGTGGTTGTCATTTAACAAACAAACATTCTCTTTATCCAACAGCACATTCCCTCAAGGAAAATACACAACAATATTAATACAATTCATAGGGGGTGAAATACAATGGATAACATGCCTTTAGAGACCATCCTGCAGAGACATCACACCAGGCCAATTTTTCAGAGTTAGCAATTCTCAACACATCTGCCTTTCCGTGTAGTCTTTTAAGGACTGGTTTTCCTGTATCCTTCTGGCTCTGCGTCAAAAACTGAGTCACCAGAGTTGGTCAGTAGGTGGTCAGTCCAATCATGCCAATCCAGACCGAAGGAAATAGAGAAATTAACCAAGGTGGCAGTCACAGCGCTCTGTACTCTATTGTTGGTACATAGTAGGTGTGATTGCTGGTATATAACATGCTAGCAATGCATTTTCATTCATTCATTGGTGGCTGGATAATAGTCCCATGTTTCCAAAATTCACATCCTGGGAAAATGTCACACACATTGCCCATTATTAAAAAAAGTGTGTCCCGTTTTCTCACTCCTCCCAAACACATGTGCCGAATGATGTATCCTGCTACACGGTTCTGTGGGGACAGGTAGGGATAAGCAAGACCCATTTCTGAGGACTCCATTCTGTGCACCCTCCAGTGTCCAATAATTTCTGCTTTCCCAGCCCACTTACCTATAATCCCTGGTAGCCAAAAAGATCCCACGGTCAATTTTGGGAGCGGGCTCACTTTTCATAATTCTGTCCCCACAGACTGTTGGTGAGCAATGTTAACAAATGATTTCATCTAACAACAAATCAGGCCTAACCATGCTAGAGACATATTAGATCCACTCATACTATAACCATTAGACAATGACTTTTCCCATTATTTTAAAAGAAGCGTTAACACTGAGATTTTCAGATATTACCCAGTACATTTCAAGTTGAGTCATGCCAAGCTAATGATTGGCATTTCTGTGCATCCTAAAGCTAAGGAAGTTTTGTTTCCAATTATACAACAGCCAGCTGGTGGTGTTTAGCCACTGCCACCTGTTCCATGTGGCTTTTAGGTTTCCCAAACCCACTGAGCCAAGTCCGTATTGGTGTCCATTTTTGCTTGCGAGTGAGACTTTCTTGAAAGTGGGATCAAGAGCTTTGCTTATTTTTCAATTATCAGTTTTCATTTCCACCAGTAATGGATTTAACAGGACTTTTGTTGAGCTTACTCTGGGTCAAGCCATTTAGGTTTCTGTATTTCAACTGTTCTTTGGAACGGTCTCTGGCCCAAGTCTTGGTACAGCGAGGTCACCACTGGTTATTGAACAATATCCCACAATTACTATTAGCATGGTACTTGATTTTACATGCCTGTCCCACTCATAGGGGCTACGTCTGGACTACAGGTTTTTGTCGACAGAGGCTATGTTGACAGATACGGTCGAGAAAGAGCATCTAGACTACAGCCAGTTATGTCGACAAACCAAGCCGCTTTTTCAACAGTGTAGACGCTCCCTTTTGAAAAAGCTGTGTGGATGCAATGACAAAAGGCATTATTCCTTGTAGAATGTGGTTTACCGCCGTCGACAGAACACGGCAGTAGTGTAGATGCAGGTATTGTCTTGTCAACAAAACCCTGTAGTCTAGACACACCCAGGGTGACAACTGGTCGCTCGTATGGTATCTACAGTCTGCCCCTCCTATTAACCCTTTACTGCCTAATGCAGTATGATTTAACAATACACAACAAAGCTTGCGATAAGACAAACACCACACAACAGAAAAACAAACAAAATGGTCTTCGTCGCGACAGTTGATAGATGGGTCTTCTTCAGCTGGTACCAGCTTTTACTGATTTTCTGAAAAACAAAAAGAACATTTTCTACCCCTTTGAGGGGTGGAGGGTCAGATTTTTTGTAAAAGAAAGGAATATTTCAAGCAATATTTTTGCTGACTCCTGTTTTGCCTGAAGTTACCCTCTTGCTTACATATGTTTGTCCTTAGGCAGGCCAAGTTTCAAGGGCTTCTGTCGTTGAAGGATTTAGAACGAAATATTTCACTGTTGAATTAGTGACCCCATGAGGTGTTGTGCCTCAGTTACCCTCTTATACAGCAGACCAGGTTTGTGGTGCCAAGCTTGAAGATTTTTCACAGGTAGTAACGGAGACGCTTTACTGCTATAGGGTGTCCCCTCCCCCCCCCACTTTCCTTAGCGTTAGGTGTTTCCCAGTTACCATTTTGGAATGCAAAAAAAGGTTTTTTCTTCCCAAAAGAGAAGGATATACACATCAGGACTGGCCAACCCATGGCTCAAGATGCATGCGGCTCTTTGGTTAATGAAACGCGGCTCTTGTTCTGAGTGACGTGCCTGGACTGTTCATGGCTGGCTGCTCTGTGCATGTGCCCTCAGGCCTGGAGGGAGAAGGTGGGTGGCAGCGGCAGCAGGTCTAGGATCCAGGCATTGGGTTAGAGCAGGGGGCACACCTGGCTCTGGGGGACAGGAGTGGGACTGGGTTACAGCAAGGGGCTGGGAGTGCCTGGCTCTGGGGGTGATGGAGGAGGGAGACTGGGGAGGGGGGTTCCTGTCTCTGGGGGGAGAGGAGGAAGATTGGGTTACAGCGAGTGGGGGGGGGGGGGGAAGAGGGAAGGCTGAGGGGTGAGGCTGAAACACCTAAAACTCTTAAAGCTTCATGGATGCAGAATAAGGCAGCCAACACAGATGTCGTATTTAAATTCCAGGGGAAAAAAGAATCAGCAGCCAACAGATTGTAGAATAGTAGGACTGGAAGGGACCTCAAGAGGTCATCCAGTCCAGTCCCCTGCCCTCGCGGCAGGACCAAGTACTGTCTAGACCATCCCTGACAGACATTTATCTAACCTACTCTGAAATATCTCCACAGATGGAGATTCCACAACCTCCCCGGGCAATTTATTCCAGTGTTTAACCACCCTGACTGTTAGGAACTTCCTCCTAACATCCAACCTAAACCTCCCTTGCTGCAGTTCAAGCCCAGTGCTTCTTGTTCTATCCTCAGAGGCCAAGATGAACAAGTTCTCCCTCCTACTTATGACAGCCGTTTTCAGGTATCTAAAAGGGTATCATGTCCCCCCCTCAGTCTTCTCTTTTCTAAACTAAACGAACCAATTCTTTCAGCCTTCCCTCATAGCTCATGTTCTCTAGACCTTTAATCATTCTTGTTGCTCTTCTCTGGACCCTCTCCAATTTCTCCACATCTTTCTTGAAATGTGGTGCCCAGAACGGGACACAATACTCCAACTGAGGCCTAACCAGCAGAGTAGAGCGGAAGAACGACTTCTCGTGTTTTGCTCACAACACACCTGTTAATGCATCTCAGAATCATGTTTGCTTTTTTTGCAACAGCATCACACTGCTGACTCATTCAGCTTGTGGTCCACTTTAACCCCTAGATCCCTGTCTGCCGTTCTCCTTCCTCGATAGTCGCTTCCCATTCTGTAGGTGAGAAACTGATTGTTCCTTCCTAAGTGGAGCACTTTGCATTTGTCTTCATTGAACTTCATCCTGCTGCTGGTTCCCCTTTTCTGGCCCTGGACTTGACTTGCTGCCCCACCGACCCCCCAGCGCCGGTCTTGGATGAGGGCAACGCTCTGCTGCCTGCTGCCCCAGAGAGGTTGGGCGCCGCTGGTCTTTCCCGACTGAACCTGGATCTCACCTGCTGCCCTCCTGCTCCACCGATGCCAGTCCAGACACCGAGCTCAGCTAACCATAGCCCCGTGTCCTGGATGAGGAACTGAGCTCTGGATGCTGCCGAGGTACCTACGGCCCCTTTGTACACAAGCTCCCACAGCGATGCCCCAGCAATTCGATGGGTCACCAACCTGAAGCCCTTTTACCTGGACTTCCCCCATACCCGACCACACCCTCCTCTGCCCGCACTGCTTCCCTTTCCGTGGGATGAAGACACCGGAGGCCCTCAGCAAGCATGTGCGGGCAGCGCACAGGAAGAGGATCGCCTTCCGCTGCGAGCCCTGCCATGCCCTCTTCGACACGCAGAACCGGTGCAAGCGCCACCAGGACTCCGCCTGCAGAGGACCCCCCCGCTCGTGTGGCTCCCACGGTCCCGATCCGCCTGGTGCCAACGATGCCCTTCTCCCCGGAACTCCTGGTGCTGGATGGAGCCATCCCCCTCCCAGGACCAGAGTCCCCCGCTGTGCGGATTGCTGCCATGCTGTGAACCAGCCCTTCACCTGACAGCCCCGAAACACGAGCTCCCCCTGCGCGCTTCAGCCCCATGACAAGCTCCAGCCATGCGCTCCCCACCGCTGCGCCAGGGAACGGCCCGTCCTCGGGGATCGCCACCCTCACTCTTGCTGGCCAGAAGACGCCTCCTTCGCTGATCGTCAAAGACATCTCTGACCGCCTGGACCAACTACTTTCCCACGTCGGGAACGTGACCGGTTCTCGCAAGATCAGCGCTCCCCCGCAAGCAACCGGGCCCAGATCGTCCGCCGGCAGACCCAGCCTCCCCCCCGAGACCGTTGGCAGCCCCACACAACACCTTTCCATGCACCTCCTCAGCCTCCACAGGGATCCCTGCAAGGACATGAGACGGCACCGAGACCTGCACTTCCCAAGGCTCCCCCCACCCACCGGCGGAAGACTGGCAGTCACCCCTGTGCTCCCAGAGTACCTGAGCATCCGGGTCCCAGCCCTGGCTCCTTCAACACTGCTACCCCGCCACAGCGCCCAGACAAGCTTCCTACACCTCTGCAAGCTGCTCTGGAGCCCGAAAAGACGTGTTGCGGAGGGGAGATGTGCCCGCGAGTGAACCGCCACCGCCTGGCAACTTCTCTGGCGGGGGGGGCTGGCCGCGATCAACTACTACGACGACTTGGTGGCCGCCACAGAGCACCAGACAAGACCCGTCCATGGATGCCAACAACGGCCGGAAGCATTGCCAAGGTGTTGCCTGTCGCCCACGACTTCCGGACCGACCCCCAGCACCAGAGCCGGCAGACGAGGTAACGCCAGTTTCTGCCAACCGACGAAGGGCCACGAGAGAGATCCTGGAGGGATCCCCGACGCACTGAGCCATCCCCTCAGAGGAGTTCCACTCCTCCTTCGCGGCCGTATCTGAGAAGGAACCCCCACCCCCAGGACCAGCCTAGACCAGACTGTCTTCCCCGGCTGCCGACGACCTGGACTGGGACTTCACGCCTCAGAAGGTACAGGCCAGGCTGAGGAGGACCACCAACACAGCCCCAGGGAAGGACGGTATCCGGTACCCCGTCTCAAGCAATATGAACCTGAATGCTTGGTCCTTGCCACCCTCTTCACCATCTTGGGGTGCACCTTCCTCTGCTGCCTCCGAGGGCTCCGATATAACCGGTAGCTCTTTTTTATCCACTAGACGGGCGTTCTACAAGACGTCTCAGAGCTGCCGGAGTTCTACCAGGAACTCCTCCAGACCTGGAAGCTGTTTTCAGCGACCAGGTCCGTTGTGCGTGCAGGTGGCGGAGTCCTCCCTCGGTGCGCTGGAGGTTGATTCGGGTAGAAGCCACCTCTGGACTATGATGGAGGGACTGGGTGGATCCTCAAGGGCTCGCTCAGCACATGGGGCTCTCCACCCCCCAAAACCCTCTGCCCCTACTTCAGGAGGTGAAGGCGGCCTTGCCGCAGACGGCTCTCCACTTCCTGCAGCGGTCCGTGCAAGAGGGTACACCCCGCCTCTTCCTTCCTGCAAACCCTCCATCCCTTCTTATTGGGCCCCTGTTCTGTGGGCCCCCCCTGGACTCCCCATCTTTGGACCCCCAACAGCTGCAAAATCTGCAACCAGTTTGCTTTCGAACCGCGCCTAGAGAACATCTGTACACGTACAAGATCCATACTCTGCATTTCCCCCACCCTGGTATCCCACCCTGATACTAACTGGCAGGACTATTTAAGACCTGTTGAGGGTGGGAGACCCCGATTGGCCAGCGTCTATTCCACCCTAGTTCCACGGCCCATCGGGGACGTTAGTTGGCGGTTCCTCCATGGAGCCATGAGCACAGGCGTGTACTTGGCGTGGTTCACCCCCATCCCGGACACCTGCCCCTTTTGTGGCAGCAGGGAAAACCTGGTTCATAGTCATCTTGAACGCACCAGGCTGCAGCCCCTATTCCAGCTCCTCCAGAACCTCTTATTGAGGTTCTGGCTGCACTTCTCCTCCACACATTTTCATCTATGCACACCCTATCGGTGTCCCCACAAAGTCATGGGACCTCCTCGTCAACCTCCTCCTGGCTTTTGCTAAAGCCACCATATATAACACCAGGGAGAGGATGCTGGACGAGGAGGTTCCCTGAGACTGTGGAGCCTATTTTCGTTCCTTCCTAGTGTCACGTATCCGGGAAGAGTTCCTCTGGGCGGCGTCCACTGGCTCCCTTGACCACTTTGAGGAGCAGTGGGCACTGTCCGGTGTTCTCTGCTCGGTGTCCCCATCTGGTTCCCTTTTTTTGAACCTGTAACCTGCACCCCCCTCCCTTTAGTCATCATTTGTCCCCAATAATCAGTTGAGCCTGGGTCTAATTATTCTTCCCTCAAGGCTGGGGGGTGGGACCTTGAGCTGTGCCCACCCACTTCCCCATGGTTTCAAATAGGCTCTTCATCTGCAAGGGACTGCGGCGCAGCCTCAGAGCCTGGAAGCGGTCCCTGACTGTCTCCTGCACAAGAAGGGTGACCGTGACAACCCTGGCAACTGGAGACCCATTGCGCTAAGCAGCACCTTATACAAACTGTACGCCAGCTGCTTAATGGACAGGATCACGGTGGCGCCGTCAGCTCCTCGCAGGGCTTCCTTTCCTGCGAGGGCTGCTATGAACACAATTTCCTGTTCGAAGGGGCCATTGCAGAGACGAGGAGATCCTAGGGTCAGTGCGCGGTGGCCTGGCTGGACCTGTCGAATGCCTTCGACTCCGTCCCCCACCACCACATCTTCGACATCCTCACGGACTACGAGACCCCGGACAGCTTCCTGACCGTCCTTCGTGACCTCCACGACGATTGCATCAGCGACCGGATCCACGAGGACCTCCTGAGCCCAGCGCCGGCATCCACCGCCCAAGAGGTCAGCAAAGAGCACCAAGTTACCATAAGTCGACGAGCAGCCAGTGGCCCCGCCCCACCACCACCTTCCATCGAATCACTCAACGACCTTGACTTTCTCGATCAGTCACTACAGGGACGACGCCAACCCCGGGAACGAATTGCCACCGCCTGGCAGCTCCACTGGTAGTCGATATTGGCCGAGGCATCATCCTTCCCCGACTTGGAAACTGCCATCGGCGAACTCACAGCCGAACTCGCAGAAGAAGCCCGACCGGCAGGAACGCAACCAATTACAAGACCCCACCAGGGCCGTAATGCCCCCCACCACAAGGCCAGAACGCACCAAGACCCACGACAGCACCACGAGAGGAGAGGAGAGACGGAGGAGGAGACGCTGCCCGCCGCAACAACCCGGCCGCCGCTACCCGCCTCCAATGCCTCTACAGAGCCAGCCGCCCCAAGGCAATGAGAGAAGTCCTCCAGGAGAGGCCGGACTTCTGCTCCATCCCCGCACCGCAACTCCATGAACACTTCTCCAATGTCTTCGCCCAAAACACCTACACCGCCGCACTATGACCAGACTGCCTGCCCCGACTACCAGGAGTTATACCGTCAGAAGCCCTGGAGTCAGACTTTGCCCCCTCAGAGGTATCCGCCCGGCTGATGAGAACTTCCAACACTGCCCCGGGAAAAATTGGTATAAACTACCAGTTCCTGAAGAAGCGTGACCCAGGTTGCCTGGTGCTCACGGCAATCTACAACCAGTGCATGAAGCACCAACGTATCCCCAAAACCTGGAAAGAATCGATGACTGTCCTATCTTACAAAAAAGGGAACAGGAACGATGCGGGTAACTGGAGGCCCATCTCTCTCTCGAGTACCATCTACAAACTGTACACCAGCTGCCTGGCAGCAAGGATTACAAACTGGGCGATGGAAGGAGGGACCATCAGTACCTCACAAAAAGGCTTCATGTCGTGCGAAGGGTGCTATGAGAACAACTTCATTCTTCAATCAGCCATCCACTCCCGGACCTGCCCCTGCTCTTTTATCGCTAATCCTTGAACTACTATTAGCCTCCTTGCCCCCTGGCCCTGTCCGAGACCCCTCTCTGCCGCCCATAGGTACGGTCTCCCATACTAGGCAGGGCCCCAACGAGCATTACTATCGCTTCCCTGGCCTTATCCTGCATCCCTCCATAGTCCAGGTATTGATACAAATAGGGCCCCCGACAGCTCTTTGGCTGTCTGGTGGTCTCCCTCTACAGGGTTGCTTACTAGATTAGCTCCTTCTTGTTGGCTCCCTTACACGCACGCTCCCCCTCTACACAATTGTGGGAACACATTTTAGCAACCCCTCAGCCCTCATGGAAGAACACTTAGTCTTCCAAAGAGGCTCACATTGACTGCACACTCTGCAATTGTTAATCGTACTATATTTATCTGGAACTGGAGAGGTTTTCTTGTCTCTCTACGATAAACTCCAATATTACTATCCACCCCACAGCGCAACCTGCTCCAGTTCGCCAGATGTGTTTTACTTGTTTACTGTATTATTTTTGGAAACATTCACTCAATAAAACTCGTTTAATCTGTTCTTATCAGTTTAAGATTTCGTGATGAAGACGCCGCCGTGGGATTGATCCTTGCTCCGTGGGACCGCTTGCTTCTGGGGACCGATGGATCCTGCCCTTTTAAGGGCTTTTCCTAGCAGGATCCTGCTAGCAGCCTTTTGACAAGGAACACCGCTGAAGAACCTGCAAGCCTCCGCTTTTTTGCGGGGGTTTAAACCTCTGCAGCGGCTTTTTTTTTTTTTTTTTTTTTTTTTGCCGGCCGCCTTACAGCTGATTCTAAATCAGCTGTTTAGGCCCGCCCAGGCACGTCTTTTTGAGACTGCCTATTGGCTGGGGCTTCCCTGCTGCCTTAAAGGGACAGCTGCTCCTGCTTCCTGGGACCTGCACCGGACCTGCTGCGCTGACTCTGCAACCCAGGCTCCTCGCTAGGCTCCGCTGCGCTGGCTCTGCATCCCCATCGGACTCCTGCCTTGCTCCTGAGATCCTCCGCTGCGCTGGCTCTGCAAGCACCCCGTGCCTGGGCTGAACCCCGGCTTGTGCTCCGCTGCGCTAGCTCTGCAACCCAGGCTCCTCGCTACACCCCGCTGTGCTGGCTCTGCATCTGCTTTGCTCCTGAGACCCTCCGCTGCGCTGGCTCTGCAACCCGAGTAAGTTGATCTTCCACTCTGGTCAGTTTCACTTCTGTCTATTTGTCTCGGCTCCCTCTGTACCCCGGCGGCCATTGCCACGTGGCTGACCTCCCGCCCCCCCCCCTGCTGCTCCGCTTCCCCCATTGTATTGGTTCCTATCTAGTCAATTTCACTCCCGTCCGT
Source organism: Pelodiscus sinensis (assembly GCF_049634645.1). Lineage (NCBI taxonomy): Eukaryota > Metazoa > Chordata > Testudines > Trionychidae > Pelodiscus > Pelodiscus sinensis. The sequence goes on from NC_134742.1 coordinate 9,274,114, forward strand.
TCTATCCCCGCTGGCTCTGCAACCCTTTCCACCCTGCTCAGTTTCACTTCTGTCTTTCATTCTCCTCCCCCGCTGTGCTGGCTCTGCAACCGGAGTAAACCAACTTTCCACTCTGGTCAGTGTCACTCCTGTCTATTTGTCTCGGCTCTCTCTGTGCCCCTGTGACGGGGAAGAAACTCCCCGCACTGGCAGCCCCCCCCCCCCGGAGGAGCGCCGAGCGGCGCAGCGGAGCAGAGCAGCGACGGGGAAGAAATCCCCCGCGCTGACAGCCCCTCCCCCGGAGAAGCGCCGAGCGGTGCGGGGGAGCGGAGCCCAGGGGAAAGCCCCCAGGGAGGGGAAAGGGGGCGCACAGACGCAGGCGCGGCGGGCGAGGAAGGCAGCAGGACCCAGGAGGAGGAGGGGCCGAGACGCCAGAGGGAGCGGCACGCCCCGTGCGTGCCGGCTCAAAAGGGGGAGGGGCCGGAAGGGCCAGAGGCGGCCGGCACTTACCTTCTCTTGGCAGGCAGCCAGGGGAGAGACGCCGGAGGAGCCAGCGGGACGGAGGCGGGGAGCAGGACCCGCGCAGCCCTTGCCCGGGGCATCGGGACCCCTCGGCCCGAATCTTGCCACACTGGTGGAGAATGTGGGCACCCCTATAGCGGGGTGAACCCCCCCCAAAAAACAAAAAAGGGGGGATTGGTTGCGGTGAGGGTAGAGGGCACCATAGGCAGATAGCATGGAGGTGGGAGAGCTGCTGAAGTGGTTGGTGGACAACCAGCAGCAGCAGCAGGTGCAGCAGACACAGCTGATAAAACAGCTCACGGACCAGCAGCAGCTAGCGCGTGAGGTCTTGGAGCAGCAGAAGCAGGGGGGGGCCGGGGCTCCCCCAGGGGGGGCCTCTGGGGCAGCCCTAACCCTACCCCTCAGGCTAGTCAAGATGACGGCCGAGGACGACCCAGAGGCCTTCCTGGTGACGTTCGAAAGGGTGGCCACGGCCGCCCGATGGCCAGAGGAACAGTGGGCTACTCTACTGGCACCCTACCTCACGGGCCCGGCCCAGGGGGCGTATAGGGGTTTAGCCGCACGAGAGGCCCTACAAGGTAAAAGAGGCGATCCTTGACCAAGCGGGGGTCACCCCCGAGACGCACCGGCAAAAATTTCGAGCCGAGAAGTACCGGCCAGGGGAGCGGCCCCGGGTGGTGGTCCAACGCTTGAAAGAGGCCGCCACGCGCTGGCTGGACCCCGAGCGGTGGACTGCAACCCAGGTGGTCGACATGATCGTGTTAGATCAATTCTTACAGATCCTCCCACCCGAAGGACAGACGTGGGTACGGCGCCACCAGCCCACCACCCTCGGAGAAGCGGTCACGATTATGGAGAACTACCTGGCAGCCGAAGGGGAGGAAGCCCAGAGGCAGGGAGCCAAGCCCCAGAAGCGGGATCTCGCAACCTCAGGGCGAGCGCGCCCCACTAGAGGACGGGCAGCAGGGGGCGGCCCGCCCATCCCCTGGGCCCGCTGGGAGGGCGGAGGCAGACCCGCAACGTCAGACAGCCCTGAGGCGACAGTACCAGGCGGGGCCCCACCCAGCCCGGCCGAGCCAGGAAAGCGCGGCGCCTGCTTCGAGTGTGGCCAAGAGGGACATTTCCGGAGAGAGTGCCCCTTCATGGATTGCTCATTTGGCCGGGCCTCCACGGACGAGCAGCGGAACCCGCGTACGGGGCCCCCACGAATCACCCTACCGGTAAGCCTGGATGGGCGGGCGACCTGGGCCTTGGTGGACTCTGGATGCAACCAGACCCTAATACGCGAAGAAGGGGCACCCCGGGGGAAAGAAGGGGGCTCCCCAGTTACCGCCCGGTGCATCCACGGGGAGGTGCGGCGCTACCCCACCCGATGGGTGCAGATCGGGGAGGGGACAAGCCAGACGCGCTGTCGAGTGGCAGTGGCCCCCCGCCTGGCCTACCCTGTAATTCTCGGGCGGGATTGGCCGGGTTTCCGACAAGCTATCCAGCGATGGGGAAGAGCCCCAGAACAGGCGACCCCACCCGGGGCCCGAGGGAGTGGAGACCCGGGCAGGTCAACGGAAGCCCAGGCCGGTGACACCGTGCCACCTGGGGCGTACGGCGAAGGAGAGGACTTCCTGCGGGAACAGAGGGAAGACCGTTTGTTGGCCCACGCGTGGGAGCAGGCCCAGAGGGAGACGACCCCGGGACGTCCGCCCACCCAGAGCCCGCGATTCGAGGTAAGAGCGGACCGGCTGTACCGCGTAGCCTCGCGACCGGGGGAAGGGGGCGAAGACTGGCAGCTGTTAGTGCCGAGGCGGTTCCGGTGGCAAGTGCTCGAACTGGCACACTAACCCCTGGGCGGGCCATTTGGGGGTAGAAAAAACATCCCAGAGGGCCATGCAGCGCTTCTACTGGCCCGGAATTCACCGCGAGGTCAAGGACTTCTGTGCGTCCTGCCCCGAGTGCCAGTGAGCCAGGGGCGGGAAGGTCCCGAGAGCCCCCTTAGTACCGCTGCCCGTGGTAGATACCCCCTTCGAACGGGTGGCGCTGGACCTGGTGGGCCCTTTGGCCCGGTCCAAAAGGGGCAACCAATATATCCTCGTCCTCATTGACTATGCAACCCGCTACCCCGAAGCCGTGCCACTAAGGAACACGAATGCCCCGGGGCTAGCGGCCGAGTTGGTCAAGATCTTCGCCCGGGTGGGCATACCCCGGGAGATCCTGACCGACCAAGGGACGAACGTGTCCGGGCGGGTCATGACGGAGCTATGCAAACTGCTGCGAGTAAAAAAGCTGCGGACCTCTGTCTACCACCCCCAGACCGATGGGCTGGTGGAGCGTTTTAATAGAACACTAAAAACGATGCTGCGGAAATTCGTGGGGATGGATCCCCGGGAGTGGGACTGCTTCCTGCCCGCCCTCCTGTTCGCCATACGGGAGGTACCGCAGGCCTCGACCGGCTTCTCGCCCTTCGAGCTGCTTTACGGCAGGCAACCAAGGGGCATCCTCGACCTCCTGAAGGAGGGGTGGGAGGAGCAAGACTCCCGTGCGAAAGGGACCGTTCACTACATCTTGGAACTGTGCAAGAAGCTACAGGTGTCCGGCGAGCTTGCCCGGAGCAACCTGCGGACGGCACAGGCACGCCAGGCCCGGTGGTACAACCAGGGGGCCCGCGAGCGGACGTTCGCACCAGGCGACCGGGTGTTGCTGCTCCTGCCCGCGGCAGACTCGAAGCTGTTGGCGACCTGGCAGGGCCCCTACGAGGTGCGGCGGCAGGTGGGTCCCGTAGACTACGAAGTCCAGCTGACGGGTAAGCGCAAAAAGACACAGATTTACCACGTGAACCTCCTTAAAAGGTGGAACGCGCGGGAGAGCCTGCTGGCGACCACCCGCCCGGTGGACCCAGAATTGGGGCCCTGTGGTGCAGACCTCAGCCAGCCCAAGGGAGAGCCACGCCTGGGGCCCCGGCTGACCGACCCCCAGAAGGAAGAAATACGCACCCTACTCCGGTCCTTCGCAGCAGTGCTGTCGACACAACCCGTGCGCACGGAGGCGGCGCACCACCACATCCAGACCACGCCAGGGCGGAGGGTGCGGGAACCGCTACGGCCGCTTCCCCAAAAGTTATGGGGGACGGTGCAAGAGGAGGTGAGGAGGATGTTACAGATGGGGGTCATCCAAAAGTCGAAGAGTGAATGGAGAAGTCCGATCGTCTTGGTGCCCAAGCGGGACGGGACGCTACGCTTCTGCATAGACTTCCGCAGGGTCAATGCTATCTCCAAATTCGATGCATACCCTATGCCCCGAACGGAGGAGTTGCTGGAGAGACTGGGGAAAACCCGCTACCTGACCACCCTTGATCTCACCCGGGGGTACTGGCAAATCCCCCTCACGCCGGCGTCCCAGGAAAAGACCGCATTTGCAACCCCCTTCGGACTTGACCACTTTCTGACCATGCCCTTCGGATTAAATGGGGCCACCGCCACGTTCCAGTGGATGATGGACCAGCTCCTGGAGGAGCACCAGGCGTATGCGGCGGCCTATATTGACGACGTGGTCGTGTACAGCACATCCTGGCCGGACCACCTAAGGCACGTCGGTGCGATCCTGGAGACACTAAGAAAAGCCCGGCTGACCGCAAACCCCGGCAAGTGCGCGTTTGCACAAGACGAGGTGGCCTACCTAGGGTACATTGTGGGGAATGGGCAACTGAAGCCCCAAATGGACAAAGTCGAGGCCGGGCGGGACTACCCAGCCCCCACGACGAAAAAACAAGTCCGGCAATTCCTGGGCCTGGCCGGCTATTATAGGAGGTTTATCCCGTGCTTCGCTACAATAGCCGCCCCATTAACGGACCTGACCAAGGGCGGCGCCGCCCAGAGAGTACAGTGGACCCCCCCATGTGAAGAGGCCTTCCAACAACTGAAGAGGGCTCTTACCCGGGCCCTGGTGCTGGCACAATCAGACTTCACAAAACCCTTCCTAGTGCAGACCGACGCCTCTAACGTGGGGCTGGGGCAGTCCTGGCACAGCAGCAAGGCGGAGCCGAGAGGCCTATACTCTACCTGAGTCGCAAGCTGCTGCCGCGAGAACAGATGTACTCCACCATCGAGCGAGAAGCCCTGGCAGTGCGCTGGGCGGTAGAAGCACTCCGCTACTACTTGTTAGGGGGCGAGTTCCAGTTGATAACCGACCATGCACCCTTGCAATGGATGCATAATATGCGAGAGGCTAACCCACGCATAATGCGCTGGGACCTGTTCTTACAACAGTACAAGTTCTCGGTGGCGCATAAGGCAGGGCGGGAGCACGCCAACGCGGACTTCTTATCGCGCTGCGGGGAAGAGGGAATACAGAAGGAAGGGACAGAGGGACAAGGAGGGGAGGGGTGTGACGGGGAAGAAACTCCCTGCACTGGCAGCCCCCCCCCCGGAGGAGCGCCGAGCGGCGCAGCGGAGCAGAGCAGCGACGGGGAAGAAACCCCCCGCGCTGACAGCCCCTCCCCCGGAGAAGCGCCGAGCGGCGCGGGGGAGCGGAGCCCAGGGGAAAGCCCCCAGGGAGGGGAGAGGGGGCGCACAGACGCAGGCGCGGCGGGCGAGGAAGGCAGCAGGACCCAGGAGGAGGAGGGGCCGAGACGCCAGGGGGAGCGGCACGCCCCGTGCCTGCCAGCTCAAAAGGGGGAGGGGCCGGAAGGGCCAGAGGCGGCCGGCACTTACCTTCTCTTGGCAGGCAGCCAGGGGAGAGACGCCGGAGGAGCAAGCGGGACGGAGGCGGGGAGCGGGACCCGCGCAGCCCTTGCCCGGGGCATCGGGACCCCTCGGCCGGGGGCACCGAGGAACGGAGCGGCCAGCGGACGGCCGCACACCCAGCGAACGGACGGCCGAGCCCGACGGAGGACCCGTCCCCGTCGCAGAGCCGTGAGCGGGATCAGGAGCCGAGGGTCAGCCCGCAGTCCCAGGCTGAGCGGAAGCCCGGGCGGGGCAGCCAACGACCCAGGGCCCGAGCAAAGGGCACCAGCCTCGGGGTGCCGAGACTGCGGGGGGGGGGGTAGAGGCAAAAGGGGCCGGGGGGGCCCGAATCTTGCCACAGCCCCGGCGGCCATTGCCACGTGGCTGACCTCCCGCCCCCCCCCCCTCTGCTGCTCCACTTCTCCCATTGTATTGGTTCCTATCTAGTCAATTTCACTCCCATCCATTTTATCCCCGCTGGCTCTGCAACCCGAGTAAGCTAACTTTCCACTCTGGTCAGTTTCACTTCTGTCTATTTCATTCTCGTCCCTGCTGCCTGGTCCCCGCTGCCTGGCTCTGCAACCGGAGTAAACCAACTCTCCACTCTGGTCAGTTTCACTCCTGTCTATTTGTCTCGGCTCTCTCTGTGCCCCCGCGGCCATTGCCACGTGGCTAACCCCCCCCCCCCCGCCGCTGCTCCGCTTCCCCCATTGTATTGGTTCCTATCTAGTCAATTTCACTCCCGTCCGTTCTATCCCCGCTGGCTCTGCAACCCTAATAAGCTAACCTTCCACTCTGGTCAGTTTCACTCCTGTCTATTTGTCTCGGCTCTTTCCGTGCCCCAGCGGCCATTGCCACGTGGCTGACCTCCCTCCCTCCCCCCCCCCCCCCCGCTCCACTTCCCCCATTGTATTGGTTCCTATCTTGTCAATTTCACTCCCGTCCTTCTATCCCCGCTGGCTCTGCAACTGGAGTAAATTAACTTTCCACTCTAGTCAGTTTCACTTCTGTCTATTTCATTCTCGTCCCTGCTGTGCCTCTGTTGCTCAGCTACCCCCTCCTTTTTGTTCTGGCTTTGCTCCTGGATCGTTGTTTCACTTTCGTCTATCACTGCAACCCACCTCACTACTAAGTTTTACTTTCTGATTTTGTTTCGCTTTCGTCTATTGCCATTTGTTTGCGGTTTCTGTCTGCTTATCTCACTCTAGTCAGTTTCATTCTCATCAGTCTTGCTCTCGTCAGTTTCACCCTCGTCTGTTGCACCTTCGCTTCCTGTCCCACCTGCCTGTGGGTCCCCCAGCCCCGGGCTCCTGACTAAGCACCCGCTCCGTTTCCCCCGTGGGCGGCTTTATTACCTTCGGTTCCTTCCGTGTCCCGGCGGCCATTGCCACGTGGCCCGCCCCCCCCGCCTCCCGCCCCTGCTGCTCGGCCACCCCCCCTCTTCTTTATTATTATTTATTCTTCTGTGTTGACTTTGCTTGGGGATTTGGTTTCACTTTCGACCGTTACCGCGGCCTCACTTGCTGTTCTTAAACTCTGGTGCGGTTGGGGTCTGTGCTGTTGTGTCTCGCCGGTGCTGCTTCCCGTGGCTGCTGTTTGCTGTTAATGCTGTGTCTTTCTGGGCTAACTGTTGGGAGTGCGCTCTGAGACTAACATTGCTGTCACGGGCGCTCAGTCTCTCCCGCGGGTGGCTTGTTTCTCCTCCCGGCGGCCATTGCCCCGTGGCCAGCCTCCCGCCCTCCCCCGCCCCTGCTGCTCGGCTAACCCCCCTGTATTTGTTTCTATCTGTCAGTTTCATTCCCGCTATCCTCCTCAGTTTTACAAATCTCACCCCCGACAGTTTCATTTTCGTCTCCTGTCCCGCCTGCCTGTGGTCCATCAGCCCCGGGCGCCTGACTAAGCCCCCGCTCCGTTTCCTTGGCGGGCGGCTCTATTGCTTTCGCCCCGGCGGCCATTACCGCGTGGCCGACCTCCTGCCCTCCCCCGCCTCTGTTGCTCGGCTTCCCCCCCTAGATTCGGTTTGGGTGGCGGTTTTCTTCCTGCGGACGGGGTTTGTGTTGCACGGTCGGGGTTAGTGTTGTTATTTATGCTGTGTCTTGCTGGGTCTGCGTTTTGAGACTGTAGTTATTGCTACAGGCGCTCGGTTCCTCCCGCGGGCGGCTTGTCCCTCCTCCCGGCGGCCATTGCCACGTGGCCAGCCTCCCGCCCTCCCCCGCCCCTGCTGCTCAGCTACTCCCCCTTTTCCTTTTTGGCTTTGCTTTGGGACCTTTGTTTCACTTTCGTCTATTACTGCAACCCACATTACTACTAAGCCTTATTTTCTGATTTTGTTTCGCTTTCGTCTGTTGCCACTTGTTGCGGTTTCTGTCTGCTTGCTCGCCTGTCTATTGCTCCACATTTCTCTCTCCCTTCTCCTCTGGCCCCTGCCCCTGCACTGATTTCCCTTCGTTTCACACTGACTCTACCTCCTCCCGCCGGTTGGTCCACTGACCCCCTGTCTGACACGGTTGGGGTTTGTGCTGCCGTCTCTCGCTGGTGCTGTTCCCTGTAACTGCTATTGGCTGCTGATTCGGTGTTTTACTGAGCTGACTATTGGGGTTGTGCGTTGGAGCGACCGTTATCGTTGCTAAATATTGTAGTCCCTGGCGATTCCTCCAACGCAGACCCCCCCCGGCTTTCTGAGAGGCCGCCTCCCGGCCCCTTGATCTCAAGCTCCCTCTGGGACCACTGCAGCCAGAAGCCCCCTGCCCTGTTCCCCTCCCCCCCGGTCGGGTGTCTCTGTGCTCTCTCTTTCAGTATGTCAAGGAGCCCGCCAGCCGCACGAATGCCACGTCGGATGGGATCCAGACGGCACCCGCCAGGCCTGATGCCCAGCGACCTGCCCAGAGCCCGGACACCACCAGATGCCAGAGGGCCCCCCCCCCCCCCGAGAGCCGTACGACATCCAACACCCCGTGGCCGGAGACTCGCTACCGTCGTTCCAGCCCCCGCCGGTTCCAGATGTCAACCCGCGCTCTGTATCCGGCTCCAGTTCCAGCCCGGCCCGGCGTAGCCCTGCCGCCAAGCCACCCGTGGTCCTTTCCTCCCTCCCTTCCTCCACTCTCGACTGGGCGCTCCCCCTAGACTTAGACAGCAACTCTGCCCCCTGCTTTGCTGGGTCCGGGGTGTCCCCTATTGGAGGGGACACCGAACGATTTAACCGTGTCTGGACCCCGCACCAGGAGGAGATCGCCCTGCTGAGCCCCCCCCAAACGCTGCTACCTGGAATTCCCTCCCCAGCCCTGACCTGGGACTTAGTCTGCTGGCCCAACTCTGCCAGCCCCATCCTGCCTGAGGCCCTGGAGGTGTGGTCATCCTCGTGGCCCCCTCCGTCTCCAGTCTCTACCTCTGCCTTATTAGAACTACAGCCCCAGTCTCCCCTGAGCTCCAATACCTCCCCCCTACGCTCTGACCCAGGCACCGCCAGCCCGGAACAATCTCCCCGGGCGGCCCAGAGCGACCAGCCATCCCCAACCCACGCTCCCGCTCCTGCCCGCACGGCTACCGCTCCGAGCACGGCTACCACCGCTGTCGCCTCGTATGCCGATGCCGTTAGGGCCAATCTCTCAGGGAGTACCTCCAGCTCAGAGAGTGCTACCGACCCCAGGGGACCCCGCAGACATAGCACGGGGACCCCACCGCCCCACGCCCCGACACCAGTCACAAGGGCTGCCGGCTTGAGACCGATTAGAACATGCCGGCAGCACGTAATTCCCGTCTCACTGCTCTCGGAGCGCTGCTCCAGTGACTCCCCCTCCCCCATCTGGTCAGGTAGTGACGACTCGGCGTCCTCCCCCTCCTATGTTCCTGACCCCCTGCCTCCCCGTACTCGCCCGAGGCGGGAACCCCGTATCCCCCCACCCAGCGACGAGTTCCAGGGGCTCACGCTTATCGAGTTCCCGATCCCTAAGAATCACCCCGCCTGCCCATGCTGCTCCACCTACAAGGGGCTCACAACCACCACCTCTCTGCGCCAGCACATCAGGCAAGTGCACAAAAAGAAGGTGGGCTTCCGCTGTGCCCACTGTGCCAAGCCCTTCTTAGCCCTAGCGGGGTGTAAGGTCCACCAGTCACGGTGCCCCGCCCTCCCTAGGGGAACACCTGCCAGCTCACCCCTAGAGCAAGGACCCTCCCCAGACCGCTTAGCCGCGACCTTGCCTCCACCAACCACGCCTGCCACTCCAAGCCAGGAGCCCGTTATCCCCCAAGACCCAAACAGCCACGGGTCCTCTTCTAGCCGCAGCACCGCCATTAGCGGCAGGCCCCCTAGGCCCTCCAGAATCCCCACCCTCCTCCAGCCCCACCAGCGAACCGCAGCCTCCGTCAGCCTCGCTAACCTGTCCCAGACGGTTCGGGAATACGTCCGAGGCGTGAGACTCAACGTGGCGGAGAGACGGACCAGCGCCCCTCCCCGGCTCCAGCCCTACTGCCCTCCCTCACGAGACAACACCACCAGGTGCCGACCCGGCCAGAGGGAGGGACCCAGCCAGGCTCGTGGAGGAGACACCACCAGCAGTCGCCCTCCTGCCGCCCCCAGTAGTCGCCACGGCGCACCCAGATCCAGCGCCAGACCCGCCGCCGACACCGCTCTCCCGCCTCCTGCTCCAGACCGCAGACCCACCGCACGCCACGACGACCCGCGCTCGGCTCTGGACGCTCCAGAGCAGCGCCGCACCACCGCACACGCCTCCCCGACTCCCGACCCAGGGGAACACCGGGCCCCTGCCGCCTCACCCGCCGTACCCGAGACTGCACAACCAGACAGCCAGCGGGTGAGGGGCAACCGAGAGCGCACTGCCACCGCCTGGCAGCTCCTCTGGATAGAGGAACTGAGAGACACAAACTCCTTCCGTGACCTGGAAGACGTGGTCAAAAGATTCACGGAGGAGCTAGCAGAGGGACTCGTGCCCGACGAACAAGCCCCGACCCGTACGCAGCACCCCCGACGCGGACCCCCAGCACCGAGACCCGACACCGAACCCGCCATAAACAACAGAAGAAACGATCGCCAGACCGACACGGTAGCCGCCACCCGCCTCCAGTGCCTGTACCGGTCCAACCGTCCCAAGGCGATGAGGGAGATCCTCGAGGAACCCTCGCCATTCTGCGATGTTCCCGCAGACCGCCTACACACCTACTTTACCGATGTCTTTGACCGCGCAGCATGCCCCGAGACCCACCGCCCAGACTGCTTGCCCCGGCTGCCTCGTGTCGACTCCGCAGACGACCTGGAGCGTGACTTTACCCCTAAAGAGGTGTTTGCCAGGCTCGCCAGGACCTCCAACACGGCACCGGGGAAAGACGGCATCAGGTACCAGGTGTTCAAGAAGCGTGACCCTGGTTGCCTCGTACTCGCCGCCATCTTCAACCTGTGCAAGCAGTTCCGGCGTATCCCCAGCGCCTGGAAGTCGTCCATGACGGTTCTGCTCTACAAGAAGGGCGACCGGCAAGACCCTGGGAACTAGAGACCCATCTCCCTCTCCAGCACCATCTATAAACTTTACACCAGCTGCCTCGCCGCGAGACTTACGGACTGGGCGGTGAGCGGAGGTGCCATCAGCGCCGCACAGAAGGGCTTCATGTCCTGCGAGGGGTGCTACGAGCACAACTACGTGCTACAGGCGGCCATCCAGTCAGCCAGACGGCGGCAAAAGCAGTGCGCCATGGCTTGGCTGGACCTTTCCAACGCCTTCGGGTCCATCCCCCACCACCTCATCTTCGACACACTGCGGGAATTCGGCCTTCCGGACTTTTTCCTCCACCTACTCAGAGACTTATACAGTGACTGTACCACCACCATCCGCGCCGAAGAAGGCGAGACCGCTCCCATCCTCCTCAGGCGTGGGGTCAAACAGGGCTGCCCCCTCAGCCCCATCGTATTCAACCTGGCCATGGAACCGCTCCTGCGCGCCATGGCGAATAACCCCGCCGGCTTCAACTTGTACGGCAAAAAGATCAGCGCCCTGGCCTACGCCGACGACCTCGTCCTCCTGGCCGACAACCCAGAGGGCCTCCGCGTACTCCTGGAGGTCGCCAGCCGCGCGGCCGAATGGATGGGCCTGCGCTTTAACGCCAGGAAGTCCGCCTCTCTGCACATCTCTGGCAACGCCGGCGCCCCGGTACACCCGACGCAGTTCCAGATCCAGGGGGAACCCATGACCACCCTGGCCGACGGCGAATCCTACTTACACCTCGGCACGCCGACCGGCATCCGCGTCCAACAGACCCCGACGGCAACCATCGACGGGATTCTCGAGGACGCCAAAAAGATTGACGGCTCCCTGCTCGCCCCTTGGCAAAAGATCAACGCATTAAACACTTTCCTCATCCCCCGCATCCCCTTTGCTCTCAGGGGCTCTGCTGTCACCAAGGGGCCTCTGAACAAGGCAGACCGCACCATCCGGCAGCTGGTCCGGACATGGCTCTACCTCCCCCAAAGGGCCAGCTCCGACATCGTGTACATCTCACACAGGCAAGGGGTGCCAACGTCCCGCGCATGGGAGACCTGTGCGACATCGCTATCGTGACACACGCCTTCCGTCTCCTGACGTGCCCAGACCGTAGAGTGCGCACCATCGCGAGCGCCGCCCTGGAAGAGACCATCGGCAAGCGCGCCGCCAGGGCCCCCGCTCCGCAGGACATCGTCGCCTTCCTCAACGGTTCTCTCGAGAACAACCTAGGACGGCAAGGGGGAGAACTGTCCTCCCTCTGGTCCCGTGCCCGCGCCGCCACCCGCCGCCTGGGGAACAGGATCGGCTGCCGCTGGACCTGGGCAGAGGAACGAGGCGAGATGGGCATCCTGATCCCGCGCGGAAACTCCGACCAGAACACCGTCGTCACGCCGCCCGCCCGTAAGATGCTGGAGAGAGTCCTAAAATCCACCCTCCGCTGCCTCTACGCCGAGAACCTGAAAAAGAAACCAGACCAGGGCAAGGTGTTTGAGGTATCCAGCAAGTGGACCGCCAGCAACCACTTCCTTTCCGGGGGGAGCTTCACCCGCTTCGCCGACTGGCGCTTCATTCACAGGGCCCGCCTCAACCGCGTCCCCCTCAACGGAGCCGTCCGCTTCGGCAACCGGGACAAGCGATGCAGGCGCTGCGGTTACGAGAACGAGACCCTGCCCCACGTCCTCTGCGGCTGCGAGACGCACTCCGAGGCCTGGAGACTGCGCCAGAACGCCATCCAGGCCCGCGTCGTCAAGGCCCTGCCCCCGACCCTGGGCACCGTTGCGGAGGACTCCATCTTCCCGGGCACCAACAGCCTCCTCCGTCCGGACATCGTTATCACTAACGAGGAGGCGAAAAAGATCGTCATGGTGGACGTGTCTGTCCCCTTCGAGAACCGGTCTGCGGCGTTCCGGGCGGCCCGCCTGCGAAAGATCGCCAAATACACGCTGCTGGCGGACACCCTGAGGGCGAGAGGGTACACGGTCGAGATCTACGCCCTGCTCGTCGGAGCGCTGGGGTCGTGGGACCCCCAGAACGAACCGGTGCTGGAAGCCTGCGGCATCGGAAGGAGGTACGCCGGCCTCATGAGGCGGCTTATGGTCTCCGACACCATCCGGTGGTCCCGCGACATCTACACCGAGCACGTCACGGGCCACCGCCAGTACCACAACGCGCAGGAACACTGAAGAGCACGGAACTTTGGGAGGGTTTTTTGTGGGGGGTCTCCAGTCCACGTCCTTCCCCCTTCTTTTTCCCTCCCACGAGACTGAGCCTTTGGCCCACCCCCGGGTGCGGTCCGCAACCGTGCCAGAGGACAGGGATGCGGAAGAAGACGACGCCGTGGGACCCGACTGACTCTGAGGACTCTTGATACGGAGTCAGGACTTTGCTCCCTTGAACTTGAGACTTTGGAACTGGACCTTTGTTCTTGGACTTTGAAACTTTCTTGGAATTTTGTAACCGGACCTTTTTTCGACCCTGGATTCTACCTTCTCGGACTTTGAGACTCTGAGACCGGACATTGGTGCTCGGACTATTTCAATGGGCCTCTGGACTATATGCCCCGCTAGCCACAGCGGGACCAGTTGACTGTCGCTCGCCACAGGGGACAATAGGGGCCCCTCTATGGGTAGTTTACCCCCCCCCCGGGGACCCTCATCCCCGGCAGACGCAGCAACGAGGCCAGAGAGGACAAGGATGCGGCGGAAGAGGAAGCCGAGGGACGAAAAAGGACTCTGTGTCACTTGACACCAGGGGAGGGCTTGTTTGGGGGCGCTGGTTCTGCTACCGCTCCCCCTCTCCCCCCAAGGACAATGCCTAAAGACTGTTTCAGAGGACAAGGGAGCTGAAGAAGAGGACGGCGAGGAACATAGAAGGACTAAGGACTCGGTGTCGTGGGACACCAGGGGAGGGTTTTTTTCCAGGGGGGTCTCCCACATTCCCCCCTTTTTCCCCTCCCCAGGGGCTAAGTTACAACCGCCCCCCACATACCCTGAAAAGGGAACCAAGGGCCCATCGGCCCTCCCGAGACGTGCAAGCTCCAGTGCACACCATCTCTCCACTCTGTCCATTGGGACACGCTCAGGGACCCCTGAGCCCCCCAGCAAAAACCCTGACAAGGGTCGGACCCCGGGAGAGCCAGGCTCTGCCCACCCACGGGGTCCCGCATACCTATCTCTTCCCCACAACCCATCGGGGATACCAACACAAGGCACAGTAGGGGGTTCACTCACCCTAACCGTGCCCAGCCGCAACCCTGACAAGGGTCGGACCCCGGGAGAGCCGAGCTCTGCCCACCAACGGGGTCCCACGCACCTACCCCTCCCCCACAATCCCATTGGGGATGTCGGCGCAGGACGCGGTAGGGGGTTCACTCACCCTACCCGTACCGAGCCGCAACCATGACATGGACCAGACCCTGGGAGAGCCAAAGCTCTGCCCATCCAAAGGGTCTCTCTCATACCTTTCCCCAGCAATCCAGCGGGGATGCTAGACTAGGGCACACGGTGGGGCGCTCCACCTCCCTAAAGTTTACAATTACAGCAACTCAAACCCTTCAGACCCCTATGCAGGGAAAGCGTCCCCACCCAACACCTTATACGCTTCACCGACCTTCACCCAACCACCTCTTATTCACGTCCGGGGGCCTCCATGCCTCCCCCATTACTACCTCCGGGTTCCTCAACAAGAGAACACCGTAACTCCCCCCCATCGTCCCACGGGATCTACGTATACTCTGTACTCCCCACGCCAGGGGCACGACCGGCATCCCGGACGACGGGGATACCCCACCAGCGGGTCTCACCCTAACCCCAAACCCGACCCCGGACGTACTCATTTGCTTGTAAGCCACTAAATGCATGTTTACCGTTTGTTTGTCAAACATTATCTCAATAAAGTCAATCTGTTCTTATCAGTTTAAGCCACAGTAGGTTTAATAAAGTTATGAACAGACAGTACACCTGTGTCGGGGGTTCGGTCTTCTCGTCATCTTGCTTTGCTCGGTGCTCGGGTCCCCTGATCGGCGTTCGCGTGGCGGTCGCAGCGGACCACCCAGCTGCCGCTACTCGCCTCCAACGCCTCTATAGAGCCAGCCGTCCCAAGGCCATGAGAGAGGTCCTTCAGGAGAACCCAGACTTCTGCTCCATCCCTACCCCACGTCTACATGAATACTTCACAAACGTCTTTGCCGATGACACCCATAACACCACACCCCGCCCAGAGTGCCTACCCCGGCTGCCACGAGTAGCGCTGTCGGAATCCCTGGAGTCGGACTTTGCCCCCTCAGAGATCTACGCTCGACTTAGGAGAACCTCAACCACCGCCCCAGGGAAAGACGGCATCAGCTACCAACTCCTGACAAAGCGTGACCCCGGCTGCCTGGTGCTCACCGACATCTACAACCTGTGCAAGAAGTTCCAACGCACCCCCAAGGTCTGGAAGGAATCCATGACAGTCCTCTCATATAAAAAAGGAGGCAGGGACGACGCAGGTAACTGGAGGCCCATCTCCCTCTCAAGCACCCTCTACAAATTCTACACCAGCTGCCTCGCTGCAAGGATCACAGACTGGGCAATAGAGGGAGGGACCATCAGCACCTCCCAGAAAGGCTTCCTGTCCTGAGAGGGGTGCTATGAGCATAACTTCGTATTGCAATCAGCCGTCCACTCAGCCAGGCGAGACCGTCTGGAGGTCGCCAGCTGCGCGGCCGAATGGATGAGCCTGTGCTTCCATGCCAGGAAGTGCGCCTCCCTGCACGTCTCCGGCGATACCGGCGCCCCGGTAAGGCCGACGCAGTTCCGGATCCAGGGGGAGACCATGACCCCTCTGGCCGACGGTGAGTCTTACCTACACCTCGGCACAGCGACCGGCATCCGCGTCCGACAGACCCCGTCGGAAGCCATCGACAGGATTCTCGAGGACGCCAAGAAAATAGATGGCTCCCTATTCGCCCCCTGGCAGAAAAATCAATGCCCTGAACACTTTCCTCGTTCCCCGCATCCCCTTCGCCCTCAGGGGCTCGGCCGTTGCCAAGGGTCCCCTGACCAAGACAGACCGCGCCATCAGGCATCTGGCCCGGAAGTGGCTCTACCTCCCCCAAAGGGCTAGCTCGGACATAATCTACATCTCGCACAGGCAAGGGGGTGCCAACGTCCCACGCATGGGAGACCCGTGCGATATCGCAACCGTGACCCACACCTTCGTCTCCTGACGTGCCCAGACCGCAGAGTGCCGACCATCGCGAACGCTGCCCTGAAAGAGACCGTCAGCAAGCGTGCCGCCAGGGCCCCCGCTCCACAGGACATCGTCGCCTTCCTCAACGGTTCCCTCAAGAACCACCTAGGCAGGCAAGGGGGAGAATTGTCCTCCCTCTGGTCTTGCGCTGCCACCTGGGGAAGAGGATTGGCTGCCGCTGGACCTGGGCGGAAGAGCGGGAAGAGATGGGCATCCTGATCCCGCGCATCAACTCCGAACAGAACACGGTCGTCACGCCGCCCGCCCGGAAACTATTGGAGAGTGTCCTGAAGTCCACACTCTGCTGCCTCTACGCCGAGAACCTGAAGAGGAAGCCTAAAGCAGCCAGACCAGGGGTAGGTTTTCGAGGTATCCAGCAAGTGGGCCGCCAGAAACCACTTCCTTTCTGGAGCGGAGCTTCACCCGCTTCGCCGACTGGCGCTTCGTCCACAGGGCCCGCCTCAACTGAGTCCCCCTGAAGAGAGCCGCCTGCTTTGGCGGCCGGGACAAACGGTGCAGACCCTGTGGCTACGACGAGACCCTGCCCCACGTCCTCTGCGGCTGTCAAGCACACTCGAGGGCATGGGTACTGTGCCACAATGCCATCCAGGCCTGCATAGTCAAGGCCCTGCCTCCGACCTTGGGCACCGTTACGCAGGACTCCGCCGTCCCGGGCGGAAAAAGCCTCCTCCGGCCGGACATCCTCATCACCAACGAGGAGGCGAAAAAGATCATCACGATGGACATATCCGTCCCCTTCTAGAACCGGTCGGCGGCGTTTCGGGCAGCCCGTCTCAGGAAGATCGTGAAGTACACACCCCTGGAGGACACCCTGAGGGTAAGGGGCTATTCCGTCAAGATCTACACCCTGATCATGGGGGCACTGGGCTCATGGGACCCATAGAACGAGCCGGTGCTGGAAGCTTGCGGCATCGGGAAGAGGTACGCCGGCCTCATGAGACGGCTGATGGTCTCAGACACCATCCGGTGGTCCCGTGATATTTACAGGGAGAACATCACGGGCCACCCGCCAATACCAGGACACACAGGACAGCAAAACCGCACGGGACAATGGGAAGGTATTTTGTGTGTGGGGGGGGGGTCTCCGGTCCACCTCCTTCCCCCTTCTTTTTCCCCTCCCACAAGAGTGAGTTTGTGGCCCACCCCTGAGTGCTGTCCACAAATGTGCCAGAGGACAGAGATGAGGAAGAAGAGGATGCCGCGGGACCCAACTGACTCTGGGACTTTGATACTAGTCAGGACTTTACCCCTCGGACTTTGAAACTGGGCCTTGGTGCTCGGACTGCTTCAACTGGCCTTTGAACTGCAACCCCGCTGGCCACAGCGAGTCTAAATGGCTGTCACTTGCTATGGGGATCCGACAGGGGCCCCTCCAGGGGCAACTTAGCCCGAGGGCCTCTTCCCCCTCCGGCAGCTGCAGTAGGAAACCCAGAGAGGACAAGGATGCGGCAGAAGAGGAAGCCGTGGGACAAAAAGGACTCTGTCACTTGACACCAGGAGAGAGTTTCTATGGGGGGGGGGGGGGGGTTGGTTTTTCTACTGCTCCCCCTCTCTCCCCAAAGGCTAAGCCAAAAAATGCTTCCCATAGCTCCAGAGGACAAGAAAGCGGAAGAAGAGGACGCCGAGGGACAAGCAAGTTTTAAGGACTCAGTGTCATTGGACACCGGGGAGGGTTTTTTTGGGGGGTTTCCATGTTCCCCCCCCCCTTTCTTTTCCCACCCCATGGGGTCTCACACAGATACCTTTCCCCGATAACCTATTGGGGATACTAGAAATAGGGTACACGGTGGGGCATTCAATCACCCTAACCACGCCAAGAGGGAACAGAGGAAGCATTGGCCTTACCGCCATGTGCGGTTCCCAAATACCTACCCACTCACTCAACTGGGACAAAACCCTGACAAGGGTCAGGCCCCAGGAGAGCCAAAGCTCTGCCCATTCAAAGGGTCTCATGCATATACCTTTCCCCAATAATCCATTGGGGATATTAGTGTAAGGCACACGGTGGGGTGCCCAATCTCCCTAACTTACAGTTCCACCTCTTAAAAACCATTAGGCCTCCTGTCCAGGGAGAGCGCTCCCACCCAACTCCTTATACACTCGACAGCCCTTCACAGTAGAGAGTAAAAACAGCAATATGGAAGCAAGTGTGTGTGTGCGCGTGTATACATCTATATATGTAAAATGGAGCAATAAGTCATGGCAATTAAGTAATTAGAGATAGAAAGGATTTGTATCTGTACAGAAACTGTAAAAAAAAAAGAAGAAAGTAAAGCTCATTTACACAGTCCACTAAGTACTCTGTAAAAGTTTCAGATAACTTCAAATGATTAATGAGCAACTCCCCATCTGATTGGAAGAGTAAAATTGTTCAGCGCAATAGACAAAGCGATGGCCACAACTGCGGAGCACTCATCTTGAAGGTTTTGAATACCAAATTGCCACTATCATTTGTTATGTGTGTGTAATTGAGGGGTGAAAGTAAATGCTGAAGATTACTAGTGTGCACCGCGCCACCATCCTTGCCAAGGTGTGTGGGGTAGGTTCTGAGCCCTCAGAAAGGGTGGGGTCTTAGGCGGACGGCGCGGGGCTGGGGGGCCAGATTCCCTACGGCAGGGCTGCAGATGCGGGGAGACGTAAAGGGGGCAGCGACGTGAAAGCATAAAGCACTGCCACAGCAGCACTGTTAGGGTCAGCCATGTACGGGCCGGAACCGTGGCCAGTTCTTACCGGCATGCTGGCCCGGCCCACTTTCACTTCTGGTAATTATTATACATTTTCTAAATAGAAGTGTTAGTTGGCAGAAGTGTATTTGCAGCAGAAAGACATCAGTTCAGTAGAAACATCACAAGAGGCTAATACTGAGTTTAGAAGACAACTAGCAATTGTTCTAATGAAGGAGTCAGGTAATAACATTCTCCCGTGTACTATAGACTCATTAGGCACATAAGATAACTGTCTGTTACTAACATAATTCTGGTTATCTTAATACCCCTAAAGTGGGGGGTCTCAAGCGTTTGGTTCTGTAATGGTGACTATTCATCAATAGTATGTTTAAGTACCAAAAAAAAATTAGGATGGGGTGAATAGTTGCTATTGATAGACCAGTTAAATAAAATTGGATATTTTTATATCCCGATGCAGTAAAGTAAAACTGTGAGAAAATAGGACACAAGAAAGAAAAAATATGTTCAAGCCAGTGACTGGATTAAAACATTGACAATAATTAACTCAGGATTTGCACTGAGCATTAGTCATAACAATCAGCATATATTGATTTGTTTCAGAAAGCGTGGAGGACTACTGCATATACTGCAGCCTTGTTGGTTGTGAAAAGGAAAGTGAGGATTGCAGGTGGTAAGAAACGCAGAACTGTATCAGAAACGCATGCCATAGCCTGCTTAAGAATCAGGATTCTTGTGAAAATTCCAGTCAGTCAACATTTCCATCATGGTGATAGGCCAGAGGTTAGCAAAGTGCGGTCCACGGGCCAATTCTGGCCTGCAGGACCATTCTACCCGGCTCTTGCGCTCCCGGCCCCTTCCCTTCCCCCAGCCTACGAGCAGCAGATCCAGCACAGGACCAGAACCAACTGGGAGAACCGCCATCACCTCCAGACCGGCTCACCACCACGACTGTAGCAGCATGGACAGCAATGCCTACAACCAACAGAGCCTTCGCCAGTTGGACTACACCCGCCCAGGCTCCAGGTCCATCCCTAACGCTCCCAAAGAAGGCCACACCCCACCAGCACCCAGCAGCACATATGCCCTGCACTCCAGGAGGAACCGATCACGAAATCCCCAAGAGCCCCGTTTGCTCGGCATGGCCCCACATCACCCAGGAGGCACAGAGGGAGCACCAACCTGCCACCTGTGGATTCCCACCTTGCAGCTGCACAGACCCACAACCCACCGCCGCATTCTCCTTGATGCACAGGTGTAGACACATTTAAGAGCCGGTTAGACAGACACCTGTCAGGGAGGATCTTGACTGTGCCTGGTCCTGCCACAAGGGCAGGGGACTGGACTGAATGACCTTTTGAAGTCCCTTCCAGTTCTTGTGTTCTATGATTCTATAACTTGTCAATCTTAGAACCAGCCTCTTGTAATTTCTCCCCCCCCCCCCCCCCCCCACACACACACTCAGTTCTACACCTATCACCCAATGGAATATTAATGCATTTTACTTTTCCAACCTACTTCTACTACAGCTTGTGCATCCGGGTGCTTCTATTTTGTAGACAATGGAAATCACATTTGTACATGATTTAACACAATCCAGTGACATGTGTTAGTTGTTTGCATGCACTCATCTGGGGCACTGTGTGACTGATCATATGCATCATGTACCCTCAATCCCTGTAACCCTCCCCCAACCCAAGCCTCTCCCAGATCCCCTATTGTTTTTATATATTGTACATTTGTCATGTGTTTTGCTCCTGAAACATTTCCTTAATAAAATATTTCAATCTGTAGGAATGTGATCCCAGTAGCACTTTTTGATTGGCAGGGGTAAGGAACTACTCCTGTAAGATATTGCTACTGCAGGTAGCAGTTCTAAACACTCCTTTGTATAGAACAGCTGCTTATAGGACTATGCTACTGCTAGCAGTTACTAACCTGTCTGACAGTAACAAACAGTTATTCTAAGACATTGCTACCAAATGTAGCACAGACCTACAGGGAGCAGTTACACAGTATGAAGTGTAGTAAACAGCTAGGCTACAGCTACACTGCAGGGTGTCTAGATTGCACGTGCATTCTTGCACTAGTAAATTTACATTATAGGGTCCAAAAACAAAGCTTCTTCCAGAAGAGTTATTCCTCTCCCCATGAGGAATAAGCCCTTTGGTGCAACAGCTCTTCTGCAAGAAGGCAGTGTAGACAGGCAACATAATTTTCTTGCACAAGAAAGCCCTATGGCTCAAATGGCCATCAGAGCTTTCTTGCGCAAGAGAGCGTCCACACTGCCACGGACACTCTTCCGCAAAAGCACATCTCTTGCGCAAGAGCCCATGGCAGTGTGGACACGCTCTTGTGGAAGACCCTTCGCACAAGAACTCTTCCGCAGAACAGTTCTTGCGCAAGAAGCCTGCAGTGTAGACGTAGCTGTATTGTCAAACCCTAATACCAGATCTAGCAAGCTTCTGTAGGCTCAGCGCCTCTTGTCATGTTTCAGGCTTCTCTCCCAGGGCTCCAGTTCAGAATTACATGGAATACAGCACACTTCTTGCTTACAACACTGAGGTTTGGTTTTTTGCAGGCATTTTACACCGTTGACTCAGTTAGCTTGCCCGCCAAAGCGCTTGCAGACTGCCCCCAATGTGTTATCTGTCATTCACAGCCTTTACAAGTGCACTCTCTAAGCAGGAGTCAGCAACTGTTTCAAAAAAAGAGCCAAACTACATCAAATTTCAGAGCAACTGGTCAACAAAGAGCCATAAAAGAATGCTCATTTGCATGACTGAAAATATAGGACTCAATATTATTGATCATTGACATGAGGAATAGCAGCATAAATGAAACATTGTACTCACAGACCATTTCATGGGACTTCCGCTGTTGCACCTTTTTGCACATCTCTTTGACACTGACATCGTAACTGGTCAAATCCAGCCTCACTCCTGCAGTCAGTTGTCTTCGGTCAATCTTATGGCAAGGGTTGGAGATGGGGGGGTGCAGGAGTTTGGATTGGGGTGTACCAGGAGCTCAGGTCAAGGGGGTTGGATGTACGATGGCCTCAGGGCACAGGTTTGGAGCGTTTGGGCGGGGGGGGGGGGGTTGCAGGAGTGTTATGATACTGCAGTCAGATGGGGGCTGGGCCCCAGTTGGGGCTTGTTGGCCAGGCTTCATTTTTAAATAAAGCAAAATGTTTCAACATCGTGTCTATCTGTGGTAGGGGTAGGAAACCTTTTTTCAGTTAGGAGCCACTGCCCTTTAGGAAAAAAAGAGATCAGTTGGGGACCACACAAGTGAGCAGCAAAGAACAAAACAAAACCAAAAAAATTCCTTCAGAAACCCCCAACCCTCACAGAGGTGGTCCCCAATTGAGACACCTCACTCCCCTGATACTCAAGCCTTATGGCCAGTGGAGGTGACAGGGGGAGGAGGTTCAAGATTAACTCTTCTGAGGTTCCAAAGTTAGTGGGTTTTAGCTCCTGGCTCTGGGTGGGGGCCAAAAGTAAAGGGCCGGTGTGTGGGACCAGGCTGCCAGTGAGCGAGAGAGGGATGCAGAACCTGGAGGGGAAATAGGGAGCAGGAGTAGTTGTCTGGCCGGGGGCAGGAGGAGGAACAGGGTGTGGGTGGCTACCTGGGGGCGGGGGGGGGGGGGAAGAGAGAAAAAGCAGCAGGGGCAGGGTGCTAGTGGGTGTCTGTCCACCTTTGGAGGGTGACCCAGGAAAGGGTCTGGGGGAGCAGAGAGAGAGAGAATTGGGGGGGGGGGGAATCAGAGGACTGGGGAAAGGAAGTGGGGGGAGCAAGGGAGAAGCGGAAGGAAGAGCTGGGGCCGGACACTCACCAGCGAGACGCGCAGCTGGACCCGTTTCTCCGACAGGAGGAGCTTGGCCATGCGCTCCGGGATTAAAAGCCTGAGGGCAGCGCTGATTGGTGCTTCTCGCAGCTTCCATTGTCCAGCTCCGGCCAATGGGCTTGAGCTGGGGGCGGGAGCAGCCGTCAGGGTCCCTCCCCTGCCGGCTCGCAGCTCGCGTGAAACAAAGGGCCCCGCAGAGGCGGGACACGCGGGGGGGCGGGGCTGCCTGGGGGCTGCGGCTGCCTCGTGGCCCGATCCAGGCAGCGCGGGGCGTTTTGTCCCTGCTGCTGCCGCGCCTGCGCGGGCTGCCTGCTGCGGGGGCGGCGCGCGAGCTTCGAAATCGCCACGTCGGGCTCCCGCGCGGGCCCCAGGCTGCCGACCCTGCTCCGAAGCCTCCGTGCGCGGCTTTAGACCCGGGGCGGGGCGGGGCTTTGGGCTGCAGGAGGGGGCGGGGCGCAGGCGGGGCTGTGACCTGGTGCAATGTGGGGAGCAGAGTCTGGGGGCCAGGAGCCGGCTCTGGCTGGGAGCTTCTGACCAGGAGCTGCCTGGAGGAGCAGCCCAACAGCCCCCAGAGGGTTTGGGGCTGGGACCCCAGGCAGGGCTGCACACGCGCAGGAGGCAGGGAGCCTGGCCGAGGCGCGTTTGGACCCCGAGCCAGTGGTGGCCGCTGACCAGATCTGGCAGGTTTGGGAGTCATATCCACCACCCGCACCACATTCCCCCCAGGCAATACTTAGTCCTGTCACAGGTGCAGAGGCCTGGCCTAGGGAAGTGAAAGTGTAACCGTGTACACCCGTAACTGATGAGCCAGCTCCCCCCTCCCCGGGGCTTGCAGAGGGCATGGCCCCTGCCACTGGCTATTTTCAGTGGGGTGCAGGAGAGCAGAAGGCAGGAAGCCTTCCCAAGGCTCCCTTTGGGCCACAAGAGGGTGGTGGTGGCAGGCCAGATCCTGCACCGCATTTTGTCCCCAACCCTTATCTAGATAATATTTAGTTCAGTCTTGAGCGTAGGTGTCTGGACTAGAGATGTGAATATTTAACTGTGTACACGGTAATCGAGGAGCCTGGGTTTATTGGTTAACCGTTCTCAGTTATATGCAGACTCCCAGTATGTGCTTGTCAGCCAGCTTTTTGTGCCTATCAGCTCCTAGGGAACAAGAGAAAACCGACTGTTGGGAACCACTCAGAAAGGGCTAGACGCCGAAATAGAAATAGGTCAATGTAACAGACCCAGGAAATGACACGTTTGCAAGGAAGCTGCATGGGGTGTGTATCTAGCTGTGTCTGGAGTGATACGGCGCTAGCAAGAGCTTTAGAGCAGAATGCAAAGTGACCCTGCAGTGCGAGCTGGGACTAGGATCTGAGAGAGTAGGTAATAGAATAGTCAAGTAACCACCTGCATTCTTATCAGTTACTCCTGTAGAAACTAGAAACCATTTTTACATTTAGCTAGAAGCCATCTTGTATAATAGAAACTGTTTCAGCTTTTTGCTTTTGCACGAAGGCCAGAGTGAACTTTCTATCACCCCATGTGCCAGGCCAAGACGAATGTGTTAATTGGGCTGGTTCAGACAGGAGAGGTACTTCCTGGTACCTGTCCGCCATTTTGTTGATAAGGCTTTGTTTTTCCTAGTTTAATTGATGATTTCTGTAATTGGATGCCCTGACATCAGACTGTTTGGTTAAGGGTATAAAGATACTAGGATTGATTGTATTAGCCAGCCTTACTGGGCCCGGCTCTGCTGGGACCACGTTTGGCTCACTTTGCTTTATTGATCAATATTGCTTAGCTTTGCTTCGACACTCCACTATTCTAAAGTCCCTGGTGTGCTTCAGCCCCACTCCCAGGCTATGTCTACGCTCGCTGCTTACTAATCTATTAGAGTTATTTGAAGGGCTTAACAAACGTGCGGACAAGGGGGATCCAGTAGATATAATATACTTAGATTTTCAGAAAGCCTTTGACAAGGTCCCTCACAAAATGCTCTTGTGTAAATTACATGGCCATGGGATAAGAGGGAAGGTCCTTTCTTGGATTGAGAACTGGTTAAAAGACAGGAAACAAAGGGTAGGAATAAATGGTAAACTTTCCGAATGGAGAGGGGTAACTAGTGGTGTCCCCCAAGGGTCAGTCCTGGGACCAATCCTTTTCAACGTATTCATAAATGATCTGGAGAAAGGGGTAAGCAGTGAGGTAATAAAGTTTGCAGATGATACCAAACTGTTTAGGATAGTCATGACAGAAGCAGACTGTGAGGGACTGACTCCAAGAAGATCTCACCAAACTGAGTGATTGGGCAACAAAATGGCAAATGAAATTTAATGTGGATAAGTGTAAAGGAATGCACATCGGGGAAAATAACCCCAACTATACGTACAGTATGATGGGGCCTAATTTGGCTATGACAAATCAGGAAAGAGATCTTGGAGTTATCGTGGACAGTTCTCTGAAAACTTCCACACAGTGTGCAGCGGCGGTCAAAAAGGCAAATAGGATGCTAGGAATTATTAAGAAAGGGATAGAAAATAAGACCCAGAATATCTTACTGCCCCTATATAAAACTATGGTACGCCCACATCTTGAATACTGTGTACAGATGTGGTCTCCTCACCTCCAAAAAGATATTTTGGCCTTGGAAAGGGTTCAGAAAAGGGCAACTAAAATGATTAGGGGTTTGGAACGGGTCCCATATGAGGAGAGGTTAAAGCAACTGGGACTTTTCAGTTTAGAAAAGAGGAGACTGAGGGGGGATATGATAGAGGTATATAAAATCACGAGTGGTGTGGAGAGGGCCGATAAAGAAAAGTTATTTATTAGTTCCCTAAATAGAAGAACTAGAGGACACCAAATGAAATTAATGGGTAGCAGGTTTAAAACTAATAAAATAAAGTTCTTCTTCACACAGCATGTAGTCAACCTGTGGAACTCCTTGTCAGAGGAAGCTGTGAAGGCTAGGACTATAGTAGAGTTTAAAGAGAAGCTAGATAATTTCATTGAGGTTAGGTCCATAAAAGGCGATTAGCCAGCAGGTAGGAATGGTGTCCTTGGCCTCTGTTTGTCAGAGGCTGGAGAGGGACGGCAGGAAACAAATTGTTTGATCATTGTCTTCTGTCCACCCTCTCTGGGGCACCTGGTGCTGGCCACTGTCGGCAGACAGGATACTTGGCTAGATGGACTTTTGGTCTGACCCAGTACGGCCGTTCTTATGTTCTTATGCTTCTTGCACCAGAAATATGCAAATGAGGCTAAGAGTGGAATATCGCTGAGCCTCATTTGCATGCCTAATGAGCCGCCATTTTTGCAGAAGAGGCTCTTGCGCCAGAAGGAGCTGTCTACACTGCCCCTTCTTGCGCAACAAAAACCCTCTTGCGCAATGCCATTACGCCGATTACTTTTTAGGACGAATGGCATTGCGCAGGAGGGTTTTTGTTGCACAAGAAGGGTGAATGTAGACGCTCCTTCTGGTGCAAGAGCATATTTCTGGTGCAAGAAGCCACGAGTGTAGACATACCCCTAGAGCGCTTGGGGGAGATGGTCCGTGAGTGTAGCCGGTTAAAAACCAGCTTCCCACACAATCTGGCTGCCTACTGCCCTCTGCTGCTGCCTCTATTACAGAGACAGCACCACGGTGTGGCAGCAGCCTCTGCTTTCGGGGCTCCGAGCTCCCTATGGACAGAGGATACTGTGGGGTGCTCACACTCCCATAAGCTGGGGCTTCTGCTACAAAGTAGCCTCTGACTGCAGGGAGCTCAGATTCCCCCTGCAGACAGCCTCTGGTACAGGCAGCAGCAGAGAGGGAGGAGATGGCTACTCATTTACATTCCTAGCTGGGTCCGCAGGATTAAGCAGCACTGGAAGCATGTCACTGAACTGCTGCTCCGGGCACTGAGCAGCCCTGCCCTATTGAGGGAGGAAGTGGCTGCTATTCCTCCCACTGCCCCAGACTGGGACCAGGGGATAGAAGCTTGTTGGGGAGGGTGATAAGGAGACCTCTGAAGTGGTGAGTGGGGGCAGATGTGGGGTGTTCCCCATTTCCTGGCAGAGGGGGCATATCAGGGCTGTGGTCTGAATGGCACCGTGGCCTCTGAAACCTGGACAAGGCAGCCCTTCCCTTGTTGCTAAGATGGATTTGCCTGCTAAATGGGACTAGACCCAATAAAATATTTTGCCTTTCCAAACAGTGCAGTGGCCAGACCTGGTTTTCGGATCTAAAAGAATCTCTGATCCACTTCTATGGCTGTATAAAGCTCCAAAGACATTTTTAAGTACGTGCCACCTGCCAGTTACAGAAGGATGGCTTTTTTAAATCTATTATCGAATGTCCAGGGCGGTTAAAACATTCCCTAATGGGTTTGTGAGAGTTACTCTCGGGATATTCAATAATGGGTTTTGAAATAGCCATCTTTCCACAAAATAATTTTATCACTGGATTACAGAAGGAGGCAGCTGAATTATAGTTAATTTACAAATTCAATATTATAACGAAGGATGTGAAATTTAGTTCAGTCAACTAATTGGCTTGCGTGGGGTCCCGTATTAAGAGCCAGCAGCCTTTTAAAGATCTGAGCGAGTAATCTCTTGGCATCACGTCGACCCATCTGAAGTGTCTCTATGCACAGATCATCCTGCCCTGAAGGTGAAAACCTGATCCGGCCCGGCAGCTCTGCTGCGTTGTTGTAAGCTGCCATCTGTGCTTATCAGTTTAATATGTTCACTGAGAACTTTATATTAAATGGATTTTTGGAGCAGGGGGTCAGAAGAGGAGCTTGCTCCGTCCACTCCGCACGTCGACCTGGTATTGCAGTACTTCCAGGAGCGGTGCACCTCCCCTCGAGGAACCACTGTGCTGTGTCAAAAATAGACAAATAATGAAGAAAAAAATAAACTAAGTGTCTGCAGGCATCTGCTTGCATGGAGAAAAGGGAAGGGAAGAGAGGAAAGAAAAACTGAGCAGGAAAAGAGAGAAAGATGGGGAAAAGGGCTTCAGAAAACATCACTTAATCAATCTCTCTCTCTGGGCCTGGGTGGGTGGGAGGCTTTTCCCTTAGCTAGGGAGGCGCCTTGCCACTCGGCTTCAGGTCAGGGCCGGATGGGGGCACAATGGAGCAGGCAGCAGCAGGCAAGCCCAGGGGTGGCCCGAACAGCATCAGTGAAGCTAAGCCCAGCAGAGGGGAATCTGGCCAGGAGTGCCAGTTGGCCAGCCAACCCAGCCCTGGCTTCAGGAAGCAACAGGGAGGCTGGAGGTGGGCATGAGCGGTATGCACCCCCCAAACACACACGCCTACCCCTGTTGCCTGGAAGTTGCTCCTGGGTGGCCCTGGCCAGAGCCACAGCGCTGTGGCAAGATGAGGGGTGGTCTCTGTGTGGTAGAGACATAGGCCGGGGACATGGATTTTCTGCCTTTTGGCTAAATTCAAGTGAAGTATGACACGGGTCAGAGGCATAAGACGTCTGGCAACTATCAGGCTATGTCTACTCTGCAGGCTTT
Source organism: Pelodiscus sinensis (assembly GCF_049634645.1). NCBI lineage: Eukaryota > Metazoa > Chordata > Testudines > Trionychidae > Pelodiscus > Pelodiscus sinensis. The sequence continues at coordinate 9,302,088 of NC_134742.1, forward strand.
TTGTGCAAGAGTTCTTGTGCAAACGGTGTTACGGAAGAGCACGTCCACACTGCCATGTGCTTTTGAGCGAGATTGTCCATGGCAGTGTGGACGCTCTCTTGTGCAAGAAACCCCTGTTGCCTGTCTACACTGCCTTCTGTGGAAGAGCTCTTGGGCAAGAGGACTTATTCCTCAAGGGGAGAGGAATGACTCTTGCACAACAAGCCCTGTTTTCCAACAAGTTACTGTAAATTTACTTGCGCAAGAACACGCGTGCAGTGTAGACGCTCTGCTGCAGTGTAGACATACCATCAGTCAGGAATGTGCAGGGCTCCCTGAAAGGACTAGCACCTTGAGGATGGTTCTCCAGGACCTTGTCCACTCTGTGGCAGGAGGATGCCGGGAGGAGAGCTCCCCCAGTGCTGGGCCACCCTGCTGCTCTGGAGATGACGGTCACAGGAGGAGCTTCCCCCGCACTCCAACCAGGAGGTTGCCTGCTGCCCTCCTCACGGTCCAGGAGCCAGAAGCTACTAGCTGCTCTCCCTGCCAGGGAGCAGGACCCAGAAGCTGCCTGCTACTCCAGTAAGGATGGACACCAGAGGAACTGTCCCTCCTGTACAGAATGGGACCCGGAATCTGCTTATTGCCCTGGGCTGCTGGAGGAAACCTTCTCTCCCAGCCCCCACAGACCAGGACTGGGATCTTTCCTGCAGCCAGCCTGAACACCTGCCTGATGTGACCTTGTCATTCCCCATGAAGCAGGAGATAGGCAGGAGGGTCGGGGGAAGAAGGAAGCGGCTTCTCTACCTCGACTTCCCGATCCCACAGGCATCATCCTCTGCCTGGAGCACTTCCCCTTTCAAGGCGTCTGGATCCTTGGAACCCTCAGCAAGCATGTCCAGGGTTGGCCCACAACCAATGGATGGCCTTCTGTGGCAATTGTTGCCATGGGCCCTTTGACACTCACAGGAGGTGCAGGTTCCATCAGTCCGCCTCCTGCAAGAGCAGCTGCTCCATCATCATTGATTCAGCTCATCCCGACTGCATCTCAGGATACGAGTCAGCTACAGGAGGTGACACCGTCAGCCAAAGAAGGGGTGACTCTGCACCTCTCCCCAAGGCAGCTAATCAATTCGGCAGCCCCACCTCCAGGATCCCCACTCGGATATGCTTATTGGAAGCACATGGGATCTTTCAGGGGAAAAGGCAACACTCCTCATTTATTGAAAATACAGTAGAAAGCCCCCTGCCCCCTCCCCACACACAGATGTTCTAATTTCCAGTCTGTTGCTCGCCTTCACTAGTCGGCCAACTCAGTGAAGTACGAGGCTCGGGACCAGGTTCCTTTCAGTCTGGGCTGAGATCCCCACGGAAGTGGCAGACGAACCCGAAGTCTGTGGCAAAGCAGCTTCTTCTCATAGCAGCTTCCTGGCATTGGGATTAGCGGACTTTGCATCACGAGGCTCTAATCAGCCGCTGCTTGGTGAGTGCTTGTTTTCCCAAGTTGTTGTTCTTCTCCCTTATCTGTTGTCCCATCAGGCTGGTTTCAGTCCCTCCAGCTTGTCTTGATTGACAACTGCCTGCCTTCCTCTTTCAGGGTTGTCAGTATGCCCCCTTCCCACGTGTCAATGAGGTTCTGGTGTCTTATCGTCCATCTCGGTCCCTTCCTAGAACAGCTGGCGACGGCCTTCCTGCTTCCCTCCTAACACTCACATTCCTCAGTCACACCACAGGGAACTTTCATTGACATAGAAACAATATCAGCATTTGAGTAAGGACATCCAGGTACAGTATTAACAGACACTGAGCTTTCTTCACAATATTTTCCTCAGGTCTGAGTTCAAGTACTAATCATAAGGGTCTGTCCTTGTTCTTAACATGAGCTACAGAGACAAGCAATTTGCCTAATGCTACACTATTACAACAACTTAAACATGGCTAAAAATAGAATTTTATGCTACATTATCTCCCTTTTCACCCCTCAAGAACAATTCTTGAGTAGGTCACACTTTATACAAGTGCTTCATTGCAACATACTGAGAACCAATTGGAGCGTGTGGTTGTCATTTAACAAACATCCTCCTTATCCAACAGCACTTCCCCCAAGGCAAATACACGACAATATTAATACAATTCATAGGGGGTGAAATACAATAGATAATATGCCTTTAGAGAGATCACACCCAGTGGTTGGCCATTTTTTCAGAGTTAGCAATTCTCAACACATCTGCCTTTGCGTGTAGTATTTCAAGGACAGGTTTTCCTGTATCCTTCTGGCTCTGCTTCAAAAACTGAGTCACCTGAGTTGGTCAGTAGTGGTCAGTCCAATCATGCCAATCCAGACCAAGGGAAATAGAGAAATTAACCAAGGTGGCACTCAGTGCTCTGTACTCTATTCTTGGTACATAGTGGCTACGTCTAGACTGGAAAAGCTTTCCATTAAAAGCATTTGTGGAAAAGAGCGTCTAGATTGGCACGGATGCTTTTCCACAAAAGCACTTCTTGCGGAGAAGCGTCCATGCCAATCTAGACGCCTTTTTGCGCAAAACAAATCTGAGCTGCCTACACTGGCCCTTTTGCCCAAAAGCTTTGTGAAAAAGAACTTTTGCCCAAACAGGAGCAGCATAGTATTTCCGCAAGAAGCACTGATTTCAGACAGTAGGAAGTCAGTGTTCTTGCAGGAATTCAAGCGGCCAGTGTAGACACAGCCAGTAGGTGTGATTGCTGGTATATAACGTACCAGCAATGCATTTTCATTCATTCATTGGTGGCTGGCTAATAGTCCCATCTTTCCAAAATACATTTTCCCAGGATGCGACACACACATTGTCCATTATTTTAAAAAAGTGTGTCACGTTTTCCCACTTGTCCCAAACACATGTGCTGAACGAAGTATCCCTGCTACACGGTTCTGTGGGGACAGGTAGGGATAAGCAAGACCCATTTCTGAGGACTCCATTCTGTGCACCCTCCAGTGTCCAATAATTTCTGCTCTTTCCCAGCCCACTTACCTATAATCCGAGGTAGCCAAAAAGATCCCAAGGTCAATTTTGGGAGCGGGCTCACTTTCCATAGTTCTGTCCCCACAGACTGTTGGTGAGCAATGTTAACAAATGATTTCATCAATTAACAAATCAGGCCTAAGCATGCTAGAGAGACATATTAGATCCACTCATACTAGAAACATGAAACAATGACTTTTCCCATTGTTTTAAAAGACGTGTTAACACTGAGATTTTCAGATATAACCCAGTACATTTCAAGTTCGAGTCATGCCAAGCTAAGGATTGACATTTCCGTTCATCCTAAAGCTAAGGCAGTTAGTCTTGGTACAGGTAACCAGGAACGATCCAGAGAGTTCACCATTGGTTACTGGACAATATCTCACAATTACTGTCAGCGTGGTACTTGATTTTACATGCCTGTCCCACTCATAGGGGCTACGTCTAGACTACAGGCTTTTGTCAACAGGTAGAAAGATCATCTGGACTACAGCCAGTTGTCGAGAACTTTTCCGTTAAAAGCATTTCCAGAAAATCATGCCAATCTAGACATAGCCCTATTGTGGCTTTTCTGCCAGCAGCTCTACAGCTGATCCTAGATCAGCTGTTTAATCCCCGCCCAGGCACGTCTTTTTCGACTGCCTATTGGCTGGGGCTTTCCCTGCCTAAGAAAGCTGTTTCTGCCTTAAGAAACAGTTCCTCTTTTTCACTGGATTTGTTTTTCTGACCTGCTCTTCACCTGGACCCTGCTGAAGACCTGCTCCTGCTGCTCGGGACGTGCTCCACTCCTGCCCTGCAGTCTGCTGGGCCTGGACCTGCTCGGCTCCTGCTCCTCAGGACCCACAGCCTGCTCAGGACCTGCACTGCGCCTGAAGCCTGCTCCTGCCCTCCTGCGTCTGCTTGGGACCTGCAGCCTGCTCGGGAACTGCTCCTGCTCAGGACCACTGAGCGGTAAGTCCTCTGCATCCCCTTCCGGCTCTTCTCTTTCCTCTCATCTCCCCACTCCTCTCTCTGGTTGCTGGACCAGTTCCCCCTTTAATGCCGGGCTATGGGACCCCTCTCCCCAGGTAACTGATCGCACCCCTGGCCAGCCTTAGGTTCCTTTCCACTTCTTGTCCCCATCTTGCACCCCCTTTCTAGTTCTCCTATCTGACCTCCCTTCCCTCCCCTTCCCCTCTTCTCAGCTGTCTGACCTGCTCCTCTTCCCCCCTGACTATGGGACTTCTTCCTCCAGGTGGCTGATCAACACCCCCCCCGCCCCCGCTTGCTTTTCTCCTGGGTGGCGGCCGTTACCATATGGCTGACCTCCCTCCTTCCCCAGCCCTCGTTGCCAGGCAACACACCGCCCCCTCACAGCTGCTCCTTCCTCTACCGTTTCCCCTTTAAAATCGATCCACCACTCAGCTGCTTTCACTTTTTCTCTCTCCATGCTTCTACTTTCGCTTCTGGGAACAGCCTCTGTTCCTAGCTTGGCACCCCTTTCCGTTTCAGTTTGGCTCGGCCATTTTCCTGATCTGCCTCATTCCCTAGCCTTTTACTCTAAGACGGCTCCCTCCCCCCTTCTGTGTGACTGCCTTGGCAGCTTCTCACCCAGGTTTACCAGTTACCCCACAGCTGCTACTGATTTGTCTCCACTCTCCTCCCTAAGGAGCCTGTTTCACTTCCCCCTTCAGGCCCTGTACAACTAGCTTCAGGCGGCTCACCTCCCCAGGTCAGTTTGTTCTTCTGGCCTACTATTACACATGGCTGTCCTCCCCTCCTCCCCCATGCATCGGCTCCTCTCCAGTCAATCTCTCCTTACCTTGCTCTAGCCCCTAAATAGTCCCTTTTCCCAGATCTTTCAGGTTTACTGGGGCTTTTACGTATTTTGTTTATATAGAATATCCCTTCCATTGTTATCTTCTCTTTTCCTTGCTAAGGGTACGTCTAGATTACAGGCTTTTGTCCACAGAAGTTTTGTCGACAGATACTGTCGACAAAGCTTCTGTCGACAAAGAGCGTCTAGACAACATTCAGTCCTGTCCACAAAGCAAGCTGCTTTTTCGACAAAACCCTGTAGTCTAGACACAACCCTAGATGCAATAACACCTTCTGTCGACAGAACTCTGTCGACAAAAGGCGTTATGCCTCGTAAAATGAGGTTTACCAGCGTCGACAAAACTGCTGAGTTCTGTCGACGTTATGTCGACAGAACTCAGCGGTAGTGTAGACGCAGGTATCGTTTTGTCAACAAAAGTCCACTTTTGTCGATAAAACTCTGTAGTCTAGACACACGTCTCTACCTTATTTGATCTTTGATTTTTCCCTTCTTCATGTTAGTTCGTTATTATTTACCTTAACTATTTATTATCTTACTATAATTAAGTTTTGTTGTTAATTGATTTCTTTTGTTCTACTCACTTACAGAATTTTAGTTTATTTTATTATTATTGCGTCCTATCCCCCTTTTCCCCCCCTTTCTCTCCCCCCCCCTTCTTGTTGGTGTTATTGTTTATTAATTGTTATTTTATTTTACTTCATTTTTTTTTCATTTACTGAATCGTTTTATTGTTGTGTCCCATCCTGGTTCTTTTCTCTCCTTTCCTCCCCTCTCCCACTTCTTTCTTTCTCCTCCCCTCCCTGTTCTTGCTGTGGAACAGCAACCCCCTTGGTGACTGGTCCCCCTTTCTTCTGGTCTATTTATTTCCCTTCCCTGCTTATTTATTCTCCTTTCCTTCCTTCTTTCTTCTTCCTCCACCCTTCTCCCTCTCCTTCCCCTACTGAGTTATTTAGGTTTTTTTTCTTTTCTATTTTTGTCATTTCCTACGCTTCCCCCATTCTCAATTTCTCTCTTTCTCCATCCCTTCTTGTCTAAATTTGTCCCATCCCTCTCATTGACACATGCAAATTCCCACCTTTTTCCCCCCCTTTTGGCTCTCTTCCTTCCCCGCTTTCCTCCCCTTCATCCACCGTAGGCCATCCATCAGGCTCCCCTTTTTACCCGGTCCTCCCCCCTTATCTGTCTGCCTGACAGCCCCCCAGCTCTTGACGCGGGGTGACAGCCCCCCTGCTCTTGACACAGGATGGCCCTCCCAGGCACTTGCTTGCTCCATCCTGTCCTCCCCCCCAACGCTTGTCATCTGTGCTCCCCAGTCCAGCGCTCCCGTCCTGCCCCCTGGCACCTACCACCAGGGTTCCTTCCTTCCAGCTCTCACTATCCCCTTGGCATCGCCCTCCCCCCGCAGCACAACCTTCTGCATAGTTATTAATGCCCTGTGCTTGGGGTCCATGCTGATCCTCAGTCCGTCCCCGCCTTTGTGTAGCCGGGCTGTCTACCCCCTAACCTGCTGCTTCCCTTCACTCCTTTTGGCTCCTCGACCTCCTAAGGGGGGCCTACAAGTGAGGTGAGCACTTCCTAGTCCCCCACTCCTCTCCCACTTTTAAACCCAACAGGGAAACCCCCAGTGAACAGAAGCCACCTCCACCCATGTGGTTGACAGTTCCCCCTGCTACAACCCCTTCCCCTTCGGATGGGTGTCTGTGCTCTATTTTCCAGCATAGCACGGCGAGACACCGCCTCCCTGCACTCAAACTCCTCGAGGGACTCCAGCTCCTCTGACTGTGTCCTGTGGAGACACATCTGGGTGGGAATCGGACAATACCCACCAGACCCAGAGACCAGAGGCCGACTTGAAGCCCGGACGTCCCCAGATGCCAGAGGGCCCCCTCGAGATCCGGATGCTTCCCGAAGCCAGAGAGCCGCCAACACCGTTCCTGCCCCAGTCGGTTCCTGATGCTGCCTGCTGCCAGCACCGGATCCAGCTCGGCCCAGGCTGATCCTGCAGCCGCCTAGTTCACGGAGCCGCCCCGCTCTTTGCCCTGCCTGATCTCCCCCCTCAACTGAGCGCTGCCCATAGATGTGGACTGCGACTCTGCCCCCTTCTTCATGGTGTCCGGGGCGATCCCTATTGGAGGGGACCCCCCACGACTAAGCCATGTTTGGACCCCGCATCAGGACGAGTTCGCCTTACTGAGCGCCCCCAGGTCACGGATACCCAAGGTACCATCATCCCCTCTGGTTTGGGACTTGGTTTGCTGGCCTAACGTCACCAGCCCTTCCCTCCCTGAGCCCCTGAACGTGTGGTCACCTTCATGGCTCCTACCATCCTCCAGATCAGCCTCTACCCAACCAGGGTCCCAGCCCCAGTCCCCCCTGAACCCAGAAGCCCGTCCTCTGTCCCCACTTAGTCGTCGCTAGCCCAGAACTCTCTCCCCAGGGGACCCATAATGCCTGGTCTCCCCTGACTGGCGACCCCACACCAGTCCTCACGGCCACCAGCCCGAGCACGGCCACTATTGCTATTCCCTCGTATACCAACGCTATCCAGGCCAAGGCCCCGGAGTCAGCTGCTGGTCCCCAGAGGTCTGCTAACCCCGGGGAGTCTCACAGCCCCAGCACGGCGGCCCCCGCCAAGGTGACCCGAGATCCCAAAATGTCCACCGACTGCAAAATGTCAGCCACCGCGTCCAAAAGGGTTTCGCCTTTGGTCCATAAAACCTCCACAGCCCCACAAGCCTGCTGCTCCTGTGTCAGGGAGCATGCCCCAGCCCCTGCCACCTACCTGAGCGGTTCCCTCAAGGGCGAGTTCGGCCCGTCACCCGGGCAAGCTGATCGGTTGCCGCTGGGTGTGGAGCGAGGAGCGTCGGGAACTCGGCGTCCTGATCCCTCTCATCACTGCGGAAGGGCACGCCATCGTCACCCCGTCCTTCCGGACCCTGCTGATGAGCCTCCTGAAGGGCACCGTCCATCGCCACTACGCAGAGGCCCTGAAGAAGCAGCCAGACCAGGGAAGGTGTTCGATGTCACCAGCTGTTGGGACGCCAGCAACCACTTTCTCCGGGCCGGCAACTTCACCCGTTTCACAGACTGGCACTTCATCCACAGAGCCCGACTCAACTGCATCCCGCTGAATGGACCCATCCGCCACGGGTCCCGCGACAAGTGGTGCAGGCAGTGTTGCTGCCTGCTGGAGACCCTGCCACACATCCTCTGCGGCTGCACGGTGCACTCCATGGCCTGGCAGCGACATCATGATGCAATCCAGGACTGCCTGGTGAAAGTGCTCCTGCCGACCCTCAGATCCGTTGCCATGGACTCACCTATCCCCTGCACTGACAGCCTCATGAGACCAGACGTCGTCGTGACATGCGAGCAGTCCAAGAAGATCCTCATCGTGGACATCACGGTGCCCTTCGAGAACCGCATGGCGGCCTTCTGCGACGCCCGGGCCAAGAAGCTCCAGAAGTACGCCCCACTGGCGGACACCCTGCGGTCCCGAGGCTACTCGGTAGAGGTGCACGCACTGCTGGTGGGGGCTCTGGGAGTCTGGGACCCACTGAACAACGGGGTGCTGGAGGCCTGTGACATCGGTTGCCACTACGACCGACTGATGCTCAGGCCGATGTTGTCCGATGCCATCAGGTGGTCCTGGGACATCTACACTGAGCACGTCTCGGGCCACCACTAGTACCATGGTGAGTGACCGCCTGGCCTCCCGGACGCTGCGCTCACCTCGCGACGCCAGACCGCCAGACCCCATTAGCACTGGACCTCTAGATGGGGAATCACAGGTGCAGCTTGAACTCTGGACTTGAAAGATCTTACTGGTTTGGTGGTGTTGCCTGTACTTTTTGTTGTGTGTTTCTCCCACTTCTCCCCCCCCAACCCCCTGCTTTTGTTCTCTTCATGTTCCTTCTTCCCTTTTATCTTTACGCCTGCTGGAGGCAGTGGCACCACGGAGATCTCCCTAGACTCATTTGCTTTGTTTACGTTGCTCGGGATGTCACTATGGACCTGGCCTCACTGGAGATGAGTGGACTCTGTGACAGAAAGGTTCTACTGTTTTACGGGGTTCTTTTATTTATTTATTCATTTTATTCTTTTTAAAACCTGACTTTCCTATTTATTTTACACTATTACACCTTATTTTATTTTTATTTTTAATCTCTATATTTATTTAATATATTTTATTTTCTCCTTTTTTTTTTCTTTTTCCCTGCTGGAGGCAGAAGATCCAAAGACAGCTTTATGGACTTATATTTTCTTGAACTTATGGGCTTTGTGTATTGCTTTATTGCGGGCTTTCTTCTCTCCTCAGGGACTTGGTGGGGCTGCGAGCCGCACCTGCAAGGACTTTTTCCTCCAGGACCATCAAGGATGCTTTTTTTTAAGGACTCATAGACTGGTCAAAAGGCCGATATACTTTATTGTCTACAAAACTCTAACCACAATTTGGCTGTGTCTACACTGGACCCCTTTTCCAGAAAAGGGATGCAGATGAGACAAGTCGGAATTGCAAATGCAGCGGGGATTTAAATTTTCCCCGCTCCATTTGCATGAACATGGCTGCCACTTTTTTCCGGCTCGGATCTTTCGGAAAATAAAGCCTTTTCTGAAAGGTCCCTTATTCCTCTTAAAACCATCTGCATCCCTTTTCCGGAAAAGGGGTCCAGTGTAGACACAGCCTTTGTGTATCTGGGGCTAGATGGGTTTCCTATATCATTGCTAAATAGCGTTTGCCATATAATGTGTCCACAAACCGGTTCAGGTCCCCCAGATGGGATATATCCTTGGCTGTGTCTACACTGGGCCACTTATTCCGGAAAATCAGCCGCTTTTCCGGAATAAGCTGCAAGCTGTCTACACTGGCCCTTGAATTTCCGGAAAAGCAACGACGCTCTACTATACAAAATCAGCCGCTATTCCGGAAAAACTATTTTGCTCCCGCTCGGGCATAAGTCCTTATTCCGGAACACTGTTCCGGAAAAGGGCCAGTGTAGACAGCCCAGTAGTCTTTTCCGGAAAAAAGCCCCAATTGCGAAAATGGCGACTGGGGCTCTTTTCCGGAAAAGCGCGTCCACATTGGCCACGGACGCTTTTCCGGAAAAAGGGCTTTTCCAGAAAAGCAGCCTGCCAATGTAGACGCTCCTTTTCCGGAAAAACTGAAAACGGAATAGTATTCCATTTTAAGCAGTTCCGGAAGTTCATGCCAGTGTAGACACAGCCCTTGTGTGTTTAAATTTCTTGTGATTCCTGCTGTATTTGAAACATTCCCTTAATAAACTCATTTAATCTGTTCTTATCAGCTGTGCGAGCTTTTTTTATGATCGGTGCAGGGGCTTAAACCCCTGTAGCTGCTTTTTTTCTTTTTGCCGGCCGCTAAACAGCTGATTTTAAATCAGCTGTTCAAGCCCCGCCCAGGCACGTCTTTTCAGACTGCCTATTGGCTGGGGCTTTTTGCTCCTTTAAAGACACAGCTTCCCTTGCCAGTGCACTTGTTTTTTCTACTGATCTCAGTCTTTATGAGGATCTGCCTCTCCTGGACCTGGATCTGCCTCCTACCACTCAGAACCTGCCTCTCCTTCGGACCTGCCTCAGCTTCTGTGGACCTGCCTCTGCTCATTGGGTCCTGCCTCAGCTACAGTGGACCGGCCTCTGCTGATTGGGACCTGACCTGCCTCAGCTACTCAAGATCTGCTTCTGCTGCCCTGGACCTGCTTTTTCTCTGGACCTGCCTCTGCTGTTCCGTACCTGCTCGTGGTGCTCGGGACCTGTTCCTGCTCAAGACCTGCTCTGCAAAGCTTGCCTGCCTGCCTGCCTGCCTGGACGCTGAGCCGGTGAGTCCTCTGCATCCCCCTGTGGCTCTTCCCTTCCCTTTGATCTCCTCACCCCGATCCCTTTCTGGCTCTTCTCTTTCCTCTGATCTCCCCACTCCTCTCCTCCACCTCTGATCCCCCTCTGGCTTCTCTTTCCTCTGATCTCCCCACTCCTCTCCTCCACCCCTGATCCCCCTCTGACTTCTCTTTCCTCTGATCTCCCTGCTCCTCTCCTCCACCCCTGATCCCACTCTGGCTTCTCTTTCCTCTGATCTCCCCGCTCCTCTCCTCCACCCCTGATCCCACTCTGGCTTCTCTTTCCTCTGATCTCCCCGCTCCTCTCCTCCACCCCTGATCCCACTCTGGCTTCTCTTTCCTCTGATCTCCCCGCTCCTCTCCTCCACCCCTGATCCCACTCTGGCTTCTCTTTCCTCTGATCTCCCCGCTCCTCTCCTTCACCCCTGATCCCACTCTGGCTTCTCTTTCCTCTGATCTCCCCGCTCCTCTCCTCCACCCCTGATCCCACTCTGGCTTCTCTTTCCTCTGATCTCCCCGCTCCTCTCCTCCACCCCTGATCCCACTCTGGCTTCTCTTTCCTCTGATCTCCCCACTCCTCTCCTCCACCCCTGATCCCCCTCTGACTTCTCTTTCCTCTGATCTCCCCGCTCCTCTCCTCCACCCCTGATCCCCCTCTGGCTTCTCTTTCCTCTGATCTCCCCGCTCCTCTCCTCCACCCCTGATCCCACTCTGGCTTCTCTTTCCTCTGATCTCCCCGCTCCTCTCCTCCACCCCTGATCCCCCTCTGGCTTCTCTTTCCTCTGATCTCCCCGCTCCTCTCCTCCACCCCTGATCCCCCTCTGGCTTCTCTTTCCTCTGATCTCCCCGCTCCTCTCCTTCACCCCTGATCCCACTCTGGCTTCTCTTTCCTCTGATCTCCCCGCTTCTCTCCTCCACCCCTGATCCCCCTCTGGCTTCTCTTTCCTCTGATCTCCCCGCTCCTCTCCTCCACCCCTGATCCCATTCTGGCTTCTCTTTCCTCTGATCTCCCCGCTCCTCTCCTCCACCCCTGATCCCCCTCTGGCTTCTCTTTCCTCTGATCTCCCCGCTTCTCTCCTCCACCCCGATCCCCCTCAGACTTCTCTTTCCTCTGATCTCCCCGCTTCTCTCCTCCACCCCTGATCCCCCTCTGGCTTCTCTTTCCTCTGATCTCCCCGCTTCTCTCCTCCACCCCGATCCCACTCTGGCTTCTCTTTCCTCTGATCTCCCCGCTCCTCTCCTCCACCCCTGATCCCACTCTGGCTTCTCTTTCCTCTGATCTCCCCGCTCCTCTCCTCCACCCCGATCCCCCTCAGACTTCTCTTTCCTCTGATCTCCCCGCTCCTCTCCTTCACCCCTGATCCCCCTCTGGCTTCTCTTTCCTCTGATCTCCCCGCTCCTCTCCTCCACCCCTGATCCCCCTCTGGCTTCTCTTTCCTCTGATCTCCCCGCTCCTCTCCTTCACCCCTGATCCCCCTCTGGCTTCTCTTTCCTCTGATCTCCCCGCTCCTCTCCTTCACCCCTGATCCCCCTCTGGCTTCTCTTTCCTCTGATCTCCCCGCTCCTCTCCTCCACCCCTGATCCCACTCTGGCTTCTCTTTCCTCTGATCTCCCCGCTCCTCTCCTTCACCCCTGATCCCCCTCTGACTTCTCTTTCCTCTGATCTCCCCGCTCCTCTCCTCCACCCCTGATCCCCCTCTGGCTTCTCTTTCCTCTGATCTCCCCGCTCCTCTCCTTCACCCCTGATCCCCCTCTGGCTTCTCTTTCCTCTGATCTCCCCGCTCCTCTCCTTCACCCCTGATCCCACTCTGGCTTCTCTTTCCTCTGATCTCCCCGCTCCTCTCCTTCACCCCTGATCCCCCTCTGGCTTCTCTTTCCTCTGATCTCCCCGCTTCTCTCCTCCACCCCTGATCCCCCTCTGGCTTCTCTTTCCTCTGATCTCCCCGCTCCTCTTCTCCACCCCGATCCCACTCTGGCTTCTCTTTCCTCTGATCTCCCCGCTCCTCTCCTCCACCCCGATCCCCCTCAGACTTCTCTTTCCTCTGATCTCCGCACTCCTCTCCCTGGTCACCAGACCATTTCCCCCTTTTCTCCTGGGCTATGGGACTCCTTTCCCCCGGTCACTGATTGCTCCCCTGGCCAGCTTGTAGCTCCTTTTCACCTCCTATCCCCATCTTTGCTTCCCTTTCCTGGGCCTTGTATCTCTGATCCCCTCCAACCCTCCTCCTCAGTTGCCTGCCCACCTTTTCTCTTCCCCCTGGCTCTGGGGCTTCTACCTCCAGGTGGATGATTGGCCCCCTGGCTTGCTTTTCTCAAGGACGGTGGCCGTTACCACGTGGCTGACCTCCCTTCTTCTCCCAGCCCCGGTCGCCAGGCAACACACCGCCCCCTCGCAACTGCTCCTTCCCCTACGGTTTCCCCTTTAAAATCGATCCACCACTCAGCTGTCCTACAAAAAAGGAGACAGAGATGACCCAGGCAACTGTATAACTAGCCCCAGGTGGCTGATATCCCCTGCTCAGCTCGTTCCCCTGGCCAGCCATTACCACGTGGCTGGCCTCCCTTCCTACCTCAATCCTTACTGTTTGGCTGTCCGCCCCCCTTATCTGTCCACCTACCTGTCTGCCTGATCGCTCCCCAGCTCTTGATGCGGAGCGGCCCTCCCAGGCACTCACCTGCTTCTTCTTCCCCTTCCCCCCAACCCCTGTGGTCTGTGCCCCCCAGTCCAGCCCCCCCATCCTGCCCCCTGGCATCTGCCACCAGGGTTCCTTCCTTCCAGCTCTCGCTCTCCCCTTTACATCAGCCTCCCACAGCATAACCCTCTGCATCACTATTAATGCCCTGTGCTTTGGGGTCCCTACTGATCCTCAGTCCCCCACCCCCCAGCGCAGCCGCGCTGTCCATCCCCTTATCTGCTGCTTCCCTTCGCCCCTTGCGGCTCCTCGCCCTCCTACAGGGGGCCTACAAGTGAGGTAAGCATTTGTGGGCTTCCTAGTCCCCCACCCCTCTCCCGCCCTTATACCCAACAGGGAAACCCCCAGTGAATAGAGGCCACCCCCCACCCGTGTGGTCGAGAGTTCCCCCTGCTACCACTACTCCTACCTCCCCCATCCCGTTCCCCCTTCCCCCGATTGGGTGTCTCTGCCCTATTTTCCAGCATGGCGAGACACCGTGTGAGCCCCTGGGACTCCGCCTCCCCACTCTCAAGCTACTCAAGGGACTCCAGCTCCTCCTACGGTGTCCCGTGGAGACCCATCCAGACGGGAATCGGATGATACCCACCGGACCCAGTGACTGGAGGCCGACTCAAAGCCCAGACGTTCCCAGATGCCGGAGGGGCCCCCTGAGATCCGGAGGCTGCCCGAAGCCCCGATGCCGGAGAGCCGCTGACACCGTTCCTGCTCCAGCCGCTTCCCGATGCTCCCTGACCTGCTCCCTGCACCAGTCCCGGCTCGGCCCAGGCTGATCCTGCAACCGCCCAGTCCATAGACTGCTTGCCTGGTCTGATCCCCACCCTCAACTGTAGGTGTGGATTGCGACTCTGCCCCCTGCTTCGCGGGGTCTGGGGGGACCCCTGTTGGAGGGGAACCCCCACGACTGAACCACGTTTGGACCCCGCACCAGGAGGAGATCGCACTACTGAGCCCCCCCAGAACACTCCTACCCGAGGTACCGTCGCCCCCTCTGGTCTGGGTCTCGGTTTGCTGGCCCATGGTCACCAGCCCTTCCCTGAGACCCCGAATGTGCAGTCACCCTCAAGTTCAGCCCCTTCCCAACCAGGGCCCCATCACCATTCCCCCCTGAGCCCAGAAACCCCCCCTCCCTGTCCCCACCCAGTCATAGTTAGCCCAGAACTAACTTCCCAGGGGACCCAGAACGCCTGGTCTCCCCTGACCAGCAACCTCACACCCGTCCGCACGGTCACCAGCCCGAGCACGGCCACTTCCGCCGTTGCCTCCTATGCTGACGCTGTCAAGGCCAAGGCCCCTGAGTCACCCGCAAGCCCCCAGAGGGCTGCTAACCCCGGGGAGCCTCACAGCCCTAGAATGGCGGACTCCGCCAAGAAAAGTCCAGATCCCAAAATGGCCGCCGTCTGCAAAATGTCGGCCATCATATCCCAAAAGGTTTTACCGTTGGCCCGTAAATCCTCCACAGCCCCAAAGCCTGTTGCTCTCGTGTCGAGGAGAGCGCCCCAGCCCCCCCCCCCCATAGTTCCTGTATGGCCACTACTCACCCAGCCCAATGACCCCTCCATCTGCGCTCCAGCTTCCAAAGCGGGGGCTGCCAGTTCCTGGCCCAGAGAACCTGCCAGCTGGGAGCGCTCCCCCTCCCTCTCGTCTTTGACCCATATTCCACTGACTCCTCCTCCCCAGCCTGGGCTACTAGCGAGGAATCTTCTTCCTCACCCCCCCTACGTTCCTGAACCCGACCCTTCCTGCAGCCACCCGAGACAGATACCCCGCAACCCTCCCCGCCAGCTTCCCATAACCAGAGGGCCCTCCCCTGACGACCACACAAGCTGCACCCTCTCCCCCACGCACAGCGACACTATGGTAGCCCAACCAGGTGCACCAGCTAGGAGGGCCGAAGATATCATCCTCCTGGACTTCCCCCTCCCAGAGGGATGTCTCCTCTGTCCAGACTGTCCCTCTTTTCGTGGAGCGCTGACTGCGGGAGCCCTAAGCCAGCACGTGCGCACTTACCACCGGAAGCAGATTGGCTACTGCTGCAGATGGTGCAAGGGCCTTTTCCACTTGCAGAAGAACTGTAAAAGACTCCAAAACACATTCCTGGACCCGTCAACCGGCTTGCCCAAGCACGTCGCCCCGGCATGCCCTCGCGGAACCCACCCCAGAGACTCCGCCATCTCCGTCCGGGACTCCTACCCCAAGCAATCCCCCGGGGGCTCGACCGACGCCACCGAGAACCGAGCCCTTCCCCCCCCCCGCCCCCTCCGGAACCAGCCACCAGACCTCCGCCTCCATCACTCTTGCACCCGCTACATGGCCCAGCGCAACCGCCGCTAACCAGACCGAGAGTCACCCTGCCACATCCTCCGGCGCCCCCGAGCTCTCTCTCTCCCAGAACATGAGAGTCTATCTCAGGGATATCTGCCAAGACCTCCCACTGCAGCCACCCCACCGGCCAACAGTAGAGCCCAGCTCGACTCCCCTGCCCACCCAACAGAGGGCCCCTTGCCAGAGTGTCACCGATAGTCACCCCAAGATGTCCAACACCGCCCAACTCCCGTGGCCCTCAAGCGGCAGACCCATCAGCACTTCCACTGGCCCCAAAAGCACCGCTACAGACCCCAAAGCAAAGAAGGGTCCCGCCGCCACTGCCAGACCAGCTTGCTGCCACGACCGCCCCTCCATCGGGGACTCCTCGGTCGCCTGGCAGACCCGCCACCTCTGGACTCTGCCCGCCCCAGCCCCAGCTCCGAGCCTGGTGAAGTCCACCCTCTACCGGCGCCCAGCAATCGGAACCACAAGAGTCCCACCTGCCCAGCAGCTACACCCACCGCTCAAGCAGCACAAAGGCAACACCAGCCCACTACAGAGGCAACACCAGCCCGCCACCCACGCACCCCTATCCCGTGGCCCCATTCCTCTGCGACCCACCGTCGAGCCCCCCCACCTGACCGGAACCCTTTGACCCGGCACAGCTGGGACATCACCGTCCCTGAGAGTGAATGGCTACAGCCTGGCATCTCCGGTGGAAAGAGAATCTGGCCAAGTTAACCACCTTCCCCGCCCTGGAAGCTGCCATCAGCAGGCTGACTGCCGAGCTCGTGGAAGAAGCCCAACCTGACAGAGTCGACCAGAGACGCGGCGTCCGCCCACCCCAAGATCCACCTGTGCCGAGACCTGATGCGGCCCCATGAGAGGGAGGAGGAGGAGACGCCGCCCGCCGAGAGGACCTGGCCGCCGCTGCCTGCCTCCAGCGCCTCTATAGGCCAGCTGTCCCAGGATGATGAGAGAGGTCCTTTGGGAGAACCTGGACTTCTGATCCATCCCCGCCCCAAGATTGCACAGCTACTGCATGGACGTCTTTGACCGTGAACCCCGTAGCATCACGCCCCGCACGGAGTGCCTGCCCCGACTGTCACGAGTCGACCCATCGGACTTCCTGAAGTCAGACTTTGCCCCTTCAGAGGTCCACGCCAGACTTATGAGGACCTCGAACACCACCCCGGGGAAGGACGGCATCGGATAACAGCTGCTAAAAAAGCACGACCCCGGCTGCCTGGTACTCACGCACATATACAACCTATGCAAGAGATTCCAGCGCGTCCCCAGGGCCTAGAAAGAATCGATGACGGTCCTCTCCTACAAAAAAGGAGACAGAGATGACCAGGGCAACTGGAAGCCCATCTCCCTCTTGAGCACCCTCTATTAACTCTACACCAGCTACCTCGCAGCCAGACTCACGAACTGGGCAGTGGAAGGGGGTGCTATCATTATCTCACAAAAAGACTTCATGTCCTGCGCAGGATGCTATGAGCACAATTTCATCCTCCACTCGGCCATCCATTCAGCCAGGAGAGACCGGAAGGAGCTTGCGGCGGCCTGGCTCGACCTCACCAATGCCTTCGGGTCCATATCCTGTCGACCCTAGAGGAGTTCGGCATCCCTGACCCGTTCCTGCAACTGCTCTGAGACCTCTACGGCGGTTTCTCCACCACCATCCAAGCAGAAGGCAGCGAGACGGCCCCCATCGGATGAGGCATGAAGCAGGGCTGTCCCCTCAGCCCGATCATCTTCAACCTGGCCATGGAGCTGCAGCTGTGAGCTGTCACGGCCGACCCTGAAGGCTTTTCCCTGCACGGCCACAAGATCAACGTCCTGGCCTACGCCGATGACTTGGTCCTGCTCATGGACAGCCTGGACGGTCTGCACCGACTCCTAGATATCGCCAGCCGTGCAGCGGAGTGGATGGGCCTGTCCTTCAACGCCAGGAAGTGTGCTTCCCTCCATGCCGTAGGCGACCCTGGAGACCCGGTGAGACACACGCAATTCCAGATCCAGGGTCAGCCCATGGTAGCCCTCAATGAGGGTGAATTCTACCAGAACCTGGCACACCGACTGTAGTCCAGACCATCGAAGCCATCCTGAGAGACGCTAAAAAGCTCGACGACTCCCTGCTGGCGCCCTGGCAAAAGATCGACGCCCTCAACACCTTCCTCCTGCCCTGCGTCTCCTTTGCCATACGGGGCTTGGCCATGGCCAAGGGACCCCTGACCGAGGCCGACAAAACCATCTGTAGCCTAGTCAAGAAATGGCTTTATCTGCCCCAATGTGCCACAATGGACATCATCTATATCCCGCACAGACAAGGAAGCCGTATTCGAGAAGGAATCCTCTCGGGACCAGCCCAGACTAGACTGTCTCTCCTGGCTGCCAAGGGTCGAGGCTGACGACAGCCTGAACGGAGACTTCACGCACCAGGAGGTGCAGGCCAGACTGAGGAGGACCACCAACACAGCCCCGGGAAAGGATGGTATCCGGTACCCCCGTCTCAAGTAATGTGACCCCGGATGCCTGGTCCTCGCCGCCCTCTTCACCATCTGCAAGAGACTGCAGCGCATCCCCGGAGCCTGGAAGCAGTCCCAGACCATCCTCCTGCACAAGAAGGGCGACCGTGACGACCCTGGCAACTGGAGACCCATTGCGCTAAGCAGCACCCTCTACAACCTGTCAACCAGCTGCTTAGTGGCCAGGGTCACGGACTGTATGGTGCACAGTGGCGCCGTCAGCTCCTCGCAGAAGGGCTTCCTTTCCTGCGAGGGCTGCTATGAACACAATTTCCTGCTCCAGGCGGCCATCGTGGAGATGAGGAGATCCCAGGGCCACTTCGCAGTGGCCTGGCTGGACCTGTTGAATGCCTTCGGCTCCATTCCCCCACCAACACATCTTCGATGTCCTCACGGACTTCAGGACCCGGGCGCCCGGGCCAGTGGCACTCTAGGCAACTACCTAGTTCGCCTAGGCTCATGGGCCGCCCCTGCTTCCTGACCATCCGCTGCGACATCTACAACTGCATCGTGACTGTCCACACCGCCGCCGGAGAGACCACACCCATCCACATCTGCCGCACCGCCGCCGGAGAGACCACACCCATCCACATCTGCCGCGGCGTGAGGCAGGGCTGCCCCCTCAGTCCCATCATCTTTGTCCTTGCCATGGAGCTGGGATGGACTGGACCTCTTCGGCGCCAGGATCGACATGCTGGCATACCCTGACCACCAACAGTGCAGAGGGCCTCTAGTGTATGCTCCACGTCACCGGCCAGGCCGCTGAATGGATGGGACTGTGTTTCAATGCAAAGAAATGCACCTCCCTCCATGTCGATGGCGGCCTGAAGACCCTCGCCAAATTCACAGTGTTCTCCGTCCAGGGTCAGCCCATGGTCCCCCTAGAGGAGGGCCAGTTCTACCAACACCTGGGCAGAGTCCCAAAGTTCATCCGCAGGGTTTCACCTCCCAACCTTGGTAGAAACGGGGGTGGGGGGATAGATAGGAGGCACCTTATATGAAACTCCGTCACGCTCCACCACCAGCTGTCTCGTCCCACACCTCTGGACACTCCACTGGGCACCTGCCACCGCTCCACGCCACGCCGCTGATGGCCGCTCCTCATCCGCGGCCGCTTCACGCCACACCGCTGGTTGCCGCTCCTTGCCTGCCACCACTCCACACCACACCACTGGTTGCCACCACTTTACTGGCTGCAATAGGTCTGGCACTCAGCCAAACCAGTGATTTCAACTCTTTAGCCACCAGCTAGACTGCCAAATGAATCCAGCTTTCACTAGACTAGCAAAAGAAAAAACTCCTCAGGGAGTCTGCTTTAAGTCTGTCCTTAAAACAACAGGGGGGAGAGAAGGAGAGAGAAAGGTGTAGGCTGGGCCAGTCTTATAACTCACACCTGCAGGTATGAAGCAGCCTGACTCAAGCCATTTAACCCTTTCCCCCAGCTCAGTCCACTCAACTCTGGAAGGGGGGAGGCTTGTTCTTCCGAGACCTCTTCCCATGATGGTGGTGTCTTTCCTGCAAGCACTGGTGGCATGTTTGACAGTTCCCACATTTAGGGGTAGCATGATTAGTGACCCCCACAACAGTCCCAAATTATATACAATTCTCCACATTCCATTCCAACACTGACCCTCCATCAGCCCTGGCTGAATGGGATTTACATAGCCACACCTCGGATTCTCTCCTGAGCGGTATTTACATGTCAACAGTTAACAGTTAATTACCTTGCAGAGCTAAACAACTGTAGTGGGCACACCCACCCCACCTTTTAGCTGGCTGACAGCAAGCAGCAGTTCAGCCCCTGCTTACATATTTAACTCTTTTTATTTTTTATTTTTGTTTGCCCTATTTTAAATAGTCATAAATAGAATTCTGGCCTCATTTGTTTTAAACCATAACTTGTCCTAAATGTTTTGTATGGTGTGTGTCATGTGACTACTTTTTAATTATTTTTATTTTGTTGCAACAAAAGTCAACATTCTATGGTTTCTATGATACTGCTCTTAGTGCTTAGGGTTAGATACAGAGTGGGCATTTCTGTTGCTTGGCAACCGTATCTTCTAGGAAGTTGGGAGTCATTCCAGCTGTTGCATTCCTGAGAGTTCCAATTATTGTTATTAAGTTACTGGATTTATCTAAAGAAAAAGTTGTTACTTTCTTTTCTCTTTGTTTCTTGTTTTCTTCTGTTTTCAGTTTGTTTTACCTTTGGGAGGTGTCTGTAAAAACGAGGACTTTCCCTAGAGAGGAGGTCAACCGTGAGGACAGCAGAGAGAGAAGAGGAGAAAGCGGGAAGGGCGAAGAGCAGCCTAGGAAAGTGGGAAGACTTGAGCCAAGAGAGATTAACTCTTAAGGTACCTTCAGCAACAGCATATTCAGCAAACTGAAAAAGATCTAAAGAGAAGCATCCCAGGATGTAACAATACTGCTGCAAGAAGGGCACAGGTGCAGCTATGAACGAGGAGCATGGGTCCATCAAAGCAGTTAGGAACCTGCACCCCAGGATGTTATCCTGTCGCTGGGGGGGGAGGGCTGAGGGGGGACTAGTTACCTACTTTTGTAAAACCTGAGTTTGCTCCCCCCGTGTCTCTTGCTTCTGTCTCCATTCCTCGCACATTGTGGGAGCGGGGCTTGGTCCTTCAGATTCATGATGCCCTGTGGCGGGGGAGGGGGGGTTGCCTCAGCGGGAGGTTGTGCTGATGAATGTGGGGGCAAGAGCAGGGCAATGAGGTATAGATGCAGGAACCGGAGGGGGGGAGCTGCTGCAGCACCTCTACATTTTCATGGGTTCCCAGCTGCTTCCACCTCACATCCAGGTTCCCCGCTGTCACCCAGGGCTCTACTCTCAGGCCCATGCCTGCCCCCAGTCTTCGCCCCAGCTCTGTCTGAGTCCCCCCTGCTTGGAGCCCCAGTAAGGCCGAGCAGGTGAGGAGCAGCTGGGCACTGCCCATGTGGGGATGATGGGAAGGGGCTGGACCCTGAGGCTCACGCTGCCTGCACCTGGCTGTCCGGTCCTGGCAATGGGAGCCCAGGGTGGCCCGGTGCAGGAGGCTCTTCTGCACTGCCATTACCTTGTTTGGGGAAACTCAGTGGCTACGTCTAGACTGGCATGATTTTCCGCAGAAGCTTTTAACGGAAAAGTTTTTCCGTTAAAAGCATTTGCGGAAAAGAGCGTCTAGATTGGCATGGACGCTTTTTCGCAAAAGCACTATTTGCGGAAAAGCGTCCGTGCCAATCTAGACACGGTTTTGCGCAAGAAAGCCCCGATTGCCATTTTCGCAATCGGGGCTTTTTTGCGCAAAACAATACTGCGTTGTCTACACTGGCCCTCTTGCGCAAAAGCATTTGCACAAGAGGGCTTTTGCCCGAATGGGAGCAGCATAGCATTTCCGCAAGAACACTGACAATTTTACATGAGATCGTCAGTGTTCTTGCGGAAATTCAAGCGGCCAGTGTAGACAGCTGGCAAGTTTTTCCGCAAAAGCAGCTGCTTTTGCGGAAAAACTTGCCTGTCTAGACGCAGCCCATATGTTCAAGCCTCAATTCTTTGAAATTCCGCGTTATTCACACCATTCACACCCCTGTGATCGAGTCCAGCTCCTGCCTCCTAATGTGCTCTGTGAACTGTTCCAATTCTCTCTTTCATTTAGTTACCCATCCCAGGCAAATACTGTTTGCTCTTTCTCTCTCCTGGGCCCACACTCGTCCCCTTCTGACAGGCCCCAGCCCAGACCCTGGCTTAAGTTTTACCACAGCCTGGCCATTAACATATTGCA
This sequence comes from Pelodiscus sinensis, assembly GCF_049634645.1. Taxonomy (NCBI): domain Eukaryota; kingdom Metazoa; phylum Chordata; order Testudines; family Trionychidae; genus Pelodiscus; species Pelodiscus sinensis. The sequence goes on from NC_134742.1 coordinate 9,324,047, forward strand.
GTGGCTACAATACAGCGGAACCTTTTAATCTCTTAATATCTACAGTCACTAGAAAGTATGTATGGTTTGTAACATCTCAGCTCATTCACACTCACTAGACATCCCTTAGCCCTATAGGCCAATGGAAATCAAACATATTTATACTTCTACAGAAAACAATCTCAGAACTGGTGTTATCACATTTGCCTGACACCCAAAAGGTCCTGTGGCAGAGCCAGTCCCCCTCTTTCTCCATTCAATTTCTTTTCTGTTCTCTCCAACCAACTCCCGTCTCACAAGCAGCCCCAGCTTCTCGCCTCGTGTTTCCCTTCCCTGACACTGAAACAGTAAGGCTACGTCTACACTGGCACCCTTTTCCGGAAATGCTTAAAACGGAACAGTTTTCCGTTATAAGTATTTCTGGAAAAAGCGCGTCTACATTGGCAGGATGCTTTTCCGGAAAAGCACTTTTTCCGGAAAAGCGTCCGTGGTCAATGTAGACGCGCTGTTCTGGAAAAAAGCCTGATCGTCATTTTGGCAATCGGGGCTTTTTTGCGGAAAAGACTACTGTGCTGTCTAGACTGGCCCTTTTCCGGAACAGTTTTTCCAGAAAAGGACTTTTGCCCAAACGGGAGCAGCATAGTTTTTCCGGAAAAACACTGACAATTTTACAGTAGATCATCATTGCTTTTCTGGAAAAGCAAGCAGCCAGGCTGTGTCTACACTGGCATGAATTTCCGGAAATGCTTAAAACAGAATAGTTTTCGTTATAAGTATTTCCGGAAAAAGAGCGTCTACATTGGCAGCCTGCTTTTCCGGAAAAGCCCTTTTTCCGGAAAAGCATCTGTGGCCAATGTAGACGCGCTTTTCCGGAAAAGAGCCCCGATCGTCATTTTCACGATCGGGGCTTTTTTCCGGAAAAGACTACTGGGCTGTCTACACTGGCCCTTTTCCGGAACAGTGTTCCGGAATAAGGACTTATGCCCGAGCGGGAGCAGAATAGTTTTTCCGGAATAGCGGCTGATTTTGTACAGTAGAGCGTTGTTGCTTTTCCGGAAATCCAAGGGCCAGTGTAGACAGCTCGCAGCTTATTCCGGAAAAGCGGCTGATTTTCCGGAATAAGTGGCCCAGTGTAGACACAGCCCGGCTATGTCTACACTGGCCCCTTTTCCGGAAGGGGCATGTAAATTTCACTAGTCGTCGTAGGGAAATCCGCGGGGGATTTAAATATCCCCCGCGGCATTTAAATAAAAATGTCCGCCGCTTTTTTCCGGCTTTTAAAAAAGCCGGAAAAGAGCGTCTAGACTGGCCCCGATCCTCCGGAAAAAGTGCCCTTTTCCAGAGGCTCTTATTCTTACTTCAAAGTAAGAATAAGAGCCTCCGGAAAAGGGCACTTTTTCCGGAGGATCGGGGCCAGTCTAGACGCTCTTTTCCGGCTTTTTTAAAAGCCGGAAAAAAGCGGCGGACATTTTTATTTAAATGCCGCGGGGGATATTTAAATCCCCCGCGGATTTCCCTACGACGACTAGTGAAATTTACATGCCCCTTCTGGAAAAGGGGCCAGTGTAGACGTAGCCCCCCAGTGTAGATAGCTGGCAAGTTATTCCGGAAAAGCAGCTGCTTTTCCGGAATAAGTGGCCCAGTGTAGACACAGCCCAGAGGAGGGGATTTCCCTGCCCGTGGAGAGAGAGAATAAATCATAATATGGGTGTTTGCCAGTTTCTTAACAAGTCTAGTAGCTCATTTACAGGCCCAGCATAGAGCCGGAGCTGATGTGGAAGACAGGAAGCTATAGACCAGTGTTTCTCAACCAGTGGTACGAGTACCCTTAGGGATACTCAAGAGAAGTCTGGAGAGTATATCAACACAACTGAAATTGGGAAAAAACTGAATTTTTGTTTTAAGTTTTAAAGCCCTTTATTATTTTTGGACTATTTTTGGACTTTTTATACCCCAAAATGTCATTGCCCACCTGGCTACAATTAAGTTGTTTAAACAAATGTGTGGCAATGGTAGAAAAAAATGTTGTGTGTCTGAAAATTGTAGGTACTGGGGGTACTTATAATTTTTTTTAAAAGGGGGTACTTTTTTTAAAAAAGGGGTACTTTATTTAAAAAGAAAGGTTGAAAAGTACTGCTATAGAGCACTGAAGGAGACCAATCAGTTGGTGAAGGGTTATTTTTTCCACTTTCTTGGCAGGCAAGAAAGAACTGAAGAGAATACAATTCACTTTTGCTCTCTTACAATTTTCTCCTGGGTTCTGTTAAAGCTCAGGAAAAGACTGAGTTGCTCCCAGTCTAAGAATGGAAGTGAAAGCCGGCCACACCTCAGCATAGGGCTTGAACCCATAACCCTGAAATTAAGAGTCTCGGGCTCTGCCAATTGAGCCAGGTGGCATGCAGCACCTTAAAGCCGTGGTCACCAACCAGTAGATCGCAATCTACTGGTAGATCTCGGAGGCTCTAAGAGTAGCTGTTGAGCCCTCTCTGAACTGCACGCCTGCGCAGTACATTTACATTAGATTTCCTCATTTGAGGAGCAGCTACTCACTGAGCAACAGCACAGGTGAGTAGCTGCGAGGAATGGTGGGAATTTTTTTTTAAAGCAGCAGTATAAGGATTGGGGATAGCAAGTGATGGAGAGGAGGAGAATAGAGAGGGCGGAGCTTCAAGGAAGGGGCGGGGCAGTAGATCTTGGCTTGGTCTGTCATTTAAAAAGTGATCTTGGGTGTAAAAAGGTTGGAGACCACTGCCTTAAAGGATACCCTGTCACAAGGTGGAAGGTTTCCCGTGCTCTCAAGTGCCTGACTCAAAGCTCTGTTTTCCCCTCAATGGGATGTTCTGGTCTCTGTGGGGAGCCAGAGTTTTAAATCCCACTCCTCACACACCCACTTGTTTAAACACAAGAAAGAGCCCCATTTCAATCTCTCCTGTAACAGGAGAAGAGCCCCTAGCAGCAAGGGAAATTGGAATAAACACTCTGGCCGCATCTAGACTGGCATGATTTTGTGCAAATACTTTTAACAGAAAAGTTTTTCTGTTAAAAGTATTTCCGCAAAAGAGCGTCTAGATTGGCATGTATGCTTTTGTGCAAAAAGTGCTTTTGCACAAAAGCATCCGTGCCCAGTCTAGACGCGCTTTTGTGCAGGAAAGCTCCGACAGCCATTTTAGCCATCAGGCTTTCTTGCGCAAAAAATTAAGGTGCCTGTCTACACTGGCCCTCTTGCGCAAGTATTCTACTCCAGATGCTAATGAAGCCAGGCCTGCTCATACCCAAATTAGTCATTATCAGACCAATTCTAGTAACGATCCTATTGACATCTAAAATACTGAAACTGCCTAGTTGCATTGTGAGCTGGTTCAAGGAACATCACCCATAACCAGGGGATCAGTCTCTATTGTCTCTCCTCTTTCTCTTTGAACTATCCCTATAAAAACGTCTATCCTTGCCCCAAGAAAAACTGTTCTGATACCTGGACTTAAACTGCATCAGTTCTATTAAGACATCATCATCTCCTGTCTGATCATGCTGGGGGCTTTGTTCTGCTTGTCTCCTGCCCTCTGGACCCCCGGCTACCATCATCATCTGGGAACCCCGATCAGTGCAAGCTCCATGGAGTGGAGTGGTGAGGTCGGTCGGTCGGTCGGTCGGTCTCTCTCTCTCCCCATCCCTCCCTCCCTCCCATCAACTATCTCTCTAAGCATAGCCTCCTGACCCTGCCCTATGTAAACTGTTATATGGTTACCTAACATTTGTAATCAGTTTCAATTTAGATTTAATATTGTAACTGTTAGATTTAATATTGTAACTTTTTTACATCTATTTGTAAGCAGGGGCTGAACTGCTGCTTGCTGTCAGCCAGCTAAAAGGAGGGGTGGGTGTGCCCACTACAGTTGTTTAGCTCTGCAAGGTAATTAACTGTTAACTGTTGACATGTAAATACTGCTCAGGAGAGAATCCGAGGTGTGGCTATGTAAATCCCATTCAGCCAGGGCTGATGGAAGGTCAGTGTTAGAATGGAATGTGGAGAATTGTAAATAATTTGGGACTGTTGTGGGGGTCACTAATCATGCTACCCCTAAATGTGGGAACTGTCAAACATGCCACCAGTGCTTGCAGGAGAGACACCACCATCATGGGAAGAGGTCTCGAAAAAACAAGCCTCCCCCCTTCCAGAGTTGAGTGAATGGAGCTGGGGAAAAGGGTTAAAGGGTTTGAGTCAGCCTGCTGCACACCTGCCAGGTGTGAGCTATAAGGCTGGCCCAGCCTGCACCTTTCCCCCTTTGTTTTAAGGACAGACTTAAAGTAGACTCCCTGAGGAGTCTTTTCTTTTGCTAGTCCAGTGAAAGCTGGATTCATTTGGCAGTCCAGCTGGTGGCTAAAGAGTTGAAATCACTGGTTTGGCTGAGTGCCAGACTTATTGCAGCCAGTGAAGTGTTGGTGACCAGTGGCATAGCATGGAGCGGCGGTGTAGTATAGAGCGATGGCAGGTGAGGACTGGTGACCTGTGGTGTGGAGCGGCAGCAGGCGAGGTGCAGCAGCAGGTGCCCAGTGGAGTGTCCAGAGGCATAGAACGAGACAGCTGGAGACAGCTGGTGGAGCGTGGCGGAGTTTCATATAAGGTGCCCCCTATCTAACCCCCCACTCCCATTTCTACCCAGGTTGGGAGATGAAACCCTGCGGGTGAACTTTGGGACTCTGGGTGGCACTGACCAGGGACAGAGACTTTTGGGGTGTCAGACTTTTTGGACTTCAGGCGATTCTTGGCTGGGGTGGGGGCTTGGCTCATGTTGGGGTGATTCTTGGCTGGGGTGGGGGCTTGGCTCATATTTGGGGTTATGCACTCTGTTTGTGGTGTTGTCCCCAAGTTAATGCCGTATGACTTCTCTCTCTGTTTCATTAAATGTTTCTTTTTACACTCAGACTCAGTGCTTGCGAGTGGGGAAGCATTGCCTCTCAGAGGCACCCAGGGGTGCGTGAATTTCCCAGATTACTGGGTGGGGGCTCAAGTGATTTTCCCAGATTACTGGGTGGGGGCTCGAGCCGGTTCTATGTGAGATGGACCCCAAGATATTGAACCCAGCCCTGGTTACTGCCAGGCCTACCCGGCAGAAGGGTGACATATTCACTACTCAGAAATAAATCACTTTCATTGTTAAGCTGGTTGCTTCTCTCTTCTTCTTTCTCTTTTGCTCACTCTTCCTTAAGGGGTGTTTTGGCTTCCCCATTTGCTCTGCAACAACGCTTCTTGTACCCAAGCTAAAGATCCCTGTAGTGCCCAAAATCCTGTGGGGTTTGCTCATCGTGTGGTTTACCAGTGAATGACTGTGGTGTGAAAGTGGAGATAGGGGGTGCTGAACCTGGGGGCTTATGAGGATGGCAGCTTAAAGTGCTGTTTAATCCAGCCCACGGAGTCCAAAGGCACATGAGGGTGCAGTGTGGCATTGCTGTGAAACCCAGCCAGCTGAGTCCAGGGACATATGAGGGGGTCAGCTTGTGAGTGCTGAGTACCCAGTCCTCTCAGACGTGCTCTGTTAGTGGGTGTGAGTGTCTGTGTGTGTTGCTAAGGTGGGAAGAACCCCATCCTGAGGAACCTAGTTCCTGCAGGAGAACTCCAGTGGGAGGGGGAATTGGCAGCAGGGAGAATTCAGCTCCATATGAGAGCACAAGTAAGCACAAGGGGTATGTCTACACTACAATGTTAGTTCGAACTAACGGATGTTAGTTCGAACTAACATTCATAGGCGCTACACTAGTGCTCCGCTAGTTCGAATTTAAATCGAACTAGCGGAGCGCTTAGTTCGAACTAGGAAAACCTCATTTTACGAGGATTAAGCCTAGTTCGAATTTACTAGTTCAAATTAAGGGGTGTGTAGCCCCGTAATTCGAACTAGTGGGAGGCTAGCCCTCCCCAGGTTTCCCTGGTGGCCACTCTGGCCAACACCAGGGAAACTCTATGCCCCCCTCCTGGCCCCGGACCCCTTAAAGGGGCACGGGCTGGCTACGGTGCCCGTGCCAGGTGCAAGCCTGCCAGCACCCAGTCAGCAGACCCTGCACCTTGCACGGCTCGAGCCAGCCACCCGATGCCCCCCAGCCCTCCAGCCCTCCCCCTCTTCCCGGGACCAGGCTGGCAGCTCCCGGGAGCTTGCCCAGGACCGCAAGAGGTGGGCACCTTCCTGGGCTAGTGCAGACATCGTGGACCTCGTCCACGATCTCCGCACTAGGCACAGGAAAGTGGCCGTCTAGGGCAGGAGAACTGCCAGCCTGGCCACCCAGGAGCAGGAGTGCATGAAAATCAAGGGGGTCCACTGAGACCCCCAACCCTGAGCCCTGAGCTTACAATGGCCGTCCTGGGTCAGACCAAAGGTCCATCTAGCCCAGTAGCCTGTCTGCCGACAGCGGCCAACCCTAGGGAACCTGGAGGGGATGGACCGAAGACAGTGACCAAGCCATTTGTCTCGTGCCATCCCTCTCCAGCCTTCCACAAACTTTGGGCAGGGACACCACTCCTACCCCCTGGCTAAGACTACTCCATGGACCCAACCTCCATGACTAAATCTCACTTCCCTTTAAACTCTGTTCCAGTTCTAGCCTTCACAGCCTCCTGCAGCAAGGAGTTCCACAGGTTAACTATTTGCTTTGTGAACAACAACTTTCTCTTACTAGTTTCAAGCCTGCTAACCATTCCTTTCCTTTGGTGTCCTCTAGTCCTTCTTTATGGAAACTCAGGAAGAACTTTTCTGAATGCACCCTCTCCACCCAACCCCTGCTTTTAGAGACCTCTATCCTGTCCCCCTGTCAGGTTGCTGAATTGGAGGAAAGCAGCCAGATCGCTGCTGCACCCCTAGGTGGGGGTGTTGGCCCCAGAAATTGGTGTGGGGGGAGCCATGTGGGGTATTGAATGGGAGCTTGTTGTTTTCTGATCCTGTGTACACTGTTTATGTGAGTATATAATGTCTGTGTGTGTAGATCTGTAATCTGTGTAGAAACTGAAGATTTCCCTGCATGTGGTTAAGCATTGGGCAGGGCCGAGCCTGTGGAGCCTGTGGACATGCTAATTACCTGTGGAACAATGGTTCTCAATGGGCCAAAGACACACCCAAAGAATGGGGGCTGTCCTGAGAGCAGCCAGCAGGGAAGACAGAGAGGCTGAGGACCAGGTGACCTGCTACATACTGGAAGAGGCCAGGAAGGGGTATAAAGAGGCCATGTGGTCGATGCCATTTTGTTCTGAGCTCAGCACTTCATCCCAGAGGCAGCACTGCAGGGATTGAAGAGCCCGGAAGACCTGTGAACCCATCCTGATTGCAGGATGTGCAATAAGAACTTTTAAACCAGCAGCTGCAACATCTCTGCTAGAGCCTGCATCGAGAACTGGGAGATTCGGTGCATGTAACGTACTGTACTTTAATAACCTTACTCTCATGCTTTTCTTTCTTGTGTTAATAAACCTTTAGTTTTAGATTCTAAAGGATTGGCCCAGCGTGATTTGTGGGTAAGATCCAGAGGGTAAATTGACCAGGGATCTGTGGCTGGTTTCTTGGAACCGGACAGGACTTGTTCGGGGTAGGTGGGATTGGGTGCTAGGACCCCCCACCTGTGTACAGGCCCGGGGCCATCTGGGGCACGGATATTGCTGGGGTGTCGGAGGGGTTTTGCTCGGGAGGCTTCAGGCAGGCTGCTGAAGCGCTCTGTGAGACTGGTTTGTGGCCTGTGTGGAGAGGTCGCCAGTCGGGGGCTGTAAGGAACCCCGGATTTGAGCAATTCGCCCTGAGTGGATGCCCGCAGCTGTGCCCAGACACGGCCCGGTCCGTCACACCCCCCTCCGTCTCCTCTTGTCTAAGCTGAACAGTTCCAGTCTCTGTAGCCTCTCTTCATCTGGGACCTGTTCCCAACCCCTGATCATGTTAGTTGCCCTCCCCTCTCCCAGCCTTTCTCTTCCCCTCTCCCACCTCCTTTTCCCAGTCTCCCCCAGTTTTGTTCAAAAAAGACAGAGTCAATGTTGGAAGAAACGTTATCTTTATTTTGTACATCAGGAAGGGGGGCTAAGGAAGGGTAAGTGGAAGGAGGTGAGGGAGGAATGGGGCACGAGCCCCCGATGGGGAGGACTGGGCTGGCTCTGCGGGCTTCTGGGGGTGGAACCTCTCCTGCAGCCCCCCAATTGCCCACTCTCCCCAGATGGCAGCCTGCGGCAAGTGCAGCCGGGCTGATGGCCAATTGCTGTGATGTGCCCAGTGTGGGCACTCCGGGCACACCAAGCTAGGACTGGTTTTCAAGTGGGGCACCCCTGAGAATTGTCTGTCCGGGGTGGGGGTCGGGACCCTTTAAGCACAGCCCTCGGCTAGCCTGAGACAGCATCTCCATGCTCTAAGTCCTCCTGTGATGCCCTGCCGGCACTGCTTCCGGCCATCCTCAAGCCCTGTTCAGAGTCCACTCAATGTGGACATGCTAGTTCGAATTAGCAAAACGCTAATTCGAACTAGTTTTTAGTTCTAGATGCGTTAGTTCGAATTAGCTTAGTTCAAATTAACTAATTCGAACTAAGTTAGTTCGAACTAACTCTGTAGTGTAGACATACCCAAGCAGCATACTGAGGTAGAATTGTTAACCTTCCCCCAGTCCCATAAGAGTAACCCTGATAAATGAGCATACCGCAGAGTATTGGGCAAATCTGGTAACAAAACAAGACTCTGAGCTAGATAGAAACCTGGTCTGACCCAGTCTGGCAATACTTATTCACACGTTAAAAGATCAGAAGGCGGCCATCATTATCATATTATCTGACCTTCTGTATAACACAGGCCACTGGATTCCCTGAATTAATTCCTGATTGAAATACACTGGATCTTTTAGAAAAAAATCCAATCTTGATTTAAAAGTTGTCAGTGGAGGAGAATCCACCACAGGCCTTGGTAAGTTGTTCCAATGGTCAGCTACCCTCAGGGGCTGTGTCTACACTGGGCCACTTATTCCAGAAAAGCAGCCGCTTTTCCGGAATAACTTGCCAGCTGTCTACACTGGCCACTTGCTTTTCCGGAAAAGCAATGACAATCTACTGTAAAATTGTCAGTGTTTTTCCGGAAAAACTATGCTGCTCCTGTTCGGGCAAAAGTCCTTTTCCGGAAAAACTGTTCCGAAAAAGAGCCAGTGTAGACAGCACAGTAGTCTCTTCCGCAAAAAAGCCCCGATCGCGAAAATGGCAATCGGGGCTTTTTTGCTGAAAAGCACGTCTAGGTTGGCCATGGACGCTTTTCCGGAAAAAGTGCTTTTCCAGAAAAGCATCCTGCCAATGTAGACGCACTTTTTCCGGAAATACTTATAACAGAAAACTGTTCCATTTTAAGCATTTCCGGAAAAGGGTGCCAGTGTAGACGTAGCCTCTCTGTTGCAAATCTGCACCTTATTTCCACTTGGAAAATCAGAAGAACTGAAGAGCTCCAGCACTACCAGGAAACTGAACCCGGATCAACTGCCTGTCAGGCTCCGTGATAATTGCTACACTACTAGGCTGTGTCTAGACTGGCAAGTTTTTCCGCAAAATCATCTGCTTTTGCGGAAAAACTTGCCAGCTGTCTACACTGGCCGCTTGAATTTCCGCAAAAGCACTGACTTCCTACTGTAAGAAATCAGCGCTTTTTGCGAAAATAGTATGCTGCTCCCATTCAGGCAAAACTTTTGCACAGGGCCAGTGTAGACAACTGAGATTTGTTTTCCGCAAAAAAACCCCGATCGCGAAAATGGCGATCGGGGCTTTTTTGCGGAAAAGCGCGTCTAGATTGGCCACAGATGCTTTTCTGCAAAAAGTGCTTTTGCGGAAAAGCATCTGTGCCAGTCTAGACTCTCTGTTCTGCAAATGCTTTTAACGGAAAACTTTTCCGTTAAATGCATTTCCAGAAAATCATGCTAGTCTAGACGTAGCCCAAATGTTCTTGGTTTTACATGGAAATATCCTCTATTTAGAACTAAAATTGCTTAAAACCATTTACACCAGTACATCTTGGGAACCAAATACATGCAACAAATTAAGCAGCACAGTAATGTGATATTGTACCAATAATTAAGAGTAGACAACGCACACAAGATAATTCAGAATTTCATGCAATAGAGGGAGCTATTGTGCTTGATTAACAAGTTTAAAAGCAGTAGGTACAATTTAAGACTAGGAACATAGCTCCCATCTGATGAAGCGGGTCTTACCCAGAAAGCTCCTGATCCTATATATTTGTTAGTCTCCAAGGTGCCACAGGACTATTGGTTGTTCTCATAGCTAGGTGGCTGGTTGGATTGTGGCTCAAGGGAGAGTCACTTTTTCCTCCCGAGGCAGAGCAAGAGATGAGAGGCAGGGCTTGCTGGCTCCTTGCCCAAATCCAGCTGCAGCCAGGGCACCTGGATCTGTGGAGTGCCTGGACATGCCATGTCCCCTGGTCTCAATCCTGCTGTAGCTGAGATCTGCCATGGCCCAGTCACCCTTTCTTGGCCCAAAAGCCCATGACCAGACCTGCCAGGGCAGAGCTCCCCTACCTGGTTTGAACCCAGCCATGGATGGTCTTCCCAGACCCATTTTGCCTCCCCTCCCCCTACACAACAGAGCCTGGGACTGGACCTGACGTGCCTGGGGCACCCCTCTCTGGCATGAATCCATCAGGAACTGGACCTGCTGTGGCTTGGAGAGGGAGGCCTGTCACTAACTTGGGGCCCCAAGAGAAGAGGAACCCCTAGACACTGACCCAGCCCTTGTTTCTGCTGACTTCAACTGGGCGAAGGGTCCGAAGATGACACTAAGGCATCATGCCCTGGTGCAGGGCGCTAGAGTGACAGTGGCCGGCTGGGGGAAGGGCTCTGGATGTTGCCGGCCACCGTACACAAGAAAGTTTCCCGTGCCAGTGGGGGACACGGGCGGCCATTCCCCCCATTTTTGTCACCCTCCCGCACAGGAGAAGAAACCGTCCCCCACGGCCCTCACCTCAGAGGTTCATTTAAAGTGGCACAAACAAGAAAAAGTGTTTTATTTACAGTAAGTAACTAAATCGTGTAAGCAAACAGGAGCGGAGAAGGAGCGTTACAAACCCCACACAGAAAGGTGATCTCCAGCTACCAAGAACAGTTTTCTTAATGGCACAACAACAGGACAACTGTCCAGGAACGAATATACGGAATTAACAGGTTACAGCCTCTAGTTCAGTAACATTTAACCAATCTCTGTCCCCTTCTTCTTTCTTTTGTCCTTTGCTACTCAACATTTTTCTCCCCTTCAGTCCCCAGCCCTGTTTATTTTCCTGCGTCTCTCCCATTCTCCTAACTTCCCTGTTACAGATCATCCCCCTGGACTGCTCCGTTCTGTCCCCCCATTTTATCCCTTCCCCTCTTGCTGCCTCTGGGCTGGTTTCTCTGCCAGGGATACTTTCCTGTCACCTTTTTCTTTTCTGTCTTTCACCCTTCATGTCCCTCTATTATTGTTTTATTTTAATTTGCATTTGTTTTCTTCCTTTTTCTAATTCCGTCTGGTTAAACTTGTCCCGGCCCTGCCTCTCCCAGGGTTGCCAGCCTCAGGAGTTTTTTTTTTAAAGCAGCAGACTGACCCAAAGATGATTTTTAAAGATTTCTGGTCAATCAGCATCCCTTACCCACCCCAGCACTCTGTGTGTGGCAATCCCAGTGTTACCGGATCTCCCACAGCTACAAGGGAAGAAGGTGACTTTGACCTGGTGGCAGGAGCGCTGGCTGGCAGATTGGTATAAATCACTCCCTGCTGCTTCGGAGCATTCAGATTCTCCCCAACCTTCCCAAACCCTGATTGATTCTGTGTCCTGCCCCCGTACTCCAACCGCTGCCTGTACCCCGCCTGGCTGCTAGTTCTGTTCATGTTCAGCCCTCACCTCTGCCCTCAGGAACCCCCTGCTCATCCTGCAGGCCCAGGAGTTCTTCCCTGTCCCCCTCCCATGCCTGGAGCTGCAGGGAGAGAGGGGTAGAAGTGTTCAGGTATGACAGAGATGAGGAGCCAGGGGCTGGGTAGAGAGGAGTCCTCCAGGGTCAGAGACTGGTGTGTGTGTGAGGCTAGAGAGGCTGTTTTCAGGGACTCAGGCGGAGCTGGGATCCCAGCCACACCCAGAACCAGGGTCGGAGTCTCTCCCCAGGGAGGGAGCCCGGCAGGAATGTGAAAATCAAGGTCTTGGCATCAGCATCGACAAATGCGACCTGCCCCCGGTCACAGTCCAGGCAAACTTGGATCCTGCGGGGGGCTCGGGTCAGAGGCAGGTGGGTCTGAGGGTTGGTGAGAGCCAGGAACTCACCCCCCCACAGCTCCACAGCCCAGATCCCCCCCTCAGGGCTAAGGCTGGTCCATCCCTTTCTGCTGATGGAATCTCTGGCCACCCCCACAGCCCAGTATGGCTCACCCCACGACTCCACCTCCCAGCAGTGTCTCCCCACAGTGAACCCCTCACAGCCCAGCACACAGGCCCGACAGTCATATCGCTCAGGGATGTCGGAGAGTTGCTGCTCCGTGTCCCCCCACGTCACGCATTTTCGATTCTCAGACAGGAAAAGCTGGGGATTGGCCGTGTCCGGATCTAGCGTCACATTCGCTGGGGAGAGAGAGAGAATCAGAGCGTGAGGGGCAGAGCTCAGCCCTGGGGGAGGCTGGGGCCATTTCTCACCCTCCCCAGCTGCCTCTGTCCTCCCTGAAACTGAGCCGAGCTGTCACTATGGTTCCTCAGCTTGGGCAATGGGACCCACGTCATCATGACTTTCTCATTTGTTTGCAGAAGCTTCGTCCTCCTGCCCTACACCTCACCCCACCACCCCAGCCCGGGCTGCCTCGTTCCCAGTGTCAGACCCAGCGCCGAAGGCGTTAGCGAGGTGGGAGCAGAGGAGGCAGGTTCCAGTATGAAACCCCAGAGGGAAACTCCCTCCCCTAATGCAGTCTCCACGCCCAGGCCAGAGCACAGCGCGGAAGGTGCAGCGTGGGGGAAGAGCTGCCTAACCCCAGAGAGCAGGGGGTGGTATTGGGTGGGGCAACCCAAGCCCAGAGAAGGGAGGAGCTGCCAGTGTCACAGGGAGGGCATCTCCCCAAGGCAGGGAGCAGCTCCAATGGGACAGCCCAGGGGAAAGGCCAGATGGGGGAGAAGAGTGATGGGGAGCCCCCCACGCCGGGATAAAGCAGAGGGAAGTGGCAGCCCCAGGGCAGAGAGCTCCGGGGGGGGGGCGCTGCTCAGGGAGAGGGTTTCCTGCAGCAGCCCGGGCAGGAACTCAGCCCCACAGCTGGTGTCAGGAGCATTCGTGTGACATCAGCTTGGGATTCCCCCCCAGAGTTACGGAACCTCGGTAGAATGTGGCTGAGGGGGGTTCCCCAGCTGGTGGCCTCACCCCCTCCGTGGCCCCGCCCCATCCTCCTCTTGTGAGTGAGGTCCCGCCTCCTGACCCGGCTGTGAGCCTTAGCCTCAGTGGGGACCCCCTGAGCCTCCACCTGGCCAAGGGTCAGGGTCCAGAGGGCCTGACAGCTGCCCCTAACCCATGTCCCCACTCCCTTGAGTGCACCATCCAGGGCAGGTGGAAGGTCCAGCGCTCAGTGACAGGCAGGGGAGCTCTGGCTTCTGGCTTGGCCAGGGGGCAGGGCCTGAGGAAAGAGGAGCAGGGGTGGGACCACTGGGAGGGGCCAGCACAGGGAAGAGGCTGCTGCCCCAGACAGAGGCTGCCCTTCATGGAAAGGAGCTGATGAGCTGCCCCACTACAAAGCGTGGCCACTGCCTGCAAAGCTCCAGGTCTCCCCAGGACTTGCAGTTCGTGGGGGTCAACGTGGCCCCCAAACTATCCCCATGTTAGCAAATAGGGTGGCCTGGCCATCTCACTTCTTAAAGTGGGCAGGCCTGCCCTCCCCCACCCCACCAGCCCGTCACACCTGATCCAGTGCGCCTGGGTCTCCTCACTAGTCAATGGGTAAGATTTAGGATTATGTGCGCCAGGGTCGCTGTGGGGTTGGTTGGGAACTTTAGCAGCAATCTCAGGAAGCTGCTTGCACAGGAACTTTCTCACCATTTAAAGACAATCTCCAGCTGCAAACTCACCGTGTCTGAATGCTCGCAGGGATCTTCCTCTTGCTCTCTCCAGAGCAGAGGGCAGAGTGTCTGGCAAGGGATCAGAGAGGTGAAAATTTAGGCTCTCGTATTTATAACACCGTCCCCACTCCACACTGCTAGAACTGCGTTTTAGCGATGCCAGAGGAACAGACTGAGACACACACCGGTATTCCGTAAAAGAAGATTTCTGGGTCCTCCCTAAACTACACCTAGGGGGTGAGAGGCTTGAGACTGGAAGAATCCTAGAGTGGGGGCCATGCCCTCAGCCAGCCCCCTTCACCTGCCTGGTGAGTCTCTCTGTTTTCTGGTGTTATGAGAAGCCATCCCCTTCTGGGCACATCCCATTGTCCTGGCACAACCAAACCTTGACCTTGCTTTAAGTGATGGCAAGAGGAAGCTGTGCACCGAATTGGCTGGTTCTAACTCTTACCGTTTAGAAGGGGCTCTGTCACAGGCAGGTTGCAGCTCTAAGAAATGGCCTTTAATTGACAGCTTGTCATTGAAATAATTCAAGGGGTTCAAGAGCCACCAGCTGTGTCTAGACTGGCCAGTTTTTCCGGAAAATCAGCCGCTTTTCCGGAAAAACTTGCCAGCTGTCTACGCTGGCCGCTTGAATTTCCCCAAAAGCACTGACTTCCTACTGTAAGAAATCAGTGCTTTTTGCGGAAACACTATGCTGCTCCCATTCGGGCAAAAGTCCCTTTTGCGCAAAACTTTTGCGCAAAAGGGCCAGTGTAGACAGCTGAGATTTGTTTTCCGCAAAAAAGCCCCGATCGCGAAAATGGCGATGGGGGCTTTTTTGTGGAAAAGCGCGTCTAGATTGGCCACGGATGCTTTTCCGCCAAAAGGGCTTTTGCGGAAAAGCGTCCAGGCCAATCTAGACGCTCTGTTCTGAAAATGCTTTTAACGGAAAACTTTTCCGTTAAAAGCATTTGTGGAAAATCATGCCAGTCTAGACGTAGCCAGGGAGGCAGGGGGCCCAGCTCCTCTGAGAACCAAGCCCTGGGGCCTAATGATCAGAACCCAAAATCTAAACTGTCACTTTCCCCTCCTTGATCCCTTCTAGGTACCTTTGAACTCCCTCAGAGTCTCCGACAGCGCAAGAGTTATCTGGCAGAAACCACTGACTTGGTCTCCCAGTTCTGGAGAAATCTCCTCTGGCTGCTGGAACTGCTCCTGCTCACACCTGGAGCGAAACAATGTCACAGGTTGATACTGCATTGAGTGACCTGGTTCTTAAGTTCTTGCTAGTGAGTAAATGCTCTGGTGGATCTGGATACAGAACCCTCTGCTTCTCCCATGGCCGTACGACGTCCCCCGCAATATCTTTAATAGTCTTACAATCCGGCCTGGAGAGACCATCTCTAGGGACAAAAGGGGAATCGCGTCTCCACGGCCAATTCACTCCTTGGCCTCCAGGCTCCAAGGGACGGGAGGTTCCCAGGGGAAGGGCTGTAGGAATCTGCCCCCTAGGAACTAGACTGAGACACCAGCGCCCCCCTCCCCAGCTCATCCCACACAGCTCTCCAAACAGCCCTCGGGTGGGAAAGACTCTTGATTCCTGCTGCCCCGGGCTGAATGGTGCCCAGTGCCCAACAGGGTCAGGCCCATGTCCCATCCCCACAGTCCTGAGGCAGCCAGTCCCCAGGGAGGTGACAGCTCTAGGAAATACTTGAGATCAGACTGTGCCCCTGATTGGAGAATTCCAGAGTCTGCTGTGTGAGGGCGAGACCCTCCGGCTGAAGTTGGTCAGAGATTTGTGCCCAGCCTGTGACCTTCCCCTCCCGTCTGGCTGGGGAGCCCTGGGGGGATGTGGTGCTCACATCAGCTCCAAGCTCCTCCCCAGTGTTGTGCAGTGGGAGTGAGAAAGAGCCACGTACCTGCTCAAGGTGCTGCTGGCATCCTGCAGGAGAAAGAGAGAAAAGAATCTCAGCCCCATTGGACACACACAGAGGCCCCGGGGAAGGGATTTTGCAAACATGGGGAAGAGAGACCCTGCCCTGGCCCCAGGGCCATGGATTCCCTGAGATAATGGGGCTTTGCCATCTCTACTATCTCTGTGCTTGTAACTCTGCAAAGCACAACAGTCACTGACATGTCAGCAACGCACACGCCGAGTTACACCCTGATCTGACGGCTGGACCCCAGCGCTTGTGATTCAGGAGCCTCCCTTCCCTGTGTGGGGAGCTGGGATGTTTCCCCCTCTGTCTGACCTGCAGGAATTCACTCGCTGGCTTCTGGCATTTCCCTACCAGCTCCCCGATCAGCTCATGGCTGCTATGTCTAGATTACAACGTTTTTTTGGAAAAAGGTACGCCACCCCCGCGCGCTGCATTTTGTGTACCTTTTTCCAATTGTTTTTTCACAAGAGGCTTTTCCAAAATTTAGCCCATCGACACTGGGCCAATTTTCAGAAAAACCTCCTCTTTCGGAAGAACCCTTCTCATGGGAGGAGGAAGACAGGGCTTCCGAAAGAGCGCGTCTTCTCTTTCCCCCGAAAAAGCAGAAGAGCAGATGTGTTCCCTGGACGCGGTGGAGTTTTTTCAGGAAACCCCATAGTCTAGACAGAGCCTGAGATGGGAAATCTGTGAAGAGAGTTTCCTGACCATGTCAGTCTGGAGCCTCACCAGCTTCTCCTCCAGCTTCTTCATCTGGGCCAGCAGGAGTCGCTCGTGTTCCTCCAGGAACTGCTGAAGATGCTGAAACTCCCCCATAATCTTCTGCCTTTGGGTTTCTGTCTGTTTCTGTATGAAAAAAGGGAAAGGGCTGGTCAGGGGCATGGATGGAGCTGAGGGCCCTTTCATGGGGAGCTGAGTGCACAGCAGGGAGAACTTGGAAAATCCTAAAATTTCTGACATTTGACTCAACCCTCTGGGTACAAGGCTCAGGAGTCTCCCAGTTTCCCCTTCCGCTCATGTCCCTCTGAAAGGGACGGTTTCCTGCCCATCATGGGCAGAGTGTTCTGTTATTCATGAGCACTGAGAATTCAGATCCAGAGCAGCAGGAGGCAGGACTCAGCCCCAGCCTGACAGACACACCCAGGAAGGAAAAATAAACAAACCTGTTAATGCACAAAGTAGCCAGACCCAGCCGACAGCCCTTCACAGGGACATTCGGCTCCCTTGGGGAGGATTTCTGGGAAAGTTACAGGGGCTGAACATTAACTCATCCCGACATGGAAGCTCAGGGCCCGTCCACACATGGATCTAACCCAGCAATCCATGATCCAGGAGAAACACAAACAAGCCCGACCTCAGCAAGGCCACACAGGAGTCTGCCTCCTAACACTGCCCTCCCATCGCTGGTCCCTGCCGGTTCATACCCACAGGCACCTACCAGATACTCCTGGTTTCTCTCGTTGCTTTCCATCCCAGCAACTTTTCTCTCTCTTCTCTCAGGGTGGCTACGTCTACATTGCCCACACAGCGTCCACACCTCAAGTGCGTTTTTGCGCAAGAAAATTTACAGTAGAACAGCAGAACAGAGGGCTTTTTGCAGTGTAGATATACCTCTTTCTACAAGGAATAACTCCTTTTTGCACAAGAGTTCTTATGCAAAAAGGTGTGTGTGGACGCTCAACAGGGTTTTTGTGCAAAAAGAGCCTAACAGAAAAAGCACAGGTGCTCTGATGGCCGTTCTGTTAATGGCCATCAGAGCTTTCTTGCGCAAGACCATCCATGCAATGCGGATGCGCTTTTGCACAAATAGTTTTTGCAGAAAATCTCTTCCGCAAAAAATGTCTTGCGCAAAAAGCCCGCAGTGTAGATGTAGCCGTTATATCTACAATGCAGTGCTATTTCAGGATACAAACGGTACCCCAAAATAACTCCCGCATCTTCACAAGCCACCCATTATTTCAAAATATTTTTCAAAATAAAGGGCACACTATTTCGGCATCCCGGTAACCCTCATTCCACGAGGGTTAAGAGATGACTTGAAATAGTGCTTTATTTCGAAATAAAATCGAAATAAGTACACAAATTGCGTATCTTATTTCCAGTTCAGAGAGCAATGTAAACATAACCCCAGTCTACAGCTACACTACTGGCTTTGCAAATGAAGCACGGATTAGCATTTACTGCACTTCATTTGCATAATTTATTCACACCATAAAGATCTAGCACAAAACGGGGGTTTTGCACAAAAAACCCCGTCCACACTGCTTCCTTTTGCATAAAATCCCCTTGCGCAAAAACGGCTTGAATAAATTATGCAAACGAAGCACCGCAAAATGCTAATCTGTGCTTCATTTGCATAGGCACTGTGAGCAAAGTGAGCAGTGTAGATGTAGCCCCAGCGTCTTCAAATAGGCCACAAATTTTTCCTGAGCAAACAGAAATAAGCACCAGGGCAAACAACCATGAGCTGTCTGGAGCCCACTTGTCTGCCTTCAAGCTGCATGGTCCCAGTTTGGTGGGGCTCTGTCCTGTCTGGCAGGGACTCAGCCCTGGATGTGGTTTTATTGAAAAGGAGACAGGAAGAGACTGCAGATGCAGCAGGATGCCTATGTGGGTGGGGACCAGTGGTGGCACCTTCACAAAGTACGATGCAGGTGGGGATTAGGGAGGTAAAAAGAGTTAAAAAAACTAATCATGGAACTGATTAAAATTTAATGTTACAGTATTGTTTTTAACCTGCCGACAGGCAGGGACAGGTAGCAAATGTGGGCTCTCCTGGGATCAAGGCTCTCACGCAGAGACTGCTAGGGGTGGCCACAAAGACTGCCAGCAGGTGGGGACTCCCAGCAGCTGCAGACTGAAATTAGCTGCCAGGGGCCAGTGGGCACTGCCAGGGCATCAGAGAGTTTAACCAGTAACTGGCACCGATATGCATTAGCTCATCAGTTAACCAGTCTGATCCCAGTGGTGCCTGGCATGGCCCTGTGCTGTCTAGAGTAGGGATGTAAGTGACGAGTCGACTATCTGATAAGCAAAAGCTTATTGGATAGTTGACTAGTCCCTTCACAAGACGTTCCCACTCCCTTTGCAGCAAGCGGGGAGGGGGACGGAGCAGGAACTGGTGCTGGGGGGAGATGTCTCCACGGGAGGCAGGGGCGGCAGAGAGGTAGCTGGGACTAGGCCCTTAATACATTGAAAAGGCTAAAGCACAGCCGGGGGCACCCAGGACAGCTGATTCCCAGCTTGCACCGGGTCCTCCCCGCTGCACACCAGCCTGCGGGTGCACAGCCGGGGGAGGACCCTGCGTGAGCTGGGAATCAGCTGCCCTGGCTTGCGCGGGGTCCCTCCTGCTGCGCTTTTGCTTTTTTAATGTATTAAGAGCCGCAGCAGGGTTAGCTCCTGGGCTGGGAGGTAATCCCGCTGCAGCCCCCCGCTTACCAACTAGTCAATTAACAGCCCTAGTCAGGAGCCCTGTTGTGGGTTTTACCCTCATGGAGCAGCCCACGAGTTCAGCACCCCAGCGGGAAACCTCCTCTCCCTGCTGGGCCAGAGGCTTTATCAAGGTCTCTTTCCCTCCTCAGGGCCACATTTCATCACTCTTCAGTGATACTGGCAGGCAGGGGGGGCAGTGTTGCCTAGTGGTTAGGGCCTTGGACTGAGCCCAGAAAGACCAGGATTCTGTGCTCAACTCAATCACTAACATGCTTGGTGACCATAAGCAACCTACTTTCCCTTCCCACCATTTGTCTAATTAGACTGTGATCTGCTCAGGGCAGGGACTGTCCCTTGCTGGGTGCTGTGCAGGGCCCACATGCCATGTGGGGCATGTAAGGTAAATGATGGATTATTACTGCTGTTCATCCAATCAGTAACAGCTTGTAACCTCCCCTTCTCCAGTCTGAAGGCAGTTCACTTGCATAGACTGGCCTGCAGTGCCTGTGTTCTAAACCAGTGTTTCTCAACCCTTAGAAGTCTGGGGGTATGTCAACCCAAGTGAAATTTGGAGAAAACTAAATTTTTGTTTTTAATTTTACAGCACTTTTTTGTACTTTTTACACCAAAAAATGTCATCACCTGCCCAGCTACAATTAAGTTTTTTAAACAAATGTGTGGCAATGGTAGAAAAGCATTTGGTATGTCTGAAAACTGTAGGTACTGGGGGTACTTACAATTTTTTTAAAGGGGGGTACATTTTTAAGGGGTACTTTATAAAAACAAGGTTGAGAAACACTAATCTCGACTCTCTGTTAACACCTTCCCTTGTGTAAAAACCCCTCCTGCCACTAGCAGGGGCTGGGGTTCAGGATTTAGACTCAAGAGAAATGTTTCCCACATCAGGTATCTGTAAAGACTTGATATAAGTTGTCACACAGCCAGAGCATTTATTTTTTACAGCATCTCTCGTACCAGGTAACAGTCAGCAAAATCAGACTGTAATTAAAACCTCAAATTATTTCCCATTAAACTGGACAGCAACTCTGTACCTTGTACGCCTGGGCAGCTTCCTGTATAGGAACCACAGCGTGAGCTCCACGAGCCCGGGACCTGTCATACACCACATATATAGGATCCTCCTCACAGAGAAGCTTCAGAGTCTCCTGGTGTTCACCGCACACCCCGCTCCCTTCTGTGCCCTGCCCTGCCTGCAAAATCAGCCGCTTGGCTATTTCCACTATATTGGCCAGCTGCCTGTTGGGCTGGAGGTGTTTATTCTGTACAGTGTCTCTGCATTGAGGGCAGGAAGCGGCTGTGTTGCGTTCTTCCCAGCACCGGCTGAGGCAGGCCTGGCAGAAATTGTGCCCACACTCCAGAGTGACAGGGGCCGTGAAATAATCCAAGCAGACGGGACACGTCGCTTCTTCCGAGAGACGTTCCACGGGGCTCTCTGTAGCCATGGCTCCCTCTGGGCAGTGTCAAGGGGCTTGTTTCACTTTCCTGAGCTCAGCAATGTAGGGAATAGAGGTGGGGGTTGATGTACCAGCGCTGATGATTAAAAAAAAAAAAGCCTTGCTCACCCACTGCCCATGCCTGGTCCTCCATTGTACACCCTCAAGCAACGTCTACACTACAAATTTTGCCAGAAGAGGCAATGCAAATGAAGCATGGATGAGCATTTTCTCACGCTTCATTTCAATACTCTCTTCCAATTCGTTTCTGCGCTAGGGGGTTTTGCTCAAAAACAAGCCCGTGTGGATGTTTCCTTTTTGCATTAAAAATCCCTTTTTACGCAAAAGTGGCGTGGAGTCCTGTGGCACCATTTTTACGCAAGATCCTTAGGCCTCAAAAACGGAGGTATACTGGTCTTGCGCAGAACGGGGGTTTTGCGCAAAACGGAAACGTCCACACTGCTTGTTTTTGTGCAAAAACGGATCCGAAGAGAGTGTGCATTGCCTCTTCCAGCAAAACTTGTAGCGTAGATGTAGCCTCCGCCAACTGCCCCAGCCAGAACCCCATGCCTCTGTGCCACTCATGCCAGGGCCCCCTCCTCATACTGGCTACGTCTACACTGGCCCCTTTTCCGGAAGGGGCATGTAAATTTCAGCAGTCGTCATAGGGAAATCCGCGGGGGATTTAAATATCCCCCGCGGCATTTAAATAAAAATGTCCGCCGCTTTTTTCCGGCTTTTAAAAAAGCCGGAAAAGAGCGTCTACACTGGCCCCGATCCTCCGGAAAAAGTGCCCTTTTCCGGAGGCTCTTATTCTTACTTCAAAGTGCACTTTTTCCGGAGGATCGGGGCCAGTCTAGACGCTCTTTTCCGGCTTTTAAAAAAGCCGGAAAAAAGCGGCGGACATTTTTATTTAAATGCCGCGGGGGATATTTAAATCCCCCGCGGATTTCCCTACGACGACTGCTGAAATTTACATGCCCCTTCCGGAAAAGGGGCCAGTGTAGACGTAGCCACTGTGTTTAAATCCCTCCCCCGTACTCTCTGGCACATCTCTGTGCATCCCCTTCCCTCCCCTGCCAGGACCCCGCTCCCCTCTCAGGAACCACCAACAGCACCCAGAGAAAAAGGGATGGACACGCGCCCCCCCCCCAACCATTCCACTCTGCCCCCTCCTCCTCCCCAGCCCTAATCTAAATAGTCACAACCCCTCCCCCAACCAGGTGGGGCCGCCCCCCCAGCCAGCTGTTCCAGTCCCCCCAACTCCCCCAACCCCAGCTGCAGCCCCCTCCCATCCCCTCCCCCATGGCCTGTGTGCCCCCCCCCCAACAAATCCCCCCACTGCTGCCCTGCACGTGCCAGGCGAGCAGAGCAAGGGCAGGTAAATGGACGCTGCGCTGCAGCTGCCCCGCTCAAAGCCCAACACCCCCCCCCCTCTACAGGGAGCCAGGCGCAGCCGCGGGGGGCGGGCACCCAGCAGCCGCCGCCCCACGCACAAGGCTGCCCGGGACCTGAGCCTGGGCTCCGCAGCCGCCCACGTGGGTCGGAGCAGGCGCGAGGAGCTGGAGGCCGCCGCAGCCACGAGGCACCAGCGCGAAAAGCCAAACCCGCGCAGGCGCCCTTGCCAGCGACTCGGAGCGGGGGGGGGGCGCGCCCGGCAGCCAATCACGCGCTGCAGAAGGGATCGAACCAACCCGCCACAACCAACCACAGCGAAGGGCAACGCAGACGCCCCGCCCCCCCGGGCAGCCCTAGGCCGCTCCCTGGCGCCGCGCGACGCTGGGAGCCCCCTGGAACGTTCCAGCCCGCAGGGCGCTGGGCCACGTGCCACTTGGGCCCTTGTGTGGGCCCAAGGGGCAGAGTCTGTGGCTAGGCAGGGACAGCCCGGGCGGGGGGGGGGGGGGGGAGGGGTTCCAGGCAGATGTGCAGAGACCCAGACGGGCTCAGCTGGCTGCTCCTTTGGAGCATTTTTTTCCCAGTATTGCTTGAGTCACATTGTCACAATTGCTCAAACATCTGGCCTTCAGCGTTTCTGTCCAGTCGTTTCCCATTTAAAATGTCACAGTTGCAGCACCACCCACTTTCATGATTGTCTCATGGGTCTGGTAAAATTTGTGGTGCCTGCTGAAGCCCCCCGCTCCCGGAAGCCTGTGAGGAGCTGAGACCCTGGACTTGTGTTTTCTAGACAAAGGGGCTACGTCTAGACTGGCATGTTTTTCCGCAAATGCTTTTCACGGAAAAGTTTTCCGTGAAAAGGATGTGTGGAAAAGAGCATCTAGATTGGCACGGACGCTTTTCCGCAAAAGCTTTTGCGGAAAAGCGTCCGTGCCAATCTAGAAGCTCTTTTCTAGATTGCTCTTTTCCGCAAATGCTTTTCACGGAAAACTTTTCCGTGAAAAGCATTTGTGGAAAATCATGCCAGTCTAGACGTAGCTAAGGGGTTTAATCATCCAGATGATCAAATGCACTTCTCCCTCCACCTAACCCTGCCAAACCTCAAGGCCAACACCACAGTCCCGGTGTCTGAGGGAGATGTGCATGTTAGAGCCTCTGCCCCCGGAGTTGTAGCTTTCTGTGCCCAGGGAGCCAGACACTGGAAGGGAAACGAGGAATGACTGCGCTATGAAAGTCAAAGAGGGTGTTGGACACCATAAAGTAGAACAGATTTTAGCTCATTTTTTAATGCAGGGCACCATGGCTCAGCTGGTTAAAGTGCTTGTTGAGTAAACAGGAAATCCTGGGGTCAACTCCCAGTGGTGCCTTGTTGTAGCTTTGGCTCACATTTTCCTATGCCCTTTTGGGAAACAGAAGAGCCCGCCACTGGCCATCCATGGAACTGCTAGTTCGGGAAAAGGCTGTTTGGGGAGGTGCAGTGGAAAGAATGAAACCACAAGCCTGGAGCTGGTGAAGAGGCTGCTGTGACTGGCATTGGCAAGGCAGGGGCTCTGACCGCAATTGCTGGGACAGGAGAGCCAGTGCCAGAAGGGGTTGGAGGGGACTGTGAGGAAGCCCAAGATCAGGGCCACCCCCAGGGCACTAGGACAGCCAGCTCTTCAGTAAGTAAGCAGCAGAACACACTGGCCCCTTGCCCCACAGCTGAGTTCCCCCAGCTGCTTTCCCAGGGCTGTAACCGACCAGCCTGCACTGCTGCCAGCCTGTGTTCAGCCCTGCCAGCGACCTGCCCAGCCACCTCCCTGCCAAGGGCTGCAGATGTGGCTGCAAGGGGTAGAAAGGAGGGACCTGTTTGCCAAGTCAGTGTGCAGTGTGTGCGTTTGGAAGAGAGAATTTCTGTCCCTTCCATTCTTTTCTTATGGAGCCCTAGTGGCCTAAAGGATAAGGCATTGGCCTCCTAAACCAAGGATTCTGGGTTCAAGTCCCACCTGGGGTAGCAAAGCTTATGGTCTTCTTTCAGACAAAAATACACTGTGGGTGCATCTAGACTGGCAAGACTTTGTGCAAAAGTGGCTGCTTTTGCGCAAAAACTTGCCAGCTGTCTACACTGGCCGCTTGAATTTGCGCAAGAATACTGACTTGGTAACGTACAAAATCAGTGCTTCTTGCACAAATACTTTGATGCTTCCACTCAGGGATAAGCCCTCTTGTGCAAGAATACTTGCGCAAGAGGGCCAGCGTAGACAGGCACCTTAATTTTTTGCGCAAGAAAGCTTGATGGCTAAAATGGCCATCGGAGCTTTCTTGCGCAAAAGCACATCTATACTGGGCACGGATGCTTTTGCGCAAAAGCATCCGTACCAATCTAGATGCTCTTTTGCAGAAATACTTTTAACGGAAAAACTTTTCCATTAAAAGCATTTCTGCAAAATCATGCCAGTCTAGACACAGCCCTAGGCTTTCTTTTTCTCATGGGAGATGTTTGAACACCTGGCAAGGATCTGGAAGAAATGCCATGTTCCACAGGGCAGCAGTTGTCTCTAGACCAGTGTTTCCCTATTTTATTTGACCATGGAACCCTTTTAAACTCAAAAGACTTCTGCAGAACTCCTAAAAACAGTCTAATACATGGAACTGAAAAAGTAGACCACAAATAAGTAAGGATGATAATAATAAACAAATGCTAAACAAGGTCATGAGTTCAACATTTAGTTTAATTGCACATATTTTTAAAAAAATCACATTTAATGTGTACAAAAAATAAAGCTCAAAAACTAATGTGCATTATATTGGCAGTTTTCAATGTGAAGAGTGGTTTTTTCTTCTTTTCTTGGCAAATTCTTTTTATACAGGAAGTCCCCGGGTTACGTACAAGATAGGGACTGTAGGTTTGTTCTTAAGTTGAATGTGTATGTAAGTCAGAACTGGTACATATTGTAGGGGAAACTCTAGCCAAACATTTCTCCAGAGCTCAGTTTTATTCTCCCACACCTCACTTCCCTCAGTCCTTTATTCTCAAGCTGAGGTGTCTCAAGCTGGGGGGGCCCAGCAGACCAGGGAGACGTGGAGCAGCTTTTCTCGCCGCGGAGGATGCGGGCGGCGGGACCGCGGCGCGTCTCGGCGGTCTGCTGGGGGGGGGCACAGCTAGTGCGGGGTTGCCTCACCCCGTTTGTAAGTAGGGATCCGATGTAAGTCAGATCCATGTAACCCGGGGACTGCCTGTATTTGGTTTACTGTTGGAAAGTTGGATTTGCATACCTGGTGCGGCATTCAGTCGATTTCTGTATTTTGTTTTTGTTGCTGCATAATTTGCGAACCCAGTGCTGGCGAAGGGTAACATCTGAGGAATTGCACGTCTTGAGAAAGCTGAATATTTTTTACATAAGCCACCCCAAAATGTAATCAGAGAACCTTCTTTAAATTTTTGTATTAATTGGCCGTCTGAAGCAATTTCAATCAGGTTTCCATAATCTTGCCTAGAAAAACCAACTGGCTTTTCTGTTATACTTAATGGATTTTGAATAAAGCCTTTTCCGAAAGATCTCTTATCCCTTATTTTAAGAGGGATAAGGGATCTTTCAGAAAAGGCTTTATTTTCCAAAAGATCCATGTCTAGACTGGCGCTTTTTTCTGGCAAAGCTCCGTGCCGAAAAAAAGCGGCAGCCATTTTTATGCTAATGAAGCGGGGGAGATTTAAATCCCCACTTCATTAGCAATTGCGATACGTCTAATTTGCATCCCTTTTACGAAAAAGGGATGCAGTCTAGATGTAGCCACAGTGTATTGCCTTCTCCCCTGAAAAAGATCCCGTGTGCTTCTTATAAGCATAACACATTTGCCTCCTGCTGCCCTTCCTGTGCCCCACTCAGTCACTGCGCTTCCTGAGAGGCGGGTGCAGAGCCCAGCTCCAGACTGTCTGAGTCTGTAGCTACCTGTGACATAGGGACAGTGGGGGCAGGGGAGGGACACAAGGGAAAAGGGACAGTGGGGCCCAGAGAGGTTCCCCAGCTGCTTGGGGACACTCCCTGCTGCTCAGTGCCCCCCTTTTGGGCAGAGTCCTTTGGCACTGCCTGGGGATGCTGCCGTGTTAGATTGTGTCCAGCCCTGGGACATAGCCCCTTGAACGGCCTCTCCCGGCCGTGCCACCCATCCTAGGCACAAGGTCAATTCAGCCACATCCCCTGGCAGGAGGGAGACACACACAGAAAAACCCTGGGGCTCCTCCTGTCATGAGGTCGTGGGGGGGGGGGGGGACACCAGCCATGCCCTGCCCTTGCTTTCTCTGCCCAGCCTGAGCAGTGCCCATAGAAACGGGATGCCCTCAGGAGAGACCCAGGAGTGGAGGCTGCATGGATTGAATCCAGCCCCCAAACTGGGTCAGGGCTGACATCTACCCAGGGACCTCAGTCCCATCCCACCCCTGGACTCAGGGCCATCCTTAGACATACGCAGAGTACGCAGTCGCATAGGGCACCACACTTTCTGGGGCATCACTCTGCCGGCCCAGCACAGAGGGGAAGCATACGCGTGCGCTCTGCACCGGAGCCAGTAGGGGCGCTGCCGGCTCTTACGGCCCCACCAGAAGACCCCACCGGGCCGAGGGACTCCGGCGAGAAGGCCAGCAAGCTGACCCCGGCTGGAGAAGGGAAGCTGTCAAGCCGTGCCTCGGCAAGAGATGTGCCAAGCGGGGCGCGGGGGAACAGAGCCTCACTAGGGCGGGTCCGGCCGTGTTGTGATGGGCCGGGGCTGCGAGTGCCGAGTGGCCCAGCTCCTGCTCCAGAACCGGCGTGTGTTCTGGGGCCCGGGCTACGGGGACTTCTGGGGCTCAATCGCAGCACACTCCAGCCCTGCAAATGGAAAGGCAGAAGGTAGGAAAGGCAGAAGGTAGGAGAGGCGAGGGGGAGGGGTGGGAGAGGAAGGGGCTTGTGCTGATGGGAGGGAGAAGAGGGGCAGGTCAGGAGAAGAGAGGGGAAGGCACCAAGGAGCAGGGGTGCAGGATAGACTAATGTGGGGGGGGGGCAAGTGGAGACAATGAGGAAAAGGGGAGGAGAGGAGGTGTCAGTGGGAGGGGGACAGGGTGATTCTGGGAGAGGAGAGGGGAAGGGCATTGGGGGCTAGAGGAGGGAGGGAGAGGTGCTGGGAGAAGGCTTAAAAGAAGGGGTGGGCATGAGAAAGGTGGGGATGGAGCAAGTCATGTGTGAGGGCACAGAGGGGCAGGAGGGGCACGGGGCAGAGAGTGGTGAGGGGGTGGGCATCAGGGAAAAAGGGGGCAGGGCAGTAAGGGAAGGGGGAGGCACCAGGAGGGTGCAGGGCTAAGGGAAAGTGCAGGTGCCAGGGGATTCTGGAGGTGAAGCAGAAGGGCAGACACCTTCAGGGGAGGGACCAGCACCAGAGGAGAGAGGCAGGGCAGGTGTGTAGAGGGAAGTGTTAGAAGAGGGGATGAGGAGAGGTAGCTCACACGATCAGAGTGGGGCTATTGGAGGAGTGGGCACAGTGGGGAGAGAAGGGCTGGTGGAGGGGGTCAGGTCTCAGGAAGGCTGAGGGCAGTGAGAAGGGCAGGAGTCAGCACAGTAGAGGAGGGTGGGAGGTTAGGGGCAGCAGGCACCAGGGGAGCTGATGGAGTAAGGGGAGAAGACCTGGCAGCAGAGAGAAAAGGTAGAGGCTTAAAAGATATTTATTAATAACTTGGGTGCCACAGTGACACATCCAAACAAGCCACATGAACTCAGTACTGGTGCACAACACAAAATTCATTTTGCTCATGGGAGGAAACTCTTAGGCTACATCTACACTGGCATGATTTTGCGCAAGAACTCTTTTGCAGAAGAGTTCTTGTGCAAAAACTCTTCCAGAAGAGAGCGTCTACACTGGCATGTGCTTTTGCGCAAGAGCATCCATGCCAGTGTAGACGCTCTCTTGCACAAGAAAGCTCTGATGGCCATTTTAACCATAGGGCTTTCTTGCGCAACAAATTCATATTGCCTGTCTACACTGGTGCTTGTGTAAGAACGCTTGCACAAGAGGGCTTATTCCTGAGTGGGAGCATCAGAGTTCTTGCGCAAGAAACCCTGATTTCATACAGTAGAACGTTAGTGTTCTTGCACAAGAACTCGTGGCCAGTGTAGACAGGCAACAAGTTTTGGCGCAAAAGCGGCCACTTTTGTGCAAGATCACGCCAATGTAGCCCAGCCTGAGCTGGAACACTTCCCCCAGCCGCTCCGCCCCCCGAGTTAATGTCACACACGTGGGCTGTGTCTACACTGGCATGAATTTCCGGAAATGCTTAAAACAGAATAGTTTTCGTTATAAGTATTTCCGGAAAAGAGCATCTACATTGGCCACAGATGCTTTTCCGGAAAAGCCCTTTTTCTGGAAAAGCATCTGTGGCCAATGTAGACGCGCTTTTCCGGAAAAGAGCCCCGATCGTCATTTTCGCGATCGGGGCTTTTTTCCGGAAAAGACTACTGGGCTGTCTACACTGGCCCTTTTCCGGAACAGTGTTCCGGAATAAGGACTTATGCCCGAGCGGGAGCAGCGTAGCTTTTCCGGAATAGCGGCTGATTTTGTACAGTAGAGAGTCATTGCTTTTCCGGAAATTCAATGGCCAGTGTAGACAGCTCGCAGCTTATTCTGGAAAAGCGGCTGATTTTCCGGAATAAGTGGCCCAGTGTAGACACAGCCATTGGCTACATCTACATTGGCATCCCTTTCCGGAAAAGGGATGCTAATGAGACGAGTCGGATTTGCAAATCCGCGGGGGATTTAAATATCCCCCGCGGCATTTGCATTTACATGGCTGTCGCTTTTTTCCGGCTTGGGGATAAGCCGGAGAAAAGCGCCAGTCTAGACGCGATTCTCCGGAAAATAAGCCCTTTTCCGGAGGATTTCTTATTCCTACTTTCAAGTAGGAATCCCCCGCGGATTTGCAATTCCCTCTCGTCTCATTAGCATCCCTTTTCCGGAAAGGGATGCCAATGTAGACATAGCCATTGGGTTAATGCAATTGCAGGATAGTTGCATAAGGGGTGTTTGATGGAGGCCAAACTAATCCCTATTGGTAGGAGGATGGTGAGAATAGTCCTTAGGGGGGGTGTCAGATGACACTTTTTACTTTTGGTCATGTGTCCGTCTTGCCCTGAGAGTGTTGCCTCCAGAGGCGTGGCTAACAGGGGTCAGGGGTGTGGCTAACGGGGGGGGTGTTAAAGAGTACATTTAAAAAAAATTCTTTGGGTGCACACCCTAATGAAATGTGCTGCGCACACCTCTGACAGGAAGCAGTAGAGCAGGCAACAGCAGGGCTGGGTCCCAGAGAGCTGAATGCGCTGCCTGCAGCACTGTCTGAGGGAAGGGATTGGCTGCTGGGGTTTCTGGGAAGGGGAAGGAGTAGGGGTGGAAGAGCAAGTCAGTCACAGGGGCACCAGTTTAATAATCTTGCGAAGGGCACCATAAATCCTAAGGACGGCCCTGCCTGGGCTGCTCCGGATGCAGCTTAATGCTGCTCCAGCCTCTCCTTGCGGCATCCTTCCACTCTGAGGCTACGTCTACACTGGCCCCTTTTCCGAAAGGGGCATGGTAATTTCAGAGATCGTAATAGGGAAATCCGCAGGGGATTTAAATATCCCCCGTGGCATTTAAATAAAAATGTCCGCCGCTTTTTTCCGGCTTTTAGAAAAGCCGGAAAGAGCGTTTACACTGGCCCCGATCCTCCGGAAAAAGCGCCCTTTTCCGGAGGATCTTATTCCTACTTCAAAGTACTTCGTGGAGCAACGGGGTCCGGGAGGTCTTCCGGAGAGGAAGTAGCCCAGGGGAGGGCCATATAAGGGCCCCTCAGTTGGACAGGTTTGGGGAGGACGCCCCTGTCAACCGGACCCGGACCGAAGTGGGTCCGGGTTCTTTAGGGCCCTGGGCTGGGGCCCGGGAGTGAGGGTGGGCCCGGGTCCCCCTCTCTCCTCCCTACCCTGCACCCCCCCCCTCGGCATAACTGAGGAAGGACGAATTATTTCTTATTTCCCATTCCCCGGAAGGGGGAAAGCCCAGGCTGTGTGGGCACTGTCGGAGGGCAGTGGCCTGAACCGGATAGTATCGCCGCCAGCAGAGCCAATTCCCCCAAAGTTGGCGACGAGCGACACTGTGGGGGCGGACCGAACCCCTACAGTGACAACCAGCAGTAAGGGCAACCTATAACATGAATGGACAGTGCTGGGTAGTAATTAATTCTAAGACATTTATTTTAAAAGGCCTCATTTATAACGTCACTACTCCAAATTTCCGCTTTTTCCGGAGGATCGGGGCCAGTGTAGACGCTCTTTTCCGGCTTTTCTAAAAGCCGGAAAAAAGCGGCGGACATTTTTATTTAAATGCCGCGGGGGATATTTAAATCCCCCGCGGATTTCCCTATTACGATCTCTGAAATTACCATGCCCCTTTCGGAAAAGGGGCCAATGTAGACGAGCCCCTCAAATATGATCATGTTATGAAACCGGTGCTAAAGACTATTAATTTTATTCGCTCTAAAGCCCTGTGCCACCGACAGTTTAAACAGTTTCTACTGGACATCCAGGCTGAATACGAAGATGTTTTATATCACAACGATGTAAGATGGCTCAGTCGGGGGTCTGCACTGCAGCGTTTCTACTCTCTCAGAAAGGAAATCGGAGAATTCTTGGAAACAAAGGGACAACCAATGCGAGAACTATCTGATCCTATTTGGCTGGCTGATTTGGGGTTTCTAGTTGAAATAACAAAGCATCTGAATGTACTGAACACGAGTCTTCAGGGGAAAGATGCAGCGGTGAACCAGCTTTATTCACACCTCAAAGCCTTTGGAACAAAGCTGCAACTTTTCATAAGGCAGTTGTCACAAACACAGCCCAATACCATACATTTTTCAGCGTTGCAGGAAATAATGAACAGTTTTCCACAGGACAATATCAGTGCGCAAACGAGCAGGTATGCAGCAGACATCGCATCTCTGCCTGGGGAGTTTAAACGGCGCTTTCAAGATTTTGCAGCTATTGAAAAGAAGATCAGCCTTTTCTCCTCTCCATTTTCTGTTGACCCAGATGATGCTCCAGATCAGCTGCAGCTCGAGCTCATTGAGCTGCATTGTGACAGCGAGTTACGCAGTCATCACCAACAGCTCTCTCTTGTGATCTTTTACTGCCAACTGGATAAGAGTCGGTTTCAAGAGATTTGAACATTGGCTAAGAAAATGCTGAGCTTGTTTGGCTCAACATATATATGTGAGAAGACATTCTCTGCTATGAACTTTAACAAGAACCGCGTGAGGACAAGACTAAGTGACTCTCACCTGCGTGACATTTTGAGCATCACAACCACTACCTTTGAACCAGACCTAGCCTATGTGCTGCAGTCCAGATCTCAGTTTCACCCTTCACATTAGTGCAGGCAAGTTTTTTTTTCAATTGAGATTAATACATTGTAAAATCTCAGTTAATGTCAGTTGGTCTAAATCAGTTATAAATATATTTGGACACACCGTGAAACCTGGGACTGAATCAGAGGTGGTAGCTCTGGGTATGTCTACACTACAAAGTTAGTTCGAACTAACGGACGTTAGTTCGAACTAACTTTAATAGGCGCTACACTAGCGCTCCGCTAGTTCGAATTTGAATCGAACTAGCGGAGCGCTTAGTTCGAACTAGGTAAACCTCATTTTACGAGGATTAAGCCTAGTTCGAACTAGCTAGTTCGAATTAAGGGGTGTGTAGCCCCTTAATTTGAACTAGTGGGAGGCTAGCCCTCCCCAGGTTTCCCTGGTGGCCACTCTGGCCAACACCAGGGAAACTCTATGCCCCCCTCCCGGCCCCGGACCCCTTAAAGGGGCACGGGCTGGCTACGGTGCCCGTGCCAGGTGCAAGCCTGCCAGCACCCAGCCAGCAGACCCTGCACCTGGCACAGCACAGAGCCACCCACCCGATGTCCCCCAGCCCACCCCCTCTTCCCGGGACCAGGCTGGCGGCTCCCGGGAGCTTGCCCTGGACCGCAAGAGGCGGTCACCTTCCTGGGCTAGTGCGGACATCGTGGACCTCGTCCACGATCTCCGCACTAGGCACAGGAAAGTGGCCGTCTAGGGCAGGAGAGCTGCCAGCCTGGCCACCCAAGAGCAGGTGTGCATGAAAATCAAGGGGGTCCACTGAGACCCCCGACCCTGAGCCCTGAGCTTACAATGGACGTCCTGGGTCAGACCAAAGGTCCATCTAGCCCAGTAGCCTGTCTGCCGACAGCGGCCAACACTAGGGACCCTGGAGGGGATGGACCGAAGACAGTGACCAAGCCATTTGTCTCGTGCCATCCCTCTCCAGCCTTCCACAAACTTTGGGCTGGGACACCACTCCTACCCCCTTGCTAAGACTACTCCATGGACCCAACCTCCATGACTTGATCTCACTTCCCTTTAAACTCTGTTCTAGTTGTAGCCTTCACAGCCTCCTGCAGCAAGGAGTTCCACAGGTTGACTATTTGCTTTGGGAAGAACAACAACTTTCTCTTACTAGTTTCAAGCCTGCTACCCAGTCCTTTCCTTTGGTGTCCTCTAGTCCTTCTTTATGGGAACTCAGGAAGAACTTTTCTGAATGCACCCTCTCCACCCAACCCCTGCTTTTAGAGACCTCTATCCTGTCCCCCCTCCGTCTCCTCTTTTCTAAGCTGACCAGTCCCAGTCTCTGTAGCCTCTCTTCATCTGGGACCTGTTCCCAACCCCTGATCATGTTAGTTGCCCTCCCCTCTCCCAGCCTTTCTCTTCCCCTCTCCCACCTCCTTTTCCCAGTCTCCCCCAGTTTTGTTCAATAAAGACAGAGTCAATGTTGGAAGAAACGTTATCTTTATTTTGTACATCAATAAGAAGGGGGGCTAGGGAAGGGTAAGTGGAAGGAGGTGAGGGAGGAATGGGGCACGAGCCCCCGATGGGGAGGACTGGGCTGGCTCTGCGGGCTTCTGGGGGTGGAACCTCTCCTGCAGCCCCCCAATTACCCCCTCTCCCCAGATGGCAGCCTGCGGCAAGTGCAGCTGGGCTGATGGCCGAGTGGTGTGATGTGCCCAGTGTGGGTACTCCGGGCACTCCAAGCCAGAACTTCTTTGCAAGCGGGGCACCCCTTAGAACTGTGTGTCCGGGGTGGGGGTCGGGACCCTTTAAGCGCAGCCCGCGGCTAGCCTGAGACAGCATCTCCACGCTCTAAGTCCTCCTCTTATGCCCTGCCGGCACTGCTTCCAGCCATCCTTAAGCCCTGTTCAGAGTCCACTCAATGTGGACTTGCTAGTTCGAATTAGCAAAACGCTAATTCGAACTAGTTTTTAGTTCTAGACGCGTTAGTTCGAATTAGCTTAGTTCGAATTAACTAATTCGAACTAAGTTAGTTCGAACTAACTTTGTAGTGTAGATGTACCCTCTCCTGCAGATCCAAGGGACTCCAGGGAGAGCCTCGTGGTCTGTCTCCGGGAAGCTGGCACCTGGCCAGCTCGAGTTACCGGTGAAATCGGAAGTTATTTACGCCCTGTCTGCAGCCTACCTTCAACTGCCAGTATGAATAGGTGTGTGTGTGTGTGAATATCATCTTACTGTTAAGAATCGGTGTTAACAAACTAGCTTTAGTGCTGCTGTGTGTGTGTGTGTGTGTGTGTGTGTGTGTGTGTGTGTGTGTGTGTGTGTGTGTGTGTGTGTGAATATCATCTTACTGTTAAGAATCTGTGTTAACAAACTAGCTTTAGTGCTGCTCCAGCTCATGCTTTTTGTCTGGGATATTTCCTTGGCTGGTCCTGGGACCAGCAACTGCTGGTGGGGAAGGGTGATGGGGATTACGATGCTGCTACCAGGGGTAATATCCCCACTGCTGGCTCCTAGGAGGCTGGGTGCAGGACTGGGGCTGCTACATAAAATAGCCAGGCATTCTTTGAAGCATCAAAAATCTGTATAAAAAGCATTGGTTTTTTTGCAAGGGGGGGGGTATGTGCCTGGGTAAAATAGCTGAAGCAAAATGCAGGACAATGTAGCACTTTAAAGACTAACAAGATGGTTTATTAGATGATGAGCTTTCGTGGGCCAGACCCACTTCCTCAGATCAAATAGTGGAAGAAAATAGTCACAACCATATATACCAAAGGATACAATTTTAAAAAATGAACACATATGAAAAGGACAAATCACATTTCAGAACAGGAGGGGAATGCGGGGGGGGGGGGGGGGAGGAAGGAAGGTAACTGTCTGTGAATTGATGATATTAGAGGTGGGGAGAGTGGGATGTTTGTCAGTTAATGGTATTAGAGGTGATAATTGGGGAAGCTATCTTGGTAATGGGTAAGATAGTTTGAGTGTTTGTTCATTCCTTTTTGGAGGGTGTCGA
The DNA here is from genome assembly GCF_049634645.1 of Pelodiscus sinensis. Lineage (NCBI taxonomy): Eukaryota > Metazoa > Chordata > Testudines > Trionychidae > Pelodiscus > Pelodiscus sinensis. Next base: position 9,358,636 of record NC_134742.1, read on the forward strand.
ATTTTAACATGAATGACAGTTCAGAGGATTCCCTTTCAAGTGCAGATGTAAAAGGTCTTTGTAGCAGAATGCAGGTGGTTAAGTCATTGAGAGAGTGTCCTTTCTTGTCTGATATCTGTTTTGTGGGCATTAATCCTTTGGCGAAGTGTCTGAGATGTTTGTCCAATGTCCATAGCACACGGACACTTTCGGCACATGATAGCATAGATTATGCAGGAATATGTGTTCTTGATCTTATAACTCACTTGGTTAGGTCCAATAATGGTATCAGCAGAATGATAAAATATTTCCCTGAATCCAGCCTCCGCTGGCAGCTCACTCCCACAGGTCACATAGAGATGAGCTGTTGTTTCTGGGTGCAGGTTTGAGACAGACCCTAAACAAATAAACACAAACAGACAGGCACTCACACGCCTTCCTTTCCTCCCGCCCTGCTGGGGAGGTGGGCATGGGTGGTCAGTAATGTAGGCAAGGGAAGGTACTACCTTCCCCAAACTGCTTACATGACTGACTGCCTAAGGCTGGGGGTGCCACCAGGGAAGACTAGAACAGATGCTGGGGAAGGCAGTCCAGCTTGGCAGCCTGGCCACTGGCAGGGGGTGTGGGGGAGAAATGGGGCTACAGTGGGGCAGCGCAGCTTGGGAGGGCCAGGCCAGGGGCATTATGCTAGCCCCGTCTCTTCATGTGGCCACGCAGGATTGGGCTGGGGGGGGTGGGCGGAGCTTGGCTTCAGGGGAGGGGCCTGGAGTGGAAGAAGCACGGCTGGTTCTTGCCTTCCCCAGCTGGGCTTTCATCTGATGCCCATGGAAGTGGGGCTGGGCTGGACCATTCAGCAAGGAACACAAGACTCCCAGTTGGCCACAACCTGCTTTGGCAGCCAAACCACTGAGCTGTGGTCTCTGTTATCCCCTCTGCTCCTCCCTGTGAGGGGGTTTCCTTCTATCTCCCACGGGGCAGTGCAAGTCTCCCTTTCTGAACCCCAGCTCCTGCCCCCTCTCCCCATATTTGCCCATCCGGCCTTCTCTTTCCCTTCTCTCACAGCCACGCAGGTCCACACTCCCTGCTCCTTTTGGTCCCTGCACAAATTCTGCCCTCCCCTTTCACCTCCCTGCTTTACGCTCCTTTGCCTGCAGGAGGCAGCCTGTGCTCTCAAGCAAAGGCAGCAACGTCAGGGGATGTGACTGAGCACGTTCTGCTCACTGGAGCATGTTCAGTAACAGCAAAGGAGCCAATTCTCATGGGAAGCAGATTCTGATGCACTGTCATTGCCTGTGAGTAGCAGCCAGATTCTCTGTCCCTCCCCCCGACTTCCAGCCTAGGAATGAGGAGCAGGGACCCCACTGCCACCCTCTAAGGTGTGTGCGTGCACGTGCGCACACACACACACACACACGCAAACACGCACACATGCACACGAGCAGGGGGGAGCTCAGACACCGAACGACCAACTGCACAAAATAATCCTAACAAATCAAACTGTGATTTGAGGGCTAATTTCATGATTTCTTTTGGGGAGGGACAGAGGCTGACTCATGAAAAGCCCCACGGGGCCACTGATATGAGGGGCAACTCAGACTGGACCACAGGGCTTCCCCAGCCTGTGCCAAGCTCTGCCCCAGCCTCTGCAGTCACTGACTCCCTCCTTTGCCAGCACAAGAGTGAATCTGGCCCAACCAGCTCCTGCCTCCATCTACACAATGGCTACATCTAGACTAGCATGATTTTCTGGAAATGCTTTTAACGGAAAAGTTTTCCGTTAAAAGCATTTTCGGAACAGAGTGTCTAGATTGGCACGGACGCTTTTCCGCAAAAGCACTTTTTGCGGAAAAGCGTCCGTGCCAACCTAGATGTGCTTTTCCGCAAAAAACCCCGATCGCCATTTTCACGATCAGGGCTTTTTTGTGGAAAACAAATCTCAGCTGTCTACACTGGCCCTTTTGCGCAAAAGTTTTGTGCAAAAGGGACTTTTGCCCGAACAGGAGCAGCACAGTATTTCTGCAAAAAGCACTGATTTCTGACAGTAGGAAGTCAGTGCTTTTGCGGAAATTCAAGCGGCCAGTGTAGACAGCTGGCAAGTTTTTCCGGAAAAGCAGCCGATTTTCCAGAAAAACTGGCCAGTCTAAACACAGCCAATGATTGTGTTTGTATTTCAGTCCGTATGGGACAAGGCCCCATTGTGCTGAGCTCTGCACAGACACCGAGTAAATAGCCCCAAGGAGCTCACAGTGCAAGGCCCTGAGTCTGGCCAGAGTCAAAGTTCCAGTCACGGCAAAGGAACTAATGTGTGTAACGCTGCTTTGCAGGGCAGCCTTAGCAGGGTCTAGGTTAGGAGATGCTGCAACGGGAGAATGAGAGAAACAAACTGGGGACGGGGGAAGAAGAGGAAACAGGAAATCTTACCCACAGACTATTTCTCAATATGGCCATGCGGCTCAGAGACTGTTGATTGCAGGAAACAGAAGTGCAGGAGTTTAGACTTTTATCAAGCCTCTTCAGAAAGAGCTGAGGGCCTGTATCCCTCTGTAATACCTTGAACATTATTGTGTCAGTTAACAGTGATGAATGTCACAGAAAGAAATCTCATTTGTCCTTTTATTCCCTCCAGGAGCCATGGAGAAGAACTGTGGGAGATCTCTGGCATCACGGACAAAGGGTGAGGTGGCAGGGGCTGTTTATATTTAAATTAAGAGAAAATTCCCGTGGAAACATCTTCACTGAAGAAATTCGAACACAAACTCAAAGATACTAATAACTGGAAATACTATCTCCAACCAGCACCCGAACACTGTATCTTAGCCCATACAAGTCACAGATTTTTATTAACATTCTCTGCATGTGTCTGTCCTTCTGTCTTTTTCTGATTCAGAAATAAAACACAGTTCTATAAGTTAAAATATTCAAGGATATTTAAAGCTGAATCCAATAATCACGATGACGTCAGTGCTGGTTGAGTTTTGGTGGCTTTCTTAGTCTGGGCAGATTCTTAATATGGAAGACCAGGGAATTCTCAAGCATGTTTATCTCAGAATGCTGTTGCATGACCAGCGATCATGTGGTTGCCAAAAGCTTTGCTATATGACCACTGCTGATGGACATAAACTGAATAGGCAACTAGGCCAGATTAAGGACTTATCTAGTGATTGATCTGAGAGATGTTCAGTAGGTAAGAAGGTCACTTCTTTTTGGGGTTTGCCATGACAATATGTTCATTCAGAGTGGGGACCTCGTTACAAATACGGCAGCATGAAATCTCATCTTCCTCCCTTGCACCTCCCAGATGTCCCATCATATGAACTGGAGAGAAAAGGGGGGAACCCCTCATATCACACCTACAGGGTGAGACTCCAGGGGGAGATTTTCTTTATCGAAAGAGAAAATTCCCATGGAAACATTGTAGTGAACGTGGAGATAAATTAACCAATCAAACACACTCCTCTAGCAATAAACACGTTAGGCACTGAGGAGATCCCAAGCTAAAGCCACCCAAACAATTCTGATACCAGCCTCACTGCTCAGTTCATGCGCATGATGAGGAGCAGAAACATTCTGGGCTCGTCTACACTGGCCCCTTTTCTGGAAGGGGCATGTAAATTTCATGAGTCGTAGTAGGGAAATGCCACAAAATGTCCACCGCTTTTTTCCGGCTTTTAAAAAAGCCGGAAAAGAGCGTCTACACTGGCCCCGATCCTCCGGAAAAAGCGCCCTTTTCCGGAGGCTCTTATTCCTACTTTGAATGAGTAGAGTGAGTGTGTCTGCCCCTTGGTTCTTCTCCTATATCCTCCCATTCCTTTGGGTTGGGCTCTTTCTGGCCCTTCCCTTCATACCAGTCACATCTTCATGGGTCAAGGAATGGCTTTCCCTCCAGTGAAACCACAGGCTCCATTCCCCTGGGGGTGGGAAGGGGCTACCTCACACAATTCCACCTCTTCCCCGCCTCTCCCAGGACAAGGCAAGGAGGACCAGCTGAGGGATGGGGGGTTCCCAGGGTGGATAAATCTGTTTCCAGCCTCCTCACTGCACCCACCCAGCAGACTCAGTCTCTTTCCTCTAGCTCTCTCTACTGATCTGTTTCTGGGAGTCAGACAGAGGAATCAGGTGTCCACTCCAGGGGCTCCCTGGGATCCAGGATTCCCCAGCTGGAAAGGGGCTGCTGGAAAGTGTGAGAAATGGTCCCAACCTCTCCCAGGCTGAGCGTGGCCCCTAATGCTCTGATTCTCTTTCCCCAGAGAATGTGACTCTGGACCCAGACCCAGCTCATCCTGTTCCTAATTATCCACAGGAGAATTTTTATTGTGATGATCAGCTCTAAAAAGTAATTATTATTATATGTGACATTTGCTGCAGTTCACAACAAACAAACAAACTCCAAGAAGAGTCCCTTCAAAATCCTTATTGCACTCAGGTGATTTGTGTTATGTGGATATTTTCATCTACTGCTGCTGATACTTCTCTTTTGGCAGGAATGTGGCTGTTTCTTTAAGAGATGACTCATTTCCCCATATCAGAACGGTTATTTCCTCTAGTACTTGCTGTTTCAAACTCAGCATTCTCAGCCGAAGGAGAAAAGCGCATGTACCAGTGTGGAACAAAATGGATTTCTTTAAAAACTGTAAGGAAAAGCTACAATAAAATGCTGCAGCTATTTTACAGCTAGACACAGCTGTGCAAATTGATACAATGGAATGAGCACTGGAATATAAACTATCAGTTACTGGATGAGGATTTTGGAAGGCCAGCTCACATCCTAAAGGTCATAAAACTTCTCAAATCAGGTAAGTGAATCTTGACTGCTCGAAAGCCATTGAGAAAAAGGACTTATTGCATCCATAAGGGCCACTGATTTTTTGTACGACTGTTAATAATACAAAGATTAGATAATCCCATGAGAATTTTTGTTACTTTTTACGTTATACGTACATACAAAATACGTTTCAAATACATTTCAAATCATTCTCATAGTGCAACACCATTTTTATAACACTTTGGCTTCGCTGTTCATTTATACTGTTACTGTGTTTTGTTCATGAGCTCTGGGCCAGATCCTACACTCAGTGAAGGCAAAGAAAGATTTGTAACAAAATAACTTCCTGTATTTAGCATAGTGAAAGAAACATTCAGCTGCAAACCCAACTGCTATTACTATAGAGCCCTGCACAGATACAACATTTATCCGCATCCTTATCTGTATCAATGCTGCAAAACTGAGCCCTGGATAGTCACATCAATGGATGCAGATACCTATGGATATAAAACAGATAACTGCAAATATGCAAGGTTCTAGATAAAAAATGTGTATACATATCTGTATCTGTATCTGCAAAAAGGAGCCACAGATATCCACATCTGCAGATGCAGATACCTGCAGCTATAAAGCAGATATCCATGGATTTGCAGGGCTCTAATTGCAGTTTTTTGCCTTTTGCCACTATTTTTCTTGCTTTTTCCTGGGGTGGAGGAGGGTGCACCGAATCCTTTTGTTTTGAAATCCTTAAGGGGAAGTCCAGTTTTATACAGAATCTGTGGGAATCATGAATGTGCTTGCAGTGAAGCAACTGATTTACGTGTATTGTTGAATAGGGATAAACTTAATCGCTGAACTGGGGACAGACACTTCAAAGTGTTTAGACAAGGGGGACATGTCTACACGCTTAATTTGGTGGGGGGAAGAGGTTGTATGTGTCTGTGTGTACTGATCGACAACAGCTGTTGAGTGATCAATTCATTAAACAGAGATCAGCACAAAAGAAATTGGACATATGGCATTAGTTCTATATGCGGTGGTTAACACCTGATCTTGATAACCTAGTGAAAAGAGACGAAGGACAAGCCTTGCTTCTGGTACAGCAGGTCAGGTCCAGGTTTCTCAGCTCTCAACTGAGAGGTGCAAAGGCTAATGCTAAAAGCTTATTGAAGCTAACTTAGTTTACCTAACAGACTGACCTAAATCTAGATTAAACTAAGGGTGCATCTATACTGCACCCTAAACTCGAAATAAGAGATGCTATTTTATTTCGAAATAGCTTATTTTGAAATTTGGCACGTCTGCACGGCTTGTGTAGACTTTCAGTGTAGACGTATCCTAAGAAACTATTAGAAAAAAAAGTTTAAGGACAAAGTTTAGAGACTAATCTCTAACTCCTCCTGTCCTCCTTTTTTTCTCTATCTCTTCTCCTCTTTTCTCCCTAACACAAGCTCCAGGCACCCTGTTTTATACGTATAAGAGCCTCAGCCCTCCCTCTAGCCCCCATTTTAACTTCCTCATCCACAAATTAATGGGGCCACACTTACTCCATAGGCTGGACACATTTAACATGTTTGTACATATTGATGGCATATACATACATATTCATGCTAAAGGCCCATACGCAGTAATTTCTGTGCTGGGGGGTTGCTTTTTTTTGTAAATGTGGACCACAAGGGTGTGAATGTACCACCTCCCATGGTTCCCCAAGTAAGTGTGCTCCGGCTGCCCAGGTTAAGGCAGGAGCAGCATGTTGCTTGAAGCTCCCGCCCCCATGCTCTGACAGGCTGGGGGAAGGCTGGGTCTGATTAGCCCCATCCCTTTCCCCAGGAGCAAGGCCCTGTCTCTTTGTGGCAGCTTTGTGTTCTTGGCCAGTTAGCATTTTCTCTCCTTTCTCAGAATTTGAATGTACTACAAAGGCCACCTTGAATCCAATTTGCACATGCAGCAATGGGCAGATGCCCACTCTGCATGCACAGTAAGGCCACGTGTATGCAACTAAATAAGATAACTGCATAATAGTCATATACACATAGACGTTCGTATGTGCGATGAAGGTGCATTTCTAGCTTCACTTGGCTGCCAGTGCAAAAGTGAAGGGGGGAGGGGAGACTAGAAAGGAAAAGGTAGCTTTTTGTGTCCAAAATCGTTCACAGCATCTAAAACCTTCCATTCTGAATAATTACAACTTGCTTGCCAACAGGGTTATCTTCTAACTGCTCTTTATTTACTTTCAGCAGGCGCCTAATTCACTAAGTAAACATGATAGTTTCTTGGTGGGATATAAAACCCCTGTGTGGACTTGATTATCTGGTTTTTAAAGTAAAATATTGGAGTATAAAAATATTCTATCTTCCTAAAAGGATTATTAGCTCTCTCTTCACTTCACTTGTTAATTAATTTATGCCAGGCTGGTTCATAGGCTGTGTTCTCTCTTCTGTTTTAGCGGCGAGGAGTCCTGTGGCACCTTATAGACTAACCAAAGGGTTGGAGCATAAGCTTTCGTGGGCAAAAACCCACTTCGTCAGATGCATGTGGCGAAGTGGGTTTTGCCCACGAAAGCTTATGCTCCAACACTTCGGTTAGTCTATAAGGTGACATAGGACTCCTCGCCGCTTTTGCAGATTCAGACTAACATGGCTACCTCTCATACTCTTCTGTTTTAGACACTCATGTCCCAATTCTCATTTGTCCCAGCCCTGATCTTGTGGCACGATTGAGGGGGAAAGTAAGCAGAGAATGTAGCTTTCAGCTTTTGTGTTCCCCCTTTATGAAACAACTGGAGGTGTAGCTAGGTCCTAATGTAAATAAGAGCAGTCACAGGGCTGCTCTAACTCATGCATTGCCTTTCAGGGCACTGGGAATTAGAGAACGCCTGAAATGCTGGGATGCAAAGCCTATGGCAGCACTTGGAACGGTATTCCAATTGTAGTTTGCCACTTTCCAGGAAGACCCCTGCATAGAGGCGCAGGACATTTAGCTCAGTGCTTTGAGCATTGGCCTGCTAAACCCAGGGTTGAGTTAAATCCTGAAGGGAGCCATTTAGGGATCTGGGGCAAATCTGTCAGGGATGGTACTTGGTCCTGCCATGGGAACAGGGGACTGGACTCGATGACCTCTCAAGGTCCCTTTCAGTTCTATGAGATAGGAATAAATTGCCCAGGGAGGTTGTGGAATCCCCATCTGTGGAGATATTTAAGAGTAGGTTAGATAAATGTCTATCAGGGATGGTCTAGACAGTATTTGGTCCTGCCATGAGGGCAGGGGGCTGGACTCGATGACCTCTCAAGGTCCCTTCCAGTCCTAATATTCTATGATTCTATGATTCTATCTCCATATATATACATATATAACTGGGAATTAGGTGCCCACATGATCATTCTGTCTGGCCATCCTAGTGTGGCAGTTGGCTTAGTGGCACTAGATGAGGACTCAGGAGAGCTGAGTGCTGTTCCCAGCCATGCCCTGGCCTGCTAAGTGACCTTGAACAAGTCCCATCACGGTTCCGTGCCTCAGTTTCCCCATCTATAAAATAAGGCTAACAATGCTGCCCGTCTCTGTAAAGCACTCAGAGTGGGAGAGATGAGAAAAGTGCTCTATACAAGCAAGGTATTCTTGTAATAATGAGCCAAGAATCACACAGCCAAGGTGAAATCCATTCCTCAGTGTAAGGGCTGTGGGAGACCTTCACAGGAAGCAACAGAATTCCATTGCAGGGCAAATCTGTGTCAGCAAACCTCTTCTAGTGTCAGCCTGGCCTTAGCTGGCAGGCTCTCAGGGACAGGGAAGCTGACAAGCCGTACGTCAAACCAAATGAATTTTGGCCATTAATTTTGTTGGGAACAGGACCTGCACTTGCATCCCTGAAGCACCCTGTGTCCTGGGCTGTAGCAGTGCAGAGAGAAGTGCTGCGGGGCTAGAGGAGAGAGCCAAGGCATTAGGGCAGCTGCACCTCTAAGAGCACAGTCAGGAAGCTGCTCTGTGCTCCCGCGTTGGTCTGTCACCCCGAGAGGAAAAATAAACCCCCCCTACCTCTCTACCTTCTTTATCCTTTGCACACTTGGCAGCTGGCTCACCCCCCTAGCTAACTGTTACCTCCACTGTCCCTCCCTGTGTGGGGGCAAAACTCCCACACAAGGGATGGGAACACCCCGCCCCTATCAAACGGCAGCTCCACCCCCCCACACCTGATTTTTCCCTTCTAGCCCCTCTTCTGTCTCACCCTAAAGTTACTTGACCCCCTCTGAGGCCGGTTAATTCCTGCCCCCTGCTCACACCCTGCCCATCCCCACCTCCTGCTGTGATTTGTCCTGGAACCTCTTTTTAATGCTTGTAAAGAGCCAGAAGCAGTATCTGAATCCATGTGAGGGCAGCAGTCACAGCAGCTCTGACACTGAGCATGCTCCGTTCCAGTGTGCATGCTCAATACACTCTAAGGCTATGTCTAGACTGCATTGCTTTCTTAGGATATCTCGGGAAAGCAACTCTACATCCAAGGAACGTGTCTGCTTTTCGAAAAAAAAAAATCTGAAAAAGCAGGCACGCTCTTTCAGCAGCCTTGCAAATCTCATTCTACAAGGAATAAGGGATGTATCAAAAGAGCACTTTCTTTCAAAATTTTGCTCCGTGTAGATGCTCCAAATTTTGAAAGAGCCTCTTTCAAAAGTAAATCAGAAAAATATATGCAATGTGCATACCACGAATGGCATATCTATTTCCGATTTAACATTGCAGTGTAGACGTAGACTAAGTAGTGAATTCTGACATATAGTTGCTTCTGTTGCTACACCGGTGTAGGGGAGGAGCTGATTCCCCCTCCCTTTCATAGTTCAGTGGACCATGGGGAACCTTGGGGGGGTGGGGTATCCGCAACATTTGCACACACACACACCCTGGCTGTGTCTACATTGGCACCCTTTTCCAGAAAAGGGATGCTAATGAGACAAGTCGGCATTGCAAATCCGCGGGGGATTTAAATATCCCCCGCAGCATTTGCATGAACATGGCTGCCGCTTTTTTCCGGCTCGGGGTTATGCCGGAGAAAAGCGCCAGTCTAGACGCGATCTTTCGGAAAATAAAATAGGAATAAGAGATCTTCCGGAAAAGGGTTTATTTTCCGAAAGATCGCGTCTAGACTGACGCTTTTCTGCGGCATAACCCCGAGCTGGAAAAAAGCAGCAGCCATGTTCATGCAAATGCCGCGGGGGATATTTAAATCCCCCGCGGATTTGCAATTCCGACTTGTTTCATTAGCATCCCTTTTCCGGAAAAGGGTGCCAATGTAGACACAGCCCCTGTGTGTAAGGGCCTGTGATATTGGATCTTTCTCACCTACATTATTTCTATGTTATTTTTGTTCTGCTTGTGGTGTAGTTGTTATATTTGAGGGTATTTTTGGAAGCCCCTATTCCATGAAAAGTCACTGTATCTTATCACCACCTATCCAGGTGAAAGGTTCTAAACATATGCAAGTTGTCTTTTGAGCTCTGTCTACTCAGCAGTGTTAGTTTGAAATAACGGACGTAGGGTTACCAGATGGTTTAAAAGAAATACCGGACACACTTGATCTCAGATGCAGTGGTGGGGTGGGGAAACCGGCTGGGAGGGGAGCAGGGCTGGCCGGGAAGGGGACAGGGGGAGTGGGGCTGGCCAGGGGAGAAGCAAGGGGGAATGGCCAGCGGAAAGCAGGGCTGGCCAGGAGGGGGTCGGGGAGAGCGGGGCTGGCCAGGGGGAACTGGCCGCCAGGAAGCAGAGCTGGCTGGGGAGGGGGAGCAGGACTGTCCAGGGGGGAAAAAACCACTGGGGAATGGGGCTGGCCAGCAGGGGAGCGGGAGGGAGGGAACCAGCCGCCAGGGATCGGGGCAGATCCCGAGGTGCTGCCTGTCCCACGCATGGTCCCGGTGGGGTGCACAAGTGAGTGTGGCCCCGGGGATTCTATCTCGCCCTGCCCCCATGCTCACCCCCCTCCTCTCTACTGCGTAGTTGCGTACTGCCTGGCTGGTAGACACGCTCACGTAGTGTGAACGTATCTCCCAGCCAGGCAGTACGCAACTATGTACTGATACTCATGATACTAATAAAAACTTAATTAACTTAATTTGTTTCCCAGACAGAAAGCTCAAATACTGGACTGTCCAGTTCAAATCCAGATACCTGGCAACCCTAAACTGACATTAACAAAGCCCATGTCTTCACTACAAGAAGTTATTTTGACATAATGTTGACATAACGTCAAACTGGAAGCCTTCTTACTCCGACTCCTGTAACCCTGTGGCGGAGTAAGGGAAGTCGGAGGAAGAGTGCTCTTTCTTGGACTTCCTGCTGTGTAGACAGCAGCAAAAGCCAAAATAAACTATTTCAGCTTAATCTACACAATTGACGTTGCTCAAGTTGCATAGCTTACTTCGGCTTTAGCCCTGATCTGTAGACATGCCCTTGCTTTTGGAGCGAAAGGTCCCAGACATCTGTAAGCTAACTGTGCTATCTGGATGAAAGGTCCCAGACAAATATACTAACTTGCCTTAACAAAAAACAGGACTATGTAGCACTTTAAAGACTAACAAGATGGTTTATTAGGTGATGAGCTTTCGTGGCCAGACCCCCTTCCTCAGATCAAATAGTGGAAGAAAATTGTCACAACCATATATACCAAAGGATACAATCAAATAAAATGAACACGTATGAAAAGGACAAATCAAATTTCAGAACAGAAGGGGGATGGTGGGTGGGGGAAGGTAAATGTCTGTGAGCTAATGATATTAGAGGTGATAATTGGGGAAGCTATCTTTTATCACTTCTAATATCATTAGCTCACAGACATTTACCTTCCCCCCCACCCCATCCCGCTTCTGTTCTGAAATTCGATTTGTCCTTTTCATATGTGTTCATTTTTTTGTAATCGTATTCTTTGGTATATATGGTTGTAACAATTTTCTTCCACTATTTGATCTGAGGAAGTGGGTCTGGTCCATGAAAGCTCATCACCTAATAAGCCATCTTGTTAGTCTTAAAGTGCTACATAGTCCTGTTTTGTGTTCCAGCTACACCAGACTAACACGGCTACATTTCTATCACTAATTTGCCTTAGTTTAACATACAGGATATGTCCTGTGGGTTTCTTACGTTACAGCCAAATTAGTTTGATATAAACCACTATAATAAAACAAATGAGCCATAAGAAAGCATATAGCTACCTATAGGCAAGCAAACAGGTTAGCTCTAGTCTATAGGCTACATTTTAGTCCCAGACACTACAGTCTCTTTGACTCTGGAGGACTCCTGTCTAACCAGCCCTCTGCTTCCTCAACTCTGCAACCCACTCACACTCATCACTCCTCTCTGCAGCCCCAGAGATGGGAGGGGGAGGGGGAAGAACCCCTTGGGTTGCAGGACGGGCTGAGGGGCCCTAAGGGGCAGATATGGGGACTGCACAAGGCAGTGATGTGGGGTTGAGGCAGAACTGACAGGTGGAGGTAGGGGTTGGATGGGGGGCAGAACCAACAGCCAGGCTGGGGACAGGAAAAGGTGCTTCATTTGGCGAAGTGACAAATTTATGGTCAAATACACTGCTTTGCAGGTTATTTGCATAGCAGAATGTTACATGAGACTCTTCCAGCTTGTTGAATTAGCAATTTCTCTCTTGCATATTATTCAAGAACAGAGCACCCTATCCTGTTTTCCGGGGAGATCTGTAACAAATAACTTCTTATATTTTTAATACAGGTAATTAATTTACTGCACAAAACCAGCTGCCGACAGTCTAGTTTTCTGCCTGCTGTCATTGCAGTTTTCAGTCTCCTGACTGTGGGAATGAATTCTTTTGCTTTTGTAAAAAATAAAATCATGCTCAGGATCAATCAGAGCAGAAAACTGCAGCTTGTTCTCTTCCTGAAATCAGTGGGAATGAAGCATGTGCCGAAAGCTGATTGTGTGTTCAAAAATGTCACTGAGTAGGGACTTCAGGCCATACTTAAAAAAAAATTAAAAACGAGTATTCCTGTGACACCTTAGAACAGGGCCACTCAACTTTGGAAGCCCTGGGGGCTGCAAAGATACTCACAGCACATGCAGAGGGCCACAACTTAAGGCTGTGTCTACACTGGGCCACTTATTCCGGAAAAGCAGCTGCTTTTCCGGAATAAGTTGCCAGCTGTCTACACTGGCCTCTTGAATTTCCGGAAAAGCACTGACGATCTACTGTAAGAAATCAGCTGCTTTTCCGGAAAAACTATGCTGCTCCCACTCGGGCAAAAGTCCTTTTTCTGGAAAACTGTTCCGGAAAAGGGCCAGTGTAGACAGCACAGTAGTCTTTTCCGCAAAAAAGCCCCGATGGCGAAAATGGCGATCGGGGCTTTTTTTCCAGAAAAGTGCGTCTACATTGGCCACGGACGCTTTTCCGGAACAAGGGCTTTTCCGGAAAAGCATCCTGCCAATGTAGACGCTCTTTTTCCAGAAATACTTATAATGGAAAACTGTTCCGTTTTAAGCATTTCCGGAAAATCATGCCAGTGTAGACGTAGCCCATAATGTCTTCCTGGTTAAAATGCCATTTAAGGGGCAATAAGAGGAAACTTATAGGAGTTCAGTGATTCAAAAATGGTACTAGTGTGGTGAAATTATATTTTAAGGTTTTGTTTTGTTTCAAATATTTTGCTTATTTTTCAATTTTAACTATGTATTATTGAACAAAAATTAGATTCTAGTTTTTCTTTTTTAATATTTGCTCCCTTTTCTCCTGTAACCCTTCTGGCAGGTAGTGCCTGCAGCAGCTAGGGCTGAGTTCAATATCTAGGGGTTCCTCTCCATCCATCCCAGACAGAATTGGCGTACGCCCCCACCTAGTCACCTCCTCTGGTTGCCTCTGAGGGGCGATGCTCCCCCACTCGCATTCACAGAGTCTGAGTGTAAAAAGAAAACCTTTAATAAAAGGAGGGAAGTAACATGGTATTAATTTGGGAAAATACCACAGAGTTCATAGGCAAAACCACAAGTAAATGTCCCATCCCTAGTAGGCTTGGCAAAGTCCTTTTCCTATCAGGTACTTAAGTCCAGCAATGTAAACCCTGGCTCCCATCCCCCGTCCTGATTTTCCCCTACATGCCCCTTCTGCCTCACTCTAGTGACTTGATCCCCCATGCCAGTAGGGGTGTGTCTAAACGACACGGCTCCGTCGATGGAGCCATGTAGATTAGGCTGATCGGCAAAGGGAAATGAAGCTGTGATTTAAATAATCGCGGCTTCATTTAAATTTACATGGCTGCCGCGCTGAGCTGACAAACAGCTGATCAGCTGTTTGTCGGCTCAGCGCACTAGTCTGGACGCTCCCGCGCCGACCTGAAAGCCCTTTATCGACCTCCCCGTTATGCCTCGTAGGATGAGGTTTACCAGGGAGGTCGATAAAAGGCTTTCATTTCGACAGGGGAGCGTCCAGAATAGCGCGCTGAGCCGACAAACAGCTGATCAGCTGTTTGTCAGCTCAGCGCGGCAGCCATGTAAATTTAAATGAAGCCGCGATTATTTAAATCACAGCTTCATTTCCCTTTGCCGATCAGCCTAATCTACATGGCTCCATCGACGGAGCCATAGGCTGTGTCTAGACTGACCACTTTTTCCGCAAAAGCACTGACGATCTCATGTTTTCCGAAAAAGTTTTGCGCAAAATGGCCAGTGTAGACAGCAGAGATTTCTTTTCCGCAAAAAAACCCCGATCGCGAAAATGGCGATCGGGGCTTTTTTGTGGAAAAGCGCATCTAGATTGGCCACAGACGCTTTTCCGCAAAAAGTGCTTTTGTGGAAAAGCGTCCTGCCAATCTAGACGTGCTTTTCCAAAAATGCTTTTAACGGAAAACTTTTCTGTTAAAAGCATTTCTGGAAAATCATGCCAGTGTAGACATAGCCATGTAGTTTAGACACACCCTAAATGTCTGCCCTCTGCTCAGCCCCTGGCCACCCCATTCCTCCGTTTTGCCCCCTTTTTTCCCTTTTTAATCCCTGTCAAAAGCCGCTAGCAGATGGGCAGGGACTGGACTCGATGACCTCCCTTCCAGTTCTAGTGTTCTGTGATTTTATGATTATGATTATTATAGAAAATGTGGGCAAGATGAAGGGCAGTGGCTTCAGCAGAACTACTGAGCATGCTCACTTACCCTAAAATCTCCCTAAGTAGCCTAGTCTGCTAGGGAGGAGCTCTCTATGAACCAGTTGCCCCAGGGTGCTCCCGGTGGCGCTGTTGCCAGTCCCTGCTTAGGATAGAGGGAAGCTGCTGCCAGACCCAGGGTTTGCAGGGGATGGGGCAGCCACATTTGGGGAGACAGAGAGGGACTGAAGGGGGTGAGAGGACTATGAGAGCCAGGAGGCAGTGAGGGAGGAGCATTCCCCCCCAGTTCAGGTCAGATTCACTAAGGGAAAATTGATTCAAGTCTGGTTCCAATTCAGTTCAAAGTTCTGGTGCTCTGGGTCTGGATCAGTTCTGGAGAGTCCAGCTGGGCGAATGGAATCTGCATCTGCTGGGCTTTCTTTGGGGGGCTGTGGGGCAGCCCAGGGGGGCTCAGGCATGGGGAGGGGTCCCTGGTTACGGTGCAGGCAGAGGAGGCTGGTGTCTGTCTCTGCTCAGGGTACAGAGCCCTAGAGCTGGCTGAGTTTCCTGGGTCAGATGCTGCTGCCTCCGACGTCATGATCTGGGAGCCCAGACTGAGCTCGGAGACGTCTGTAGCAGGGAGACGTTCACTGCAGCCCCTCTGTGCCCACCCTGGGTGGGGACGTCCCCGGTGCCTGTTACTCGCCCCTTGGGGCAGCCCCAGGCTCTGCTGGCATCAGCTCCAGGTGACGGGGAAAGAACTGGGGGACAAAGCTTGGGAGGGGCAGGAAAGTGACTCGGCGAAACCTGCCTCTTCCAGCCTGAGTTTGTGCAGGGGGAGGGGAGTCCTTGTGTGTCTGCGGGTCTCAGAGCTGCTGCCCTTACTGACACTGCCAGGCTCCCACTGGATAACAAATGCCCATGGGCACCGGGCTGGCACCAACGCTCCCAGCAGAGGGGAGAGGGCAGCAGGCAGGAGGCAGGAAGGGGAATGGGGAGACCAGACGGGCAGCAGGAGCAGGAAGTAGGGAGAGAGGGTCCCAGCCCCCCAAACCTGCCCAGACCCATTCACTGTCACCCTGGGCAGACTGATTGGGGCAGGGAAAAGCCAGTTCCTGCCCCTCCCAGTCCCCATGTGAGGGGGGAGGGATGGGCGATGCCCTCAGGGACAATGTGAGGGAATCCTCCAGAGCCGTAGGTTTGGAATTTCTGCTCTTTTCTAGCGTTTGTCTCAGGGACTCTGTCCCAGGGAGGGTGTGAAAGTGCTTAGTGGGCTCAGCCAGTGTTGTAAGTACACAACTGAGGGTTTCCAAGAACCTCTGTCTTCAGGGAGAGAGCTTGGGGCAGCTGCAGAGGAGTAGGGAAGGGGGGACGGAGGGGGACAATTGCCCCCAGGCGCCACACTAGGGGGGTGCCGGGCTGGAGTGAGAGTGAGCACACGCTGCGCAGGCTCACCTGGTATGGACGGCGAGTTATATGGGCATTTCCCCCCCCCCCCCCGGTCCCGGCCCATCCCTGCATGCGCAATGTTCAGTTGGCTCCCCCTTGCCCGCGCACGCTGCCGGCTGCTGCTGCCGCCATGTGCAGTGTTTGCAGGAGAGCGGGGAGGATGCCTGGGCGTGACGTGATGTCTTGGCCCGGGACTTTAAAACTGCTAGGCTCTATGTTCCGCTGTGCAGCCTAGCTCCGGGTTCAGAGTTTGGGGACTTCTGGAGCCCAAGCATAGACTCCTGCCCCGCAAAGTAGAAGGTAAGGGAGGGGGAAAACTAGGGGGAAGGGTTGGGAGAGGAAGGGGATTGTGCGAGGGGAGGGTGAGGAATTGGGGGGCAGCAGGCACCAGGGGAGATGATGGAGCAAGGAGAGGAGACGCGGTAGCAGAGAGAAAAGGGAACGGTTTATAAAATATTTTTAATAACTTGGTATGCTGCCCACGGCCAGTTTGTTTGCACCCCGCAGTGCAGTTTGGGTTTGTGTGGGGATCATCATGTGGCCGGCGAGTTGGAACCAAAACAAAAAAGCAGTCAGTGTAATGATCTTCTGTTGAGATGCGTTTTAGTAGTTAAATTCTTGGACTGTCATTGCTCATGAAAAGTGCTGTCATGGGTAGAAATCGGGTAAATGTTGCATTTTATTAATATCAGCAGAACTGACTTAAATGGGGCCTGTGTGTTGTATAGTCTTGCCTTAATCTTTGTATCCGTGCCTGTCCGTGTGAGAGAAGCTATTTGTATATTTGCTTGCATATGCAACCACACTTAAGTTGAAGCCCTCAGCATGGTCTGTAAGTATCAGTGTGGCCCCTGGGGCTTCCAAAGTTGAGTTGCCCTAGCTCATCCCTGACAGGTGTCTGTCTAACCTGGTCTTAAATATCTCCAGTGATGGAGATTCTGCAATCTCACTAGGCACTTTATTCCAGTGTTTAACCACCCTGACAGGCAGGAAATTTTTCCTAAAGTCCAACCTAAACCCCCTTTGCTGCAATTTAAGCCCTTTGCTTCTCATCCTAACCTCAGAGGCCAAGCAGAACAATTTTTCTTCCTCCTCCTTATGACACTCTTTTAGGGTATGTCTATACTAGCCCCCTTGTTCGAACTAGGGAGGCTCATGTAGGCATTCGAACTTGCAAATGAAGCCCGGGATTTAAATATCCCGCGTTTGATTTACATTTTCCCATCCGGTCGCCATTTTTAAATGCCACTAGTCTGGACTAACTGCCCGCTGCTACACGCGGCAGTTAAACGGTAATTCAAACTAAGTCCTTAGTTCGAATGACCTGTTACACCTCATTCCAAGAGGAGTGACAGGTAATTCGAACTAAGGACTTAGTTCGAATAACCGTTTAACTGCCACGTGTAGCTGCTGGCAGTTAGTCCGGACTAACTTAGAATCATAGAATCATAGAATAATAGGACTGGAAGGGACCTCGAGAGGTCATCGAGTCTAGCCCCCCGCCCTCAAGGCAGGATCAAGCTCCGTCTACACCATCCCTGACAGATGTCTATCTAACCTGTTCTTAAATATCCCCAGAGAGGGAGATTCCACCACCTCCCTTGGCAATTTATTCCAATATTTGACCACCCTGACAGTTAGGAATTTTTTCCTAATGTCCAATCTAAACCTCCCCTGCTGCACTTTAAGCCCATTACTCCTTGTCCTGTCCTCAGAAACCAAGAGGAACAAATTTTCGTCTTCCTCCTTGTGACACCCTTTTAGATATTTGAAAACCGCTATCATGTCCCTTTTCGGTCTTCTCTTTTCCAAAATAAACAAGGACAATTTCTTCAGCCTTGCCTCATATCTCATGTTCTCTAGACCTTTCATCATTTGTGTTGATCTTCTCTGGACTTTCTCCAGTTTCTCCACGTTTCCTGAAATGTAGCGCCCAGAACTGGACATGATACTTCAGCTAGGGCCTAATGTAGATGGCCCATTCCCTGCCTAGGGAACGTGAGACTGGGCAGGTTCATTTCCAGGCCTCCTGTTTATTCTTTTCCTAAGCCAGGAGGGCACAGTAGTTCTGATGGGGGTTCTGCAGGAAGGCAGCCCGCACTGCCCCCTGCCTGAAACCTTGTGCAGGTGTTAAACAGCTGTCCGGCCCACCCTAGAGTTGACTGCATTGCAGCGTGCCTGAAGCAACACAGCACCAGCAATGGACAGGGGAATGGCTCCCGGGCATGGCTTGCTCATGACTGCTTCAGTCTCGTTGGATGGGCCTCAGCCTCTTTCCTTCCACTCCCCCGCTTTGCAATGGGGCTGTAGACTCTGGGGGAGAGGGTGGAGGCAGGCAGAGGTGTCTCCCTGCAGCAGATGTGGACACGTCTCTGTATTAATCATTCTCTCGTTGAAGTTTTTAGCTTTGTAGTGAGTCCTTTTACATAGAAACTTTGTATTACGTCTTGGTAGAATAGTCCTAGGACAAGTGAGGCAGAGACTGTCCCTGTGGGGTGAATGAGGTGGGAATGGAGAAGGCGGAAGGTGAGCACCTCTGGGCAGTTGCAAAGGTTGGAGCGGGGATGGAAGGCAGATCCAAGATCAATGAGCCCTGGGAAGTGGCTCTATTGAAAGGAGACTGGGCCTGTGGATGCCTTGGGGGTCAGCAGCAAGGGCCTGCTTTGGGAAGCCCCCTCTTTGGAGGTGAGTGTGGCAGCATTGAGACACCACCCAGAAGCAGGCAGATACATGGGACGGCTCTCACAGATCTTACACACGCATAAGATGATAGATCTGCAGGAGGGGGGGCAGTGGCGTAGCGAGGGGGCCGGAGGAGTCAGTTGCCCCTGGGCACCATGCTAGGGAGGTGCCAATTTAATCCCATTCTGCTCCTGCCGTCATCCCTCAGCTCATCCCTCACGTGCTCCTACTCTGCCTGCCATGGGCAGCTGGAGCCTCCTCCCTGCCTCTCTACTCCAAGCCCGACCCTCCTCCATCTCCACTGGCAGGTTAGTGCATGCGGGAGCCCGGCCCCAAACTGTAGGGGATGGGGGAAGATGCGGTACAAGTTCCCCTCAGCTGTGCACCATGTTCAGGGCCGTGCCCCATGGCGGCGGGGAGGCGGAGGGCGGGGGAAGGCGCAAATTTGTCCTTTGCCTCCGGGTGCATAACACTCTCGCTACGCCTCTGGGCAGCTGGGGTGTGAAATGGACCCAACCTCCTTTGGAAACCTCTCTGCCTGACAGGATGAAGACTCACGTCTACACTTTGCTCCAGAGGAGACAGGACAGGGAAATGGCTGCGGTGGAGTCGGCTCAGGTAGGGGATTTTGTGGGCAGCTGCAGGGGGGTTATTGTAGAGGGGGAAGGGGCAGGAAATACAGAGGGTGAGGCAGAGAGGGGGCCGGGTGGGATAAACTTGCTGGAACATGCTCAGCGTAGGGCCCGACTGTCTGAACAGGCCCATTGGGGGCAGGGAAGGAACATTCTCCCTGTTCTAAAACTCCCCAGGGACAGAGCTGGGAAAAGTGAGCAGAGTCTCCATTGGTCCATCAGTGGCTATTCGCCAGGATGGGCGGGGAGGGTGTCCCGAGCCTCTGTTTGCCAGAAGCTGGGAAAGGAGATGGAGCCCTTGATGATTCCCTGTTCTGTTCATTCCCTCTGGGGCACCTGCATTGGCCCCTGTGGGCAGACAGGACACTGGGCCAGGGGGGCCTTTGGTCTGACCCAGCCGGGCCGTTCCTATTGTATTTTTCTCACGCTGGAGACAGAGCTCACTAGCCAGAGGCTGCCGTGAAATAGACAGGTGCTGGGATTCCTGTCCCTGTCGCCTCTGCAGAGCTCTGCTCCCCCCTCAGCCTGTGGCTGGCAGGTGGGTGGATGAGAAGACCCAGCCCTGCTCCATCTGCTGGGAGGCACAAGGAGCTCTCTCCCCTCTCTCTTCCCTGGAGCCTTCTGGCCTCTCTGGGCAGGGCAGGGCGGGATTCTGCTCCTCTGGCCTCCTCCTTTGTGACGAGTGGGGCTGTGGCTGGGGGGCTCCTGTTGTTGCAGATGCAGGTGACCTTCGAGGAGGTGGCTGTGTATTTCACCCCGGGGCAGGGGGCGCTGCTGGGCCCCGCTCAGAGAGCCCTCTACAGGGACGTCATGCAGGAGAACTACGAGGCGGTGACCTCGCTGGGTAAGGATTCCCGTCCCCTCAGCTGATCAGCTGTTTGTCGGCTCATCGCGCTAGTCTGGACGCTCCCCTGTCGACATGAGAGCCCTTTATCGACTTCCCCGGTAAACCTCATCCTACGAGGCATAATGGGGAGGTCGATAAAGGGCTTTCTCGTTGGCGCGGGAGCGTCCAGACAAGCGAGCTGAACCGACAAGCAGCAGATCAGCTGTTTGTCGGCTCAGCGCGGCAGCCATTTAAATTTAAATGAAGCCGCGATTATTTAAATTGTGGCTTCATTTCCCTTTGCCGATCAGCCTAATCTACATGGCTCCATCAATGGAGCCATGTAGTTTAGACACACCCAGGGATACAGCGTAGAACAGATTTGTTAGCACAGGAGCCAGGAGCCATCTGTAGAATCCTTCTTGGGGAGATGGGGGCCCAGAGCCAAGGGCCCTGCCCCCCATCTCTGCCCTTCAA
Organism: Pelodiscus sinensis; assembly: GCF_049634645.1. Lineage (NCBI taxonomy): Eukaryota > Metazoa > Chordata > Testudines > Trionychidae > Pelodiscus > Pelodiscus sinensis. The sequence goes on from NC_134742.1 coordinate 9,379,518, forward strand.
GCCAGCAATTCTCACTTCCACCTTCCACAGTTTGTCCCTGGCTGTAGCAGACTCGTCACAAACCTTTGTCCTGCTTCAGAGGCAAAAGGTGTCACCTGCTCAGACACCCCTCCTACGCTCAGGTTACCATGAGCCTGGGCCATTGTGAACATACTGGCCTGGGCATCGTTCCTCATTGGGTCACCCCCAAATTCCCATCCCCATCTAGATAGTGGTGCAGGGCCCAGGGAAGTTGAGGCACACACATGGGATTACTACAGGGCAGTAGAAATCGCATGCAACATAACAAAGGGAACAGAGTGAATACAATCCCCATTTTATCACATCTCCCACCCCATTCCTGCCCAGAGGTCTGCTGCTGTCAAAATGTCTGAGTTACCGCAGTCCCATGTCAGATCAGCGTGACCTCAGGGAATGTGCCATGTGACACATACTCTGCCAAGACTCAATGAGCCTTCACCTTGTCTGATTTCCCCCTTGCACAGGATTCCCCATTCCCAAACCTGACCTGATCGCCCGGCTGGAACGAGGGGAAGAGCCGTGGGTGCCAGATCTCCAGCCCTCCAAAGAAATTGAGATCCTGAGAGGCACTCGCACAGGTGAGGAGTCAGAAAAAACTGACACAGAAACCTTCCAGCGATTGCAGGAAAAAATCTGGGACTCCCAAAAATGAGCCATCAATGACAGCCCTCACTTCTGCCCCATGTCCCCCAAGTAGGGCTGCAGGTGTCATTCTGGCAACTACCTGTCACAACTCCTCAGCCATCATCTCAGCTGTCAGGAGTTTGCTCCCTATGTTTCTTTCCCTGGGGCTATGTCTAGACTGGCCCGATTTTCCGCAAATGCTTTTAATGGAAAAGTTTTTCCATTAAAAGCATTTGTGGAAAAGAGCGTCTAGATAGGCACGGACGCTTTTGAGCAAAAGCAATTTTGCGGAAAAGCGTCCGTGTCAATCTAGACGCAGTTTTGTGCAAGAAAGCCCCGATCACCATTTTCGCCATCGGGGCTTTTTTGCGCAAAACAGTTTTTAGCTGTCTACACTGGCCCTCTTGTCCAAAAGCATTTGTGTAAGAGGGCTTTTCCCCGAGTGGGAGAAGCATAGTATTTGCGCAAGAACACTGACAATCTTAGGTTAGATCGTCAGTGTTCTTGCGCAAATTCAAGCGGCCAATGTAGACAACTGGCAAGTTTTTCCGCAAAAGTGGTTACTTTTGTGGAAAAACTCACCAGTCTAGACTGGGAGTGTTTGGGTCGGGTCTGGATGCAGAATCCAATGTCTCAGTCTCCACAACTATTATTTTGTTGTGCTTTCTGCCTTTGCCATTCCCTTGTCAGTCCTTTCTCCCCAGCACAGACAGTGACTCCTGCTTGGATTCTCCCTGTCTCCCAGCAGGTGCTAGGACAGTGAGGGGGAACAACAAGGCAAATCAACAGCAGGAAGACCCTGGAACTGTAAAACCACAGGGAACATTTTTCAAAGGAGCTGAAGATGATTTTTCCCAGTGTATGGAACAGGGAGAGGCTTGGAGAAAGCAACACAGGGCAGAGAGGCAGCTGGAGAACAACCCAAGCAAGAGAGTGGAGGAATCCCTTGAATTTGGGGGACGATCCAAGGAAACTCCAGGCCAGCAGCCAAATCACAATGGAAAGAAACCCTTTGAATGCTCAGACTGTGGGAAAAGATTCAATGAGAAGTCAGGCCCTATTCTGCCTCAGAGAGGGCACACGGGAGAGAGATTCTGCAAGTGCCTAGAGTGTGGAAAAAGTTTGAACGAGCTGTCATCCCATATTGAACATGAGAATATCCACATGAGAGAGAAATCCCATAAATGCTTTGAGTGTGGGAAAAGCTTCACTTTGAGATCAAACCTTAGTAGACACCAGAAAACCCACAGTGGAGAGCGGCCATATAGATGCTTGGAATGTGGGAAAAGCTTGAGTCAGAGGTCAAACCTTAATGCTCATCAGAGGATCCACACAGGAGTGAGGCCATATAAATGCCATGAGTGTGGGAAAGGTTTCACTGTACGATCAGCCCTTACTGTCCATGAGAGAACCCACACGGGAGAGAGGCCATATAAATGCCAGGAATGTGGGAAAGATTTCACTGGCCAATCAGCCCTTATTGCCCATGAGAGAATCCACACGGGCGAGAGACCATATAAATGCAAAGAGTGTGGGAAAGGTTTCACTGTACAATCAGCCCTGACAGTCCATGAGAGAACCCACACGGGAGAGAGACCATATAAATGCCTTGAGTGTGGGAAGAGCTTCCGTCAGTATTCATACTTTATTGTCCATCAGAGAGTGCACACAGGAGAGAGGCCATATAAATGCAACGAGTGTGGGAAAGGTTTCACTGTCCAATCAGTCCTTACTGTCCATGAGAGAACCCACACGGGAGAGAGACCATTTAAGTGCCTTGACTGTGGGAAAGGTTTCACTGACCAATCAGCCCTTATTGTCCATGAGAGAATCCACACAGGAGAGAGACCGTATAAATGCCTGGACTGTGGGAAAGGCTTCAGGAACTCCTCACACCTTACTAGACATCAGAGAATCCACACAAGTCCTGCGTCAGCAAATCCCCCAAGGAAAAAAACCTCTCAGATTTCATTGTCGTGTAGGTAAAACACTTCTGTTAGAGCTTGGGCACCAGAGACCACTCCACTCCTGAGGGAAATTCTCTCTGTTTCCTGCCTAATTCCCACTCACAGATGAGAGGCATTTGGCTCCCAGAGATCCAGCTATCCAGCGCCGGATCAACTGGTCAATGACCCTCTGGTTCTGCCTGGTCTGAGCAAATGTCAGTGGGCGGAGGGGGGGGGAGAGGAAAACCCCCAATCACCCTTCTACTGGCTACAGCCCTGGCGTCTGAGCTGATGACCTACAAGAGGGAGAAGGAAGAGATGCAAACTCCTCCTGATTAGGGATGTGAGCGACTAGTCAACTAATAAGAGGAGCACAGGGGTATCGTTCAGTCAGGTTCGTTCTCTGTCAGGGTTCCTGGGTCCACTCAAATGGGTTCCTGACTGGTTCTCTACTCCATCAATGATGATAAACTTTCAGCGGTGTGTGTGTGTGTGTGTGCTCCCCTGTCTAACACGTTGACCCTGTGCACGTAAGTCAGCACAGCCGACTCCCAGAGAGCCCGCAGAGACCACAAATCAGATAAAGATCAAAATCACCCGAGCAGGTTTATTGCCAAATGACACACACTTATCATTGTCAGCAGACAGACTCGCTGCTGTGCCGCTACACCTCATGTAAGCTGTGACCATGTGCTAACACTCATTAATGCTGTAGCGCCCGCTCCCAGCATGGTCAGCCGGCGATCACCCTTTGCAGTGCTCTTTTATAGACATGTGCAAACAAATTACATCCCTTCTGACATACCAGGTTGTCATGCTCTGTTACCGGGTTACCACCCCTCACCTTGCAGAAGCAGGGGCTAACTTACTATCCTTCATGCTGTCAACTTATTATCTATCATGCTGTCAATTTTGACCTGGTCCTGAACCTAGGGCAGTATGTACGTTAGTTCTTGGGGAGTCAGTTGGTACCAAAATGTTTCTTATTGAGATATTCTGCTACTCCCCTCTAGCTGGTAGCCTGTACTTGATCCTTGTTACTGGTGTCTCCCTATTGTGGTATTGGTACTGTGATTTGGCCTTTGTGGAACTGCTGATAGCAACACACTCCTACTAGGGCAGGGATGTCCAAACTTTTTTCAAAGAGGGCCAGATTTGATGAAGTGAACATGCGTGAGGGCCGACCATTTTGCCTGACATTCTTTGAACCATTAAAATTGAATGCAAATTAACTATTTTATGCAAAGTTTATTGCAAACGGCATACTTTTCATTTCGTCACATGGGTGACAAATCTAAACAGGTGTTAAATCACTCTGCCTTTCATATCTGAAGGCCAGATGAAAAAAAAATCCAGGAAGCTGAAATATATGTCAGGAACATTGTAAAGTACATTACATATTATTGGTAATAAAGGTTGTCTGTCAACTTTTAAGTTCAAAAAATATGAACAGGAACATAACACCAAGTACTGTATACATGTTGGCTGTGTCTACACTGGCATGAATTTCCGTAAATGCTTAAAATGGAATACTATTCCGTTTTCAATTTTTCCGGAAAAGGAGCGTCTACATTGGCAGGCTGCTTTTCCGGAAAAGCCCTTTTTCCGGAAAAGCGTCTGTGGCCAATGTAGATGCGCTTCTCCGGAAAAGAGCCCCGATCGCCATTTTCGCGATCGGGGCTTTTTTCCGGAAAAGACTACTGGGCTGTCTACACTGGCCCTTTTCCGGAACAGTGTTCCGGAATAAGGACTTATGCCCGAGCGGGAGCAGAATAGTTTTTCCGGAATAGCGGCTGATTTTGTACAGTAGAGCATCGTTGCTTTTCCGGAAATTCAAGGGCCAGTGTAGACAGCTCGCAGCTTATTCCGGAAAAGCGGCTGATTTTGCGGAATAAGTGGCCCAGTGTAGACACACCCATGCTGTTACATCCCTTCCAAAAGGAGAAGAAAATCTTCCTGGCCACTTGTCAGCTAATTTATCTCCTTGCAGGGTCTTTGCCTGCCTTAAATGGTCACAGATCCTAAAACTGGATATTTCTCGTTCACACCTCACACACATTCCACAGGTTTAGACATCCATAAGTCTAAAATAAATCCAGCTTCCTAGCCTTGAATACCAAGCCGTTGCATTGTCTAACATACTAAAGATAACATACCAAGGGCATGATAAAAAAAAAAGCCTAACACAAATTGAAACTAAGAACGCCAAGGTCAGGGAAGAGGAAGAAGCAGAGGAGTGTGTCTGGTCAGCTAAACACCAGGGAAGGGGGAGGGGAGTCGTGTCCGATTGGGAACATCGGCAGCCTCTCCAGTTCCCTCATTCCTCTAACTGGGGAAATGCAGGTGCATACACAGAGTGAGGGAGAGAAAGTGAGTGCGTCCTAATGCTCCCCATGCAATGAGAAAAGAAAATAGACACCAGTGAAGAGGAGGGAGGGGGGTCATGTCCGACTGGTTATACCAGGCTGCGTGCAGGGCAGCAGTTTCTAACTTATTCCCACAAGGAACAGCTCAGGTGTGCGTGTGGGTTAGGGGAGCATTCCTGGACTGCTAAGAAGAGGGAGCTCCTTCTACAGCAGCACTATTTTAAATGCTGATAATGATTGTCTATGAGAGGGGAAAACAACTGTGACGGGCCGGGCCGGGTCTGGGCACAGCTGAGAGCATCCACTCAGAGCAAATTGCTCAAATTCGGGGCTCCTTACTGCCCCTGAATGGAGGCCCTTCCCAAATAGCCCACAAACCAGTCACACCGAGCGCTTCAGCTGCCTACCTGGCCAGCCAGAAGCCTCACGAGCAAAACCCCTCAGATACACCAGCTGTGTCTAGACTGGCAAGTTTTTCCGCAAAATCAGCTGCTTTTGCGGAAAAACTTGCCAGCTGTCTACACTGGCCGCTTGAATTTCTGCAAGAACACTGACTTCCTACTGTAAGAAATCAGTGCTTCTTGCGGAAATACTATGCTGCTCCTGTTCGGGCAAAAGTCCTTTTGCGCAAAGCTTTTGCGCAAAAGGGCCAGTGTAGACAGCTCAGATTTGTTTTGTGCAAAAAAGCCCCGATGGTGAAAATGGCGATTGGGGCTTTTTTTCACAAAAGCGCATCTAGATTGGCACGGACGCTTTTCCACAAAAAGTGCTTTTGCGGAAAAGTGTCCGTGCCAATCTAGATGCTCTTTTCCGCAAATGCTTTTAACGGAAAAGTTTTCCATTAAAAGCATTTGCGGAAAATCATGCCAGTCTAGACGTAGCCACAAGCTCTTCCTATGCCTCAATCAGCCCCGGGCCTAACACACAGGTGAGGGGTTATAGAACCCAATCTCACCTACCCCGAACGGGTTCTTCCTGGTCCCAGGAAACCAGCTACAATTCCCAGGTCAATTTACATTCTGGGGGTGCATCTAGACTTGCCAGCTGTCTACACTGGCCGCTTGAATTTGAGCAAGAACTCTGACGCTTCCACTCGGGAAAAAGCCCTCTTTCCCTTGTGTTCTTGAGCAAGAGGACCAGTGTAGACAAGGAAGGAATTTTTTGCATAAGAAAGCCCCAATGGCGAAAATGGCCACCGGAGCTTTCTTGCGCAAAATTGCATCTATACTGGCCACGGATGCTTTTGCGCAAAAGCACTTTTTGCGCAAAAGCATCTGTGCCAATCTAGACACTTTTGCGGAAATACTTTTAAAGGAAAAACTTTTCTGTTAAAAGTATTTCCACAAAATCATGCCAGTCTAGACGCAGCCTGGATCTTACCCACAAGATCACACTGAGCCAATCCTTTAGAATCTAAAATCTAAAGGTTTTATTATTAAAAGAAAGAAAAGCATGAGAGTAAGGTTGTTAAAGGATAATATATTACATGCATCAAATCACCCAGTTCTCAATACAGGCTCGTAGCAGAGATGTTATAAACTGCTATGTTAAAAGTCTCTGGTGTATATCCTGTGTCAGGATGGGTCCACGGTTCTTTCCGCCTCGTTGTTCCCTACAAGGCTGCATCTGGGATTCGGAGCAAACTGAAGACCAAGATGGAGTCTGCCACATGGCATTTTATATCCATCCCCAGTCTCTTCCAAGCTGGAGAGGGTCACATGGTCAGTGGCCAGGTGTGTGTTTGGCAATTAGAGATCCATTGTCCCTGGAGCCTCGCTCATTAGCACATCCATTGGCTGAGCATTCCTCACCCATTGCTCCACCCCAGTCAGAGAAGTTTCCAGCATCCATACAGAGTACATGTTTATAATTTCACATACAGACATTATACAATTACATGAATAGCATATGCAGAATCAGTAGAAGGTAAGCTTTTGTATGACACCTCACATGGCCCCCCTTGTATACACTTTTGGGGCAAACAACCCCCCCCCATGGGTGCAGCAGTAATCTTCGTTGCTCCCCTTAAAATCCAGTAATGTGACAATAACCCCGAGGAGAGCGCTGAGCGGCCTCACTCCTAGCCCTCTTGGCGGGAAAGCTGAGGGGAGTGGAACTCTCGCCAAGGCAGAAAAATCTGGTTAGATCCAGTTCTCCAACTGTCCTGGAATGTTCCAGAGGGAGAGGGCAAAGCCCAAGATGGAGCCCTGGGGGTCTAAGGTGACCGACTCCATTTTGTTTTACATAAAAATCACTGTCTGAATATTAAAAGCATGAACATATAATCGTAAACATAAAACACAATTATATATTCCGAAAGAATCACTAACACATCTCCATGTGAGCTGGCATTGGGAAAAATAAAAAATTTGCCATGGGACTGTGAACTTAGCAAGGAGGGCAGTATCACTAAGGGTGAACGATTAGATTATTAGTCTCAGAGGGGAAGCTGTGTGAGTCTGTATCTGCAAAAACAGCCAGGAGTCCTGTGACACCTGAAAGACTAGCAGATTTAGTTGGGCATGAGCTTTCAGGGGTTGTGGGACTGAGACACGGTTGGGGCCTGCCTACACAACAGGACCACAGTGCATTTGTAAACTGCTGCCCCCCCTCCGCCCCATGCTGTTCAGAGCCTCTAGATAACACAGCTGCTGAGTGTGTGTTCTGCATAATAAACATCTCAGGAATTATGCTGCAACCTGCAGATCAGCAGATATGCCATGGTTGGTTTGCCTATAAAGGACATGGATAGGTGACTTGCTCATGTGACAGACTCCATTGTGGGAGGTACCTTCACACAGGGAAATGATGAATTTCGCTCCAAGTGGACAAGATTTTAAAAGGGGCTCTAGGGGTTCCTCCATTTGTCTTCACTCCTGCTCTTCACTTCATATGTATTTGCTATGAGCAAAAGATCAGGAAGGATTTGTTGACCCATCCTAACATGGGATGTACTCCAGAGACTTTTAAGCTAGCAGTTTATTACATCTCTGCTAAGAGCTTGCTGGGGACTGGGCAGAGGATTTACCCCAGAGAGAGGTTCAAAGTCACTCAGCCAGCTGGGCTGGGGCATGCTGGGAGTTCAGCTCTTGTGAACACTGAACCTAGCTGGGTTTTGTGGAAAATCTGCCCCAAGGATGTTTTTCTGCAGGGCACCCACAGCTAGCTGGGACTAGCACCCGAGTCGTTGCCTGGGGCATGGGTTAGGAGCTTTCCTGCTACCAGCACCCAAGCTAGATTATCTGCACACAGTGCCTTCACACCCTCCCCCCAACACAGCAGAGACACCCCCTGAGCAAGCAGAGCCGAGGCAGGGGAAGGTCAGTGGAAAGCCAGGCAGAGCACTGCGACTTCACAGCCTCTGCTGCCATCGTGTGGCTACCTCACACCAGTCACCTGCTGCTGTTCCTGTGATCTTCCTTGGCCTTGTCTGTAGCTGGTGTGGATGAACCCATGGGACAAAATGTCTGTTCTGGTTCCCCTGTCTTTTATAGTGAGATCCCCACAGAGGGTGTAGGGTGAGAGGAGGATGCTGGCTGGTCATTGGGAACCAGTGTTCCCTAACATTTTCTGTCTTTGGGCGGGTTGAATTTTCCTATGTGCAACACCAATATTAAAGTAGTGATAGAAATGTAGCCGTGTTAGTCTGGTGTAGCTGAAACAAAAAACAGGACTATGTAGCACTTTAAAGACTAACAAGATGGTTTATTAGGTGATGACCTTTTGTGGGTCAGACCCACTTCCTCAGATCAAATATCCCCCTTCTGTTCTGAAATTTGATTTGTCCTTTTCATATGTGTTCATTTTTTTAAATTGTATCCTTTGGTATATATGGTTGTGACAATTTTCTTCCATTATTTGCAATTTTCTTCCACTATTAGTCTTTATGCTTAAGAACTTTGTGGCTGCGTCTAGATTGGCATGATTTTCCGCAAATGCTTTTAACGGAAAAGTTTTCCGTTAAAAGCATTTTTCAGAACAGGGCGTCTAGATTGGCCTGGACGCTTTTCCGCAAAAGCACTTTTTGTGAAAAAGCATTCGTGCCAATCTAGACGCGCTTTTCCGCAAAAAAGCCCCGATGGCCATTTTCACCATCGGGGCTTTTTTGCGCAAAACAAATCTGGGCTGTCTACACTGGCCCTTTTGCGCAAAAGTTTTGCACAAAAGGGACTTTTGCCTGACCGGGAGCAGCATAGTATTTCCGCAAGAAGCACTGATTTCTTACAGTAGGAAGTCAGTGCTTTTGTGGAAATTCAAGCCGCCAGTGTAGACAGCTGGCAAGTTTGTCTGGAAAAGCAGCTGATTTTCCAGAAAAACTGACCAGTCTAGACACAGCCCTGGAGACGAGAGGGTCCCCATGTGTTCTGGGGTAAAAGTATGGCTTCTAGGCCCTTTGGCCAAGATCAAGTGTTCTGAGCCTGTTGGTCAAGATCACCCTGCACACAAGTGAGAAGCAAAAAAAAAAAAAACCCTTCTCTGATATGGCCTCCAATTAAGCAGCAGAAAGATCCCCCCTCCCCAACACACACATACACATACACATTCCCTTCACACATCAGAGCTTTGGGGGGGGGGCAGAGTAGTAGATTTTGTTTGCTCCAGCCCTGCAGAGGGGGATTGAGCACCACCACATTCTCCCCAATGCTGGGGAAAAGCCCCAATTCTTGGGGGGAGGGGAGGCTGGATCCAGGCAAGCCGGGGGCTGCATCTGGCCCCCAGGCCTTAGGTTCCCCACCCTGCACTAAATCAAATGCCAGAACTTCAATCTCTAATGTTACTTGAGTGCTTGAAATGGGGCCATTTCTTGTGGTAAAATAAGTGAGGCTATGTCTATGCTGCAGGCTTTTTGTGCAAGAACAGGTGTTCTTGCGCAAAAACTTGCAGAGCATCTACATTGCACGCGTGTTCCTGCACAAGTAAATTTACAGTAAAGCATCGGAAAACAGGGCTTCTTGCACAAGAGTTATTCCTCTCCCCACGAGGAATAAGCCCTCTTGCGCAAGAGCTTTTCCACAAGGAGGCAGTATAGACAGGCAACAGGGGTTTCTTGCGCAAGAAAGCCCTATGGCTAAAATGGCCATCGGAACTTTCTTGCACAACAGAGCATCCACACTGCAACCTATGGGGGGCGCCTGATGCAGTACCCCTTACCACCTTAATCAGGCGCACCCCCCCATAGGTTGGCACCCCCGGGCAGCTGCTTGGCTAGCCCTCCCCCCCTTAATCCAGCCCTGCTTGTACTTAATTACTTTTACTTACTATCAAGCCCAGTGTAAACAATTATTACCTGGGGAAGCCATCAGCATGCACATTCCCCCTTTCATTGTTAAAGGTGACTTACCTAATTCTTTGGGGTTTGATCCCATTTAGGGAGTGGAATCCCAGGAAGCTGGGCCGAAAACTGCCCTCGCCTTGGACCTGAAGAGACTTGGGGTGTGTGCTGCTTCTTGGGGGGCAGGGATCTCAGCTCCGGGCATTGGCCGGGGGAGGGAGCTGGCACAGCAGGACCGAGTGGTCAGAAGGCCCAGAGAGTGGGAAGGTGAGAGGCAGTGGCTGTGTCAGCACCCCAGGAGGCACCCCCGAGGAGTCGTCTGTGACCTCAACCTGTCACAGGTACCTCTACACAGCAGTGTTATTTTGGAATAACTGATGTTATTCCGAACCAACATATACGGGCGCGTCTACACAGCAAGTCTTTATTTCAACATAATGTCAAGCTGGAGGACTTCTTACTCTTGAGTTCTGTGTCCCTCATTTCACAAGGGCTATGTCTAGACTGCATCCCTTTTTTGGAAAAGGGATGCAAATTAGACGTATCGCAATTGCTAATGAAGCGGGGATTTAAATCTCCCCCGCTTCATTAGCATAAAAATGGCTGCCGCTTTTTTTCGGCACGGAGCTTTGCCGGAAAAAAGCGCCAGTTTAGATGCGGGTCTTTTGGAAAATAAAGCCTTTTCCGAAAGATCCTTTATTCCTTATATTTTAAGAGGGATAAGGGATCTTTCGGAAAAGGCTTTATTTTCCGAAAGATCCATGTCTACACTGGCACTTTTTTCCGGCAAAGCTCCGTGCCGAAAAAAAGCGGCAGCCATTTTTATGCTAATGAAGCGGGGGAGATTTAAATCCCCGCTTCATTAGCAATTGCGATACGTCTAATTTGCATCCCTTGTACGAAAAAGGGATGCAGTCTAGACATAGCCAAGGAGTAAGGGAAGGTGAAGGAAGTGTGTTCTTCTGTCAACTTCCTGCTGCGTAGACAGCACCAAAAGCCCAGTTAAGCTATTTTGACCTAAGTTACACAATTGACGTAGCTGAAGTTCCATAGCCTAATTTGGCTTTTAATCTGCAGGGTAGATGTACCCTTAGGGTAGGTCTACACTGCAGAGAAGAATTGCTCATTCAAACTGAGAGGAACACTCTGGTCAATGCCGGTAGTCCTGCTCCCACGAGGATTAAGGGAGATCGAAAGAAGAGCGTTTCTCCCTTTGACTTCCTCGGGGCCTGTCTCCACTGCTCCTATCCTCTGCAGCAGGCAGCAAACATCCCAACCCCACAAAAACCATTTGATGGGAGACTCGTTTGCCAATTGGCACCATTGATAGGCCAGGCCTGGGCACACCCGGGGGTCTCACCCCATGGGGGAGGGGCAGCAGCCAGTGTCTCCTGAAGGGTGATGGGAAAATTCCCCCCCCCCCTCCACTCCTCACTGTCTGGCTTCTGTCCCCCGTGGCAAGGCAGCTGGGGGAGGGGAGCTGGAGGGCTGCTCCTCAAATTGGACGTCTGTCGCATGACTGGTCCCTCCTTCCCCAAGCAGAACCCAAGGACATAAAAGTTCCCCCCTGAGAACAGTGGTGAGGAGCCTGCAAGTCTTTCACTATAACAGGGGCTATATTGTACTTAGATTTCCAGAAAGCCCTTGACAAGGTCCCTCACCAAAGGCTCTTAAGTTAAGCAAGTTGTCATGGGATAAGAGGGAAGGTCCTTTCATGGATGTATAACTAGTTAAAAGACAGGACACAAAGGGCAGGAATAAATGGAAGTTTTCAGAGGGCAGAGAGGTAACTAGTGGGGTTCCCTAATGGTCTACCCTGGGACCCATCCTATTCAACTTATTTATAAATGATCTAGAGAAAGGGGTAAATAGTGAGGTGGCAAAATTTGCAGATGATACCGAAGTGCTCAAGATAGTTAAGACCAAAGCAGACTGTGAAGAGCTTCAAAAAGATCTCACCAAAATGATTGGGCCACAAAATGGTAAATGAAATTTAATGTTGATAAATGTAAAGTAATGCACATTGGAAAAAATAATCCCAGCTACACATACACTATGATGGGGACTAATTTGGCTACAACTACTCAAGAGAGAGATCTTGGAGTCATTGTGGATAGTTCTCTGAAAATATCTACTCAGTGTGCAGCGGCAGTCAAAAAAGCAAAATGTTAGGAATCATTTAAAAAGGCATAGAGAATAAGACAGAAAATATCTTATTGCCTCTGTATAAAACCATGGTACGTCCACATCTTGAATACTGCATACAAATGTGGTCACCTCATCTCAAAAAAGATATATTGGCTTTGGAAAAGGTTCAGAAAGGGGCAACAAACATGATTAGGGGTTTGAAACAGGTCCCATATTAAGAGAGATTAAAAAATCTTGGACTTTTCAGCTCAGAAAAGAGCAGACTAAGGGGGGATATGATAGAGGTCTATAACAATGATTTGTATGGAAAAAGTGAATAAGGAAAAGTTATTTACTTATTCCCATAATATAAGAACTAAAGGTCACCAAATTAAATTAATAGGCAGCAGGTTTAAAACAAACAGAAGGAAGTTTTTCTTCACTCAGTGCACAGTCAATCTGTGGAACTCCTTGCCAGAGGACGTGGTGAAGGCTAGGACTTTAACAGGGTTCAAAAAAGAGCTAGATAAATACATGTAGGTTAGGTCCATCAATGGCTACTAGCCAGGTTGGGTACGAATGGTATCCCTAGCCTCTGTTCCTCTGGAGGAGGGTGATGGGGGAGGGATCACGTGAGGATTACCTGTTGCGTTCCCTCTCTCTGGGGCATCTGGTATTGGCCAGTCAGCAGACAGGATACTGGGCTAGATGGACCTTTGGTCTGACCCAATATGGCCATTCTTATGTTCATGGAATGGCCCAAGCCCCGGCCTCCAGGAGAGGGGCTCCCGAGCAGCAGCCATGAGATGGTGGGAGCCAGTTAATGCAAAACAAAGGATACCAGGAGTGGGAGAAACTAAATTCTGTTTTATTTTTCCAAAGGAGGAATAAAGACAGGCTCCTGTCCCCGTCCCCACCCCGCTCAGCCTGGCACTTTGCACCCCCAGCTCAACCCCCCCTAGGCACCTGCCTGAAAGCAGCATTCGGACATGGGGGGCTGAAAAGTGGAGAGAATTCCTGGGGCTCCAACACAAAAGGAAACACTCTGGGTGCGTCTGTTGAGATAACAGCCCTGTGGCCAGGCTGCAGCTGGCTCGGCTCGGCTCGGGTTGGGGGATTACAAATCTGCAGCCAAGGCCACCTCTAGGGGGGCACAGTGTCGGGGCAACCACCAACGTATTGCTCCCCATCTTCTCCAGCTCTGCCCCCTCCTGGCCCCACTGCTGAGAGATACTGACCATTGTCTTTGCTCAAACCACACACAGAGCTTATGGCAAAGGCTAGAACATGGCTAAAATACAAGGAAAATTCTGGCAGATCATCATTTGTATTGTGCTGTCCGCACGTCTAACTAACAGAGATCAAAGTGTGCGACCCACCGGCCTACACACAGAATGAAAAATGCAGGATACAAGGTGGGCTGTTAAACACTCTCACACCCATAGGCTACGTCTACACTGGCACCCTTTTCCGGAAATGCTTAAAACGGAACAGTTTTCCGTTATAAGTATTTCCGGAAAAAGCACGTCTACATTGGCAGGATGCTTTTCCGGAAAAGCGTCTGTGCCAATGTAGATGCGCTTTTCCGCAAAAAAGCCCCGATTGTCATTTTCGCGATCGGGGCTTTTTTGCGGAAAACACTACTGTGCTGTCTACACTGGCCCTTTTCCGGAACAGTTTTCCGGAAAAGGACTTTTGCCCGAAGGGGAGCAGCATAGTTTTTCAGGAAAAACACTGACAATTTTACATTAGATCGTCAGTGCTTTTCTGGAAATTCAAGGGGCCAGTGTAGACAGCTGGCAAGTTATTCCGGAAAAGCGGCTGATTTTCCGGAATAAGTGGCCAGTGTAGACACAGCCATAGAGTGAAAAATAAGTGAATGTTTTAAGCCTCAAAAGCAGGGGGGGGAACTTACCCATTTTCTTCTGAAGTGGCTAAGTTCATTACGTGACTGTGTTAGTGTCAAAAGTTCTCTATGTCATTATACCAAAAGAATAATAATAAAAAAAAGCCCCCAACTTCCCAAAAACAAACAATCTGAAGTAGCCGAGAAAAGCCCAGCAGCAATTGTACCCAGAGATGGAACCAGGCCTGTGAGATGGGACTGATCACATTGTGCTGGGAGGTTCACTGGGATTTCGTTGCCCACGCCCAGGTCTGTGACACTTTCTCTTGCAGCCCTCAGGAGCCTGACTCAGGATACACACTGGGATTCCTGAGCATGGAGAGCCCAGGCCACCACGGGCAGTGACCCTTGGGGAAGTGCGGCACCAGAACAGGGAGAGGATAAAACTTTCCATGGTGGGAATAGAGGTTCCTGTGTCTAAGGTGGAAGGTGCTAGTGATGGAGGAAGGAGGGAAGTCGCACACTCACCCATCCCCCTCCAATGGCACTGGATGGGAAAATGACATTTCACTGTCCAATTGTTTTAGCATCTCGTGAGTTCTGGCCCATCAGGCAGGAAATGGACAAACACTAAGGCTACGTCTATATTGGCAAGATTTTGTGCAAATACCCTTTAACGCAAGAGTTTTTGCATTAGAGTATTTGAGTAAGTGAGCGTCTACACTGGCATGTGCCTTTGCACAAGAGATGTGCTTTAGCGCAAAAGCATCCGTGCCAGCGTAGATGCTCTCTTGTGCAAGAAAGCTCTGATGGCCATTTTAGCCATCAGGCTTTCTTGAGCAAGAAATTCTTGTTGCCTGTCTACACTGGCCTCTTGCGCAAGAACAGTTGCACAAGAGGGCTTAACCTTGAGCGGGAGCGTCAGAGTATTTGCGCAAGAAGCACTGATTTTGTACATTAGCACATCAGTGTTCTTGAGCATGACCTCACAGCCAGTGTAGACTGGTGGCAAGATTTTGCGCAAAAGCAACTGCTTTTGAGCAAAATCCTGCCAATGTAGACACAGCCTAAATGCTTTTCTGCACAGCCTGGAGTCATGTGAGAGTGTCTGGGGAGGAGCCAATCAGGCCCCACAGGGCACTCGGGGCCTAGAAATCCCTCTAAGTGGGGAGCAGGACACAGCTGCTGCTCAGGGGCAGTTTAGGGTCCCAGGGATGCACTGGCCAATCCCAACCACATTTCCCACCACAGAGACACGCTCTAAGGCGGATGCTGCAGAGGCAGAGGTGGGGGGTTCTGCCTCGCACAAAAAGCCTTGTAGGAATCACCCCTCTCCCTGGTGCTGTCTGACTGCAGGAGGCGGCAGGGAGAAAGCAGAGAAGGCATCCCCCCCACCCCTCTTGTTCTCTCTGCCTTTCTATCGCATATTCATCAAACGCTCAATAGCCCAGGACCGAAATCCCCCAGCTCCCCAGCCCCAGCTCCTCTCTCCCCAGGCAGGGCCTGTCAATGCAGGGAGCTGCTCTATACCAGCCGCCCATTGTGCCGTTACCAGGACAGATGTGGATACACACTGTATATCTGCACAGGGCTCTGAGGGTAAGAGCCCAGCTGGCCACTGTGAGGAACTGTGGTATGGACCCTCCAGCTGCCCAGGAAAGATAAAGGGCCTCCTGTAGCTCCCGACCTCACTTTCACCATGCCCAGACTGTGGCTCAGAGCCACCCCTGTTACTAGAGGGGGATCTGGCAGAGCCAGACGGGAAACTGTGGGAGCTGCCTCCACCCTAACTGCCCTGTTATGGGACAGAGCCCTGCAACGCTGCATGTATCTCCTGACTTCTGCAGAGAAATTTGCGGCTGTGGACACACATTTTCATATCTGCACAGAGTTCCAGCCCGTTTCCTCCACAAACCCTCCTCCGGGCCTCTCAGTATTTGGTCTCTCAGATTCCAGTGTCCCTTTGGGATTTGAAGAGAGGATTTAAGCAGCCTTTCTGCACATACCCTTTCCAGAGAACAGTTTCAGGGCAGTGGGGGAGCCCAGTCAAGGGGAGATGGAAGATGAGGCGTGAGGACAGGTGTCCAGAGGGAAAGTGCAGCCTGGTCCTTCTCATAATGTCCATGTCAGGGGGATGCCAGCTTGGGTCCCCCCCAGCCTGGGGTCTGCTCAGACCAGGCAGAGCCAGAAGGTCGTTGACCAGTTGATTGTTGGGTGCTGCTGTCTTCTCACCCCAGCGCTGGACAGCTGGACCCCTGGGAGCCAAATGCCTCTCATCTGTGTGTGGGAATTAGGCAGGGAACAGAGAGAATTTCCCTTGGGAGTGGAGTGGTCGCCGGTGCCCAAGCGCTAATAGAAGTGGTTTACACGCCAGCTAATGAACACTGAGAAGTTTTTTCCCTCGGGGATTTTCTGATTCAGGACTTGTGTGGATTCTCTGATGTCTTGTACGGTGTGAGGCGTGCCGGAAGCTTTTCCCACAGTCAAGGCATTTATACGGTTTCTCCCCGGTGTGAGTTCTCTCATGACCAACGAGAGCTGATTGTTCAGTGAAACTTTTCCCACATTCGTGACATTTACATGGTCTCTCTCCTGTGTGGATTCTCTCATGTCTAATGAGGGCTGATCGCTCTGTGAAATATTTCCCACAGTCAAGACATTTATATGGTCTCTCCCCTGTATGGATTCTCTCATGGGCGGTAAGGGCTGATCGCTGAGTGAAACCTTTCCCACATTCGTGGCATTTATATGGTCTCTCTCCTGTGTGAATTCTCTCATGGGAAGTAAGGGCTGATCGCTGAGTGAAATCTTTCCCACATTTGAGGCATTTATATGGTCTCTCTCCTGTGTGGGTTCTTTCATGGACAGTAAGGGCTGACTTCTCAGTGAAACCTTTCCCACACTCATGGCATTTATATAGGCTCTCTCCCGTGTGGGTTCTTTCATGGACAACAAGAGCTGATCGGTGAGTGAAATCTTTCCCACACTCATAGCATTTATATGGCCTCTCTCCTGTGTGCAGTCGCTGATGAACAATAAGGTATGAGCTCTGATTGAAGCTTTTCCCACAGTCAAAGCACTTATATGGTTTCTCTCCCGTGTGCGTTCTCTCATGTCTAATGAGGGTGGATTGCTCAGTGAAACCTTTCCCACAATTGTGGCATTTATATGGTCTCTCTCCTGTGTGCACTCTCTGATGAATATTAAGGTATGAGCTCTGACTGAAGGTTTTCCCACATTCGGAGCATCTATAAGGCCTCTCTCCAGTGTGGGTTCTCTCATGTTTAACAAGGGCAGATTGCTCAGTGAAACCTTTCCCACATTCATGGCATTTGTATGGCCGCTCTCCTGTGTGGAGTCTCTGATGTACAATAAGGCTTGACCGCTGACTGAAGCTTTTCCCACATTCCAAGCATCTATAAGGCCTCTCGTCTGTGTGCGTTTTCTGATGTCTATTAAGGACTGATCTCAAAGCGAAGCTTTTACCACATTCAAAGCATTTATGGGATCTCTCCCCCATGTGGAAAATCTCATGTTCAATACGGGATGACAGTTCAATCAAATTTTTTCCACACTTCAGGCACTTGTAGAGTCTCTCTCCTGTGTGCCCTCTCTGGGGCAGAGTAAGGTCAGACTTCTCACTGAATCTTTTCCTGCAGTCTGAGCATTCACAGGATTTCTTTCCATTGTCATCTGTCTGCTGGGCTGGAATGTCCTTGGGATCGTCGGATCCTCCCCCACATTTAATGGCTTCCTCCCCTTTCATACTTGGATTGTTCTCTAGCTGCCTCTCTGTCCTGTGTCGATTTCCCCAGGCTTCCCCCTGTTCTACACACTGGGAAAAATGCCCTTCAGCTCCACTCAAGAATGTTCTCTGTGGTTCTCCAGTTCCAGGATCTTCCTGCTGTTGATTGTCCTCCTTGTTCTCCCCCACTGTCCTAGCACCTGTTGGGAGAGAGAGAATCCAGGCAGGAGTCACTGTCTGTGCTGGAGAGAAATGACTAACAGGGGAATGGCAAAGACGGAAAGCACAACACGATAATAGTTCTGGAGATTAGACATTAGATTCTACCTCCACACCCACCCAAACACTCCCAGGGAAGGAAACATAGGGAGGAAGCTCCCGACAGCTGACAGGATGGCTGGGGAGTTCTGACAAGTACTTGCCAGGGTGATATCTGCCTCTCTACTTGGGAGATATGGGGCAGAAGTGAGGGTTCTCTCTCACTGATCATTTTTGAAGTCCCAGCTTTTTCCTGCATGCGCCGCAAAGTTTCTGTCAGTTTCCCTGACTCCTCACCTGTGCGGGTGCCTCTCAGGATCTCCAATTTTTTGGAGGGCTGGAGATCTGGGACCCACGGTTCTTCCCCTCGATCCAGTTGGGTGATCAGGTCAGGTTTGGGTATGGAGAATCCTGCACAGAGGTGAGATCAGGCAACGTGAAGGCACATGGAATCTGGGCAGAGTATGTGTCGCAAGGAACTATCTCTGAGCACAATCTCATCCTACATCAGACTGTGGTAACATAGACATCTTGGCTGTGTCTACACTGGCCACTTATTCCGGAAAATCAGCTGCTTTTCCGGAATAACTTGCCAGCTGTCTACACTGGCCCCTTGAATTTCCGGAAAAGCACTGACGATCTACTGTAAGAAATCAGCCGCTTTTCCGGAAATACTATGCTGCTCCCATTCGGGCAAAAGTCCTTTTCCAGAAAACTGTTCCGGAAAAGGGTCAATGTAGATAGCACAGTAGTGTTTTCCGCAAAAAAGCCCCGATGGCGAAAATGGCGATCGGGGCTTTTTTGCAGAAAAGGGCGTCTAGATTGGCCATGAACGCCTTTCCGGAAAAAGTGCTTTTGCGGAAAAGCATCCTGCCAATGTAGACGCGCTTTTTCTAGAAATACTTATAACGGAAAACTGTTCCGTTTTAAGCATTTCCGGAAAAGGGTGCCAGTGTAGACGTAGCCCTTGAGAGCAACAGAGTTCTGGGGCAGAATGGGGTGGGGGATATGACAAAGATGGGATTAGACTCATAAAATCCTAGGGCTGGATGAGACCTCAGAAGGTCATTGAGTCCCACCCTTTGACCAAAGCAGAACCAACCCCAATCATCCCCAACCCCAATCATCAACCCTAACCATCCCCATCAGGACTTTGTCAACCCAGGACTTAAAACCTCTAGGGATAGAGATTCCAACACCTCCCTAGGGAATCCATCCCAGTACTTCACCACCCTCCTAGGGAAATAGTTTTGCCAAATATCCACCCTAGGCTTCCCCCACTGTAACTTGAGACCATTGCTCCTCATTCTGCCACCTGTCACTACTGAGAACAGCCTCTCTCCATCCTCTTTGGAATCCCCTTCAGGAAGTTGAAGGCTGCTATCAAATCCCCCCTCACTCTTCTCTTCTGCAGACTAAATAAGCCCAAATACCTCAGCTTCTCCTTGTAGATCATGTGCTCCAGCCCCCTCATCATTTTCGCTGCCTTCCACCAGACCAGCATTGCTTAAAGTGTGTGCCGCGAGCCAGTCGGAGGTGTGCTGCGGAGATATGGTGACCATACGTCCCTTTTTTCCGGGACAGTCACGGATTTAAAGACACCCAGTGCTAGTGCGGCACAGCAGCAACTCCCAGCCTCCGCCCAGCAAGTAAGCGGCTCCCTTATTGCTTTGCGCAGGCAGCCAGGGCCACTGCCAGTGGCATACAGCGTCCTGAGCTCCAAGCTCCCATGCAGCAAGCACCATTGTGCGGCAAGCTCCCTGCCCCCACCGCAGGGCCTTTCCCTCCCGCTGCAGGACTGCCTCCGCCATGCGCCGCCAGCCCAGCCTCCTCCACCCGCAAGCGGCCGCCACCCGGGGCCAGAGGGGGAGGAGTGCAGGTTGGGGGTCAAACCCGGCAAGCCGCTTCTGGGAGCTCCCACCGGAGTCCTGGCAGAGACCGCGCAGAGCCCAGCTGGAGCGCTGCAGAGCGGGAAACGTTCGGGCTCTGCCAGTGCGCTCTGTGCATGGCCCTTTCTCCCCCTACCCCTTCCCACTCCACTGGGAGAGCAGCAGTGCATGGACCTGCTTGCTCTGCTGCGCTCTGCAAGCCAGATTTGGGAGGGTGGGGGCTTTCTCCCCTGCCCACCCCCATGCTCCTCCTAATGGGAGCCAAAACAGGTGCAGAGACTGGAATGTGGCACTAACCCAGCTCCAGGCCCGGCAAGCAGTCCTGCCTTGGAAGCAGCTGGAGCCAGGGCTGCGGGGACTTCTGGGGCCCGACTACAGACTCCAGCCCCGCAAACTGGAAGGCAAAAGGTGGTGGAGGGGCTCAGAGAGAACTAAGGGGAAGGAGGGTGGGAGCGGAAGGGGCTTGTGCTGAGAAGAAAGGGACAGGGTGGAGGAGAGACAAATGCCAGGGGGCCAAGTAGAGACAATGAGGAAAAGGGCAGGAGGAGGGAGGGGAAGTGTCAGCGAGGGTGGAGGGGACAGGGTGATGCTGGGAGAAGAGAGGGGAAGGACACTGGGGGCAAGAGGAAGCAAGGGGAGTGGGAGGTGCTAGGAGAAGGGTTGAAAGGAGGGGTGGGCATGAGGAAGACCGGGGATAGAGCCATGTGTGAGGGCACAGAGGGGCATGAGAGGAACTGGGGCAGAAGGTGGTGAGGGGATGGGCATCAGGGAGAAAGGGAGCAGGGGCAGTGAGGGAAGGAGGAGCGTGCAGGGGTAAGGGAAGGTGCAGGTGCCAAGGGATTCTGGGGGTGAAGCAGAAGGGCAGACACCTGCAGGGGAGAGACCAGCACCAGAGAAGAGAAGGTTCGGTGGAGGCCAAACTCATCCCCTATGGGTAGGAGGATGGTGGGAAAAGTTCTTAGGGGGAGTTACTTTTACTTTTGATCATGTGTCCATCTTGACCCCGAGAGTCAGGGGCATAGTAAACAGAGGAGAGAACAGAGTTCAAATGGCAGCTTTTGGGGGGGGGGCACAACAAGAATCCTTGGTGTTCCCCATAAAAAATTGTTTGGTGTTCCTCGGTCTTAAAAAGTTTAGGAAACACTGCACTAAACCATATCATTTCTGTACCAAGGGGCCCACAACTGGACACAATACTCCAGATGTGGCCTCACCAGTGCCAAAAAAGGGGAATAATCATTTCTCTAGATCTGCTGGCAATGCTCCTCTTAATGCACCCTAATATGTCATTAGCCTTCTTGGCTACAAGGACACACTGTTGACTCCTATCCAGCTTCTCATTCACTATAATCTCCAGGTCTTTTTCTGCCAAACTGCTGCTTAGCCAGTCAGCCCCGAGCTTGTAACAATCGAGCCACTGATCATTACCTGTTGAGCCCTACAATCTAGCCAGCTTTCTATCTACTTTACAGTCTGTTTATCCAATCCATATTCCCTTAACTTACTGGCAAGAATTGTGTGGGAGACAAATCAAAAGCTTTGCTCAAGTCAAGGTACAAGTACAGGCAGTCCCCGGGTTACGTACAAGATAGGGACTGTAGCTTTGTTCTTAAGTTGAATTTGTATGTAAGTCGGAACTGGTACATATTGTAGGGGAAACTCTAGCCAAACATTTCTCCAGAGCTCAGTTTTATTCTCCCACACCTCACTTCCCTCAGTCCTTTATTCTCAAGCTGAGGTGTCTGCTGAGAAAAGCCGCTCCGCATCTCTCTGGTCTGCTGGGGGAGGGGGAGCGCTAGCTTCGAGTCTCCCTGGTCTGCTGGGGGGAAGCAGCTAGTACGGGGTTGCCTCACCCAGTTTGTAAGTAGGGATCCGATGTAAGTCGGATCCATGTGACCCGGGGACTGCCTGTATCAGCAATAAAGCAGTCAGCTACTCTGTCCATTCCTGCGTCTCCTGTTTTTTCTTTCTCATCTGGCATCACAAACAGGATTCCGGGGGAGAGTTGTGCCTGACCACCACTTCTCCATGGATTACATGGGTACGTCTGACAAGTTGTTTACTACAACAACTGTTAGTTATTTTATTGTCAAGTTGGTGGGGAAATAGTGGGGACCTTATGAGTGTCCCTCCAGGAAACATCCGGATTGGCTGGCCATTCAGGGATGGATAGAATCCTCTCCTGTGTGCAAAACTTCTCAGGAGAAGGAGGAGGCTGTGATGGTGCCGGCTCCGTGTGAGGATCTGTCTGGCTTGTGGGAGGAAGTTACTAACTTTAGAACTAAAGTAGAAACTCTGCATTAAATTGCTGAAGAGCAACACACTGTTAACCGTCAAGAGTGTTCCGGGAGCCAAAATGGCTGAGAACTGTATGGATGATTTTTGATTGTCTTCAGTCTGAGAACCTGACCTTGAAGGGTCAAGCAGGCGTCTTAAGGCAAAATTCCTTTTTCCCTCTCCCCCTCTTTCCAGGAGAGACACAAAAACATGAGGCATTTGAAAATTTTTAAGAACAGGACCAGGAGATGTGGGGGCTATTTGAAAGAACCACTCTCCTTGCTAAATTGGTAATGAAACAAGCCCATGTCCATGGAAGGGGATCATTCAGCAAGAGAAAAAAGTACCAGGCCCAGACAAGCTGGCACACAACAGATGTAAAAACTGGCAGAGGGAGGGCATAGTGAGAGGAATAAGGAAAAGAATACAGGCATAGGGAATTCAGATCCCTGTGAATGGTGGTAACTTGGTATGGCGATATACTGGAAGGCTGTGTCTAGACTAGCAAGTTTTTCCGGAAAATCAGCCACTTTTCCGGAAAAACTTGCCAGCTGTCTACACTGGCCGCTTGAATTTCCAGAAAAGCAATGACGATCTCATGTAAAATCATCAGTGCTTTTCCGGAAATACTATGCTGCTCCCGTTCGGGCAAAAGTCTTTTTCCGAAAGACTTGTGCACAAAAAGGCCAGGGTAGACAGCACAGTACTGTTTTCCGCAAAAAAGCCCAGATCACGAAAATGGCGATCGGGGCTTTTTTGTGGAAAAGCGCGTCTAGATTGGCCACAGACGCTTTTCCACAAAAAGTGCTTTTCCGGCAAAGCGTCCTGCCAATCTAGACACGCTTTTCCGAAAATGCTTTTAACGGAAAACTTTTCCGTTAAAAGCATTTCCGGAAAATCATGCCAGTGTAGACGTAGCCGAAGTGTCATTTTGGGAGAGTAAGCAAGTGATTTAAGGAAAAAGAACAAGAAGTTAACTCTGCAGAGTCTGGGAGGGAACCTAGCAGTTGAATGTTGGGTAAATGCTATTGAGGGAAATTGTTATAGGAAAAAAATTCTTGGTTTCTCTGAAGCCATTCTGATGGAAAAATGGGCTTTTCCCAAAAGAAATGTCTGTAAATAATCCAGGCAAGGATACAATCTGAGGGGGGAGAGAGGTTGTGTGTGTGTGTGTGTGTGTGTGTGTGTGTGTGTGTGTGTGTGTACACAAAATTGTAGTGTAAATATGTAAGAGTTTTAGAATTTACCCAACAATCATGATTTGAAAAATTCTGTGAGGAAGGTTTGAAATAAATTGTTTTTTGTTTGGATTTTAATAAGGCCATTTCATTTGAAGCTGTGAAACTGACAAGACGCTTCTTGCCATTGTTGGGACTAAAAGAGTGACTGTAAAAAACAATTCAAAATGGAGGCCGTGAACTTTTGACCTGAGGACTCCATTTTGGTCAAAATGCCTGTCAGCAGCAGCGGACTTTGAGCTGGGCTGGCTCTCACCAGCCAGAATTGGTTTTTCCCACCCCATCACCTCAGAGTTCTGTGCCATGGGTGAGGTGAAGGGGCGGGGGGGCTTTTCCATCTATGCTCCTGTCAGCACCGTACCGCCATACCGACTGTGACGAGGGAAGGGGACGATATACCAGCAGTGATCCACCACCGTAAAAGCTCCCCACTGGGATCTCCCTAGAGTTCTTTCCTGAGAGCTTCAAACTAGCTCAAGGACAGACGGTTTCAGACCTCGGCTGCACGGCACCATTGGCACCTCCCAATGCAAAGGGGGTTTATTTCAGTTCTTTCCTATCATCTCTTCCTTTCTTCCTGGCCAAAGTGGGTTTCTGGGTATAGGCTTCATGGCTCTTTGATGAAATCTGTGCACTGTTATAGTTATTGCTGGTTAGGGATGCTTACTATGGTTTGTGTTATTGTTTGATTCTGATTTGAATTCCCCGTTTTCCCACTTATTGTAATTTTAATCCCTTAATACATTTGCGGGTGCATCTAGATTGTCAGCTGTCTAAACCGGCCACGAGTTCTTGAGCAAGAACACTGACGATCTAATGTAAGATAGTCAGTGTTCTTGCACAAGAACTCTGACTCTCCTGCTTGGGAAAAGCGCTCTTGCGCAAGAGGGCAGTGTAGACAGGGACAGGAATTTTTTGTGCAAGAAAGCCCCGATGGCGAAAATGGCCGCCGGAGCATTCTTACGCAAGAGACCGTCTCCACTGGCACAGATCCTTTTGCGCAAAAGCATCCGTGCCAGTGTAGATGCTCTTTTGCGCAAATACTTTTGACAGAAAAACTTTTCCGTTAAAAGTATTTGTGCAAAATAATGGCAGTGTAGCCATGTTACTTTATTTAGAGAGTCCTTCTTTATTATTTCCATATCACACTGGGAAGGTGCACTGAGGGATTACTCCAGCACCCTGGTGACAGATATGGGATAAGGGTGCCTGCACTCTCTTAAACAGGATAAAGGGGTTACCTTTTGATTTCTATGTTCCTAAAGTTGCCTTTGTCTCCTGGGTAACATCATGCACAAGTAACTAGTGTTGCTTGGCTTTTGGTATTTAGCATTTAATCTTGAAAGTACCTCAGTGTATACAGATCAATAACTTTTTATAAACCAAGTTGTGGCTATTACAAGGGGCAGCCAAAACCAGGAGAATGGAGAGAGATTCTGGATTTCTTGTTTCTTGGTAAAATAGCGAATAAGAGCCATAGTAAAAGAATTAAGGAAAAACGGCAATATTAGAAACATTGAGCCTTAAGGTAGCTCTGAATAACCAGCCTATCATTTTGATAATAGTACATGAAAACTCTGTGAGTACAAAAGAAAAAGTTACACCTCATGTAAAAATTGATATGCCTAATGTAACGTTATAGAAGTTAAACTCTAATTGGAATGTGCATTTTCCTATAACACATGCAGGCTGTGTCTAGACTGGCAAGTTTTTCTGAAAAATCAGCCGCTTTTCCGGAAAAACTTGCCAGCTGTCTACACTGGCCGCTTGAATTTCCGCAAAAGCACTGATGATCTCATGTAAGATTGTCAGTGCTTTTCCGGAAATACTATGCTGCTCCTTTTTCCAAAAGACTTTTGTGCAAAAGGGCCAGTGTAGACAGCATAGTACTGTTTTCCGCAAAAAAGCTTTTTTGCAAAAAACCACGTCTAGATTGGCCACGGACGCTTTTCCGCAAAAAGTGCTTTTGCGGAAAAGCATCTTGCCAATCTAGATGCACTTTTCCAAAAATGCTTTTAACGGAAAATGTTTCCATTAAAAGCATTTCCGGAAAATCATGCCAGTATAGACGTAGCCGCAATGTATATTGCAGAAGGGGTAAAATAAATGCTACTTCACATCTTATTAGGGCTCCAAAAAAGAGCCACAATGGTCGGTGTTTTCTTTTTCAGCGTACTTACTGTTGTGGGAGCAAGAATCGAAAGCGAAAAGTAACCAGAACTCTGGCAGTTAATTGTGTCCCTTTTTAAGACAGAGTCTAGGAATTGCTGATAACTTTGAATCCAAAAGCAAGCCAGAAAGTATCTGTGTGAATGCAGATTGCCTGGCTGACGCGGAAGGGTGAGAACTGCCCATAAGGAACAGCACAAAGAGGTTGTGGGTGGTTAATATACCTGGTCATTTAGCTAGGCTCATACTGTAACCCTCCGGAGGGGAAGGTAGCAGGGGAAGTCAAACGGAGAATAAGGGGGGCAGGTTAACCAATCTCTTTTGGACTAAAGGGAAATGCATGCTACTTAAACCTCTTCCTCTCCCTACACCTCCACCTCAGGCCAAATTCTCAGTTACACACCTATCACCTTGGTGGTCCACCCTTCCCCAAAGGCCCGTGGTTTTTCATGCATTGGGTTTGCAAAATATCTATCACTCAGACTGTTTGGTATCTTGTACATTTCAAAGGTTCAGGTGCCGCAAGGAGCATGGGGCCAGCGGGGAAAGCCGTTTCCCGCTGTGCCTCTACCTGCCCTGCCTGTAGAGACAGTGCTGGGAGGAACTGGCTTTTAAGCCGGATCCCCCCAGCACCGGCTCCTGCTCCCCCCCTTGCTGCCCCTCTCTGATAGAGGAAGCAAAGGGGGGAAGCAGCTAGTCGCATCCCAAGTCAACTGTCTGATAAGCTTCTGCTTATCGGATAGTCGACTATTTCCTTACATCCTCACCTGCTGGTCCCTCCTGGGCTCTTCCACTGATACCTCCGGCCAAGGCACAACATGGGCAAGGTGGTGGGGAAGCACACTGAGACCTTGGCTGTGCGAAGAGCAGCACCATTGTCATGTCCCTCAACCTGCTTCCCCTGGGAGGGGGCATGGAGGGGACAGTCTCTCACACAGGAGCCAGGATTATTGGGGCTCATACTCCTGACATTGAGGGACCCTGAACCGGCCCAAACCCAATGCAACTGCTCCAGATCAACCCAGCTTCTGATACCCGCGGGGACAGGAATCCTTACCCAGCCAGCTCACGGCCTCATAATTCTCCTGCATCACAGCCCAATAGAGGGCTCTCTGACCCGGGTCCAGCAGAGCCCATTCCTCCTCAGAGAAATACACAGCCACCTCCTCGAAGCTCACCGGCTCCACCACAGCCATTTCTTTTCCCTGGCTCTGCAGGCCGTGGGCTGAGCTTGAGCAAGACATGGGTGTTCTGCAGCCTGTCGGGGGAAGAAAGGCAATTGGGGACATGTCAGAAGGAGCTTTAATCCCGTCTACACCCTCCATTCTCCCCAGACTCTGTCCCTGGTGACACACGTTCTAGACTCGGCCATTTTGGGCAAATGGTGAGTCTCAATATTCCATAAACAGCAGACACAGGTTAGATCCCAAATCCATATTCATTTCTTTCAATACCTGGCTTGAGTTTCAATATTCCTGTGCCTGCAATAATGGGATTCAGTTCTGAGCACCCAGTGTTTCTGATAAACAAGCTGCATATTCACCTGCCTGAATATGGGTTTAGGTACAAGAGTTCTGACACCAACCCAGGAAATCTGTCACCCTTGATACCAGGGGATTGGAAATAAAATTCCACAGGAAATGGAAGTACAGTAAAACCTGCATTATCCGGAACTTAATCTTTCGGAAAACTGTAGAAACCAGCTAATCTCTGATGTTGGGAAAAGCAAAAAAAAAAAAAAAAAAAAAAAAAAGGAATTACCTGGGGGAGGGGTGAATGGCAGCTGGAAGCAAGCATCTCAGCTCCCTCCACAGCTCCTGGCACCCCCGGCAGGCCAGCCCCTCCCGCCCCCCCAGCAGGTCACCCCCACCATCTCCGCCTCCCAGCTTCCACCCCCCCCATCACCAGGCTGCATCCCGCCCCCTCTGCGGCTCATGGCCACCCCAGCAGGCCACATCCCGGCCCCCACATAGGCCCCGCACGGCTCTCCCTGCCCTCAGATAGCCAGAATTTTTAGGTAACCCTAATCCTCGGGCGTGCCGGATAACACAAGTTTTACTGTACAACAATGTAGAATGAAAAAATGCAGTAGAGACAGGAAACACTACTCAAGAAACATGAGGCCATGGGATGTGGAAACTGCTACCCCAGAACATCCCCAGGGATCCCTGGCCTTTTGCACAATGCTGCCTAGGACAGCTCCATGCACACGGATCACATGGTCAGTGGTGACTCCCCCCCAAACACTTCTCTCACATGGGTGAGGTGACCGATCGACCTCACCCTTCCTGGCTGGTGCTCTCCTCCCTCCTTGGCTGCCTGGGCGGGAGGGCACACTCCCCTCTCCTGGCACCTGGGATCACACCTCCCTGGGGCAACACATAGGCAGGGCTACACCCCGCAGGGGGAGATGGCGGAGCAGGGGGCTACAGGGCATGAAGAGGCAAGAGCAGGGAGAGGGCAGCAAGAGCGGGAGGATGCAAAGGGCCGATGTGTCGGCAGCAGTGGGAACAAGTCACCGGCTGCCGCCTGGCACCTTCTCCCACTGATCAGCCATTGCTGCTAGCAACACAGTCAGTGGCAGACAGAAACGGGATGGGTGGAGGGCCCTGCTGGCTGATGCTGAGACCCAGCAGAGGCTGCGCTGATGGACAAGTTGGGGGAGCGGCCGCTGGACCCTCCACTCCCTGCTGATTGGCAGGTGGCTGGCAAGCAGGGATGTGGCAGCAGCAGGACGCGCCAGCGCTGATGGGAAGGAAAACAGAAAATACGGGACAATTGGCCTGTTTTTAAGAAAAAGTCAGGACCCTGCAGCAGGGCTTAAATCCAGCCCTGTCCCTTTAAACCCAGGACAGCTGCTCGCCCTAACTTGGGTGCTGGGGAAGAGGCAAAACAGCAGCTCTCACAGGAAGCCCCCAGACACTAAATATAACCCCCTTTTGCAGCCCCCCACCTGGCAGTGGGAAAAACCCTTTGCCTCCCTCTCCCATATTTTTGCAAACACTGCAAATGCTCCCCCCACCGGCGTATTTTTTTTCTGGCAGTGCCCAGATTCTGTTCTTAATCCCGTTGCCTGTCCTGATTGTGTCCTTTGGCCCCTCTCTTGGGAACTTTTTTTGGATTGGGGGCCACTGACACAGAAAAACCAGACAGGGCCTGCACACAAGTGAGAAACAAACAAAAACACCCTCACTGATGTGGCCCCTGACAGAGAAGCAGAAAGACACTCCCCACATTCCCCTAGCGGGCCCAGCTTGGTAGATTTTGTGCGCGCCATCTCCACGGGGATTGGCAGGGGCTACAAAGCCAGTGCAGCCAATGCTAGGGGGAGGGTCCCTGAGACTCGGGGGCTGGATCCAGGCCAATCAAGGGCTCCCACCCCTGCTTTATAATGTGAGACAGTCAGGTTAAGCAGACGAAAGAAGATCAGGAATTCTTTAGACCCTAAACCCAGGCCTGGCCACAGCAGTGTTTGCAAGAGGCTTGTAACTCAACCATTTCCCTGCATCCAGCCCCTTTACCAGGCGAATCCACCTGACCCAGCAGGGAAGAGCTGCCTTGGCCAGGCCCTGGGGGACACTGGGCCATTCAGATCCCAGCCCTGGGAAGCGGCCCTGAGATGCCCCATCCTGGAAATGGGAAACACCCACATCTGCCCCACTGGCCACAATACTGCAAGTGGCTCTTTCCCCTCCGCTTCCATCCCCTCTGCCCCTCCCTAGCCCGGGTTCCCCTCTGCCCCCGTGTGAACCCCCCGCGCCCCGCACGCACCGGGCTGTAGAAACACGAGCAGCTGGTCTCAGCGTTCGCTCCTCAGGGCGCGCTGCGCAGGCGTCCCCGAACGGAGCATGCGCAGTAGCCGGAGCTGAGGCGGTCACTCTGGAACGCTGGGGACAGCTGGCCCCGCACATGTAGCTCCGTGGGCTGCCTGCGCTGGGCCCCGCCTCTCTGGCACTAGCCCTGCCCGGCCTGAGTGTGCGGCTGCAGGAGCTAGAGGGTTAACCCTCCCCCCTCCCACAGGCTCTGCCCCCTGCTCCGGGGCTGGGCTGGATCTGAGCTGCAGGTGAGGGGCGAGCCCCGGGCAAAGGGCCGGGCAGGGAAATGACCTCCCGCCCCCCCGCCCCTCCTCGCCCCAGCGCTGTTCCCGAGGGTGGGTGGGGGGTGCGAGTCCCAGCGTTGTTCCCCCTCCCCCCGGTGCGCTTGCAGGAGCCGAGCCAGGTCCGGAAAAACCGGTTCTGGGCTCTGCCTGGGGCACGTGCTGCCCTGGGGAGCTGGGGCAGGGGGACCCCACGAAGTGCCCCCTGGCATCCTGCTCTGCCCTGACAGCTGGAGCCCGCAGGGGCACTGACAGGCTGGGCTGCAGGGTTCAGTCCGACGGGGCTCGCCCCGGGGTGTGTCTGTAGCCGGGCGATCCGGGATGTTCTCCCCCCACCCCCAGCTGCTGTGGCAGAGAGACGCTGTGGCCCAGCCCTCTGCTGCCTGTGGCTCAATCCCAGGAGCTTTCTGTCCATAGTTAGTAATTAGGTGGCAAAATGCAAACTCTGGGGCCAAGGGAACGGGTTCCCCCCCAAACATGGAGCAGCGACCCCCCGGAGTCATTTGTACTGAGCTTGTGGGGCTCACAAGGGGAGCGAAACGGGAGGGGCTGGAGCAGGAGTCTGTGGCCACACCAGGTCCTGCCCAGGGAAACTGGACAGTGAAGGAGCGAGTGGCTCCCTGTCACCCCATTCTTCACTCCATCAGGGCCAGCAAAACCCCCTGTCGGGGGCTGGCCAGCCCTGCCTTAGCAGCTCCGAGACACTAGTCCCAAAACAGGCTCTTGGCTCTGATCTTCATTAAAGACGGGGCAAATCACATTTTTCAGCAGCATGTCAGTTTTATTGGGTGTAAAGGGGAACAGAACATGTGAAACATGAGGGCTGTGTCTACACTGGCCACTTATTCCGGAAAATCAGCCGCTTTTCCGGAATAACTTGCCAGCTGTCTACACTGGCCCCTTGAATTTCCGGAAAAGCACTGACGATCTACTGTAAAATCATCAGTGCTTTTCCAGAAAAACTATGCTGCTCCCGTTCGGGCAAAAGTCTTTTTCCGAAAAACTTTTGTGCAAAAGGGCCAGTGTAGACAGCAGAGATTTTTCTGCAAAAAAGCCCCGATCGCGAAAATGGCGATCGGGGCTTTTTTGCGGAAAAGTGCGTCTAGATTGGCCACGGACGCTTTTCCGCAAAAAGTACTTTTGCGGAAAAGCGTCCTGCCAATCTAGATGCGCTTTTCAGAAAATGCTTTTAACGGAAAACTTTTCCGTTAAAAGCATTTCTGGAAAATCATGCCAGTGTAGACGTAGCCTGTGGGTGTGAAAGTTTTTAACGTGGGTTTTTCTTTGAAGTAGGAATAAGAGATCCTCCGGAAAAGGCCTTTTTTCCGGAGGATTGGGGCCAGTGTAGACGCTCTTTTCCGGCTTTTCTAAAAGCCGGAAAAAAGCGGCGGACATTTTTATTTAAATGCCGCGGGGGATATTTAAATCCCCCGCGCATTTCCCTATTATGACCTGTCAAATTAGCATGCCCCTTTCGGAAAAGGGGCCAATGTAGACGTAGCCAGAGTGTTTCCTTTTGTGTTGGAGCCTCAGGATTCTCTTCACTTTTCAGCCCCCCATGTCTGAATGCTGCTCTCTGGGGGGTGTTGGGCTGGGGATGCAAAGTGCCAGGGTGACCGGGGTGAGTGTGGGGACAGGAATCTTTGTTCCTCCTTTGCAAAAATAAAACAGAATTTAGTTTCTCCCACTCCTGGTGTCCTTTGTTTTGCATGAAGTGGCTCCCACCATCACATGGCTGCTGCTGGGGATCCCCAGTGAGGGGCCCCTCTCCTGGAGGCCAGGGCTTGGGCTGTTCCATATAGGAAACCCCCTCTGGGCAAGGAGCAGAGGTGTTGCTGCGGTGTCCCTTAGAACATGCAGCTAACTGGTCTGCTCGCCCAGGGGGCAGCAGCCTGGGGCTTGTGGCACTTCCTCAGACCTGCTGGGGAAGAAACCCGGACTAAGGGTGGGCTGGAGCAGTATTGCTTTTTGGAGTTGTTTATTGGTACAGATTCTTAAGAGTAAAGTGATACTCACACACCCACCCATCACATGCATGCTGGCAGTTTGGAGGCAGGCTGCAAGTGCAATGTAAATGACTTTTGATTTTGCTGGTGGCTGGAGTGCTGGCTAGGCATCAGCTTCCTGGAGACTCAACCATGAGGTTCCTTGGGAGATCCCTTCGGATCTGCAGGAGGCTTTACTTTCTCTGGGCCGGTCCTGGGTGTCTGCTGTGATGTTACATCTTGTCCGAGAGAGAGAGATTTTCTGGGCGCGTCTCTATTAATTTATCTGCTTGCAGGGTCTTTGTCTGCCTTAAAAGGTCACAGATCCTAAACTGCCTTTGATTGGGTATTTCCTCATTCACTCTTCACACACATGCCATAGGTTATGTACGTATTCATTAGCAACGTGGTTTCTAGGCAAAACTGGGCCTCATGACCTTGAGTACATGAAATTGCATTGTGCTAAAGATAACATACCAAAGGCATGATAAAAAGCTTAACATAAATTATAACTAAGAAAGCCAAGGTCAGGGAAAAAGGGAAAAGCAGAGGAGTATGTCCAGTTAACTAGTCGCCAGTGGAGAGGAAGGAAAGGGGTGTCGTGCCCAACTGGTTACAGGGCCCCTTCCTCTCTTGGGTGGGAACAAAGGCTCAGAACAAGGGTCTCCCATCTCTCCCTGTGAGCTGGGCCATGGCTTGGCAGAAATCTCCCCCAGGGACTCGCAGGCTTGAGAGATGTTTTTGGTGAATCATTTTGTAAATGTCAATTGATCTACACGATTTCCTCAAGTGGTGGGTTTGAAGCTTTTGTTTAAAAAATGTCTTTATTCAAATGTTAACAGTTGTAAGGAATTGGAGGGGGGGGGGAGGCTGTCAGCCAGTGGGGAGCCACGGATAATGGTTTACTGACAGTCGATACCGTCACTCACAAAGCTTTACAGCCATAGATCAATGGAACTATAGAGAGTTGCTTTTGCGCAAAATCTTGTCAGTCTAGACGCAGCCACAGAGTTCACGCAAGCCCACGAGTAAACATCCCAGCTCAGGTAGGTTGGGCAACAGGGCTGGCCTTAGTGAGGTGGCCGCCTCAGGTGCCAGACTGGCGGGGGGAGGCACCACTAGGACCCAGTGTGTAGAAAATTATGTCTGCTGCTGGCCCACGCAAAAGGTTACGGGGGCGTCACTTGAGCTCCCCACCTCAGGTGCCAAAATGTTGTGGGCCAGCCCTGTTGGACAATGTCCTTGTCCTCTCCGGCTTTCAAGCCCAGCAACGTAAGCGGCCCATTCACATGCCCAACCTTTCTCTGCACCCTGCTCAGAATCACAGCCCTTGGTCAGGGCAGACCAGAGTTCAGAGGTGACCTGCAGAGTTCACCTCCCATTCTGAGGGAGTAAGAGACATCTCACTAGTGCCGCTGGTCACTCACCATCCATCTGCTCACCACTCTCTGGTGCCTTCATTGCCCCCTGGTGGCTGCTCATCACATTTGGCGTGTGGTGGCTTTGGGCCAAACCTAGAGATTTCTTGTGTGAGGCCGCACGCCTTAGAGGGAACTATGATGGGCTGTGTCTACACTGGCATGAATTTCCGGAAATGCTTAAAACAGAATAGTTTTCGTTATAAGTATTTCTGGAAAAAGAGCATCTACATTGGCAGGCTGCTTTTCCGGAAAAGCCCTTTTTCCAGAAAAGCATCTGTGGCCAATGTAGACGCGCTTTTCCGGAAAAGAGCCCCGATCGCCATTTTTGCGATCGGGGCTTTTTTGCGGAAAAGACTACTGTGCTGTCTACACTGGCCCTTTTCCGGAACAGTGTTCCGGAATAAGGACTTATGCCCGAGCGGGAGCAGAGTAGCTTTTCCGGAATATCGGCTGATTTTGTACAGTAGAGCGTCGTTGCTTTTCCGGAAATTCAAGGGCCAGTGTAGACAGCTCGCAGCTTATTCCGGAAAAGCGGCTGATTTTCCAGAATAAGTGGCCCAGTGTAGACACAGCCAAAATGATGTGGGATGCTCAGATCTTTTGGAAATCAACTGTATGTATCTGAATGAGTGGAGGGCAGTTCACCCCCACCCCCACATTACTATAGACATTGATGGTGTGGAACTAGCCTAGGGAAGCTGGTTTATCCTCTGCTTCCCTGGGGAGCGAAGCCATTCACTGGCCATTTGGACAGAAGGAAGGACTTGTGTAACTCTTGCCAGTGGCAGGGGAGAGTGTATTTCTCCACCCGAAAGGAAGCTGGTTCTGTTTATGGGCGGATGTTGGAAGCTCGGGGTTTAATATCACATCTGCAGATTATACTTTGCAGAAGATTTGTGGGAGTGAGAAACACAGCAGGCGCCTGAGGCACCAAGACAGACTGTGGTTGGAGCAGTCAGTGAGGCATCCTGGAGAAAATGGAGACAGCTGGAGACTCAAAAAAAAAAAAAAAAGACTCCCAGGTGCATTCTGCACCACTGCACATGCACAGAATTAATGTCCAGGGGGTATGAACAGTGTCGCTGGCCTTTGTTTGTGGAAGGCTGGAGATGGATGGCACGAGACAAATGGCTTGCTCAGTGTCTTCGGTCCATCCCCACCGGGGTAGCTGGTGTTGGCCACTGCCGGCAGACAGGCTTCTGGGCTAGATGGACCTTCGGTCTGACCCAGTACAGCCATTCTTATGTTCTAAGCTCAGGGCTCAGGGTCGGGGGTCTCACTGGACCACCTTGATTTTCATGCAAACCTGCTCCTGGGTTAGCATGTGGCCTTTGGTGGCCAGGCTGGCAGCTATCCTGCTCTAGACGGCCACTTTCCTGTGCCTAGTGTGGAGGTTGTGGACGTTGGAGGCCTCCCCCCAAACCTGGATGAGGTCCACGATCTCTGCACTGGACCAGGCGGGTGCCTGCCTCTTGCGGCCCCGGGCAGGCTCCTGGGAACCGCCAGCCTGGTCCCGGGAAGAGGTGGAGGGCTGGGTGGCAGCAGGTGGCTAGCTCGTGCCGTGCCAGGTGCAGTGTCTGCTGGCTGGGTGCTGGCAGGCTTGCACCTGGCACAGGCACCATAGCCAGACCATGCCCCTTTAAGGGCTCCAGGGCCGGGAGTGGGGCAGAAGAGTTTCCCTGGTTGTGCCCAGAGTGGCCACCAGAACAAGCTGGGAATGGCTAGCCTCCCGCTAGTTTGAATTAAGTGGCTCCACAGCCCTTAATTCAAACTACTTAATTCGAACTAGGCGTTAGTCCTCGTAGAATGAGGTTTACCTAGTTCGAATTAAGCGCTCCGCTAGTTCGAATTAAGTTCAAACTAGCGGTTTGCATGTGTAGCGCCTATCAAAGTTAATTCGAACTAATGGCTGTTAGTTCGAATTAACTTTGTAGTGTAGACATACCCTCTGTTCCCTGCCTAATTCCCACACACAGATGAGTGGCATTTGGCTTCCAGAGATCCAGCTGTCCAGCGCTGGGGTGAGGAGACAGCAGCACCAAACAATTAACTGGTCATCAGCCCTCTGCCTCTTCCTGGTCTGAGCAAACCCCAAGCTGGGGGAGAAAACCCCAGACAGCCCTCCCACAGGCTGCAGCCCTGACTGCTGAGCTGCTGGGCCACAGGGAGGAGAAGGAAGAGACTCAAACTCCTGCAGGTGCTCCCTGTGCCTCCTTCAAGTTCCCCCTCTCCCTTCCTGTCCCAGCTGGGATCCCCCCGACATGGACATTATGAGAAGGACACTTGGGCCAGGCCTTACTTTGTCTCAGGACACCTGTCCTCATGTCCCATCTTGCATCACCCATTGGCTGGGCTCCCCCACTGCCCTGGAGCTATTCCCTGGAAGGGGCACATGCAGAAAAGCTGCTAAATCCTCCCCTGCTGAAATCCCACAGTGACACTGGGATCTGTTCGACAAAATACTGAGAGACGAGGAGGAGGGTTTGTGGAGGAAACTGGGGCTGGAACTCTGCACAGATACAAAAAAATGGGTCCACTTCCGCAAAACTTCTCTGCAGAACTCTGGAGCCACATGCAGAGTTGCAGGGCTCTGCCCTAAAACAAGGCAGGTAGGTGGAGGCAGCTCCCACAGCTGCCTGTGTTGCTCTCCTAGATCCCCCTCTAGTCATACGGGTGGTTCAGAGCCACAGTCTGGGCATGGTGAAAGTGAGGCAGAGAGCAGCAGGCAGCCCTTTATCTTCCCTGGGATGAGGCCCCAAGCAGCCCCACCCCACCCCACCCCCGGGCAGGTGGAGGGGCCATACCACAATTCCTCACAGCACCCAACTGGGCTCTTAGGCTACGTCGACATTGGCAAGATTTTGTGCAAATATTTTGCACAAGAGAGCATCTACACTGGCACGTGCTTTTGCACAAAATTATCCATGCCAGTGTAGACGCTCTCTTGCGCAAGAAAGCTCCGATGGCCATTTTAGCCATCGGGCTTTCTTGCGCAAGAAATTCATGTTGCCTGTCTACACTGGTCTCTTGCACAAGAACAGTTGCACAAGAGGGCTTATTCCTGAGCGGGAGCATCGTAGTTCTTGCGCAAGATGCACTGATTTCACACATGAGAACATCAGTGTTCTTGCGCAAGAACTCGCGGCCAGTGTAGACAGGCAGCACATTTTTGCGCAAAAGCGGGTGCTTTTGTGCAAAATCATGCCAATGTAGACACAGCCTTAGGGTATGTCTAGACTGCATCCCTCTGCCAACAGAGGGATGCAGATCAGACAGGTCGACATTACAAATGAGGCAGGGATTTAAATATCCCGTGCCTAATTTGCATTAAAATGGCCGCCGCGTTTTGCCAACTCAGCACTTTGTCGGCAAAATGCGACAGTCTAGAGGGGGATCTGTCAAGAAAGAAAGCCTTTTTCAACAGATCCTGTAAACCTCCTTGCTGGAGGCATAAGGGATCTCTGCCTCAGAGGTTCTCTCTGTGGTGGGAAACGTGGTTGGGACTGGCCAGTGCATCCCTGGGACCCGCCACCAGATTTCCTAGTGTAAACTGCCCCTGAGCAGCGGCTGTGTCCTGCTCCCCACTTAGCAGAGTGATTGCTAGGCCCCGAGTGCCCTGTGAGGCCTGATTGGCTCCTCCCCAGACACTCTCACATGACTCCAGGCCGTGCAGAAAAGCATTTAGTGTTTGTCCATTTCCTGCCTGATGGGCCAGAACTCACGAGATGCTCAAACAGTGGGACAGAGAAATGTCATTTCCCCATCCAGTGCCATTGGAGAGGGATGGGTGATTCTGTGGCTTCCTCCATCGCCAGCAGCACCCTCCGCCCTAGACACAGGAACCTTTGTTCCAGCCATGGAAAGTTTTATCCTTTCCCTGTTCTGCCACTGCACCTTCCCAAGAGTCACTGCCCATAGCGGCCTGGCTTCTCCATGCTCAGGAATCCCAGTGTGGTTCCTGTGATTCTAAGTCAGGGTCCTGAGGGCTGCAGGAGAAAGTGTCACAGACCTGGGCGTGGGCAGGGAAATCCAATGAACCTTGCAGTACAGTGTGACCAGTCCTGTCTCAGCCCTGGTTCCATCTCTGGGTACAATTGCTGCTGGGCTTTTCTGGGCTACTTCAGATTGTTTGTTCTTGGGAAGTTGGGGACCCAGCCTCCATGACTTTATCTAACTTTTCTTTAAACTCTGTTATAGTTCTTCACAGCCTCCTGTGGCAAGGAGTTCCACAGGTTGACTATTTGCTTTGTGAAGAAGAACTTTCACTTATTAGTTTGAAGCCTGCTACCTATTCATTTCTTTTGGTGTCCTCTAGTCCTTCTATTATGGGAACTAATGAAGAACTTTTCTTTATGCACCCTCTTCACACTACTCATGATTTTATAGACCTCTATCATATCCCCACTAAGTCTCCTCTTTTCCAAACTGAAAAGTCCCAGTCACTTTAGCCTCTCCTCATATGGGACCCGTTCCAAACCCCTAATCATTTTAGTTGCCCTTTTCAGAACCCTTTCCAAGGCCAAAATATCTTTTCGGGGATGAGGAGATCACATCTGTACACAGTACTGAAGATGTGGGCGTACCATAGTTTTATACTTCCCCATCTACTTCTTCCCCTGGCTTCCCCCTTTCAGCTCCCTCCTCCCAGGTTTCCCCCTCCCCTCTCCCACCTTCTCTCTTCCCCTCGCCCACCTCCTTTTCCCAGTCTCCCCAGAGGTTAATCCCCCCTACCACCTCCAGTTTTGTTAAACAAAGAGAGTTTCTATTTTTGAACACACATGTCCTTTATTTTTTACATCAGGAAGGGGGGTTAGGGAGGGGTAAGTGGAAGGAGGTGAGGGAGGAATGGGACAGGAGCCCCCGATGGGGAGGACTGGAGTGGCTCTGTGGGCTCCTTGGGGTGGAAGCTCTCCTGCAGGGTCTCCTGGATCCTGACATCCCCCCCGATTGACCCCCTCCCTGGATGGCAGCCTGCAGCAAGTGCAGCCGGGCTGATGGCCGAGTGCTGTGATATGCCGAGTGAGGGCATTCAGGGCACTCCAAGACAGGACTGCTTTGCTGTCCCTCATCGAGGTAGACAAGCAAGCAGGGAACCCTGAGAACTGTCTGTCTGGGGTGGGGGTCGGGTCCCTTTAAGCACAGCCCTCAGCTTGCCTGAGACAGCAGCTCCACACTCTAAGTCCTAACCTGATGCCCTGCCGGCACTGGTTCCAGCCAGCCTTTACTTCGGTTCAGGGTCCACTCAGTGTGGACATGCTAGTTCAAATTAGCAAAACACTAATTCGAATTAGTTTTTAGTTCTAGATGCACTAGTTCAAATTAGCTTAGTTCGAATTAACTAATTCGAATTAAGTTAGTTCAAATTAGTGCTGTAGTGTAGACATACCCAGAGAGAATTTCCCTCGGGAGTGGAGTGGTCGCTGGTGCCCAAGCGCTAATAGAAGTGTTTTACACGCCAGCTAATGAACTCTGACAGGTTTCTTCCCCGGGGGATTTGCTGATTCAGGACCTGTGTGGATTCTCTGATGTCTTGTACGGTGTGAGGCGTGCCGGAAGCTTTTCCCACAGTAAAGGCATTTATATGGTCTCTCCCCGGTGTGGAGTCTCTTATGTCCATTGAGGGCTGATGCCTCAGGGAAGCTTTTCCCACATTCATGGCATTTGTATGGTCTCTCTCCTGTGTGGATTCTCTCATGTCTAATGAGGGCTGATCGCTCAGTGAAATATTTCCCACAGTCAAGACATTTATATGGTCTTTCCCCACTGTGGATTCTCACGTGGGCAGAAAGCGCTGATCGCCGAGTGAAACCTTTCCCACATTCATGGCATTCATGTGGTCTCTCTCCTGTGTGGATTCTCTCATGGGCAGTAAGGGCTGATTTCTGAGTGAAATATTTTCCACATTCATGGCACTTATAGGGGCTCTCTCCTTTGTGGGTTCTCTCATGGGCACAAAGGGCTGACCATCGAGGGAAACCTTTCCCACATTCATGGCATTTATATGGTCTCTCTCCTGTGTGGGTTCTCTCATGGACAGTAAGGGCTGACCGCCAAGTGAAATCTTTCCCACACTCATGGCATTTATATGGTCTTTCTCCTGTGTGGGTTATTTCATGGACAGTAAGGGCTGACCGCCAAGTGAAATCTTTCCTACACTCATAGCATTTATACGGACTCTCTCCCATGTGGGTTCTCTCATGGGCAGTAAGGGCGGATCGGTGAGTGAAATCTTTCCCACACTCATAGCATTTATATGGTCTCTCTCCTGTGTGCAGTCTCTGATGAATAATAAGGTGTGAGCTCTGACTGAAGCCTTTCCCACATTCAAAGCACTTATATGGTTTCTCTCCTGTGTGGGTTCTCTTATGTCTAATGAGGGTAGATTGCTGAGTGAAACCTTTCCCACACTCATGGCATTTATATGGTCTCTCTCCTGTGTGCACTCTCTGATGAATATTAAGGTATGAGCTCTGATTGAAGGTTTTCTCACATTTCGAGCATCTATATGGCCGCTCTCCAGTGTGGGTTTTCTGATGTCTATTAAGGACTGATCTCAAAGTGAAGCTTTTCCCACACTCTAAGCATTTATGGGATTTCTCTCCCATGGGGACAATCTCATGTTCAATACGGGATGACAGTTCAATCAAACTTTTTCCACACTTCAGGCACTTGCAGAGTCTCTCTCCTGTGTGCCCTTTCTGGGGCAGAGTAAGGTCAGACTTCTCACTGAATCTTTTCCCGCAGTCTGAGCATTCAGAGGGTTTCTTTCCATTGTTATCTGTTTGCTGGGCTGGAGTTTCCTTGGGATCCTCGGATCTTCTTCCACATTCAATGGATTCCTCTGCTTTCCTGCTTGGATTGTTCTCCAGTTGATTCTCTGCACTATGTCGATTTCCCCAGGCTTTCACCCGTTCTACACACTGGGAAAAATCCCCTTCAGCTCCTCTCAAAAATGTTCCCTGTGGTTCTACACTTCCGGGATCTTCCTGCTGTCGATTGTCCTCCTTGTTCTCCCTCACTGTCCTAGCACCTGCTGGAAGAGAGAGAATACAGGCAGGAGTCGCTTTCTGTGCTGGGGAGAAAGGACCAACAGGGGAATGGCAAAGGCAGAAAGCACAACACAATAATAGTTGGAGAGACTGAGGCATTGAATTCTGTCTCCACACCCCACGCAAACACTCTCATGGGAAACGTAGGGAGCAAACTCCTGACAGCTGACAGGATGGCTGGGGAGTTGTGGCAGGTATTTGCCAGGGTGATACCTGACCCCCTACCTGGGAGACATGGGGCGGAAGTGAGGGCTCTCACTCACTGCTCATTTTGGGAGTCCCAGCTTTTTCCTGCACTTGCTGGAAGGTTTCTGTGCCAGTTTCCCCAACTCTTTACCTGTGGGGTTGCCTCTCAGGATCTCCATTTCTTTGCAGGGCTGGAGATCTGGGACCAGCCAGGCAATCAGATCAGTTTTGGGAATGGGGAATCCTGCATAGGGATGAGATCAGGCAATGAGAAAGCACATGGAATCTGGGCAAAGTATGTGACACAAATCTCTCTAGTTCTTTGTGACACAGAGTATGTGTCACAAAGAACAATCTCCAACCTCAGTCTGATCCTACATGGGTCTGTGGTAACTCAGACATCCTGAGAGCAGCAGACTTTTGGGGCAGAATGGGGTGGGGGATGTGACAAAGTTGGGATTAAAATCATGGAATCAGAGGCTGAAAGAGACCTTAGAAGGTCATTGAGTCCCACTCTATGCCCAAAGCAGGACTAACCCCAGCTAAATCATCCCAGTCAGAAGTCTTGGTTTCTTTGTAGCCATTCTGATGGAAAAATGGGGCCTTTTCCAAAGAAATATCTGTAAATAAATCAGGCAGGCAGACAATCTGATGTTTATGTATATGTATGTTTATATATGAAAATATAGTGTAAATATGTAAGGCTACGTCTACAACTGGCGCGTTTTCATGGAAAACTCTTTTGCGGAAGAGTTCTTCTGCAAAAACTCTTCCAGAAGAGAGCATCTACACTGGCATATGCTTTTGCACAAGAGATGTGCTTTTGCACAAGAGCATCCTTGCCAAAGTAGACACTCTCTTGCGCAAGAAAGCTCTGATGGACATTTTAATCATAGGGCTTTATTGCGCAAGAAATTCATGTTGTCTGTCTACACTGGCCTCTTCTGGAAGAGCTCTTGCGCAAGAGGGCTTCTTCCTGAGCAGGAGCATCAGAGTTCTCACGCAAGAAGTCCTGATTTTATACTCTAGAACGTCAGTTTACTTGCACAAGAACATGCGGCCAGTGTAGACAGGCAGCAAGTTTTTGCACAAGAGCGGCCGCTTTTGTGCAAGAACGCGCCAGTGTAGACACAACCTCTGGGTTTTAGAATGCAACCAATGATCAAGATTTGTAAAATTCTGTTCTGAAGGTTTTAAAGGAATTGGTTTGTGTTTGGTTTTTAATAAGGCCATTTCATTTGAAATTGTGAAACTGACAAGACATTTCTTGCCATTGGGACTAAAAGACTGAATGTAAAAACCATTCAAAATGGAGGCTGTGAACTTTTGACCTGAGGACTCCATTTTGGTCAAAATGCCTGTCAGCAGCAGAGGACGCTGCGCTGGGCTGGCTCTCACCAGCCAGAATTGGTTGTTTCCCACCCGAGCGGAACAGTCCATCACCTCAGAGTTCCATACCACAGAAAGGATTTAAGGACCCGCGCAGCAGCTGCGAGTGTGGTCTTTTCCATCTACTCTCCTGTCAGTACCGGACCACCATACTGGCTGTGACGAGGGATGGGGAAGATATTCCACCAGTGATTAGGGTTGCCAGATGGTTGAAACAAAAATACCGAACACCCGCCCCCCCCCAAAAAAAAACCGGGAAAAAAATTCTTTTGAAGGGAAAAAATGGGGGGAGACCAAAGTTGTTGAGCAAAAAAAAAAGGACTCCAAGGACTTCTTAAGCCAAAAAAAAATTAAAATAAAACAGCATTAAAACAGCATGTCCCCTTTAAGAGTGAGTGCAGGGATAGGAACAGAGGAGAAGATGAGCACTAGGACCCCGGGGAAAGCATTGCTTCCCCTAGGTGTTTTAGCCGGAAACCATTTTGTGTCAGCAATCTTGGGGAACCAGGTGAGCATGGGGGCTGGGGGTGTTGGGAGCCGGGGAAGGGTTTGGGGGGAAGCCAGGTGCCCGGCATTTTTGCCTCC
This sequence comes from Pelodiscus sinensis, assembly GCF_049634645.1. Classification (NCBI taxonomy): domain Eukaryota; kingdom Metazoa; phylum Chordata; order Testudines; family Trionychidae; genus Pelodiscus; species Pelodiscus sinensis. The sequence continues at coordinate 9,422,007 of NC_134742.1, forward strand.
TGGCCGGGGAAAAATTCAGAAAATACCGGACATTCTAGGTGTCCGGTATTCTCTGAATTTTTTTACCGGACAGGAGCCGAAAGTACTGGACTGTGAATACCGGACACCTGGCAACCCTACCAGTGATCCACCACTGTAAAAACTCCCCACTGGGATCTCCCTGGAGTTCCTCTCTGTGAGCTTCAAACTAGACGGTCCCAGACCTCGGCTACACAGCACCATTGGCACCTCCCAATATAAAAGGAGTTTATCTCATTTGGTTCTTTCCTATCATCTCTTCCATTCTTCCTGGCCAAAGTAGGTATCTAGGCCGAGGCTTCATGCTTCTCTGATGAAATCCCTGCACTGTTATATAGTTATTGCTGGTTAAGGATACTTACTATGGTTTGTGTTATTGTTTGATTCTGATCTGAATTCCCCATTTTCCCACTTATTGTAATTTTAATCCCTTAATACATTTGTTAACTTACCTAGAGTGTTCTTTATTATTTCCACATCACACTGGGAAGGTGCACTGACAAATTACTCCAGCATGCTGGTGATAGATATGGGAAAAGGGTGCCTGCATCCTCCTTAAACAGGGGCTACCCTGATAGAGGGGTCATCTTTTTCCTCAAGTTGCCTTTGTCCCCTGAGTAACACCACACACAGGTGTTAGGACAAAGCCTTGTTTTCCTATGCTGGGCTCCAAGGCAAGTTGCCTGACTATGATAACAGTCCAGCGGCAACAAGACCTTGAGGGTTTTTTTCTTGAAACTCTCGCTGAGTTGTTAAAACTGTAACTCCCTCCTGGATTCTCACAGGTTTACAAGAAGCAGTTTTGTCTCTGCTCTGTCTTTCCTTATCTACAGAACCAGTTCACCCCGGCTTTTCTCCCCCCTTACCCTGCCCCCAATATCCTTGTGCAGAGATCCATTCCTTCTTGAACAAAGTACCGATAAAGTAGTTGTAGCTGGTATAATGATATGCATAACGTATATAACTGATAATATAAGACTTGTACTCCTGATCATTCTTTGGAAACTGCTGTTAAGTCCTCCCCAATGCATTGCTAATAAAATTGCTTAGTATTATCTGTGGGTGGCTGAATTTGTGGGAAAAGAATTCTTTTACTTAACACAGGTAATTAGTGTTGCTTGGCTTTTAGTATTTAGCATTTAATCTTTAAAGTACCTCAATGTATACAGTTCAATATCTTTTTATAAACCAAGTGGTGGCCGTTACAAGGGGCAGCCAGAACCAGGAGAATGGAGAGAGATTCTGGATTTCTTGTTTCTTGGTAAAATAGCAATTAAGAGCCGTAATAAAAGAATTAAGGAAAAACAGCAAAGTTAGAAACACTGAGCCTTAAGGTAGCTCTGAGTAACAAGGCTATCATTTTCATAATAATACCTTATGTAAAAATTGATATGGCTAATGTAATGTTATAGAAGTTAAACTCTAAAAGGAATGTGCATTTTCCTATAATACATGCAGGCTGTGTCTAGACTGGCCAGTTTTTCCGGAAAATCAGCCACTTTTCCGGAAAAACTTGCCAGCTGTCTACACTGGCCACTTGAATTTCCGCAAAAGCACTGACGATTTCATGTAAGATTGTCAGTGTTCTTGTGGAAATACTATGCTGCTCCCGTTCGGGCAAAAATTTTGCGCAAAAGGGCCAGTTTTGTTTTCCGCAAAACAAAAACAAAGCTCAGATTTGTTTTCCGCAAAAAAGCCTCAATCACAAAAATGGCGATCAGGGCTTTTTTGCAGAAAAGCGCGTCTAGATTGGCACGGACGCTTTTCCGCAAAAAATGCTTTTGCGCAAAAGCGTCCGTGGTAATCTAGACACTCTGTTCCGAAAATGCTTTTAACGGAAAACTTTTCCGTTAAAAGTATTTCCGGAAAATCATGCCAGTCTAGACGTAGCCGCAATGTATATTGCAGAAGGGGTAAAAGAAATGCTACCTAACATCTTATCAGGGCTCCAGAAAAGAGCCAAAATGGTTTGTGTTTTCTTTTTCAGAGTACTTAGTGTTGTGGGAGCAAGACTCGAAATTGAAAAGTAAACAGAACGCTAGCAGTAAATTGTGCCCCTTTTTAAGACAAAGTCTAGGAGTTGCTGATAACTTTGAATCCAAAAGCAAGCCAGAAAGTATCTGTGTGAATGCAGATTGCCTGGTGAGTGGGGAAGGGTAAGAACAGCATAAAGAGTTTATGGGTGATTAATATACCTGATCAACTAGCTGGGCTCATATTGTAACCCTTTGGAGGGGAGGGTGGCAGGGGGAGTCAAACCTTAGAATACGCGGGGGCAGGTTAACCCTAAGTAAAAAACAAAAATGTGTATTCAGATGTAAAAGGGGTTTGTTTATATGCACAGTATTCCTGCCTTTTAATTTACCCAAACCCCCAGGATAACTTATGCATACATTTTCATTTAAACTATGCAAGCATTTCAGGAAGGCATTGAATACACTGGTCTCAAAGATAAATTGTCTAATAAAAGCCATGGTAAACACCCACTTAGAAAAGATATGATGCTAATGGTCCTGTTTAACCCTGAGATAAATGTAATGTTCATAAGTAGCCGTGCAACAATGTACAATGTGTATGATTTTCTTTTAGAAAAGGAAAAGTCTTTAAAGCATTCTGGAGTGGTAGTTAGAAACACAGCAGCTGTGTCTAGACTGGCAAGTTTTTCCACAAAATCATCTGCTTTTGCGGAAAAACTTGCCAGCTGTCTACACTGGCCGCTTGAATTTCCGCAAAAGCACTGACGATCTCTTGTAAAATCATCAGTGCTTTTCCGGAAAAGCTATGCTGCTCCTGTTCGGGCAAAAGTCTTTTTCCGAAAGACTTTTGCACAAAAGGGCCAGTGTAGACAGCACAGTAGTGTTTTCCACAAAAAAGCCCCAATCGTGAAAAAGGCGATCGGGGCTTTTTTGCTGAAAACCGCGTCTCGATTGGCCATGGATGCTTTTCTGCAAAAAGTGCTTTTGCGGAAAAGCATCCGTGCCAATCTAGACGCTCTGTTCCGAAAATGCTTTTAATGGAAAACTTTTCCGTTAAAAGCATTTCCGGACAATCATGCCAGTCTAGACGTAGCCATCTTGTCTGCAGTATAAGAAGGAAACTGAGGTACACCACCTTACTAATTTAATGATTTTACAGGAGGATAATTAACCCTAAACCAGGTGTGGCCCACTAGCCTGAGAATGCACATTGCCCACAGTCCCTATCAGGTGCCTCCTCTCCCATCTCCAGTATCTTTTGCCCACCAGCAGCCCCACCGATCAGCACCTCCTCTTCCTTCCCCACACTGTCTGCCCCCTGCAATCAGCTTTTTCATGGCACTCAGGAGGCAGTGTGGGGGAGGGAAGGGGCGAGGGTACCATACGCTTGGAGGAGGAGGTGGAGCCAGGAGTAGAGCACTGGAAAATTGGCACCTGTAGTTGCAGCCCCAGAGTCAGTGCCTGAGCAAGGAGCCGCATGTTAACTTCAGAAGAGCCACTCGTGGCTCCAGAGCCACAGGTTGGCCACCCCTTCCCTAAACCCTTAAGGGGAAGAAGCCATTGAAACTTGCCCTACTTACAGAACAAACGTACAGATAAGTATTGGGGTAACTGCAGGCAAATAAAGGAACCAGCAAGAATTTGTGTAAAAGAAAGGAGTATTTTAAGATAGAATGCACCACCCACAAGGGGGTAGAAACTGTTCTTTTTGTCTCTTCCAAAAATCAGAAAGAGCTAGTACCCACTGAAGAACCACGGAAAATAACCCGGATCTATTGTCACGACAAAGACCGTTTCATGTTGATCTTGTGGTGTTTCTCTCGTGGCTAGCCCTGGTGTGCATTGTGTTTGAAAAAAGAGGGGATAGTGCATTAGGCAGAAAAACTAATACGCATTTTAGGTAGATATACAGAAATCAATATTGCAGAAAGGGCATTGGATGGGAATTTCACCCACCCTCTGGATTCCCCTGAATTCTGCTGTTATGTTACCCTCTTTTTAGAGGGCAGATCACACTACTCCCTTTAGGAATAAAGGAAAATGCATGCTAATTCAACCTCTTCATCTCCCTACACCTCCATCTCAGGCTAAATGGTCAGTTACACACCCATCTCCATGATGGTTTTTCATGCATTGGGTTTGCAAAATATCTATCACTCAGAGGCTACGTCTAGACTGGCATGAATTTCCGAAAATGCTCTTAACGGAAAAGTTTTCCGTTAAAAGCATTTTCGGAAAAGCACGTCTAGGTTGGCAGGATGCTTTTCCGCAAAAGCACTTTTTGCAGAAAAGCATCCGTGGCCAATCTAGACGTGGTTTTCCACAAAAAAGCCCCGATCGCCATTTTTGCGATCGGGGCTTTTTTGTGGAAAACACTACTGTGCTGTCTACCCTTGCCCTTTCGCGCAAAAGTCTTTCGGAAAAAGACTTTTGCCCGAACAGGAGCAGCATAGTATTTCCGGAAAAGCACTGATGATTTTACATGAGATCGTCAGTGCTTTTCCGGAAATTCAAGCGGCCAGTGTAGACAGCTGGCAAGTTTTTCCGGAAAAACTGCTGATTTTCCAGAAAAACTTGCCAATCTAGACACAGCCAGACTGTTTGTTATCTTGGGAAATCCCCCACTGGCCCCGTGCTCCCTGCGGGGCTTCCTAAAGCAGAAGCTCATGCCGTTTCCCGCTGTGCCTCTCCCTGCCCTGCCCTCTGCAGAGATGGAGCTGGGGGATTCCCCAGCTCCTGCTCCCCACCATTGCTGCCTCTCTCTGATAGAGGCAGCAATGGGGGTGGGGAAGCGACTAGTCGTATCAGTAGTCGATTATCCCATAAGCTTCTGCTTATCACATAGTCGACAAGTTGCTCACATCCCCACCTGCCGTTCCTGTCTAGGCCCTTCCATTGACACCTCCGGCTAAGGCACAACATGGGCAAGATGGTGGGGAAGCATATTGAGACTTCGGGTATGGGAAGAGCAGCACCATTGCTATGGGTCATGGAGGGAACAGTCTCACAGAGGAGCCAGGGTTATTGGGACTGATATTCCTGACATTGGGGGCAGGGGGCAATGAGGGACCCTGAACCAAACCCAGCTCAGATGCTCCAGAGCCCACCCAGACTCTCATACCCGCGGGGACAGGAATCCTTACCCAGCCAGCTCACAGCCTCGTAATTCTCCTGCATCACATCCCAGTAGAGGGCTCTTTCACCGGGGTCCAGCAGAGCCAATTCCTCCTCAGAGAAATACACAGCCACCTCCAGAAAGCTCACCGGCTCCACCACAGCCATTTCCTGTCCCTGGCTCTGCAGGCCATGGGCTGTGCTAGAGCAAGACATGGGTGTTCTGCAGCCTGTCGGGGGGAGAAAGGCAATTGGAGACATGTTAGAAGGGGCTTTAATCCTTCCCACACCCCCATTCTCCCCAGACTCTGTCCCTGGTGACACACGTTAGACTCAGCCATTATGGCCAAATGCTGGAGTCTAGAGAGTCCACAAACAGCGCACACAAGTTAGAACCCAAATCCACATTCATTTCTCTCAATACCTGGCTTGAGTTTCAACATTTGTGTTCCTGCAACAATGCAATTCGGTTCTGAGCACCCAGGCTGTGTCTACACTGGCCCCTTGAATTTCTGGCAAAGCACTGACGATCTCATGTAAAATCATCAGTGCTTTTCCGGAAACACTATGTTGCTCCCGTTCGGGCAAAAGCCCTTTCCCGGAAAACTGTTCCGGAAACGGGTCAGTGTAGACAGCACAGTAGTCTTTTCCGCAAAAAAAGCCCCGATCGCAAAAATGACGATCAGGGATTTTTTGCGGAAAAGCGCGTCTACATTGGCAAGGACGCTTTTCCGGAAAAAGTGCTTTTCCGGAAAAGCATCCTGCCAATGTAGACACGCTTTTTCCAGAAATACATATAACGGAAAGCTGTTCCATTTTAAGCATTTCCAGAAAATCATGCCAGTGTAGACGTAGCCCCAGTGTTTCTGATATACAAGCCACATAGTCACCTGCCTGAATATGGGTTTAGGAGCAAAAGCACTGACACCAACTCAGGAAATCTGTCTCCCTTGATACCAGGGGATCGGAAAGAATAAAATTCCACAGGAAATGGAAGTACTATACAACAATGTAGAATGAAAGAATGCAGAACAGACGAGAAAAGCTACCTTAGAAACATGGGGCCATAGGATGCAGAAACTGCCAGCACAGAACATCCCCAGGGTTCCCTGGCCTTTCGCATAATGCTGCCTAGAACAGCTCCGTGCACATGGATCACATGATCAGTGGTGAACACCCTCCCCCTGTACACCTCTCTCACACAGGTGAGGTGACCGATTGACCTGACTCTCCCTGGTTCGCGCTCGCCTCCCTCCTTGCCTGATTGGCCCGAGGACACACTACCCCCTCCTGGCACCTGGGATCACATCTCCCTGGGAAAACACATGGGCAGGGCCGTGCCCCGCAGGGGGAGATGGAGGAGCAGGGGGGGCTACGGGACATGAAGGGACAGAGGAGGGAGAGGGCAGCCAGCGGGGGGGGATGCAAAGGGCTAATGGGGGGCAGCAGAGGGACCAAGTCAATGGCTGCCACCTGGCACCTGCCCCCCCTGACCAGCCATTGCTGCTGCAGTGTGGTTAGTGCCAGACAGGAATGAGATGGGGGGCCCTGCTGGCTGACGCTAACACACAGCAAATGCTGCACTGATGGACAAGTTGGTGGAGCGACCACCGGAGCGCCCCACTCTATGCTGGTAGGTGGGCGGCTGGCGAGAGCAGACCTGGCAGCAGCAGGACCCACCAGCGCTGATGGGCAGGGGGACAGAACATAAGGAACAATTTGCCTGTTTTTAAGATAGTCAGGACACCTTCAGCAGGGCTTAAATCCAGCCCTGTCCTTTTAAACCCCAGGATGTCTGCTCGCCCTAACTCAGGTGAGGGGAAGGAGACAAAACAGCAGCTCCCTCAGGCAGTCCCCAGCCTCTGAACCTAATCCCCTTTGGTAGCATCCAGCCTCTGAAGTAGGGAAGAGGCGCCTTTTCCAGGCACCGGCCACCCACCCAGCCCAGGCATGTGGGCACTGTGCTCCCCCCCCTCCCTCCTGCCCCCATCCTGGCAGTGGGGAAAACACTCTGCCCCCCTCCCTCTTGTTTTTACAAACAGTGCACATGCTCCTTCTCCCCCCCCCCCTCGGTTGTGGGGTTTGGGTTTTTTTTTTGGCAGTGCCCAGATTCTGTTCTTAACCTTGTTGCCTGTCCCAATTTTGCCCTTTGGCCCCTAACTTGTTCCTGCAGCCAGCTGTGAGACACCCCCTCTCCCCACCCGTGTGGTCATTTTAGCCCCTGCACAGACTTTGCTGCCATGCGATTTCATGAATCAATTTCCCTCCATGAACAAACCTAGGAGTGGGGAACTTTTTTGGGTTGAGAGCCACTGACCTACAGAAAAATCAGTCGGGGCCCATACACAAGGGGGAAAAAACAATCTTATCCTAACTGAGAAGCAGAAAGACACGTCCCACATTCTCCACCCACCAGAGACTGGGGGGGCCGAGGAGACAGACTAGTCAAGTTTGTATGTTCCAGCCCCCAGGGATTGGCAGAGGGGGTAAAAAGTCAGTGCAACCTCCCCAATGCTGGGGGTGGGGCACTTAAACCTTGGGGGCTGGATCCAGGCAAGCCAAGTGGCCCCAGGGTCGTAGGTTCCCCAGCCCTGAGCACCCGCCCTGAGATGCCCCATCCTGGAAATGGAAAACACCCACATCTGCCCCACTGGCCAAAATACTGCAGATCGCTCCTTCCCCTCCGCTTCCATCCCCTCTGCCCCTCCCTAGCCCGGGTTCCCGTCTACCACCGAGCGACACCCCTCCCCACCCGTGCGCTCAGCTTAGCCCCTGAACAACCCACCCCCAGCCCCGCACGCACCGGGCTATAGCAACACGACCAGCTGGTCGAAGAGTTCGCTCCTTAGGGCGCGCTGCGCAGGCGCCCCCCCTGTGCGGAGCATGCGCAGTAGCCGGGGCTGAGGCCACTGCCCTCAGTCTGCGCGCAGGCGGGCAGGGGCTGGAACGCTGGGTGCAGCTGGTCTCGCGCGCTGCTGCCCCGGGCTCGGTCCGGCTGCGGCTGAGCGGGGCCCCGGCGGAGCCTGCAGCAGCAGCGTGTGAGCGGGCAGCCCCGCCCTGGGATGCGGGCGGGAGAGACGGAGCCTCCAGCCCCGCCCCCCAGCAGCGCCCGGCGCGGGGAGTCACAGGCTCCTGCCCCCGCCCCGCTCCTCAGGGGCTGCCCCGTGCACCGCAGCCTGCGCTGGGCCCCGCGGCTCCAGGGAGCTAAGGGGTTAACCCCCCCCCCCCAACACACACAACAGGCTCCGCCCCCTGCTCGGGGATGGGGCGGAGATTGGGGCTGAGCCCCGGGCAAAGCTCCGGGCAGGGAAGTGACCCCCCCCCCCCCGCCCCAGCCCCTCGTCTCCCAGTGCTTTTCCCGGGGGCGGGAGCGAGTCCCAGCGCTATTGTCCACCTTCCCCCCAGCTCTGCCCCCCTCCTCCCCAGGCCCTGCGGGAGGTGAGCCAAACCTGGGAGAGCAGCCGGGCCGGTTTTAAAAGTCCCCCCCCCCCCCCCCCGGGCTCAACTAATTCCATGCGACAAATAAATAAACATTAGTAAACTAGAAACTTTTTTTTAATTTGGAGGAGAGGGTGCGCATAATTCATATTTTGCCCTGGGTGCAAAAATACCTAGTTAGGGCCCTTCCCGCCCTGAAATTCTCTCACGGGAGCCGGTCATCTGCAGTCTGTGGATGCTTTCCCACCAGTCAAGGCTGGCTTCCTGACCCCAAAAACAGCATCTCATGGTGGGAAACTGCTCCAGGAACAGCTCTGTTGCCATTGCTGGATGCCATACAACAAAGCCATCCAGCTCTGAGAGCTGAAATAAGACCTTTGGGGTCATCCCCCAGTGTGCTGATCAAGCCACTAACACCCACCTTCCTGCTGTCTGAGGCTCCCCATCATCCTGTCCTGCTGGGCCAGAAGCTCTGGTCTCCCCTGGCTAAAGCACAGAGTTCTGGTTACTGCCCCTTGCAGGCTACGTCTACACTGGGATAATTTTCCGAAAATGCTTTTAACAGAAAAGTTTTCCGTTAAAAGCATTTTCGGAAAAGCGCGTCTAGATTGGCAGGACGCTTTTCCGCAAAAGTACTTTTTGTGGAAAAGTGTCCGTGGCCAATCTAGACGCGGTTTTCCGCAAAAAAGCCCCGATCGCCATTTTGTTCCAACAGGCCAATTGTTGGAAAAGCCTTGTTAGGAAGAAAAGTGGAAAAAGATATGCAAATTGCTACTTGCAATTTGTGTATCTTTTTCTGATAGAACTATGTAGTCTAGACACAGCCTAAGAAACTTGTTACATGCAAATTCTTACCCTATACAGCTGTTTTTCTCTCAGGTAAAAAACTTCAAGTCAGAATTGATCTTCACTTTGGCCTGCAGTCTACAGCTTTTTCAGAGTTCTTTGGTGTCAGGTGTCCTCAGAGTAGACCAGGCAGTTCCAAAGGCCAGTTGAACACAAAGGACTGATGGCTTCAATAGACTTTCCCTCTGGGTGGGAACCCTTTGTTCAGCATCCCTCATCCCCATGGAAAACAGGTTCAAGATGGATTCCAGCACTAGGTGGCATGGTCACATATCTTTCTAGGACCAACCATAGTTTGGGCTTACAGAACTACCATGACCATGCACAGGTCGTTGGTTTGAGCACAGCTGGCCAGAGGAAAGTGGCACTTTGAAGTGGGAAAATGCCACTTTTCTCTAGCCACTGGCTGCCCAATGCTCCTCTGAAGCCTTCCAGCCCACGTTCATGCGGTTGGCCGCCACCTGGTGAGTGGCAGCTGCCCATGGACTGGGAAGAGCAGCCTGCTGCAGCTGCTTGCAGCGGCGGGAGGGAGACAGTGACTGGATACGATAGACTATTTCTTAGTAAATAAATCAAAAAACTTAGGTAATATGGAAAATTTGAGAAAAGAATACGAGGTTGGAAGTTGAAAGCAATTTAGATGTCTTCATGAGTCCCATTTTCTGAGGATGAAGAAAAATAGGACCACAGAAATGAGAAATTGGTTGATGTTTTGGGAAACCACTAAGACAGTCTCCTGTTATACTTCCAAATTTTTCCCTGAATATAGTAAAGGCATATTAGGGTTCATTAGGAGGAGCATTTCCAGCAGATCCAGAGAAGAGATTATTCCCCTTTATTTGGCACTGGTGAGGCCACATCTGGACTACGTCTACACTGGCATGATTTTCCAAAAATGCTTTTAACGGAAAACGTTTCCGTTAAAAGCATTTTCAGAAAAGCATAGTATTTCCGGAAAAGCACTTATGATTTTACAGGAGATCGTCAGTGGTTTTCCGGAAATTCAAGCAGCAAGTGTAGACAGCTGATTTTGCGGAAGAACTTGCCAGTCTAAACACAGCTCTGGAGTATTGCATCCAGTTCCGGGTCCCGCACTATAGAAAGGATGTGGACTCATTAGAGAGGGTCCAGTGGAGAGCAACCAAAATGATTAGGAGGCTGGAGCACATGATCTATGAGGAGAGGCTGAGGGATTTGGGCTTAATGGCTAGACTGGCCAGTTTTTCCGGAAAATCAGCCGCTTTTCCGGAAAAACTTGCCAGCTCTCTACACTGTCCACTTGAATTTCTGCAAAAGCACTGACTTCCTACTGTAAGAAATCAGTGCTTCTTGTGGAAATACTATGTTGCTCCCATTAAGGCAAAAGTCCCTTTTGCGCAAAGCTTTTGCGCAAAAGGGCCAGTGTAGACAGCTCAGATTTGTTTTGCGCAAAAAAGCCCTGATCGCAAAAATGGCGATCGGGGCTTTTTTGAAGAAAAGCACATCTAGATTGGCACAGACGCTTTTCCGCAAAAAGTGCTTTTGCGGAAAAGCATCCGTGCCAATCTAGACAGTCTGTTCCGAAAATTCTTTTAACGGAAAACTTGTCTGTTAATAGCATTTCTGGAAAATCATGCCAGTCTAGATGCAGCCATTTAGTCTACAGAAGAGAAGAATGAGGGGGGATTTGATAACAGCCTTCAACTTCCCGAAGGGAGGTTCCAGAAAGGATGGGGAGAGGCTGTTCTCAGTAGTGACAGATGGCAGAACAAGAAGCAATGGTCTCAAGTTACAGTAGGGAAGTTCTAGGCTGGATATTAGGAAAAAGTATTTCACATAAGAGGGTGAGGAAGTACTGGGATGGGATACATAGTGAGGTGTTGGAATCTCCACCCCTAGAGGTTTTAAGTCCTGGCTTGAGATGATTTAGATAAGATTGGTCCTGCTTTGGGCAGGGGGCTGGACTCGATGACCACCTGAGGTCTCTTCCAGCCCTAGGATTCTATGACTCTATGAAAACAAACATTTGTCGACGAACACTCTAATTGGAGAAATGTTGCAGGAGACAGTGCTGATCATGAAAATTCCAAAGCTCATATTAATGCCATGTGTAAGTTTGTTTAACAATGTAAAGTATCCAGTAGAATTGATTCTGCATTATCAGCTCAGTTTGAGGAGTGTTCTTAGTGTGGGAAAGTGCCGAGACATATTGTTGCCACAGTAACACTGCTGTCTTCTTTGGAACTACTTCTGAGAGGATATGATGAGTCATCACTGTCAAATCGAAAAGATAATTTTTTAACTTGCCTTTAATATCTTCGTGAATTTCACAATTTTCTCAATGAACGTTTGAAAAATTACCAGTATTGCGGCTCAGGGAAGACCAAATTCTTAATGCACCAAGCCTACAATGAATTCCTTACTATAATGGAAGAGCAGCTCAGAAACCAATTCACTCATGGGCTACGTCTAGACTGGCATGATTTTCCGGAAATGCTTTTAACGGAAAAGTTTTCCATTAAAAGCATTTTCGGAACAGAGCGTCTAGATTGGCACGGACGCTTTTCCGCAAAAGCACTTCAAAAAGCCATTTTCGCGATCGGGGCTTTTTTGTGGAAAACAAATCTGAGCTGTCTACACTGGCCCTTTTCCGCAAAAGTTTTGCCGTGAAGTAAAGGATGCCAACTATTCTAGAATAGTTGATTCAACACCAGATGTGAGTCATGCAGATCAATTAACATTAATTTTAAGATTTGTGACCAACCATAGTGAAGTTGTAGGTTAATTTTTTCATAAAATGATAGATACGTGTTGAATCAACTAGAGAACATGAGTTCATCCAGGGGTCACACTGATACTTACAGAACAGGCTGAAGGCCTCAAATTAAGTGTGGTTGCAGGTGCAATCAAATATATCCAAATAGTTTCTCTCACACTGAGGCTACGTCTACACTGGCATGATTTTCCGAAAATGCTTTCAATGGAAAAGTTTTCTGTTAAAAGCATTTTCGGAAAAGCACATCTAGATTGGCAGGATGCTTTTCTGCAAAAGCACTTTTTGCGGAAAAGTGTCCGTGGCCAATCCAGACGCGATTTTCCGCAAAAAAGCCCCGATGGCCATTTTCGAGATCGGAGCGTTTTTGTGGAAAACAGTACTGTGCTCTCTACACTGGCCCTTTTACGCAAAAGTCTTTCAGAAAAAGACTTTTGCCTGAACGGGAGCAGCATAGTATTTCCGCAAGAACACTGATGAACTTACATGAGATCGTCAGTGTTCTTGCAGAAATTCAAGCAGCCAGTGTAGACAACTGGCAAGTTTTTCCCCAAAATCATCTGATTTTGTGGAAAAACTTGCCAGTCTAGACACAGCCTGACAGGCATGAATACAAAGATTAAGGCAAGACGACACAACACACAGGCCCCATAAAGTCAGTTCTGCTGAAATTTATAAAATGCAATATTTATCCAATTTCTACCCATGTGACAGCACTTTTCATGAGCAATGACAGTCCAAGGCTGTGTCTAGACTGGCCAGTTTTTCTGGAAAATCAGCCGCTTTTCCGGAAAAACTTGCTTTAAACGGAAAACTTTTCTGTTAAAAGTATTTCTGGAAAATCATGCCAGTCTAGACGTGACTCTTGCGTCCGGAGGAACGCAGCTGCGCTAATGGAGGCTAAAGGCTGCTACGGAAGCAGCGAGGGCCAGAGGGAGGCAGCGGGGGCTACCCGAAGCATCCCACCCACCCCGCTCCAAAGATTGAATGTTGTTCTTGTTGTTGTTCAAAGTCGTGCCAGCCCTTCCGCCCCCCCCCAGGCAGCCGTCCCCTTTCCACTCCCTTCCCCTTCCCAGCGCTCACCCCACTATTGGGCACCCGGGGAAAGCAGGGCACCAGCCATGCCAGACCCACGGAAAGCGACACGCGCGGTGCCACAGAGCTACCCCTCGCGCACGCGTGGCACCGGCCTCTCATCACCCGTCTGCTCTTTCAAACCGTCCTGTGATCCCCGAGGGGAAGTGCACCGCTCCCGGAAGTACTGCAATACCGGGCCGATGCGCGGAGCGGACGGAGCAAGCTCCCGTGCCCGGCCCCCGCGGCAAAAAAATCCCTTTCACACACGCCGTTTTCACATGGAAAACGTACCAGCGGTCAAACTGGGAAGAACAGACACTACACTTGATCTTAGCCTACAAGAGGCCGAGAAGCGATACCCGGCCTCGGCTCCCGAGCTCCGGCTCAGCCCTCGGCCTCGCCTCTGACAGCGCGGAGACCGCCCGGCAGCGGCGAGCCGCCCCTCGCCGCTCGCTGCGGCGCCCCGGCGGCCCGGCTCGGCGGCCACGGCTCCCGGCAGCGACTCCCGCCCGCCAGGCGCCGGGAACGCGCGCCGGCCACGCTCGCCGCCGGCCCCTGGGGGTGGGGAGCCGGCGCCGCTCTCCCCGTCGGGGCCGGCTCGGCTGGCAGGCCGGCGCGCCACATCTGCATAGCCCCGCCTCCTGCTCCGCCCCTCGCCCGGCGCCTCCCAAGGACCCGGCTGACGCTCCTTCCGCCTGCCCTGACGGGACGAGACCCCGTCCCTCCCTCCCCTCCTCCACCCGCGTGGCTCCTGGCTGCTCTCGGTCTCCCCGCCTCCTTTTGCCCGCCCGAAACCCCGCCTCCCCCGGCCGCTGGGCCTCTCTGCCTCCTTCCGCCTGCCTCGACTCCCCGCCCCTCCGCTTCTCTCGGCCGGAGAGAAGAAGGAGGAGGGGCCAGGGCCCCCTGCAGTCTTGGGTCCGGAGGAGCGCGGCGGCGCTAACGGAGGCCGAAGGCTTGCAAAGGAAAAAGCGCCTGCCCGCTGCCCCGGAGGCGGCGAGGGCCAGAGGCAAGCCACAAAAAAATCGGCGGAGCCCCGGGCCCGCTCCGCTACCCGCAGCATCCCGCCCAGCCCGCTCCCAGGATTGATTTTGGTGGTGGTGGTGGTGGTGGTTGTTCTTACGGTGGTTTAAGTAGCGCCAGCCCGCTCCCTCCCCGCCTCCTTCTCTGACTCCCTCCGCCTCCCCAGGCAGCCGCCCCCTTTCCCCTCCCGTCCCCTTCGGAGCGCTCACCCCGCTATCGGGCAGCCGGTCAAGCTCTTCGGAAAAGCAGGGCACTGGCCGGGCCGGCCCCACGGAAAGCGACACGCGCGGTGCCACACAGCTACCCCTCGCGCACGCGTGGCACCGGCCTCTCGTCACCCGTCTGCTCTTTCAAACCGTCCTGTGATCCCCGAGGGGAAGTGCACCGCTCCCGGAAGTACTGCAATACCGGGCCGATGCGCGGAGCGGACGGAGCAAGCTCCCGTGCCCGGCCCCCGCGGCAAAAAAATCCCTTTCACACACGCCGTTTTCACATGGAAAACGTACCAGCGGTCAAACTGGGAAGAACAGACACTACACTTGATCTTAGCCTACAAGAGGCCGAGAAGCGATACCCGGCCTCGGCTCCCGAGCTCCGGCTCAGCCCTCGGCCTCGCCTCTGACAGCGCGGAGACCGCCCGGCAGCGGCGAGCCGCCCCTCGCCGCTCGCTGCGGCGCCCCGGCGGCCCGGCTCGGCGGCCACGGCTCCCGGCAGCGACTCCCGCCCGCCAGGCGCCGGGAACGCGCGCCGGCCACGCTCGCCGCCGGCCCCTGGGGGTGGGGAGCCGGCGCCGCTCTCCCCGTCGGGGCCGGCTCGGCTGGCAGGCCGGCGCGCCACATCTGCATAGCCCCGCCTCCTGCTCCGCCCCTCGCCCGGCGCCTCCCAAGGACCCGGCTGACGCTCCTTCCGCCTGCCCTGACGGGACGAGACCCCGTCCCTCCCTCCCCTCCTCCACCCGCGTGGCTCCTGGCTGCTCTCGGTCTCCCCGCCTCCTTTTGCCCGCCCGAAACCCCGCCTCCCCCGGCCGCTGGGCCTCTCTGCCTCCTTCCGCCTGCCTCGACTCCCCGCCCCTCCGCTTCTCTCGGCCGGAGAGAAGAAGGAGGAGGGGCCAGGGCCCCCTGCAGTCTTGGGTCCGGAGGAGCGCGGCGGCGCTAACGGAGGCCGAAGGCTTGCAAAGGAAAAAGCGCCTGCCCGCTGCCCCGGAGGCGGCGAGGGCCAGAGGCAAGCCACAAAAAAATCGGCGGAGCCCCGGGCCCGCTCCGCTACCCGCAGCATCCCGCCCAGCCCGCTCCCAGGATTGATTTTGGTGGTGGTGGTGGTGGTGGTTGTTCTTACGGTGGTTTAAGTAGCGCCAGCCCGCTCCCTCCCCGCCTCCTTCTCTGACTCCCTCCGCCTCCCCAGGCAGCCGCCCCCTTTCCCCTCCCGTCCCCTTCGGAGCGCTCACCCCGCTATCGGGCAGCCGGTCAAGCTCTTCGGAAAAGCAGGGCACTGGCCGGGCCGGCCCCACGGAAAGCGACACGCGCGGTGCCACACAGCTACCCCTCGCGCACGCGTGGCACCGGCCTCTCATCACCCGTCTGCTCTTTCAAACCGTCCTGTGATCCCCGAGGGGAAGTGCACCGCTCCCGGAAGTACTGCAATACCGGGCCGATGCGCGGAGCGGACGGAGCAAGCTCCCGTGCCCGGCCCCCGCGGCAAAAAAATCCCTTTCACACACGCCGTTTTCACATGGAAAACGTACCAGCGGTCAAACTGGGAAGAACAGACACTACACTTGATCTTAGCCTACAAGAGGCCGAGAAGCGATACCCGGCCTCGGCTCCCGAGCTCCGGCTCAGCCCTCGGCCTCGCCTCTGACAGCGCGGAGACCGCCCGGCAGCGGCGAGCCGCCCCTCGCCGCTCGCTGCGGCGCCCCGGCGGCCCGGCTCGGCGGCCACGGCTCCCGGCAGCGACTCCCGCCCGCCAGGCGCCGGGAACGCGCGCCGGCCACGCTCGCCGCCGGCCCCTGGGGGTGGGGAGCCGGCGCCGCTCTCCCCGTCGGGGCCGGCTCGGCTGGCAGGCCGGCGCGCCACATCTGCATAGCCCCGCCTCCTGCTCCGCCCCTCGCCCGGCGCCTCCCAAGGACCCGGCTGACGCTCCTTCCGCCTGCCCTGACGGGACGAGACCCCGTCCCTCCCTCCCCTCCTCCACCCGCGTGGCTCCTGGCTGCTCTCGGTCTCCCCGCCTCCTTTTGCCCGCCCGAAACCCCGCCTCCCCCGGCCGCTGGGCCTC
This sequence comes from Pelodiscus sinensis, assembly GCF_049634645.1. NCBI lineage: Eukaryota > Metazoa > Chordata > Testudines > Trionychidae > Pelodiscus > Pelodiscus sinensis. The sequence continues at coordinate 9,438,519 of NC_134742.1, forward strand.
TCTGCCTCCTTCCGCCTGCCTCGACTCCCCGCCCCTCCGCTTCTCTCGGCCGGAGAGAAGAAGGAGGAGGGGCCAGGGCCCCCTGCAGTCTTGGGTCCGGAGGAGCGCGGCGGCGCTAACGGAGGCCGAAGGCTTGCAAAGGAAAAAGCGCCTGCCCGCTGCCCCGGAGGCGGCGAGGGCCAGAGGCAAGCCACAAAAAAATCGGCGGAGCCCCGGGCCCGCTCCGCTACCCGCAGCATCCCGCCCAGCCCGCTCCCAGGATTGATTTTGGTGGTGGTGGTGGTGGTGGTTGTTCTTACGGTGGTTTAAGTAGCGCCAGCCCGCTCCCTCCCCGCCTCCTTCTCTGACTCCCTCCGCCTCCCCAGGCAGCCGCCCCCTTTCCCCTCCCGTCCCCTTCGGAGCGCTCACCCCGCTATCGGGCAGCCGGTCAAGCTCTTCGGAAAAGCAGGGCACTGGCCGGGCCGGCCCCACGGAAAGCGACACGCGCGGTGCCACACAGCTACCCCTCGCGCACGCGTGGCACCGGCCTCTCGTCACCCGTCTGCTCTTTCAAACCGTCCTGTGATCCCCGAGGGGAAGTGCACCGCTCCCGGAAGTACTGCAATACCGGGCCGATGCGCGGAGCGGACGGAGCAAGCTCCCGTGCCCGGCCCCCGCGGCAAAAAAATCCCTTTCACACACGCCGTTTTCACATGGAAAACGTACCAGCGGTCAAACTGGGAAGAACAGACACTACACTTGATCTTAGCCTACAAGAGGCCGAGAAGCGATACCCGGCCTCGGCTCCCGAGCTCCGGCTCAGCCCTCGGCCTCGCCTCTGACAGCGCGGAGACCGCCCGGCAGCGGCGAGCCGCCCCTCGCCGCTCGCTGCGGCGCCCCGGCGGCCCGGCTCGGCGGCCACGGCTCCCGGCAGCGACTCCCGCCCGCCAGGCGCCGGGAACGCGCGCCGGCCACGCTCGCCGCCGGCCCCTGGGGGTGGGGAGCCGGCGCCGCTCTCCCCGTCGGGGCCGGCTCGGCTGGCAGGCCGGCGCGCCACATCTGCATAGCCCCGCCTCCTGCTCCGCCCCTCGCCCGGCGCCTCCCAAGGACCCGGCTGACGCTCCTTCCGCCTGCCCTGACGGGACGAGACCCCGTCCCTCCCTCCCCTCCTCCACCCGCGTGGCTCCTGGCTGCTCTCGGTCTCCCCGCCTCCTTTTGCCCGCCCGAAACCCCGCCTCCCCCGGCCGCTGGGCCTCTCTGCCTCCTTCCGCCTGCCTCGACTCCCCGCCCCTCCGCTTCTCTCGGCCGGAGAAAGGAGGAGGGGCCAGGGCCCCCTGCAGTCTTGGGTCCGGAGGAGCGCGGCGGCGCTAACGGAGGCCGAAGGCTTGCAAAGGAAAAAGCGCCTGCCCGCTGCCCCGGAGGCGGCGAGGGCCAGAGGCAAGCCACAAAAAAATCGGCGGAGCCCCGGGCCCGCTCCGCTACCCGCAGCATCCCGCCCAGCCCGCTCCCAGGATTGATTTTGGTGGTGGTGGTGGTGGTGGTTGTTCTTACGGTGGTTTAAGTAGCGCCAGCCCGCTCCCTCCCCGCCTCCTTCTCTGACTCCCTCCGCCTCCCCAGGCAGCCGCCCCCTTTCCCCTCCCGTCCCCTTCGGAGCGCTCACCCCGCTATCGGGCAGCCGGTCAAGCTCTTCGGAAAAGCAGGGCACTGGCCGGGCCGGCCCCACGGAAAGCGACACGCGCGGTGCCACACAGCTACCCCTCGCGCACGCGTGGCACCGGCCTCTCATCACCCGTCTGCTCTTTCAAACCGTCCTGTGATCCCCGAGGGGAAGTGCACCGCTCCCGGAAGTACTGCAATACCGGGCCGATGCGCGGAGCGGACGGAGCAAGCTCCCGTGCCCGGCCCCCGCGGCAAAAAAATCCCTTTCACACACGCCGTTTTCACATGGAAAACGTACCAGCGGTCAAACTGGGAAGAACAGACACTACACTTGATCTTAGCCTACAAGAGGCCGAGAAGCGATACCCGGCCTCGGCTCCCGAGCTCCGGCTCAGCCCTCGGCCTCGCCTCTGACAGCGCGGAGACCGCCCGGCAGCGGCGAGCCGCCCCTCGCCGCTCGCTGCGGCGCCCCGGCGGCCCGGCTCGGCGGCCACGGCTCCCGGCAGCGACTCCCGCCCGCCAGGCGCCGGGAACGCGCGCCGGACACGCTCGCCGCCGGCCCCTGGGGGTGGGGACCCGGCGCCGCTCTCCCCGTCGGGGCCGGCTCGGCTGGCAGGCCGGCGCGCCACATCTGCATAGCCCCGCCTCCTGCTCCGCCCCTCGCCCGGCGCCTCCCAAGGACCCGGCTGACGCTCCTTCCGCCTGCCCTGACGGGACGAGACCCCGTCCCTCCCTCCCCTCCTCCACCCGCGTGGCTCCTGGCTGCTCTCGGTCTCCCCGCCTCCTTTTGCCCGCCCGAAACCCCGCCTCCCCCGGCCCCTGGGCCTCTCTGCCTCCTTCCGCCTGCCTCGACTCCCCGCCCCTCCGCTTCTCTCGGCCGGAGAAAGGAGGAGGGGCCAGGGCCCCCTGCAATCTTGGGTCCGGAGGAGCGCGGCGGCGCTAACGGAGGCCGAAGGCTTGCAAAGGAAAAAGCGCCTGCCCGCTGCCCCGGAGGCGGCGAGGGCCAGAGGCAAGCCACAAAAAAATCGGCGGAGCCCCGGGCCCGCTCCGCTACCCGCAGCATCCCGCCCAGCCCGCTCCCAGGATTGATTTTGGTGGTGGTGGTGGTGGTGGTTGCTCTTACGGTGGTTTAAGTAGCGCCAGCCCGCTCCCTCCCCGCCTCCTTCTCTGACTCCCTCCGCCTCCCCAGGCAGCCGCCCCCTTTCCTCTCCCGTCCCCTTCGGAGCGCTCACCCCGCTATCGGGCAGCCGGTCAAGCTCTTCGGAAAAGCAGGGCACTGGCCGGGCCGGCCCCACGGAAAGCGACACGCGCGGTGCCACACAGCTACCCCTCGCGCACGCGTGGCACCGGCCTCTCGTCACCCGTCTGCTCTTTCAAACCGTCCTGTGATCCCCGAGGGGAAGTGCACCGCTCCCGGAAGTACTGCAATACCGGGCCGATGCGCGGAGCGGACGGAGCAAGCTCCCGTGCCCGGCCCCCGCGGCAAAAAAATCCCTTTCACACACGCCGTTTTCACATGGAAAACGTACCAGCGGTCAAACTGGGAAGAACAGACACTACACTTGATCTTAGCCTACAAGAGGCCGAGAAGCGATACCCGGCCTCGGCTCTCGAGCTCCGGCTCAGCCCTCGGCCTCGCCTCTGAAAACGCGGAGACCGCCCGGCAGCGGCGAGCCGCCGCTCGCTGCGGCGCCCCGGCGGCCCGGCTCGGCGGCCACGGCTCCCGGCAGCGACTCCCGCCCGCCAGGCGCCGGGAACGCGCGCCGGCCACGCTCGCCGCCGGCCCCTGGGGGTGGGGAGCCGGCGCCGCTCTCCCCGTCGGGGCCGGCTCGGCTGGCAGGCCGGCGCGCCACATCTGCATAGCCCCGCCTCCTGCTCCGCCCCTCGCCCGGCGCCTCCCAAGGACCCGGCTGACGCTCCTTCCGCCTGCCCTGACGGGACGAGACCCCGTCCCTCCCTCCCCTCCTCCACCCGCGTGGCTCCTGGCTGCTCTCGGTCTCCCCGCCTCCTTTTGCCCGCCCGAAACCCCGCCTCCCCCGGCCGCTGGGCCTCTCTGCCTCCTTCCGCCTGCCTCGACTCCCCGCCCCTCCGCTTCTCTCGGCCGGAGAAAGGAGGAGGGGCCAGGGCCCCCTGCAGTCTTGGGTCCGGAGGAGCGCGGCGGCGCTAACGGAGGCCGAAGGCTTGCAAAGGAAAAAGCGCCTGCCCGCTGCCCCGGAGGCGGCGAGGGCCAGAGGCAAGCCACAAAAAAATCGGCGGAGCCCCGGGCCCGCTCCGCTACCCGCAGCATCCCGACCAGCCCGCTCCCAGGATTGATTTTGGTGGTGGTGGTGGTGGTGGTTGTTCTTACGGTGGTTTAAGTAGCGCCAGCCCGCTCCCTCCCCGCCTCCTTCTCTGACTCCCTCCGCCTCCCCAGGCAGCCGCCCCCTTTCCCCTCCCGTCCCCTTCGGAGCGCTCACCCGGCTATCGGGCAGCCGGTAAAGCTCTTCGGAAAAGCAGGGCACTGGCCGGGCCGGCCCCACGGAAAGCGACACGCGCGGTGCCACACAGCTACCCCTCGCGCACGCGTGGCACCGGCCTCTCATCACCCGTCTGCTCTTTCAAACCGTCCTGTTATCCCCTAGGAGAAGTGCACCGCTCCCGGAAGTACTGCAATACCGGGCCGATGCGCGGAGCGGACGGAGCAAGCTCCCGTGCCCGGCCCCCGCGGCAAAAAAATCCCTTTCACACACGCCGTTTTCACATGGAAAACGTACCAGCGGTCAAACTGGGAAGAACAGACACTACACTTGATCTTAGCCTACAAGAGGCCGAGAAGCGATACCCGGCCTCGGCTCCCGAGCTCCGGCTCAGCCCTCGGCCTCGCCTCTGACAGCGCGGAGACCGCCCGGCAGCGGCGAGCCGCCCCTCGCCGCTCGCTGCGGCGCCCCGGCGGCCCGGCTCGGCGGCCACGGCTCCCGGCAGCGACTCCCGCCCGCCAGGCGCCGGGAACGCGCGCCGGCCACGCTCGCCGCCGGCCCCTGGGGGTGGGGAGCCGGCGCCGCTCTCCCCGTCGGGGCCGGCTCGGCTGGCAGGCCGGCGCGCCACATCTGCATAGCCCCGCCTCCTGCTCCGCCCCTCGCCCGGCGCCTCCCAAGGACCCGGCTGACGCTCCTTCCGCCTGCCCTGACGGGACGAGACCCCGTCCCTCCCTCCCCTCCTCCACCCGCGTGGCTCCTGGCTGCTCTCGGTCTCCCCGCCTCCTTTTGCCCGCCCGAAACCCCGCCTCCCCCGGCCGCTGGGCCTCTCTGCCTCCTTCCGCCTGCCTCGACTCCCCGCCCCTCCGCTTCTCTCGGCCGGAGAAAGGAGGAGGGGCCAGGGCCCCCTGCAGTCTTGGGTCCGGAGGAGCGCGGCGGCGCTAACGGAGGCCGAAGGCTTGCAAAGGAAAAAGCGCCTGCCCGCTGCCCCGGAGGCGGCGAGGGCCAGAGGCAAGCCACAAAAAAATCGGCGGAGCCCCGGGCCCGCTCCGCTACCCGCAGCATCCCGCCCAGCCCGCTCCCAGGATTGATTTTGGTGGTGGTGGTGGTGGTGGTTGTTCTTACGGTGGTTTAAGTAGCGCCAGCCCGCTCCCTCCCCGCCTCCTTCTCTGACTCCCTCCGCCTCCCCAGGCAGCCGCCCCCTTTCCCCTCCCGTCCCCTTCGGAGCGCTCACCCCGCTATCGGGCAGCCGGTCAAGCTCTTCGGAAAAGCAGGGCACTGGCCGGGCCGGCCCCACGGAAAGCGACACGCGCGGTGCCACACAGCTACCCCTCGCGCACGCGTGGCACCGGCCTCTCATCACCCGTCTGCTCTTTCAAACCGTCCTGTGATCCCCGAGGAGAAGTGCACCGCTCCCGGAAGTACTGCAATACCGGGCCGATGCGCGGAGCGGACGGAGCAAGCTCCCGTGCCCGGCCCCCGCGGCAAAAAAATCCCTTTCACACACGCCGTTTTCACATGGAAAACGTACCAGCGGTCAAACTGGGAAGAACAGACACTACACTTGATCTTAGCCTACAAGAGGCCGAGAAGCGATACCCGGCCTCGGCTCCCGAGCTCCGGCTCAGCCCTCGGCCTCGCCTCTGACAGCGCGGAGACCGCCCGGCAGCGGCGAGCCGCCCCTCGCCGCTCGCTGCGGCGCCCCGGCGGCCCGGCTCGGCGGCCACGGCTCCCGGCAGCGACTCCCGCCCGCCAGGCGCCGGGAACGCGCGCCGGCCACGCTCGCCGCCGGCCCCTGGGGGTGGGGAGCCGGCGCCGCTCTCCCCGTCGGGGCCGGCTCGGCTGGCAGGCCGGCGCGCCACATCTGCATAGCCCCGCCTCCTGCTCCGCCCCTCGCCCGGCGCCTCCCAAGGACCCGGCTGACGCTCCTTCCGCCTGCCCTGACGGGACGAGACCCCGTCCCTCCCTCCCCTCCTCCACCCGCGTGGCTCCTGGCTGCTCTCGGTCTCCCCGCCTCCTTTTGCCCGCCCGAAACCCCGCCTCCCCCGGCCGCTGGGCCTCTCTGCCTCCTTCCGCCTGCCTCGACTCCCCGCCCCTCCGCTTCTCTCGGCCGGAGAAAGGAGGAGGGGCCAGGGCCCCCTGCAGTCTTGGGTCCGGAGGAGCGCGGCGGCGCTAACGGAGGCCGAAGGCTTGCAAAGGAAAAAGCGCCTGCCCGCTGCCCCGGAGGCGGCGAGGGCCAGAGGCAAGCCACAAAAAAATCGGCGGGGCCCCGGGCCCGCTCCGCTACCCGCAGCATCCCGCCCAGCCCGCTCCCAGGATTGATTTTGGTGGTGGTGGTGGTGGTGGTTGTTCCTACGGTGGTTTAAGTAGCGCCAGCCCGCTCCCTCCCCGCCTCCTTCTCTGACTCCCTCCGCCTCCCCAGGCAGCCGCCCCCTTTCCCCTCCCGTCCCCTTCGGAGCGCTCACCCCGCTATCGGGCAGCCGGTCAAGCTCTTCGGAAAAGCAGGGCACTGGCCGGGCCGGCCCCACGGAAAGCGACACGCGCGGTGCCACACAGCTACCCCTCGCGCACGCGTGGCACCGGCCTCTCGTCACCCGTCTGCTCTTTCAAACCGTCCTGTGATCCCCGAGGGGAAGTGCACCGCTCCCGGAAGTACTGCAATACCGGGCCGATGCGCGGAGCGGACGGAGCAAGCTCCCGTGCCCGGCCCCCGCGGCAAAAAAATCCCTTTCACACACGCCGTTTTCACATGGAAAACGTACCAGCGGTCAAACTGGGAAGAACAGACACTACACTTGATCTTAGCTTACAAGAGGCCGAGAAGCGATACCCGGCCTCGGCTCTCGAGCTCCGGCTCAGCCCTCGGCCTCGCCTCTGACAGCGCGGAGACCGCCCGGCAGCGGCGAGCCGCCCCTCGCCGCTCGCTGCGGCGCCCCGGCGGCCCGGCTCGGCGGCCACGGCTCCCGGCAGCGACTCCCGCCCGCCAGGCGCCGGGAACGCGCGCCGGCCACGCTCGCCGCCGGCCCCTGGGGGTGGGGAGCCGGCGCCGCTCTCCCCGTCGGGGCCGGCTCGGCTGGCAGGCCGGCGCGCCACATCTGCATAGCCCCGCCTCCTGCTCCGCCCCTCGCCCGGCGCCTCCCAAGGACCCGGCTGACGCTCCTTCCGCCTGCCCTGACGGGACGAGACCCCGTCCCTCCCTCCCCTCCTCCACCCGCGTGGCTCCTGGCTGCTCTCGGTCTCCCCGCCTCCTTTTGCCCGCCCGAAACCCCGCCTCCCCCGGCCGCTGGGCCTCTCTGCCTCCTTCCGCCTGCCTCGACTCCCCGCCCCTCCGCTTCTCTCGGCCGGAGAAAGGAGGAGGGGCCAGGGCCCCCTGCAATCTTGGGTCCGGAGGAGCGCGGCGGCGCTAACGGAGGCCGAAGGCTTGCAAAGGAAAAAGCGCCTGCCCGCTGCCCCGGAGGCGGCGAGGGCCAGAGGCAAGCCACAAAAAAATCGGCGGAGCCCCGGGCCCGCTCCGCTACCCGCAGCATCCCGCCCAGCCCGCTCCCAGGATTGGTTTTGGTGGTGGTGGTGGTGGTGGTTGTTCTTACGGTGGTTTAAGTAGCGCCAGCCCGCTCCCTCCCCGCCTCCTTCTCTGACTCCCTCCGCCTCCCCAGGCAGCCGCCCCCTTTCCCCTCCCGTCCCCTTCGGAGCGCTCACCCCGCTATTGGGCAGCCGGTCAAGCTCTTCGGAAAAGCAGGGCACTGGCCGGGCCGGCCCCACGGAAAGCGACACGCGCGGTGCCACAGAGCTACCCCTCGCGCACGCGTGGCACCGGCCTCTCGTCACCCGTCTGCTCTTTCAAACCGTCCTGTGATCCCCGAGGGGAAGTGCACCGCTCCCGGAAGTACTGCAATACCGGGCCGATGCGCGGAGCGGACGGAGCAAGCTCCCGTGCCCGGCCCCCGCGGCAAAAAAATCCCTTTCACACACGCCGTTTTCACATGGAAAACGTACCAGCGGTCAAACTGGGAAGAACAGACACTACACTTGATCTTAGCCTACAAGAGGCCGAGAAGCGATACCCGGCCTCGGCTCCCGAGCTCCGGCTCAGCACTCGGCCTCGCCTCTGAAAGCGCGGAGACCGCCCGGCAGCGGCGAGCCGCCCCTCGCCGCCCGCTGCGGCGCCCCGGCGGCCCGGCTCGGCGGCCACGGCTCCCGGCAGCGACTCCCGCCCGCCAGGCGCCGGGAACGCGCGCCGGCCACGCTCGCCGCCGGCCCCTGGGGGTGGGGAGCCGGCGCCGCTCTCCCCGTCGGGGCCGGCTCGGCTGGCAGGCCGGCGCGCCACATCTGCATAGCCCCGCCTCCTGCTCCGCCCCTCGCCCGGCGCCTCCCAAGGACCCGGCTGACGCTCCTTCCGCCTGCCCTGACGGGACGAGACCCCGTCCCTCCCTCCCCTCCTCCACCCGCGTGGCTCCTGGCTGCTCTCGGTCTCCCCGCCTCCTTTTGCCCGCCCGAAACCCCGCCTGCCTCGACTCCCCGCCCCTCCGCTTCTCTCGGCCGGAGAGAAGAAGGAGGAGGGGCCAGGGCCCCCTGCAGTCTTGGGTCCGGAGGAGCGCGGCGGCGCTAACGGAGGCCGAAGGCTTGCAAAGGAAAAAGCGCCTGCCCGCTGCCCCGGAGGCGGCGAGGGCCAGAGGCAAAAAGTGAAACCTCTCTGTTTTTGTGACCGTCACAGTTTCTGTCATACATACATGACGTTCGGTACAACTCCTCAGGAATTGCTACTTTTGCTGGCTGGTTGCAAATTCAGAGGAACTGTGTTTTTTGGTAGACAAATCTCTCAATTTGCTACCTCCTGGCTAACCGACTCAGGGGATGCTGGAGTTTTGCCTTGGGTGGGGGCCTTTTGCTCCTGGTCCATGGGTCACAAATTCAGAGGAACTGTGTTTTTTGGTAGCAAAATCTCTCAATTTGCTATCTCCCCTCTAAGGACTCAGGGGATGCTGGTGTTTTGCCTTGGGCGGGGGGCCTTTTGCTCCTTGTCCATGGGTCATAAATTCAGAGGAACTGTGTTTTTTGGTAGAAAAATCTCTCAATTTGCTACCTCCTTGGTAACGGATTCAGGGGATCTGGGTGTTTTGCCTTGGGCGGGGCCTTTTGCTCCTGGTCCATGGGTTACAAATTCAGAGGGACTGGGGATTTTGGTCGAAAAATCTCTCAATTTGCTACCTCCTTTGTTTTTTGGTCGAAAAATCTCTCAATTTGCTACCTCCTTGCTCACGGACTCAGGGGATGCGGGTGTTTTGCCTTGGGCGGGGCCTTTTGCTCCTGGTCCATGGGTTACAAATTCAGAGGGACTGGGGTTTTTGGTCCTCAAAACATTTCCCTGAGAATTGTTCAAAAGAGGAAATAGTTAGTGAATTTGAAAATAGGAAAATCAATCCATATAACAGTCAGGTCAATTAGAAAATATGAGATGAATATTGCATACATATAAGCAAGGTCAAACAATATTAACATGGCCTGATTGTCAAGCCACTGACAACACAGACATAAATTAAGTTAAGGACCATGCACAATTCTCCAGAATTGATGTGTAACCAAAAAAGGATGTAGTCCATCAATGATGATCTAATGTTTTTTGAGAGTGATATTACCTAGAAACTTGGTTATAGTCATTGCTTGACAAATAATAGAAAACATGACTTGACAGACAAAAAGGGACTGGCCCCCACAAGAAAAAAAATGTACTTAAAGCTAATTAATTCCGAGTAATAATAAGAACAGTATTTGCAAATACATTAGTAATAAAATATGCTCCCTGTTATCAATGCATGCATTATAATCTTCAACTTTCTGCCCTATTTTTCCATGTCTCCTCCCATTGCTCCAGAAGCTACCCTATAAAATGCTGCCTCCTAACCCCTAAAACTCATAGTTCATAAAGCAGATGAATGAACAATAAAACAATTCTGTATGAATATTGGACAAGTAAACGTACCTTCCATAATGATGTGTGTAGTACAGGAAAGTTTTTGTGTGTTGAAAATATATGTGGAACAGATACTGTAGAAAAAGTATTATGGATGTGAATTAAAAGAAATAAGTAGAACATTTGGGCTACGTCTACACTGGCCCCTTTTCCGGAAGGGGCATGTAAATTTCATGAGTCGTCGTAGGGAAATCCGCGGGGGATTTAAATATCCCCCGCGGCATTTAAATAAAAATGTCCGCCGCTTTTTTCCGGCTTTTAAAAAAGCCGGAAAAGAGCGTCTACACTGGCCCCGATCCTCCGGAAAAAGCGCCCTTTTCCGGAGGCTCTTATTCCTACTTCAAAGTAGGAATAAGATCCTCCGGAAAAGGGCTTTTTTTCCGGAGGATCGGGGCCAGTGTAGACGCTCTTTTCCGGCTTTTTTAAAAGCCGGAAAAAAGCGGCGGACATTTTTATTTAAATGCCGCGGGGGATATTTAAATCCCCCGCGGATTTCCCTATTACGGCTTCTGAAATTTACATGCCCCTTCCGGAAAAGGGGCCAGTGTAGACGTAGCCTTGGGGTGTGACTAGACTACAGGGTTTTGTCGACAAAAGTGGACTTTTGTCAACAAAACTATACCTGCGTCCACACTGCCTTTGAGTTATGTCGACATAACGTCGACAAAACTCAGCAGTTTTGTCGACATATGTGAACCTCATTCTACGAGGAATAATGCCTTTTATCGACAGAGTTCTGTCGATAGAAGGCATTATTGCATCTACATTGTCCTTTGCGTCCACACTGTTATGTCGACAAAACGGCTTGCTTTGTTGACAGAACTGGATGTAGTCTAGACGCTCTTTGTCGACAGAAGCTTTGTCGACAGTATCTGTCGACAAAAATTCTGGTGACAAAACCCTGTAGTCTAGACATACCCATACATATGAGTATGACTTGATACTCAATACTGCATTTAAAGAATCAGTTAACAAAAATGTTAATTGTCAAAAATAATATATTGTAACTAGATTATAGAGAAAATTGTATATCACTGTAATGGATGTGAGGTTCTGCACAAAATTGGTCCCTGTTACAGATATGGTACTGGGGTGAGTTAGCAATTCTATCAATTCTACACAGCCATTAATTCGAACTAGTTAATTCGAACTAGGCGTTAGTCCTCGTAGAATGAAGTTTACCTAGTTCGAATTAAGCGCTCCGCTAGTTCTAATTAAGTTCGAACTAGCAGATCGCGTGTGTAGCGCCTCTCTGAGTTAATTCGAATTAACGTCTCTTAGTTAGGGTACGTCTACACTACAAAGTTATTTCTCAGACTTAATTTTCCCAGAGAGAAGGTCAGTGTTCTTGTGCAAATACTCAAGGCCAGATAAGAAAAGGGGCAAGATTTTCTGAAAGAGGGGATGATTTGGAGCAAAATATTGCCAAGCTAGACACTGCTAATTTTTTTAAAATTTTTATTAGAACTGTGAAAAGCTCAAAAGAAAATAAAAATGCACTAGAAGGCACACAGTGGGATATCACACGGTATGAGGAATGCAAGGGAAGTTATTTCTGTTCATCACAAGTCACAGGCCCCATCTCAGGACCTGGCTGTAGTGCGGACATGATGTGGCTCAGACACGTGCTCTGTCGCTGGAAAAATCCTCTCATGTTGCAGCTGTACTCTTGCCTGGGGGAATCTCAATACACTAGGACCACTGCCCAGTGTCCCCCTGAATGAAACTGGCTCCAGATGGTTCCAGCTCCACCCCTATGACTCATCTCCAGTTTCACTGTTCCTTAGAAATGATTCTAATCTGCGTCTAGTTCACAGGGATGATTGTCTGGCCACCCTGGCTCTGGTTGTTGCAGCTTTGAATACAGCACAAGTCTGCTCTGTGGCCTGCTTCTGTGACTCTGCTACGAACACTGACATGCTTCCTGTGCTGATTTTGTGGCACCTGTGTCTCTGGCCCTGCTCAGATCCACAGCTCAGCTCTGAGAAATGCTCTATGTAGGGTTCCCAGGTGTACAGTTTTGAACACACAGGCAGTCAGTCCATTATTTTAACTTTCTATTTTCGAAAACAATTTATAAAGTATTATTGATTCAATAGCACTGTCTTTAGCATGTGATCAGGACGATGGAATGTCCATTGTGACGTAATGGGAAGTGTGCGCAGTATTGGTGAAAATATCTGGCAAGACTAGCTCTATGCTAAGCTGGGGCCAAATGTGTCTGAACAAGGGTAATCAAGCACACATAGAGGACAGGAAACTAAGGGCATCCTTGCTCCCTGATTAGCCTGACCACCCTGTTAATGTGGATAGCCTAGACGATTGGACTCTAACCGTTTTTCAAGGGGACTGTCAGTATCAAGGCAATGATTTCAGATTCAACCCTCCACTTTCTGTTGGTGTTGTGAAATAGCCAAGCCAAACACCACAAATGAGTTTTATTAAGGGAAATACAATGGCACTCTGGCAGCAGGCACAGTAACACAGATGGGTCTGGACCCTCGCCTGTTATCAAGGCTTGGTATTGTGGACAGTGGACTGGTGAGGTGGTGAGAAGTGAAGGGGGGATGTGCAGTGGGGGAGATAGATCTATGGGTGTTAGTGCACTGTGAAGCGTGGGGGGTCTGAGGAGCACTGCAGTTGTGCTGGTGGGAATATGGGGGGAACTGAACAGTTAATGAATATTGGCGGGGGATAATGGGGGGGCACAGGGCATAGCCGTCTGTGGGAGGGCAATAGGCATAGTAATTTGTGGGGGTCTCTGGGTGCTGTGGCATTGGGTCTAGGGGGCTAGAGGGGTGCTAGGCAGGGTAGCACAGTGCGGCATGGGCCTGCCCACAATAAGAAGAAGCATGATGGCATCAGCTCAGTGCCAGGAGGGCTACTGTATGTCAGTTTGTAAGCAGTGCCCTTGTACGAGGCTGGGTGGAGCAGGGCTGTACCTGCGGTGATATAATAATAAGAAATTAGCAGTAGGGATATATTACCGACCACCTGACCAGGACAGCGATACTGACATAGAAATGCTGAGGGAGATTAGAGAGGCTACCAAAATAGAGCTCTCTATAATAATGGGGGATTTTAATTACCCCCATATTGACTGGATACATGTCACCTCAGGAAGAGAAGCGGAGATAAAATTTCTCAATGGCTTAAATGACTGCTTCTTGGAGCAGCTAGTGCAGGAACCCACAAGGGGAGAGGCAATTCTCGATTTAGTCCTGAGTGGAGTGCAGGATCAGGTCCAGGATATAACCGTTACAGGACCGCTTGGGAATAGTGACCATAATATAATAACATTCAACATTCCTGTGGTGGGAAGAACACCTCAGCAGTCCAGCACCCTGGCATTTAATTTCAAAAAGGGGAATTACGCAAAAATGAGGAGGTTAGTTAAACAGAAATTAAAAGGCACAGTGACTAGAGCCAAATCCCTGAAAGCTGCATGGAAACTTTTTAAAGACACCATAATAGAGGCCCAACTTAAATGTATACCCCAAATTAAAAAACATAGCAAGAGACCTAAAAAAGAGTCCCCGTGGCTTAACCACCATGTAAAAGAAGCAGTGAGGGACAAAAAGGTATCTTTTAAGAAGTGGAAGTCCAATCCTAGTGAGATAAATAGAAAGGAACATAAACACTGTCAAATCAAGTGTAAACATGTAATAAGAAAAGCAAAAAAAGATTTTGAGGAACAGCTAGCCAAAAACTCAAAAAGAAATAACAAAATGTTTTTTAAGTACATTAGAAGCAGGAAGCCTGCTAAAAAGCCTGTGGGTCCCCTAGATGATTGAGCTATAAAAGGAGCAATCAAGGACGATAAAGCCACTGCGGAGAAACTAAATGATTTCTTTGCTTCAGTCTTCACCGCTGAGGACATTTGGGAGATTCCTGAATCTGCACCATCCTTTGTGGGTGATGAATCGGAGGAACTGTCCCGGACTGAAGTGTCATTAGAGGAGGTTTTGGAACAAATAGAAAAACTTAATGTTAACAAATCTCCGGGACCGGATGGCATTCATCCAAGGGTTCTAAAAGAACTTAAATGGGAAATTGCTGAGCTATGATCTGTGGTTTGTAACCTATCCTTTAAATCGGCTTCCGTACCTAATGACTGGAAGGTAGCCAACGTGACACCAATATTTAAAAAGGGCTGTAGAGGCAATCCTGGCAATTACAGACCGGTAAGTCTAACTTCAGTACCGGGCAAATTAGTCGAAACAATAGTAAAGAATAAAATTGTGAAGCATGTAGAAGAACATAATTTGTTGGACAAAAGTCAACATGGTTTCTGTAAAGGGAAATCCTGTCTTACTAATCTGTTAGAGTTCTTTGAAGGGGTTAACAAACATGCGGACAAGGGGGATCCAGTAGATATAGTATACTTGGATTATAGTATACTTGTGTAAATTACATGGCCATGGGATAAGAGGGAAGGTCCTTTCTTGGATTGAGAACTGGTTAAAAGACAGGAAACAAAGGGTAGGAATAAATGGTAAATTTTCAGATTGGAGAGGGGTAACTAGTGGTGTACCCCAAGGGTCAGTCCTGGGACCAATCCTTTTCAACTTATTCATAAATGATCTGGAGAAAGGGGTAAGCAGTGAGGTAGTAAAGTTTGCAGATGATACAAAACTGTTTAGGATAGTCAAGACAGAAGCAGACTGTGAGGGACTCCAAGAAGATCTCACCAAACTGAGTGATTGGGCAACAAAATGGCAAATGAAATTTAATGTGGATAAGTGTAAAGTAATGCACATCGGGAAAAATAACCCCAACTATACGTACAGTATGATGGGGGCTAATTTGGCTACGACAAATCAGGAAAGAGATCTTGGAGTTATTGTGGACAGTTCTCTGAAAACTTCCACACAGAGTGCAGCGGCGGTCAAAAAGGCAAATAGGATGCTAGGAATTATTAGGAAAGGGATAGAAAATAAGACCCAGAATATCTTACTGCCCCTGTATAAAACTATGGTACGCCCACATCTTGAATACTGTGTACAGATGTGGTCTCC
Organism: Pelodiscus sinensis; assembly: GCF_049634645.1. NCBI lineage: Eukaryota > Metazoa > Chordata > Testudines > Trionychidae > Pelodiscus > Pelodiscus sinensis. Next base: position 9,453,596 of record NC_134742.1, read on the forward strand.
TCACCTCAAAAAAGATATTTTGGCCTTGGAAAGGGTTCAGAAAAGGGCAACTAAAATGATTAGGGGTTTGGAACGGGTCCCATTTGAGGAGAGGCTAAAGAGACTGGGACTTTTCAGTTTAGAAAAAGAGGAGACTGAGGGGGGATATGATAGAGGTCTATAAAATCATGAGTGGTGTCGAGAGGGCTGATAAAGAAAAGTTATTTATTAGTTCCCATAATAGAAGAACTAGAGGACACCAAATGAAATTAATGGGTAGCAGGTTTAAAACTAATACAAGGAAGTTCTTCTTCACACAGCATGTTGTCAACCTGTGGAACTCCTTGCCAGAGGAGGCTGTGAAGGCTAGGACTATAATAGAGTTTAAAGAGAAGCTGGATAAATTCATGGAGGTTAGGTCCATAAAAGGCTATTAGCCAGGGGATAAAATGGTGTCCTTGGCCTCTGTTTGTCAGAGGCTGGAGAGGGATGGCAGGAGACAAATTGCTTGATCATTGTCTTCGGTCCATCCTCTCTGGGGCACCTGGTGCTGGCCACTGTCGGTAGACAGGCTACTGGGCGAGATGGACCTTTGGTCTGACCCAGTACGGCCGTTCTTATGTTCTTATGATATGACACATTGACCCTGGACAGACAGTCGCTATGAGGCAGTGGTCACCAACCAGTAGATAGGGATATACTGGTAGATCTTGTATCCTCTGTCAGGTGATCCTGACTGGTGTGGGCAAGAGGATATCAAGTGCCAGCACTTAAATGCCCCTCCCCCCACTGCTGTGGATATCCTGCACTTTGCCTTGCAGGTGATACCACGCCTGGGAGTCTGCTGCTTTGTGTGCACGGCAGGGGAGGAAAAAGAGGGGTGCTGATGTCAGGGTTCAACATATACCATTCTGTATCCTTTCAACATAGGACCAGGGATGGAGTTTTCTTGCAGCTTTAGGAAGTGTTACAGGGCAAGGCCATGGGTGAGCCTGCCTTAGGCACACTCCACCACCATCTAGGAGTCACCAGCAGTGACAAAATGGAGCATACATCACTAACTCCTACCCCTGGCATGAACCCAGTCCTATATCCAAGCCCTTATCATTGCTCTGAGCACCCATGCATCCAAATACCCTGCCAAAGCCTGCACCTAGAACACCACAGTAAATGCATGCTCCAAGAGCTGATCAGAGCCCTTCTCACACTCCAGATCCCTTAAGCAAAGACCAGAGCATGCATACCCAACCATCTGTCCCAGGCTGATGAAAGAGACTGAGGATGGGCAAGAGAGGAAGGATAGAGGGTGCAGGATCTGGGACTTGGAGAAGGGGTAAGAAGGAAGCTGGAAAAGGGTATTTATATATAAGGTACATATTGGATTGCACTTTCAAAATGTTGGAGCCCCCTGCTCTGAGCTCTCTGACCCATGTCCCCATTGACTACGGGAGGAATCACTAAAATTTCACTTGGCCATGTTGGCGAGGAGTCCTGTGGCACCTTATAGACGAACTGAAGATAGTGCCACAGGACTCCTCAACGATTCTTCATATTCAGACTAACACGGCTACCCCTCCGATACTTGCCCATGTTTGGTGATGAGGATCTGGGATGGAGTTTGGGTGCATGAGGGGTGCTTGCTAGGGGGAGTTTGGGGGACAGGTGCGGGATCTGCCATGGGTCAGGGGATTGCAGTACAGGAGAGGGTGTGGATGGGAGGGACTTTAGCATATCAGCATAGTACACAAGAGAAAGGAGATGCAGTGACTTCTGATAGAGAAACAAAGAGAAAACTATTAAATACTAAAAAAGTGAGAGGCAGAGTTTGAGACAGGAACTGTATGTAGAATATTTCACACTTGTACACATACAGAGGAACGGTGGTGTCTAAGCATTGACCGTCTAGGAATTGGGAGGCCTGTGCCTTTAAGAACTCAAGCCCAGGAGCCCGCCCCCTGCTCGGGGGCTGACAGGCAGCGTCCAGGGAAAATAAAGAAAAAAAAGACTTTGCCCCTGGAAAACTGATATTTACAAGGACATCAGGTGGCTTGTCCTGCTGGGTGACTGTTCCCACCTCTCCCCCTCCGTAAACGGGGGTTTAGTCCGCGCACAGGGTCTGGCAGTGTCCCCCCAGCCCGGGCTTAACCAAGGCTACCACCCCCCACCCCCCTGATTTTTCAAATTTTGCCCCTCTTCTGCAGCTAAAAAAAGAAGATCGATGCCTCCAGCCGGTAAATTTCTGCCCCATGCTCAGAACCTGACACACACACCCCTGCAATTTGCCCCCCTTCATCATTTTAAACACCTCCAAAGAGGAGGAAGCAAAGCTGAGGAGGCAGTGAGGGCAGAGAGAGGGCAGCGGCTACAGCGAGGGATACTGAGTTTGCTCAGTTCGGGTGCGCATGCTCAGTGCACCCAAAGTCACAAATTCTGAGAAGTTAGTGTTTCGGTTGCAGTGTAGCGACAGAAAGTGTAACTCTCCGTTTTTGCGACCATTGCAGTTTTTGTCATGCATACATGGAATTCGGTGCTACTGCTCAGGAATTGCTACCTTTGCTACTGGTCCACGTGTTGCAAATTCAGAGGGACTAGGTATTGTTGTCAAAAACACTCACAATTTGCTCCCTTCTTGATAACGGACTCAGGGGATAACGGACTCAAGGGATGCTGGTGTTTTGCCTTGGGAGGGAGCCTTTTGCTCCTGGTCCATGGGTTGCACATTCAGAGGGAATGGGCATCGTGGTCCAAAACACTCACAATTTGCTCCCTGCTTGATAACAGACTGAGGGGATGCTGGTGTTTTGCCTTGGGAGGGGGCCTTTTGCTCCTGGTCCATGGGTTGCACATTCATAGGGACTGGGTATTGTGGTAAAAAACACTCACAATTTGCTCCCTGCTTGATAACGGACTCAGGGGATAACGGACTCAAGGGATGTTGGTGTTTTGCCTTGGGAGGGGGCCTTTTGCTCCTGGTCCATGGGTTGCAAATTACGAGGGACTGGGTATTGTGATCGAAAACACTCACAATTCGCTTCTTGTACCGGATCTTTCCCCACCCCCTACAGTTTGAGGCTGGGCTCCCCTATGCACTAACCTGCCAGTCGAGATGGAGGAGGGTTGGGCTCGGAGCAGAGAGGCAGGGAGGAGGCTCCAGGTGCCGGTGGCAGGCGGAGTAGGAGCACGTGAGCTCAGGGACGACGGGGGGGGGGGGGGGGACGGACAGAATGGGATTAAATTGGCAACTCCATAGCATGGTGACTAGGGACAACTGACCCCTCCAGTCCCCTCATTACACCACTGCCCTCTCGCGTGCATATCTATTCTCTTATGCATGTACAAGTCTGTGAGAGCCATCCCATGAATCTGCAGTTAGTGTCTGTGGCGCCTGCTTCTGGGTGGTGTCTCAATGCTGTCACATTCACTTCCAAAGAGGGGGGCTTCCCAAAGCAGGCCCTTGCTGCTGACCCCCAAGGCATCCACAGGTCCAGTCTCCTTTCAATGGGCCCACTTCCCAGGGCTTATTGATCTCGGATCTGGCTTCCATCCCCTCTCCAACCTTTGCAACTGCCCAGAGGTGCTCACCTTCTGCCTTATCCATTCCCACCTCATTCACCCCACAGGGACAGTCTCTGCCTCTGTCCTAGGGACTATTCTACCAAGATGTAATACAAAGTTTCCATGTAAAAGGACTCAATACAAAGCTAAAAACTTCAATGAGAAAATGAACAATACAGAGACGTGTCTACATCTGCTGCAGGGAGACACCTCTGCCTGCCTCCAGCCCTCTCCCCCAGAGTCTACAGCCCCACTGAAAAGCGGGGGAGGGGAAGAAAAGAGGCTGAGGCCCATCCAACAGGACTGAAGCAGTCATGAGCAAGCCATGCCACGGAGCCATTGGCTGGTCCATTGCTGGTGCTGTGATGCTTCAGGCACGCTGAAAAGCAGTCACCTCTAGGATGGGCTGGACAGCTGTTTAACACCTGGGCTACGTCTAGACTGGCATGATTTTCCGGAAATGCTTTTAACGGAAAAGTTTTCCATTAAAAGCATTTTCGGAAAAGAGCATCTAGATTGGCAGGATGCTTTTCCGCAAAAGCACTTTTTGCGGAAAAGCGTCCGTGGCCAATCTAGATGCGCTTTTCCACAAAAAAGCCCCAATCGCCATTTTCGCAGTTGGGGCTTTTTTGCGGAAAACAAATCTCTGCTTTCTACACTGGCCCTTTTGCGCAAAAGTTTTTCGGAAAAAGACTTTTGCCTGAATAGGAGCAGCATAGTGTTTCCGCAAAAACACTGGCCATCTTACATGAGATGCTTTTGCGGAAATTCAAGCAGCCAGTGTAGACAGCTGGCAAGTTTTTCCGGAAAAGCAACTGCTTTTCCAGAAAAAGTGGCCAGTCTAGACACAGCCCTGCAGTCTCAGGGCAGGCAGGGGACAGTGCAGGCTGCCTTCCTGCAGGGCCTCCATCAGAATTACTGTGCCCTCCTGGCTTAGGAAAAGAATAAACAGGAGGACTGGAAATTAACCCACCCAGTTGCACGTCCCCTAGGCAGGGAATGAGCCATCTATATTAGGCCCCAGCTGGAGTATCATGTCTAGTTCTGGGTGCCTCATTTCAGGAAACGTGGAGAAACTGGAGAAAGTCCAAAGAAGATCAACACAAATGATGAAAGGTCTAGAGAACATGAGATATGAGGCAAGGCTGAAGAAATTGGCCTTATTTACCTTGGAAAAGAGAAGACCGAAAAGGGACGAGAGCAGCTTTCAAGTATCTATGGGTATGTCTACGCTAGCCCCCTAGTTCGAACTACGGAGGCTAATGTAGGCATTCGAAGTTGCAAATGAAGCCCAGGATTTAAATATCCCGGACTTCATTTGCATCTTCCTGGGCGCCACCATTTTTAAATGTCCCTTAGTCCGAACTCCGTGCCTGCGGCTACATGCGGCACAGAATAGGTAGTTCAAATTAGGATCTCTAATTCGAACTACCGTTACTCCTTGTGGAATGAGGACATTAGGATGAGACCCCACCCCCCGGTGTGGATCCTGGCTGCTCTCGGTCTCCCTGCCTCCTTTTGCATTAGGTACGCAAACGAGGCATGGCTATATTCATCCCTGCGCCTCATTTGCATCTTTTCTTGAGCAACAACAATGCACAGTGTAGACATAGCCATTGGGTTTTGTCTTATTTGGTTTCCCTTTCCCCTGCTTCACTCCTCATTGGTGGGGAGGAGGCTGTTCTCTAGTCCTGGTGGTGGGAAGTCATCACAAAGAAATAGGACAGGCAGATGCTCTGAGAGTGATCCCCACTGGTGACCAAAGCCATCCCTGGGCCATTTAGGGAAAGAACTTTCACTATTCCACCCTTCAGAATCTCAGTGCTGACTGGCTGAGCTGGGGAGGCCAGTCACAGGGAGGAGACTCAGGACTTTGTGATTCTCTTTAAGGCCCAGCAAATGAGCCAGAACCCACCAACCAGCACAAGCAGGTGATTCCTCCTGTGGAGGCTAGGTTGTGCTTCAGTCTCTCACTTCCCTGTTCTCCTGATTATCCAGATTTTTGATGATCTGATCTGGCCCCATCTCAACTCAATGTGACCAATGGGGCTCTGTTGTGTAACAGCTAAAACAGCCAACTGTATTAATATCTTATTCTGTATAAGGGGTCTTTTGGCCCTTCACTAAAACTCACCATGGGGGTGGGGGAGGATTGGTTAAACAGCCCCTAGCCCAACAGGAAGGGGAAGGGTCAATAGGACAGTCTCCAGGGTGTAATGGGGAGAGGCCAATACTCCAGGTCAACTTGATTGACAGGGTAGGAAGGCTAATGAGAGCCTGGAGCAGGGAGGATCCTATTGCACACAAGCTGCAATTGCCAGGATCAGAGCAGGGCTGAGCTAGGGTGAAAGCAGACACTGTAGATGAGCTGGGGAGCAAAGCTGGGCCAGCCAGAGAGAGGCAGAAAGCAGCAGGACAGGGCTGGGTACAAGGCTGCAGAAGCAGCCCAGACAGCTCACCTGTGCTGGGAGCAGGCTGCAGCCACTAGAGCAAGGAGAATCAATCCAGGGGGCTGGAGGCAGACCAGCATCAGTGCCATGGCAGAGTGGAGCTAGAGCAGTTCAGAGGCAAATGTGGTGAGTAGCTGGGGAGAGTGAGGGGTCCTTGTGCTCAGAGTCTGGGACAGAGAGCCCCACCAGTCCAAAGGCCTGGCAGGCCACACTTGGAGGGGATCATTACCCCTTTGGGGGGAGGGGGAACTAACACTGAGGAGAGTCCTACTACCTAGCCCCTGTGGCCACTGCTAGAGCAATTGTCTGTCCTGCAGCATAGCCGAACACTGGGAGGGAGGCCTGGGACACACGAGGAACAGACTGAACTTCCCTTACATTTCAGAGATGCATGGGTGTGATGTCCCCAAGCCACAGAACAGGGCTGTGTGTTTTCTTTTAGCCTCTCATTTTCCCTTATTTTCTTAATTGCTGATTAATAAATGGCCCTTGCTTTGAGCTGTAGGTCGCCATAGAATCATAGAACTGGAAGGGAATTGGGAACATCCTCATGGCAGGACCCAGCACCATCTATGCCATCCCTGACAGGTGAATGTCTAATCTCCTCTTAAATATCTCCAGTGATAGTGTCAAGGCTGTTCCCCACTCTGGCACTCTGAGTGCAGAAGATGGGGGCCCGCAAGAGACTTTAAAAATACCATGCCTCTATAGGCTTCTGCTTAAAAGCTCCCCAAGGTCACAGATTCCCTGGCCTTGGGAGCTAGGCTGCCACCACCAAGTGCAAACTCATTTTTTCTTGAACCCAGGAAGCAGCATTTGGAACTAATTCCAGAGGGGTACCCCAAGCTCTTCCACCACAAGAGACCTCGGGGAGAGGGGAGGGGAGAAAAGAAAACCTACAGTCTCCAATTGCCAAAAACGGAGAGGTCAGCTTACACACGCAGACCTCCTATTACCTTCCAGGACACAAGAATCAAAATCAACTTTAAAAAAGTTATTTTATTAACAAAACAAAAAGACATACTTGATTGCTAGATGTTTGAAAGTAACCAAGAAAAGAACAAATTACAAACACAGAGAAATTCATTCCTGGGATTGAGTTTATGGTTACAGTGCATGGGGGGGAGGGGGGAGACAGGGCGAGGCACATGGATTTAACACAGAGTTTAACCAAATAACAAAACAAAGAAAATAACCTATATATCTATCTACTTACATACCCGTGCTTCTAGGTCCAGTCCATTTCCATGCCTCGTATTCTTTATAGGCATGGTAGTTCTCCCTGGTTCAATTCATCTGGTTTCCCCAGCTCCTGGCTTAAAATTCACACACAGAAAAACAGCAGGCAGGTATCTTTTCCAATTCAAGTTCCAATTCACACCACTGTCAGAAGAGGGCGCTGTGATCCGATTGATCAAGCCATATCACAATACACATTTTGTTCTGTGAACGCTGAACTAAAGAGACTTCCATGGTACCTTAAACATACCTTTAGCAAGTTTTATTGCAAACAATTCAGGAGCAGTTTTAAAAGCCCTATATGTAGACACATTTAATACTAAGCAATTAAAACTGCATTAAAAGATATCAAAAGGCATCAAGCATTAAAAGCAATATTTAAATAGAATAATTAATCTAAATCTAATCCCTAACCCAATTTAACAGCCTAATTGTTAATTCAGCACACGCGCATACACACACACACACACTCCATTCATCCTTTGGGGCTGGCCAGACCCCAGGTAATGTTGATTAATTTGGTTGAGGCAGAAGTCCGACGCACATGTCACCCTAATATGATGAATTGATGGTTTCCAACTCGTGGGACAAAATGGTGTGGTATATAACCCCTCGGGGGAGGGGAAATCAGTCCATGTGGAATAATATCTATTGGTTACACAGTCCGGGTTGGGTGATGTCCATAAGTTGCAACCCCCCTCCCCCCACCACCTTCTGCAGATGTTCTCACAACTGATCTTGGAGCATCCTGCATACACCACCCAATTTTGCTTGCCTCACCACAAGTTATAAACAATAGAATGTCCTTGATTAGGTCTCTCCTTTGTTACCCCTTCTCTGGAACATTGCCTCCTTCTGTATTGTTTTGTCTCCTCAGCACACATAGTCTTTTCTTCTTACACAGTTCTCTTCTCAAAGTTGTAAACAAGACCATAAACCTTTGGGGTTCTTGCTTGGACCTCAGCATGGCCTCGCTTCAGCTCATTTACTGTTAATTCACTCACACTACCCATGATTTGTGACACCATGTGTGACCAGCCTCCCAGCCCCAGCTTTTTAGAGCAGACCTAGCCCAGCTCTCTCCTGAAGCAAGAAGCCTTTAGCAAGGAACGGGGCTGTTAAACCCCTTGGCTTCCAGGAGTTGCACGCACAGGCTGGGCAGGGACACATATGCACATCTCCTGCCCCACACCCCAGGAGGAAGTCAGGGTACGTCTACACTACAACATTAATTCAAACTAACTTAGTTTGAATTAGTTAATTCGAACTAAGCTAATTCGAACTAATGGATCCAAACTAAAAAACTAGTTCGAATTAGCTACACACCCCTTAATTCGAACTAGCTAGTTCGAACTAGGCTTAATCCTCATAAAATGAGGGTTTCCTAGTTCGAACTAAGCGCTCCATTAGTTTGATTTAAATTCGAACTAACGGAGCGCTAGTGTAGTGCCTATGAAAGTTAGTTCGAACTAACGTCTGTTAGTTCGAACTAACTTTGTAGTGTAGACATACCCTTAGAGAGTTGCTGCAGCCTGCAGCTGCGTGTCAGAGGCTGGATACACAGCATGAGCTCCTGACTGCATGAGGGGGAGGGGTGAGCCTGAGCTCCCACCCCATATACCACAGGAATTCAGGTCGCATGCTGCTTGTGGCACATGTGCTGAGGACTGCCGACCTGTTAGTGGGTTTCTCCCTTGTGTGGATTCTCCAATGTCTAATAAGATTTGAGCTGCCCCCACCCCAGTCATTGCAACTGAAGGGTTTCTCTCTCGTGTATGTTCTCTTATTTTTTTACAAAGTCTGACCTGTGTTTGAAGCCTTTCCTACAATCAGAGTGGTGGCTCTCTTGTACGTATTATTTGTTGGATAGTAGGCAGGAGCACCAAATGAAGCTTTTCCCACAATCAGAGCGGATGAAGGGTTTCTCCTATGTGGGTTCTCTTATGCCTAACAAGATTTGAACGCAGACTGAAGCTTTTCTTACAGTCAGGGCAAGTGAACGGCTTTTCCCCTGTGTGGGTTCTCCAATGAGTAACAAGATGTGATCTCTGATTGAAGCTTTTCCCACAGACTGTGCAACTGAAGGGTTTCTCCCCTGTGTGGGTTCTCCTATGTGTCACAAGATCTGAACTTTGACGGTAGGTTTTCCCACAGTCAGAGCAAGTGAAGGGTTTCTCCCCTTTGTGGGTTCTCCTATGGGTAACAAGGTCTGAACTCTTACTGTAGCTTTTCCCACAGTCAGGGCAGTCAAAGGGTTTCTCTCCTTTGTGGCTTCTCTGATGTTTATTAAGGTGTGAGCGGCAACTGTATCTCTTCCCACAGTCAGAGCAGCTGAATGGTTTGTCCCCTGTGTGGGTTCTCGTGTGTCTAACAAGATTTGAGCGCAGACTGAAGCTTTTCCCACAGTCTGAGCAGCTGAAGGGTTTCTCTCCTGTGTGGGTTCTCCTATGTAAAATAAGTTGTGAACTCCTATCGAAGCTTTTCCCACAGTCAGAGCAGCTGAAGGGTTTCTCCCCTGTGTGGTCTCTCCTATGTTTAACAAGGTCTGAGCTCTCTCTGAAGCTTTTCCCACAATCAGAGCAGACAAAAGCTTTTTCCTCTTGGTGGCTTCTCCAATGTACATTAAGGTGTGAGCGGCAACTGTATCTCTTCCCACAGTCAGAGCAGCTGAAGGGTTTCTCCCCTGTGTGGGTTCTCCTATGTCTAACAAGATTTGAGCGCAGACTGAAGCTTTTCCCACAATCTGAGCAGCTGAAGGGTTTCTCTCCTGTGTGGGTTCTACTATGTAAAATAAGTTGTGAACTCTTATTGAAGCTTTTCCCACAGTCAGAGCAGTTGAAGAGTTTCTCTCCTATGTGGTCTGTCTTATGTTTAACAAGGTCTAAGCTCTCATTTAAACTTTTACCGCAGTCAGGGCAGTCAAAGGGTTTCTCCATTTTGTGGCTTCTCCAATGTACATTAAGGTGTGAGCTGCAACTGTAGCTTTTCCCACAGTCAGAGCAGATGTAGGGTTTTTCCCCTGTGTGGGTTCTCGTATGTCTAACAAGATTTGAGCGCAGACTGAAGCTTTTCCCACAGTCTGAACAGTTGAATGGTTTCTCTCCTGTGTGGGTTCTCTTATGTATAACAAGTTTTGAACGCCTACTGAAGCTTTTCCCACAGTCAGAGCAGTTGAAGGGTTTCTCCTCTGTGTGAGCTCTCTTATGTTTAACAAGGTCTGAGTTCTCACTAAAGCTTTTCCCACAGTCAAGGCAGTCATAGGGTTTCTCCCCTTTGTGGCTTGTCCAATATGTATTAAGATGTGAGCTGCAACTGTAGCTTTTCCCACAGTCAGAGCAATGGAAAGGTGTCTCCTCCGTGTGGGTTCTCCTGTGTCTAACAAGATTTGAGTGTAGACTGAAGCTTTTCCCGCAGTCAGAGCAGCTGAAAGGTTTCTCTCCTGTGTGTGTTCTCCTATGGGTAATAAGGTGTGATCTCTGATAAAATCTTTTTGTGCAGTCAGAGCAGCTGAAGGGTTTCTCCCCTGTGTGGATTCTTCTGTGAATAACAAGGTATGACCTGCAACTGTAGCTTTTCCCGCAGTCAGAGCAGTTGAAAGGTTTCTTTACTGTGTGGGTTCTCCTATTTATAACAAGGGCTGAACTCTTATTGAAGGTTTTCCCACCATCAGAGTAGTTATGGGGTATCTCTATTGTATGTATTATCTGATGGTTAGTAAGGTATGAGCCCTGACTGAAGCTTTCCCCACAGTCAGAGTATTGGAAGTGCTTTTCTTCTGTGTGGGTTCTTTCATGTTCAATAAGAGTTGCACAGTCACTGCAAGTGGAGGATGGCTGTTGATGGGGGATTTTCTGTTCCAGAAACCACTGACTTCTTTTTTCCCCTCTGCTCTTGTGACTGAATTTATTCTGTCCCTCTCCTGGATAATTTCCCTGCTGCCATTCACAGCTCTCTTTCTGCTCAGAACTCTGGGAAACATATCCTTCAGATCTTCCTAGTAATAGCCCAAATGGAGCCACTTGCTCTGGTTCTTCTTGCTGAAGACTCTCCTCATTGTTCTCACTCAGCATCCCATCACCTGTTGGGACAGAGAGAAAATCCAGGCAGGAGTCACTCTCAGTACTTAGCTAAAGGAAAACTCTGAAAATGGATTAGAAAAGGGGGAACACACCCAAATAATGGCTGGAAAGGTTTAATAATCATGAGCTGAGTTAAATTCTCCTTCCTCAACTCCTCTCCAGAGGGGAGGACCCAGCCTTCCCCTCACCCTCTGGAGCTGAAGACAGGCTGAAGGTCTGTGTGGGTTCTCCTGTGTTCATTAGAGTTAATAAAAATATACAAGAGACACCTACTATGAGGACACAGAAATTTCTGAGTCAGTTTAGCTGATTTCTCACCTGTGTGGGTGTCGTTAATGATCTCCCCTTCCACATAGCCGTGGAGATCTGGGATCCACAGCTCCTCCCTTTGCTTCACCCAGGAGATCACATGAGTTTTGAAGACTGGAAATCCTGTATGGGGATCAATTAATCAAGTGCTGATCTTGTTTATTAAGGTCTGTGCCATTACTATTTCCAGAGCCAGAATCCGAGTTGCTCACCCAGAGAGGTTCCTTACCAACTTTGCAGAGACTGGGCTCTGGATGGTACAAGATCTCATGACACACTCACTTGCAGGAATGGTGCATGACCTCTGCTTGACAAATTCCCCTGCTGATTCTCTGGGGGAGCCGAGCTCTCTGCTACACCTTGTAGGGTACACCTAAATCTCCCTCATGGCCCATTTCATCCCTCCATCCCAGGGCAGGAGAGGAATACACTGCTCAGAAGGGGAGCTCTAGTGAGGGCTTGCAGGTCTGACACCCAAACCCACAAGCAGGGCTCATACTGCAGCAGCCACATGGGAGATAACAGGAATTTGGGAGAGGAAGGACCCCACAGAGTTCTAGCTCCCAAAGAGCTCTGTCCACAAAACTGCTGGCTGGAGGGCTTCACTCGCCCTGCTCTTTGGCTCAGATGCTCTACTTGAAACAGGAGGAGACAGAGGAAGTTGTTTGAGCAGCTAAGTGAATCCTCAGGTAGCTCTTTCAGACCTTGCCTAGGTTCCAGACTCCTGGCCCTGACTGCCTGTACCTGCATGGGCCCTGCCAGCTGCTCACAATAGCTGGTGGTCATGGCGGTGTTGGGCTGTGCTGCTTCTCCAGGGTGTGTGGTTGTTGCTACAGCTGAGCTCCTCTTCTGCTGCCTGGGTTCTACTCTGCCAGCAGCAGCAGCCTCTTTGTGTTCCCCAACCTCCTTCTCATGGCCAGCCTGGCCTACCATTAGTTCCCTGCTCACAAGCACAGAATCTATCATTCGCTTTTTCCTGTCCTGAGAGCACATTCCTCACACCTTCAGCCAGACCCATTCTCCCAACCTGATTTAGTGCTGGGAAGATCCACCTGTGACGTTATAGGATTAAAACATGACCACGTAGGTCACTGTGGTACATTGCAACAAACCTCATGCAAAGTGGTACGAATGGGAACATTCTGATGTGGTGACTGATTATCCTGTTGGTAAGGGGACATCATTTTTCTGACTCACATTATGAATATGGATCTGTATTTCAGATATGGCGGCTGCTGTGGAAACCTGTATTTCAGATATGGTGGCTGCTGTGGAAACACCCACAATGTAGTTTCCATCCAATCCACCCAGCACACAGTGAGTGAAGCATTCAGATTGATGGTCCAGCAACAAAACCCATGGGCCATGGAAATCTCATCCCTACTGGCAGGGCTTGACAAATGGCGGCAAAATCTACTCGCTAGCCCTGCACCGCGCATGACCCGCATTGCGCACGTGTGCGCCTCCGGTGACGGGGTGACCAACTGAAACCTACTTGCCATGGGCGAGTAGGGAAAACGCTCTGGAAGACACGGTGCACGTGGTGTGCACACCTAATTCGAACAGACATGAGCAACCACTCGAAGAAAAAACCTACTTGCCATGGGCGAGTAGAAACAGCGATTTGTCGAGCCCTGCCCACTGGACAGACTTTTCCATGGATCTTTCAGACAGATGGTGGATGACGCCTGCCAGGGCTCATCACAGCAGGCAAGGAAATGTGACGCTAACTTCATCTGGCCCCTGTGCTTTTCAGCTTGCAATGTTAGGGGCTTTGTTTGGAACAATGAGTCCCCTCCACCTATGCTCCCTGTAAGCTACACACATGTGTGGCCATGAAGGAGAGAGTCACACACTGCCCAGCTGATCAGTAGAGTGTGAACAGCTGGCAGCATGTGCATAGGAGCCCTTCCCCCGCCTTGCACTTTCCTGCAGCTGCTCCCTCCTGCCAGCTGTGTAGCGTCTGTGTGTGTTTGGGGGGGGGGGGTTGCTGACGTCAGAGTGGCCCCTACCTCTGTACCCCAACTCCACAAAACAGGGCAAAGGGGACACAGCCTGGCTCAGGAGAAGTCCGAGCTGCTGCAGTCTGAACAGTGACGGCTGGCCTTTCCTATAGATGAGTGCTCTGCTTGTGGGATGTCCCCAGCAACCAGGTCACACAATCTGTCTGTCACAACCACACATTCTGAGCCTCACACAAACACGCTCCCCCTTCCCCTGCTTATATATCCCATCTGCACTGAGCAGGGGAGAGGAGACTACAGGGCTCAGGGACAGGGCAGGATAGCTTGCAGTGTCTTAAAGAGACAGCCCATGGGATTTCTCAGTAGGAGCTTGCCATGAACTCACCAGAGGGTCTAATGAGCCAGTACCATTGTCGAGGTGGGACATGTCTTGCTGTACCTGTGCCAGGGAGCTGGGACACTACTATCCTGCTCCTTCACCAATAAACCTGGCCAAGCACCTTAGCCCCTGTGTCTTTCTTTAGCAACAACCCTGATGCTAAAGGTGACTAAAGCCAACAGGTAAGTGAAAAACATGAAGACCTGGGAACTGGCCAGAAATGGGAGGGAACATGGGCTATAATAGCAGAGATAAAGGAGGGAGAAGGGCAAAACCAAAAATCAGTATCTTACATGTCTATATATAAATGCAAGGAATATAGAAAATAAGCAGGAAGAACATGAAGTACTAATAAATAAACACAACTATGACAGTTGATATCACAGAGTCTTGGAGGGATAATATACACAATTGGAATATTGGTAAAGAAGGGTACAGTTAGTTTAGGAAGGATAGGCAGAGGAAAAAGGGAGGAGGTGTTGCCTTATATATTGAAAATGTTTACACTTGGACTGAGGTTGAGATAGACATGGCAATGGAGAAGGCAGAACTGGAAGAATGACTTCTCATGTCTTGCTCACAACACTCCTCTTAACACATCCCAGAATCATGTTTGCTTTTTTTGCAACAGGGTCACACTACTGGCTCATATTTAGCTCGTCGTCTACAATGACCCTGTGACGGCGCGTTGGGGATCCCCTGACTCCTGCACCCCCGTAGCGGCACGAACAGACTCCACCAGCCAGTAGAATAGAGGGAGTTTATTGCTTCTCCAGGATACAGCACAGCAGAGATGTAATCTGGTTACAGGACCAGGCCTAGGATGCCTCAACCCCCCTTGAGATGGGGGAGACTGGGCTCCTAAATCTCAGCCCCCTAATTTAGGCTGTTTCGTCCATGATTCCAGACAGAAACTAAAACTCTCTTCCAGCCCTGCCCCCCCAGCCAGGTGCTGGTCTCCGCCTTCTTCTCTTTGTCTCTCCCCCTGGGAGGCTGAGCCTGGGTGTCTGGGATAATACACATTTGGGAGAGTCAGTGAGAATCTCACATCACAGTCCAGGAGGACCCCGGGTCATAGAGCAGACAGCATCCCACTATGCCACAGACCCATAAATCCCTTCTGCAGTACTCCTTCCTTGACAGTCACTTCCCATTCTCTGTGTGAAACTGATTAGTCCTTCCTGAATGGAGTACTTTGCATTTGTTCTTATTAAACTTCATCCTATTTACCTCAGACCATTTCTCTAGTTTGTCCTGATCATTTTGATTTATGACCCTATCCTCCAAAGCATTTGCAACCCCTCCCAACTTGGTATCATCTGCAAACTTAATAAGCGTACTCTCTATGTTAATATCTAAATCATTGATTAAGATATTGAACAGAACCTGTCCCAAAACAGACCCCTGTGGAACCCCACTTGTTATGTCCTTCCAGCATGATTCTGAACCATTAGTAACTACTCTCTGAGAACTGTTATCCAGCCAGTTATGCACCCACCTTATAGTAGCCCCATCTAGGTTGTATTTCCCTAATTTACTGATAACAAGGTCACGTGAGACCATGTCAAATGCTTTACTAAAGACTAGTTATACCACGTCCACTGCTTCTTCCTTATCCACAAGACTTGTTATCCTATCAAAGAAAGCTATCAGATTGGTATGGCATGATTTCTTCTTTACAAATCCATGCAAGCTGTTACCTATCACCTTATTATCTTCCAGATATTTGCAGATGAATTCCTTAATTACTTGTTCCATTATCTTCCCTGGCAGGTATCAAACTTGTAAATGAAATTAAGTTCTGCAGCTTCACTTTCAAGCTGGTTTTTGGAATTGGCTTGCAATAATATGGTAACTTTGGATATGTCTACACTACCACCCTAGTTCAAACTAGGGTGGTAATGTAGGCATACCGCACTTGCAAATGAAGCCCGGGATTTGAATTTCCCGGGCTTCATTTGCATAAGCCGGCCGGCTTGTTCGAACCCCGTGCTGTGCGGCTACACACGGCACGGGCTAGATAGTGCGGAATGGCTTGCTAGTTCGAAATATTTAGCCCGTGCCGCGTGTAGCCGCGTGGCACGGGGTTCGAACAAGCCGGCATTTAAAAATGGCGCCGGCCGGCTTATGCAAGTGCGGTATGCCTACATTACCCGGGCTTCATTTGCAAGTGCGGTATGCCTACATTACCACCCTAGTTCGAACTAGGGTGGTAGTGTAGACATACCCAAAGTTACCATATTATTGCAAGCCAATTCCAAAAACCAGCTTGAAAGTGAAGCTGCAGAACTTAATTTCATTTACAAGTTTGATATCTCCAATACAGGTTTAAACAAAGACCTTAACTGGATTACCCACTACATTCCACATCATAATGTCATAAACAGCCAAGCACCAGGTACTTTAAGTGTACTTAGAACCCACTATCAGCTTCATTTAGCATGGACATGCTAACTGACTTTTTTTCTCCCTTCTCTTTCCCTCCACATACCCTCTCTCTCTGTCTGCTACTTACTTTGCAACCTGGACCCCTTAACTCCATTCATCCGAAGAAATGGATTGTGCCCGTGAAAGTTCATGATACCATCTACGTATTTTTTTGTAAGTCTCTAAGGTGCTGCAGGACTATTCATCATTTACGGTTTTTTTGTTGTCCCTCAAACTACTTCCCCTGGGAGAGGGTGCGGAGGGGACAGACTCTCACACAGGAGCCAGGATTATTGGGGCTGATGCCCCCCAGTGTCAGGAGTAAGGGGCAATGAGGGACTCTGAACCAAACCCAACCCAGCTGCTTCAGAGCCCACCCAGCTTTTGATACCCGAGAGGACAGGAATCCTTACCCAGCCAGCTCACAGCCTCATAATTCTCCCGCATCACATCCCAGTAGAGGGCTCTCTGACCTGGGTCCAGCAGAGCCCATTCCTCCTCAGAGAAATACACAGCCACCTCCTCGAAGGTCACCAGCTCCACTGCAGCCATTTCCTTTCCTTGGTTCTGCAGGCCATGGGCTGCGCTGGAGCAAGACATGCGTGTTTTGCAACCTGTAGGAGGGAGAAGGGCAATTACAGACATTTCAGAAGGGGTTTTAATCCTTTCCAGACCCCCACTCCTCCCAGACTCTGTCCCTCTTGACACATATGCTAGACCAATGATTCCCAACCTTTTTCATGGAGGAACCCTAAAAGAATTTTTCATATCCCGAGGAACACCCCCACCTACGAAAACATTTGCTTGGCCAGAAAAAGTTGACAGCAGGGAGCGCAATTCAATTACTGCTAAATTATTGTCAAGAAAATGTATTTGTAAAGAGCTGTTATTTATATGTGTGTGTGTCTGTCTGTCTGTGTGTGTGTGTGTGTGTGTGTGTGCGCGCGCATGAGCTTACATTGTAAGAAATATATTTTTTATTTATTTATTCCACGATTTCTCACGGAACCCCTGACGATGGTCTGCACGGAACCCTGGCTGGGAAACGCTGTGCTAGACTTTGCCATTCTGGGTAAATGTATGAGTCTAGATATTACATCAGAGACCGGTAATAATTTTTGGTGGGGGGTCACTCCAAGTCAAGGGCCACACTTTGCTGCGGAAGAAGTGTGGGATCTAGCATGGAGGTTGGGTGCAGAAGGGCGCATGGGGTAAGGGATTGGGGTGCAGGAGAGGGTGTGCTGTCTGAGAGGGAGTTTGGCTGAAGGATGGGGTTGTGGCCTGGGTCAGGGGATTGGTGTGAAGGGTCAGGGAGGAGGTGAGTGGAGGAGAGGATTCTGGCCTGGAGGAGGGATACAGGTGGGAATACAGAGTCTGGGAGGAAGTTATGACTTGGGGCGGGGGGGAGAGGTGCAAAGGGTTTGGATGGTGACCTGGGGGAGGGACTTGGGATGTCAGAGGGGCTGGTGTGCCAGAGGCAGATTCTAGCTGTGAAGTGCTAACCTAAGCATCTTCCAGACAGCAGCCTTGCAGCACCCCCAAGGCAGGCTGGGCTCCCTGCCTGCTGCAGCCCCAGATTGCTTGAAAATGAAGGGTGTTTCCTCCAGGTGGCTCTCACCTCCAGGAGGAGGAAGAGGCTTGGGCTGCCCCCATGCTCCAGAATAATCTTTCAGCTCCTATTGGTTGGTTGTTTATGGCCACCAGGAGCTCAGTATTGGATTGGAGGTGGAGGAGATCACATAAAGTCTCCCCCTCC
Source organism: Pelodiscus sinensis (assembly GCF_049634645.1). NCBI lineage: Eukaryota > Metazoa > Chordata > Testudines > Trionychidae > Pelodiscus > Pelodiscus sinensis. Next base: position 9,471,733 of record NC_134742.1, read on the forward strand.
CTCCAGTGCAGACAGACGTATGGAATAGCCCTGTACTTAAAATAGCTGCTACTGTGTGCCCGAGGGTCCTGGTAGGGGGGGGTCCGCGGGCTGGCACACTGGCCCTGGATCCCAGAAAAACCTCCCAGCTCCCACCGGCCAGTTTCCAGGCAATAGGAGTACTGGGTATGTCTACACTACAGCGCTAGTTCGAACTAACTTAGTTCGAATTAGTTAATTCGAACTAAGCTAATTCGAACTAACGCGTCTAGAACTAAAAACTAGTTCAAATTAGCGTTTTGCTAATTCGAACTAGCAAGTCCACATTGAGTGGACTCTGAACAGGGCTTAAGGATGGCCAGAAGCAGTGCCGGCAGGGCATCAGAGGAGGACTTAGAGCGTGGAGATGCTGTCTCAGGCTAGCCGAGGGCTGCGCTTAAAGGGTCCCGACCCCCACCCCGGACAGACAGTTCTCAGGGGTGCCCCGCTTGCAAAGAAGTTCTGGCTTGGAGTGCCCGGAGTACCCACACTGGGCACATCACACCACTCGGCCATCAGCCCGGCTGCACTTGCCGCAGGCTGCCATCTGGGGAGAGGGGGTAATCGGGGGGCTGCAGGAGAGCTTCCACCCCCAGAAGCCCGCAGAGCCAGCCCAGTCCTCCCCATCGGGGGCTCGTACCCCATTCCTCCCTCACCTCCTTCCACTTACCCTTCCCTAGCCCCCCTTCTTATTGATGTAGAAAATAAAGATAACGTTTCTTCCAACATTGACTCTGTCTTTATTGAACAAAACTGGGGGAGACTGGGAAAAGGAGGTGGGAGAGGGGAAGAGAAAGGCTGGGAGAGGGGAGGGCAAGTAACATGATCAGGGGTTGGGAACAGGTCCCAGATGAAGAGAGGCTACAGAGACTGGGACTGGTCAGCTTAGAAAAGAGGAGACGGAGGGGGGACAGGATAGAGGTCTCTAAAAGCAGGGGTTGGGTGGGGAGGGTGCATTCAGAAAAGTTCTTCATGAGTTCCCATAAAGAAGGACTAGAGGACACCAAAGGAAAGGAATGGGTAGCAGGCTTGAAACTAGTAAGAGAAAGTTGTTGTTCTTCCCAAAGCAAATAGTTAACCTGCGGAACTCCTTGCTGCAGGAGGCTGTGAAGGCTACAACTAGAACAGAGTTTAAAGGGAAGTGAGATCAAGTCATGGAGGTTGGGTCCATGGAGTAGTCTTAGCCAGGGGGTAGGAGTGGTGTCCCAGCCCAAAGTTTGTGGAAGGCTGGAGAGGGATGGCACGAGACAAATGGCTTGGTCACTGTCTTCGGTCCATCCCCTCCAGGGTCCCTAGGGTTGGCCGCTGTCGGCAGACAGGCTACTGGGCTAGATGGACCTTTGGTCTGACCCAGGACGGCCATTGTAAGCTCAGGGTCGGGGGTCTCAGTGGACCCCCTTGACTTTCATGCACACCTGCTCCTGGGTGGCCAGGCTGGCAGCTCTCCTGCCCTAGCCAGCCACTTTCCTGTGCCTAGTGCGGAGATCGTGGACGAGGTCCACGATGTCCGCACTAGCCCAGGAAGGTGCCCGCCTCTTGCGGTCCAGGGCAAGCTCCCGGGAGCCGCCAGCCTGGTCCCGGGAAGAGGGGGTGGGCTGGGGGACATCGGGTGGGTGGCTCTGTGCCGTGCCAGGTGCAGGGTCTGCTGGCTGGGTGCTGGCAGGCTTGCACCTGGCACGGGCACCGTAGCCAGCCCGTACCCTTTTAAGGGGTCCGGGGCCAGGAGGGGGGCATAGAGTTTCCCTGGTGTTGGCCAGAGTGGCCACCAGGGAAACCTGGGGAGGGCTAGCCTCCCACTAGTTCGAACTAAGGGGCTACACACCCCTTAATTCGAACTAGTAAGTTCGAACTAGGCTTAATCCTCGTAAAATGAGGTTTTCCTAGTTCAAACTAAGCGCTCCGCTAGTTCGATTCAAATTCGAACTAGCGGAGCGCTAGTGTAGCAGCTATGAATGTTAGTTCGAACTAACGTCCGTTAGTTCGAACTAACATTGTAGTGTAGACATACCCTGAGAGATTTTGCTGAGGGATGGGCTGAGGCAGCACATGAGCCTAGTACACTCCTCCTTCTACAATAAACCTGGCTAAGCGCCTTAGCCCCTGAACAGAGCCCTGTGTCTTTCTCTAGTGACAACCCTGAGCTGTGCTGCATGGGCAAGCCGCTCGCTCTGTCAGTGCAGCTGGCATCAGAGATCCAGAAAAAGCCACCATGATCAGCTGTAATGGTGCTCTGTGGCACTAGCAGCGATTCATACGGCACTGCAGCTGCTACAGTAAGCAAAGATTATCAGTCACAGCAACACCTGGGATCTCCAGTGTAAAGCACAAGAACATAACACTAGCCATAATGGGTCAGAACAAAGGTCCAGCTAGCCCTGTATCCTGTCTTCCATCAGCAGCCAATGCCAGATAACCCAGAGGGAGTGAACAGAACAGGAAATCTTCAAGTGATCCCTCTCCTGTCATCCATTTGCAGCTTCTGAGAAATAGAGGCTGTGTACACCCTTCCTACCCATGCTGGCTAATGTTCATTGATGGACCAATCCTCCATGAATGTATCTAGTTCTTTTTTGAACCCTGTTAAAGTCCTGGTCTTCACAATACCCTTTGGTAAGGAGTTCCACAGGTGACTGGACTCCAGTGTGCTACCTGGGTGCTTATATGGCACAGAGCATCATCCATATTTAATGTATTTATCCTTCCCCTGTCCTGTGAAACAGGGACATACTATAATAGCTATTGCAAAGACAGGGGACTGAGCCATAGGCAGTGTAAGTGACTTGTCGAGGGTCTCACTGGAAGTCTGTGTCAGGTCAGGGAATTAAATGCAAGTCTCCAGATACCACACGCAGTGTCTGAAAAGCAGGAAGAGCTCCGCTCACGTTTAGTTATTACACAGCTACCCCCACAGAACACTCGCATAGCGGGAACTGCCTCATCTACCCTCCCTCAGCCCCAGCACCCAGCCCCTCTCACAGGCAGGAACTGGCAAGTCACAGAGATCAGCCACAGGCAGGAAAGGACTCCAGGAACCACATCCTCCATCCAGGGGCTCAGCCCACTGGCACAAGAGGTATCCTACAGGCACTAACAGCAGCCATAACCAGCCCCAGAACTCTGGTATCTGCCGTTCCTGCCTGGGCCCTTCCACTGACATCTCTGTCCAAGTTACAACATGGGCAAAATGGTGGGGAAGTACATTGAGACCTTGGCTGTGGGAAGAGCAGCACCATTGTTATGTCCCTCAACCTGCTTCCCCTGGGATGAGGTGTGGAGGGGACAGTCTCTCACACAGGAGCCATATTACTGGGGCTGATAGTGCCCTCTACCCCGCAAGATCAGGTGTGAGGGACCCTGAACCAAACCCAACCCAGCCACTCCAGAGCCCACCCAGCCCCTGATATCCAAGGGGACAGGAATCCTTACCCAGCCAGCTCACAGCCTCGTAATTCTCCTGCATCACATTCCAGTAGAGGGCTCTCTGGCCTGGGTCTAGCAGAGCCCATTCCTCCACAGAGAAATACACAGCCACCTCCTTGAAAGTCACTGGCTCCGCCACAGCTATTTCCTGTCCCTGGCTTTGCAGGCCATGGGCTGAACTGGAGCAAGACATGGGTGTTCTGCAGCTTGTCAGTAGGGAGAGAAGGGCAATTGGAGACATTTCAGAAGAGGTTTTAATCCTTTCCACACCCCATTCTCCTCAGACTGTCCTGGTGACACACATGCTAGACTCTGCCATTTTGGGCAAATGCTGAGTCTCAACATTGCATAAACAACACACAAGTTAGATTCCAAATCCACATTCATTTCTCGAGGAATACCTGTGCCGATCAAGAAAGGCTTCTTTGTCGACGCGGCGCGTCCAGACTGCCCCGATCTGCCGACAAACAGCTGATCGGCAGAGCGGGGCAGCCATTTAAATTTAAATGAAGCTGCGATTATTTTAATCGCGGCTTCATTTCCCTCTGCCGATCTGTCTAATCTACATGCCTCCGTCGATGGAGGCATGTAGTTTAGACGTACCCTTATTGTGCCTGTAACAATGGGATTCGGTTCCAAGCACTCAGTGTTTCTGATAAACAAGCCACTTATTCAAGCGTCTGAACATGGATGTAGGTGGCTAAGTTTAGGCTCCTGTAGTTAAAGCCCCTAAATCTTCCTCAATTGTAGCACAGACCTAGGCCCAGGCTAAACCAAAGGACACTTTATAAACCCTCTCCACCACAGAGATTTAGTAAAGTCAATGGGACCCTTCAGATGCTTATTTTTAAACACGTGTGGTGAGTGTTTGCAGGATGAGATCCTACATCTCATAGATTCACAGTGTCCAAAGGGAACATTGGTCATGTAGTCTGAGCCCTCTGCGGGACATGCCATTACATTTAGTCCAGTTACCCAGGCACAAAGCTCTATTTCCCCAAGGCATATTTTCTAGAGAGTCGCCCAGTGTTGATTTGAAGACATCAAGAGATGGTGAATCCACCACTTCCTTTAGCCATTTGATTTAGAGACTAATCATCTTCCCTATCAAACCTCTGTGCCTGCTTTCTAGCCTGAAATTGTCTGGCTTCAGTTTCCAGTTATTGGTTCTCACTGAGCTATATCCACTAGACTGAGGAGCCCTTGGGGATCCAGCAGTTTCTCACCATGCACAGACTAATCCAGTGGGAGCCAGCCAGCTCTCAGACTTTCACCCTATTTATTGTTTGAAACCAAACCCCATATGGAAACTGAACTGACTGAGCAGTGAAATCTCTGAGATTGAAGGTGCTGTTCATTGTGTGCTTTAACTTCACACCTTTAGCATCACACCTCAGAGACAGCCCCTTCATGCTGCTTCTCCATAATATGCACTCAGACAGGGAGCTGCTGACATTCAGATGCAAAGACCTGTCATGGCAAAGCAGCAGCGTTAGCCCCACAATCTGCCTCAGAGCTCTTAAATAATAATGTTTCATTGTGCATCTGAGACAGCATTAGAGTCTGCAACCTCATTGCTAAGCAAGTGTGTGTTTTACAGACATGGGCGAACATGCATTAGTCGTTCCCCTGCAGAAAGAAGGGGGCAGCCACCTTGGGTGAGCTCAGCACCATGCCCCAGACCAGGGGCAGGCCTCTGTGGGCTGAATCCAGCCCACCAAGCGGGTTGATCTACCCCACGGAGGCCCTGCCATTCCTCCACCCACAGGCCAATCAGGGCTTAGGGACAGCAGAGGAACTCTAAGCGCTATGGGCTGGAGGGCAGAGAGCAAGACATTTTGTGCAATTCTCCCTGCCCCCCGGCCACTCAAGGTCTGGGGACAGGAGAAAAGCAAGCAGAGTCTTCTCCCGCCCTGCAAGGAATACACAGAGCTTAGAAGCGTCACGTGCTCTTGGCAGGGGAAGAGAAAACTTTGCGTGCTCTCCCTGTTCCTAAGCCCTAATTAGCCTGCATGTGGGAGAGCACGTGAAGTCTCCTCCTGCCCTGCAAGGGTCTCAGCACTGACAGTCAACCACCAGCTGCTGCTCAGCTGGCAGGTGACTAAGCGTGGCGCTCCCTTGCAGGGTGGGGGCAGGGAGCGAGAGACTGTGTGTGATCCCCCTCCCTCAGGCACTGATTGATTTGGAGACAAGGAGGGTGTCAAGCCACAGAGCCAGGGCCCAACAGGGTTGTGGATTCGCTTAAAGACAGAGTTGATTAGGGATAGATAGTGGCTTTTATTAATCTTACTACGTCACTACTATTACAGGCTTAATACTGGCAAATAGTTACACAGCTACTGCAAACTAATACAAATCTCAGCATAGGAAAAGCAATGCATATAAGACTAATTGGCACTTACAAATGCTTACACCCGTTTAGTCTGCAGGAAGTCCCGTTCCGGTCACCTCACACCTGGCCGCAGTGGACATGACTCCAGCTAGAGATTCAGGATACCCTTCAAGATCTAGGTCCCTGTTGAGACACAGTGGACTTTTGTTGACAAAACTATACCTGCGTCTACACTACCGCCGCGCTCTGTCGACATAACGTCGTCAGAACTCAGCAGTTTTGTCAACGGCAGTAAACCTCATTCGACGAGGAATAACGTCGTTTGTTGACAGAGTTCTGTTGACAGAAGGCGTTATTTTATCAACACTTTTCTTTGTATCTACACTCTCAGGTTGACAAAGCGGCTTGCTTTGTCTATAGAACTGGATGTAGCAGCTGTGGGATGGTGAACCCGGAGGATAAATGCGGCTTCTGGTGCCTCTGTCAACAAAAGCCTGTAGTCTAGACGTAACCTTAGGGTATGTCTACACTACAGCGCTAGTTCGAACTAACTTAGTTCGAATTAGTTAATTCGAACTAAGCTAATTCGAACTAACGCGTCTAGAACTAAAAACTAGTTTGAATTAGCGTTTTGCTAATTCAAACTAGCAAGTCCACATTGAGTGGACTCTGAACAGGGCTTAAGGATGGCCGGAAGCAGTGCCGGCAGGGCATCAGAGGAGGACTTAGAGCGTGGAGATGCTGTCTCAGGCTAGCCGAGGGCTGCACTTAAAGGGTCCCGACCCCCACCCCGGACAGACAGTTCTCAGGGGTGCCCCGCTTGCAAAGAAGTTCTGGCTTGGATTGCCCGGAGTACCCACATTGGGCACATCACACCACTCGGCCATCAGCCCGGCTGCACTTGCCGCAGGCTGCCATCTGGGGAGAGGGGGCAATCGGGGGGCTGCAGGAGAGCTTCCACCCCCAGAAGCCCGCAGAGCCAGCCCAGTCCTCCCCATCGGGGGCTCGTACCCCATTCCTCCCTCACCTCCTTCCACTTACCCTTCCCTAGCCCCCCTTCTTATTGATGTACAAAATAAAGATAACGTTTCTTCCAACATTGACTCTGTCTTTATTGAACAAAACTGGGGGAGACTGGGAAAAGGAGGTGGGAGAGGGGAAGAGAAAGGCTGGGAGAGGGGAGGGCAACTAACATGATCAGGGGTTGGGAACAGGTCCCAGATGAAGAGAGGCTACAGAGACTGGGACTGGTCAGCTTAGAAAAGAGGAGACGGAGGGGGGACAGGATAGAGGTCTCTAAAAGCAGGGGTTGGGTGGGGAGGGTGCATTCAGAAAAGTTCTTCCTGAGTTCCCATAAAGAAGGACTAGAGGACACCAAAGGAAAGGAATGGGTAGCAGGCTTGAAACTAGTCAGAGAAAGTTGTTGTTGTTCACAAAGCAAATAGTTAACCTGCGGAACTCCTTGCTGCAGGAGGCTGTGAAGGCTACAACTAGAACAGAGTTTAAAGGGACGTGAGATCAAGTCATGGAGGTTGGGTCCATGGAGTAGTCTTAGCCAATGGGGTAGGAGTGGTGTCCCAGCCCAAAGTTTGTGGAAGGCTGGAGAGGGATGGCACGAGACAAATGGCTTGGTCACTGTCTTCGGTCCATCCCCTCCAGGGTCCCTAGGGTTGGCCGCTGTCGGCAGACAGGCTACTGGGCTAGATGGACCTTTGGTCTGACCCAGGACGGCCATTGTAAGCTCAGGGTCGGGGGTCTCAGTGGACCCCCTTGACTTTCATGCACACCTGCTCCTGGGTGGCCAGGCTGGCAGCTCTCCTGCCCTAGCCAGCCACTTTCCTGTGCCTAGTGCGGAGATCGTGGACGAGGTCCACGATGTCCGCACTAGCCCAGGAAGGTGCCCGCCTCTTGCGGTCCAGGGCAAGCTCCCGGGAGCCGCCAGCCTGGTCCCGGGAAGAGGGGGTGGGCTGGAGGACATCGGGTGGGTGGCTCTGTGCCGTGCCAGGTGCAGGGTCTGCTGGCTGGGTGCTGGCAGGCTTGCACCTGGCACGGGCACCGTAGCCAGCCCGTGCCCCTTTAAGGGGTCCGGGGCCGGGAGGGGGGCATAGAGTTTCCCTGGTGTTGGCCAGAGTGGCCACCAGGGAAACCTGGGGAGGGCTAGCCTCCCACTAGTTCGAATTAAGGGGCTACACACCCCTTAATTCGAACTAGTAAGTTCGAACTAGGCTTAAGCCTCGTAAAATGAGGTTTTCCTAGTTCAAACTAAGCGCTCCGCTAGTTTGATTCAAATTCGAACTAGCGGAGCGCTAGTGTAGCGGCTATGAATGTTAGTTCGAACTAACGTCCGTTAATTCGAACTAACATTGTAGTGTAGACATACCCTTACAGACTAACTCGGTTACCCCCTCTGAAGCTTATAAAAAAAGGCTGAGAAACCTTTGGGCAAGCAGGAGTTTTGGTAAAAATATATCAGACATGTGCACACAGTGCCTGCTCTACCTCAGCTGGTGCTGGATAATCAGAGCCTCAATTCTAAAGGAGTTGGCATTACTGAGGTGATAGATTCCCCCCAAGTTTTGTTGTGGATTTTCCAAAAAAAATGCTGATGTTTTCTATAGGTCACCCACATCTCCCAGTCATAGCAACCATGTTAATCCCAACTCTCTTTCTCACCTAAGAGCAGCCCAGATCTGTGTGTTTCTTAGGGGTCAATGGCCCCCAAGACGCAGGAATCACAAATTTGGCCCCACGCGGCTTGCTCTGGGGAGCTACATTTCCCAGGCATGTGGGATGGTGAGCCTGGAGGATAAATGTGGCTTCTGGTGCCTCTGTGTGCGGGTCCCACCCAGAGCGCTGGGGCTTCAAGCTCTGTGGTTACTACGGTCTCATGTGTCTCTTGGAGACTTTCTGCCTGGCCCTGGGCCAGCAGCTGGAGCAGCTCCACAGATGCCAGCCCCGCACACTGGAAGGCAGAAGGGGAAGGGGGGGGGAGGAAGGGGCTTGTGCTGAGAGAAGGGGGGGCAGGTGAGGAGAAGAAAGAGAGTTGTATTACAGTTCATGATTGTTTGCAAATAATTTGTTCGAACAATATGGAATACATATATCCTAATATTTATATTGCTCTTAGGATACTTCTAACTAGTCCAGTGACAGTAGCTTCAGCAGAGAGAAATTTCTCTAAACTGAAACTAATAAAGAATTACTTAAGATCTACTATGAGCCAGGAGCATTTTGTAGGTCTTTCGATTATATCGATTGAAAATCACCTGTGTAAAGAAATGGAATTTAACGACATAATTGAAGAATGTGCTGCCAAAAGAGCTAGACAGCTATAATAGACTTAAATACAAATGAAACATTTTAATTATTAATGCAGAATTTTGTTTAAGAATGAATTACAAGATAATTAAAATAAAAATTGTCCAACTAAATTAAGTTTCTATCAAATTTACCCAATTCAAATTTAATATGAAAATAGCCTTCAATTTGCACATTTGAGGCCTTTTTTCTATTTTTCCTCCAAAGGGGGGGGGAATATGAAATTGTGCTGCCCTGAGCCCCGCAAAACTCTCATCCGCCCCTGCTCACTGGTGCTCCAGCCTCAGATAGTAGAGGGGGCAACAAGCCTTGGAGACCCTCCCCCAGATGGCTGGAGTGCCAACACTGAGTTGCCCTGTTGTAGGGGGCAGGAGGGAGTTCAGGGCATCCCAGCCTGCGGACCGTACACCCTCCATACCTGCCTTACATAATTCAATTAGGCAGCTTCAGTACTGTACTTTGGATACAGTAGAGAAGTGCTTCCTAGAATTAGCCTGATTACTTATTGATCTGGGTGTGTGTAGGAAAGGGGTCATTAGCAGCATCTGGAGCAGGGATTTCCCATCAAGCTGTGCTTCCCTGCTTTCTACACTGGCACCCTTTTCTGGAAATGCTTAAAATGGAACAGTTTTCCGTTATAAGTATTTCCGGAAAAAGCGCGTCTACATTGGCAGGATGCTTTTCCGGAAAAGAACTTTTTCCGGAAAAGCGTCCATGGCCAATGTAGATGCGCTTTTCCGGAAAAAAGCCCCGATCGCCATTTTCACGATCAGGGCTTTTTTGCGGAAAAGACTACTGTGCTGTCTACAATTGGCCCTTTTCCCAGAACAGTTTTTCCAGAAATGACTTTTGCCCGAACGGGAGCAGCATAGTTTTTCCAGAAAAACACTGACAATTTTACAGTAGATCATCATTGCTTTTCCGGAATAGCAAGCGGCCAGTGTAGACAGCTGGCAAGTTATTCCGGAAAAGCGGCTGCTTTTCTGGAATAAGTGGCCCAGTGTAGACACAGCCTATATGAATGGAGTGATGCGCATTAGGCTAGGGGAGGTTTCAGGGGGGTTTAGGTGTGTCTTTCCCAATGTCTACGTATCCACTTTGGTTCAAGCAGAGACTGGGAGCAGGGCAGTGGGAAGGTTTTTCATTAGCCTGCGTGCATGGACAGCATGCCCTCCCGAATGCAGAGCTATAACAATAAAAACAAGAGGCAGCAAGCGCTGTCAGACAATCACAGAAAGAATTCCCACGGACTCCCGTGGTTTTGAGCATTAGCTATTAAAACAAAAGCAACCACCGCAGCGACCGGCCTTGAAGTAACATTTGCAAAGGCGCAAAGCTACAATGAAAAGGGGTTGCAGGGAGGGGCGTGCAAATCAGCGACAGCGGACAACACAAACTTGTGAAATGTGATGAGACTTCACGTCCTCGGTTTAGCCCCCCCCCCCCCTCTTTTTTCCCCCATTGTTAACGCTTTTAAAATGCAGTCAGGAAAAAAAAGAAAAAAAACTTCGACATTGCAAGGGCAGAGCTAAGGGCAGGGGCATCTGCAGTCCAACTTGAGGATGCTCAGTGCGTCTGATTGGCGTAAATTATACAGAAGCGGGTTTAAGCAAATTTTAAAAGCCCCCCCCCCCCTTTGATTGGTGCCTCGCTCCCACGGGGGTGACTATTTTCACCCTTCCTGCAGCCGCTTCACACCCCCTCCTCTGTGTAGCCCCCCTCCCTCCCCCTTCTAGGAACAGAGCAAAAACTCCATGGAGTGGGCAGGGCGCAGGGCTTCAGCCGAGCTACTGCGCATGCTCCGTGCCCTCCTAAGTAGCGCAACCGCCACAGGTAGCCGCTTTCTACAAACCTGCTGCCCGCGCGCTTCACCTGCAGCCCCGCCCGTCTGAGCTAAGCCCTGGCGCCGGCCCCGGACCGGAGTCCCTGAGCCGCTGCGCACGCGCGGCCTGACCCGCTAGTCACTCCTTACCCCGGCTCAGGCCCCGCCAACTGCGCTGCGATTGGCCCCCGGGCCGAGCCCGCGCGCGCGCGCGGGAAGAAGGCGGTTGCGGGGCCGCCGCCGCCGCCGCGCGCGCTCTGAGGCGCGAATTCTGAGGGAGCCGTTGGGGCGGTTACTCGCCGCGCTGCGGCTGCTGCTTCCGCTTCCGGGCGGCGCCGGGGGCCGCAGGAGGAATCGGAGGAGCCGAGGTGAGGTGGGGAGGCGCGGCGCCTGCGGGGGCGGGGGGCAGGTGACGTGTCGGGGCGGGGCAGATACATCGCTGCAGGCGGCGCGGGGGGGAGGTTTGGCCCTGGGCCCGCTTCCTAGACCTGTTCCCCAGGGACAAGGCAGCGCATCCCTGCTGGATAAGATGGATTCGCCTGCTAAACGGGACTGGATGCAGGGAATTATTGTAGCTACAAACGCTGCGCTGGCCAGGCGTGGTTTATGGGTCTAAAAGAATCCCGGATCCTCTTCTGAGTCTGCATAAAGACATTTGCAAATGTGTCCCACCTGGGGGTTGTAGAAGGATGGCTACGTAAAATCCATTATTAAGTGTCCGGGGGGATTAGCACGTTCCCTGATGGGTTTGTGTGTGGGACTCCCTGGACAGTCAATAATGGACTTAAAAGTAGCCACCCTTCCGCAAAAAAGTTGTATCACCCGACTACGTAAGGAGACAGCCGAATGGGAGTTAGTTCGCAAACTCAGGAGTATAGTTTGTTGTGATAGAGAGTTAAGACCAAAGCAGACTGTGAAGAACTTCAAAAAGATCTCCCACAGAACGGCACATGAACTTTAATGTGGATAAATGTAAAGTAATGCACATTGGACAAAATAACTCCAACTATCCGTACACTGTGGCTACGTCTACGCTGGCATGATTTTCCAGAAATGCTTATAACGGAAAAGTTTTCCGTTATAAGCATTTTCGGAAAAAGCGTGTCTACATTGGCAGGATGCTTTTCCACAAAAGCACTTTTTTGCGGAAAAGCATCCGTGCCAATCTGGTGCTTTTTTTGTGCTTTTCCACAAAAAAGCTCCGATCGTCATTTTCGCAATCGAGGCTTTTTTGCGGAAAAGAAATCTCTGCTGTCTACATTGGCCCTTTTCCGGAACAGTTTTCTGGAAAAGGACTTTTGCCCGAACGGGAGCAGCATAGTTTTTCCGGAAAAACACTGACAATTTTACAGTAGATCGTCATTGCTTTTCTGGAAATTCAAGGGGCCAGTGTAGACAGCTGGCAAGTTATTCCGGAAAAGCACCTGATTTTCTGGAATAACTTGCTAGTGTAGACACAGCCATAGATGGGGGCTAATTTAGCTACAGCGAATCAGGAAAGAGATCTTGGAGTCATCATGGATAGTCCTTTGAAGATGTCCATGCAGTGTGTAGCGGCAGTCAAAAAAGCAAACAGGATGTTAAGAATCCTTAAAAAAGGGATAGAGAATAAGATGGAGAACGTCTTATTGCGCTTATATATATCCAGGGTACACCCATATCTTGAATACTGTGCACAGATGTGGTCGCCTCATCTCAAAAAAGATATACTGGCATTAGAAAAGGTTCAGAGAAGGGCAATTAAAATGATCAGGGGTTTGGAACGAGTCCCATGTGAGGAGAGATGAAAGAGACTGACTTTTCAGCTTGGAAAAGAGGAGATTAAGGCTATGTCTACACTCGTGGCTTCTTGCACGAGTAATATGCAAATGAGGCTGTGTGGAATATTGCCGTGCCTCATTTGCATACCTAATGAGCCACCATTTTTTTCAGAAGAGGCTCTTGCGCAAGAAGGAGCATCTACACTGCCCTTTCTTGCACAAGAAAAACCCTCTTGCACAATGCTGTTACACCTCTTTCTTTTCAGTTACTTACTTCATGCCTGAGAAGGTTGTGAAGGCTAGGACTATAACAGGGTTTAAAAGGGAACTAGATAAATTCATGGTGGTAAGTCCATTAGTGGCTATTAGCCAGGATGAGTAAGAAATGGTGTCCCTAGCCTTTGTGTTTGTCAGAGGGTGGAGATGGATGGCAGGAGAGGGATTGCTTGATCATTACCTGTTCAGTTCACTCCCTCAGGGGCATCTTACATTGGCTACTGTCGGTAGACGGGATACTGGGCTGGATGGACATTTGGTCTGACCCAGTATGGCCATTCTTATGTTCTTATATTATTGACTCACATGTGAAGTTAAAACAAAAGACAGGACTACGTAGCACTTTAAAGACTAACAAGATGGTTTATTAGGTGATGAGCTTTCGTGGGCCAGACCCATTTCCTCAGATCAAATTGTGGAAGAAAATTGGCATGACCATATATATATACCAAAGGAATACAATTCAAAAAAGTGAACATATGTAAAAAGGACATTTCAGAACAGAGGGGGGATAAGGGGGGAGGTTAATGTCTGTGAGCTAATGATATTAGAGGTGATAATTGGTGAAGCGTTAAACATTGTTATTAATAGCAGGAGAGCTCTAATAGGGTACATCTAGACAAGGGGCTATTATGTTACCCGAAATAGCTAACCCCCATCTTTTAAATGTGCCTATCTCAAAATAGCTTTTGAAATAAAGGGTATGCAAGTTACTGCACCTTAAATCTGACAGTTTTCAGTGTTCAGTCTGTTCAGCTTAAATATGGTGTTTTAAAAAAATAAACTGAAAGCTGACTGGCTTCCACTGTATCAATCTGTTCATGGACAGAAACTGCTGCATCCCCAAGGGCTCTTCAGTCTAGCGGAACATGGTTCAGTAAGAACAAATAACTGGAAGTTGAAATCAGACAATTTCAGGCTAGAAAGGAAGCATAAATGTTTGATAGGGAAGAGGATTAGCAGCTGAATCAAATGATCGAAGAAGTGGTGGATACTCCATGTCTTGAAGTCTTCAGAGCAAAACTTGAAGGCTACGTCTACACTGGCATGATTTTCTGCAAATGCTTTTAACGGAAAAGTTTTCCGTTAAAAGCATTTTTGGAAAATCGTGTCTAGATTGGCAGGACGCTTTTCCGCAAAAGCACTTTTTGCAGAAAAGCGTCCGTGGCCAATCTAGACGCGCTTTTCCACAAAAAAGCCCCGATCACCATTTTAGCCATCGGGGCTTTTTTGCGGAAAACAGCACTGTGCTGTCTACACTGGCCCTCTTGTGCAAATGATTTGCGCAAAAGGGCTTTTGCCCGAACCGCAGCAGCACGGTATTTCCGCAAGAACACTGTGGATCTTGCATGAGATTGTCAGTGTTCTTGTGGAAATTCAAGCGGCCAGTGTAGACAGCTGGCAAGTTTTTCCGCAAAAATCAGATGATTTTGCGGAAAAACTTGCCAGACTAGACACAGCCGAAGATTTTCTAGAAAATGTGCTTTAGGGAATTAAAGCTTTGGGTAAAGAGATTAAATACAATGGCTTGTGTATCTCATTCTGTAAACATTCAGCAAGTGTGTTTAATTTCAAGCATCTGAATGGTTCCCTTGACTTCACTAAATCTCCCTTGTGCAGAGTGTTTATTAAATTTGTCGGTTTAATCCTTCAAAGAAGTCCTAGGTCTGGGCTGCAATTAAATGCAAGAAGATTTAGGGGCTTTAACTACAGGAGCCTAACTTAGACACCTACATCCATGTTGAGCCAGTGAATACGCAGCTGCTTTATTGGAAACACTGGGTGTTCAGAACCAAATCCCATTATTCCAGATGCAGGAATGTTGAAACTCAAGGCATGTATTGAGAGAAGTGAATACAGATTTGGGATCTAACTTGTGTGTGCTGTTTACAAAATGTCTAGACTCAAGTATTTGCCCAAAAAGGCAGGGTCAAGCATGTATGTCTACAAGACAGAATCTGGGGAGAATGGGGTTATGGAAAGGATTAAAACCCTTTCTGAAATGTCTCCAATTGCTCTTCTCCCCCTACTGACAGGCTGCAGAACACCCATGTCTTGCTCCAGCTGAGCACAGGGCCTGCAGAGCCACTGACAGGAAATGGCTGTTTCGAAGCCAGTGAGCTTTCTGGAGGTGTCTGTGTATTTCTCTGAGGAGGAATGGGCTCTGCTGGACCTGGGTCAGAGAGCCCTCTACAGGGATGTGATGCAGGAAAATTTTGAGGCTGTGAACTGGTTGGGTAAGGATTCCTGTCCCCGTGGGTATCAGAGGCTGGGTGGGCTCTGAAGCAGCTGGGCTGGGTTTGGTCCAGGGTCCCTCAGTACTCGCTACCCCCCACCCTCCAATATCAGGAGTATCAGCCCCAATAATCCTGCCTGCTGTGTGACAGACTGTTCCCTCCAAGCCCCCTCCCAGGGGAAGCAGGTTTAGGTACATAATAGTGGTGCTGCTCTTCCCAAAGCCAAGGTCTCAGTGAGCTTCCCCACCATCTTGCCCATCTTGTGCCTTGGATAGAGGTGTCAGTGGAAGGACCCAGGCAGGAATGGCAGTTACTAGAGTTCTGGCTGCTGTTAGTGCTTGCAGGGTACCCCTTGTGTCACTGTGCTGGGCCCTCGGACGTATAATGTGGTACCTGAAGTCATTCCCTGCCTGTGGCTGATCTCTGTGATGTGCTGGTTTCTATCCATGAGAGGGGCTGGGTGTTGGGGCGGTGGGAGGCTGGTTGAGTCAATTTATGCTCTGCAGTCATTCTGTGAGGATAGCTTTGTAGTAGCTAAACGTGAGCAGAGTTCTTGCGTTTCAGGCACTGCACATGGTGTATAGAGACTTGTAGTTAATTCCCTGTCCTGACACACAATTCCTGGGAGACCCTGGGCAAGTCACTTAGACTGTTATGGCTCAGTCCCCTGTCTCTGCAACAGCTATTACAGTGTTTCCCTGTTTCACAGTACTGGGGAAGGATAAATATATTAAAATTGTGAGATGCTGAGTGCCATATAAGCACCCTGGTAGCACACTAGTGTCCTGTCACCTGTGGAATGCCTTGCCAGAGGATGTTGTGAAGACCAGGACTTGAACAGGGTTCAAAAAATAACTAAATAAATTCATGCTGGGTAGGCCCATGAATGGCTATTAGCCAGGATGGATACGAATGGTATCCCTAGCTTCTGTTTCTCAGAAGCTGGAAATGGATGACAGGAGAGGGATTATTTGATGATTACCTGTTCTGTTCACTCCCTCTGGGGCATCTTGCATTGGCGACTGTCAGACCCACTACAGCCAGTCTTAGGTTCTTATCCTTTACACCGGAGAACCCAGGTGCTGCTATGACTGATAATCTTTGCTTCCCATAGTGGCTGCAGTGCCATATGAATTGCTGCTAGTGCCACAGAGCTTCACTGCTCCTCGGGGTGACTTTTTCTGGAGCTCTGATGCCAACTACACTGGCAGAGAGTGCAGCCTGCCCATGCCACAGGGTTGTCTCTAAGGAAAGACACAGGCTCCTTTCTGGAGCTAAGGTGGACGGCCGGGTTTATTGTAGAAGGAGCAGGATACTAGGTTTGTGCTGCCCCTGCTCCCCTAGCATAATCTCTCAAATCTTATTGGTTGGAAACCAGCCCATGGGAGCCGAGAGATTTTGCTGGGCACCAGGGGTAGTATGCCAACCTGCCAAGTCACTGGATCCAGCCCATGGACCACCTCACCCCAGGACCCTCAGGCATGGAGTAGCCGCTGTTTAAGCACAAGGGTTCTGCATGTGCCTCTCTGCACTAGAGGGAGGGGGAGGTTTCATGTGATCTCCCCCTCTCCCAGTCCAATCCTCAGCTCTTATTGGCCGTAAACAACCATCCAGTAGAAGCTGGAAAGATAGACCTGGGAGATGGGGGCAGCGCATGCCTCTTCCCCGTTCCGGAGCTAAGAGCCTCGTGGAGGGAACACCCTGTTGTACTTAAAAGAAGTACTCGGGATCTTTTTCAGGGGGATAAGGCAACACGCCACATTTATTGATCACACAGAATAATTAACAGTTATCATATGCATATGATATATATATATGTCACTCATGCACTCACACACACACACACACACAAGCACACTCCGTCTTGCTGTTGTTACCAACAAGTTGCTCCCCTTAACTGCACTGGCCAGGTGAGTTAGATGGGGGAGGGGTGGAGCCGGGCTTCTGCCGATCCGGATCGATGCTCCGATGGTGACAAGACGAAACCCGGGGTCCTCTGCAAGACACCTCACTTTTATAGCATCCCTCTCATATGCAAATCTTTCCTAGATTCAAACTCTGGGTCTGTGTCCGTTGGTCCCTTTGTGCTGCAGAGAGGGTGTTTTCCAAAGAAGGTGCCTGCTTCTAATCCCCAAGGCCGTCAATATGTCTGGTCTTCTTTCTTCAGCCCACTTGACACCTTGGGTCTGGCTTCCAGCCCCCTTCAACTGTTGTAGCTGTCTGGAGGTGCTTGGCTCCCAAGTCTTACTCATTCACACCTCATTCATTCAACAGGGCAATTAATTACAGAGTGGGGGAAAGAGAGTGGGGGAAAATCTTATTCTGCTACAAGTTTTCTATATAGGGCTCTAATACAAAGTTACAAGGTTATATAGATTAATACAAAGTTTCAAGGTTCTATGGATTAATATAAAGTTACAAGGTTATATAGAGAGGCACAATGTCAAGTCATATGCAGCAATATATAATACATAGATTTATATGAAGCAATATATAATACATAGATTTATCTACAACCCTGCATTTTCAAGTGGTCTGGGGCTGCAGCAGGCAGGGAGCACAGCCTGCCTTGGGGGTGCTGCAGTACTTCTGGCTGGGTGATGCTTAGATAAGTGCCTGCCAGCCAGAGCCTGCCTCTGGTACCCCAACCCCTCCTGCACCTCAAGTCCTTCCCCCAGGTCACCGTCAAAATCCTCTGCACCCTCCTCCCCAAGTCACAACTCCCTCTCAGATCCTGTACCTCCACCTGCACCCCTACTCCAACCAGAATCCTCTCCTGCACCCATATTCCCTTCCCGACCCTATACCTCAATCCTCTGACCCAGGTCACAACCCTCTCCCTCAGACCTCACACCATATCCTGCATTCCAGTGCCTTTACCCCATGCGCCCTTCGGCACCCAACCTCCATCCTAAACCTCATATCCCCTCCACAGAAAAGTGTGGCCCATGACCACTTTGCAAAATCTTGGAATGGGCGCCCTATCACAAGTTATTGCCCACCCCATATGTAATATCTGAACTCAAGCATTTGTCCAAAATGGCAGTCTATCACATGTGTCAACGAGGACAGAGTCTGATGAGAATAGGTTGTGGAAAGGATGAAACCTTCTTCTGAAATGTCTCCAATTGCCCTTCTCCCCGTCACAGGCTGCAGAACACCCATGTCTTTCTCCAGCTCAGCCCACGGCCTGCAGAGCCAGGGAAAGGAAATGGCTGTGGCAGAGCCAGTGACCTTCGAGGAGGTGGCTGTGTATTTCTCTGAGGAGGAATGGGCTCTGCTGGACCCGGGTCAGAGAGCCCTCTACTGGGATGTGATGCAGGAGAATTATGAGGCTGTGAGCTGGCTGGGTAAGGATTTCTGTCCCCTCGGGTATCAGAAGCTGGGTGGGCTCTGGAGCAGCTCAGTTGGCTTTGGTTCAGGGTACCTCATTGTTCCCTGCTCCCATAATGTCAGGAGTATCAGCCCCAATAATCCTGGTTCCTGTGTATGAGACTGTCCCCTTCCCGTACCCTCTGAGGGGAAGCAGGTTCAGGGACATAACAGTGGTGCTGCTCTTCCCTCAGCCAAAGTCTCAATGTGCTTCCCCACCATCTTGGCCATGTTTGTGCCAGCAGGATACCCCTTGTGCCAGTGTGCTGAGCCCCTTGAAAGAAGATGCAGTTTCCAGAGTCCTTCCTTATTTGTGGCTGGTTCCTGGCAGTGAAAGAGGCTGAGTGCTGGGGCGGAGGGAGGGTGGTAGGGTGAATGAGGCAATTCACTCTCTGCCACCATTCTGTGTGGGTAGCTCTGTAGTAGATAAATGTGAGGAGAGCTCTTCTTGCTTTTCTTGCAGTGCTCTCAATATTAGGAGACTTATGTTGAATTACCTGCCCTGCCACAGATTTTTTTGTGTGACCATGGTCAAGTTCCTCATGCTCCTTGTGCCCCACTCCCATGTCTTTTCAATAGCTAGTATAGAATGTCCAAGTTTCACAGGGCTGAGGAAGGATAAATACATTAAATAGGGGAAATCTTCAGCTCCATATAAGCGCCCCAATAGTACAGTAGTGGAGAACTTCAACTATTCCCATATTTACTGGGTACGTGTCACCTCAGGACACGATGTAGAGATAAAATTTCTTAACACCTTATGTGACTGCTTCTTGCAGTAGCTAGTTCTGGAATCCACAAGAGGAGAGGCAATTCTTGATTTAGTCCTATGTGGAGCACAGGATCTGGTCCAAGAGGTAAATACAACTGGTCTGCTTGGAAATAGTGATCATAATATAATAAAATTTAACATCCCGGTGGTGGGAAAAACGCCTCAGCAGCCCAACACTGTGGCTTTTAATTTCAGAAAGGGGAACTACTGATACACAAAAATAAGGAGGTTAATTAACAGAAATTAAAAGGTACAATGCCATAACTAAATTCCCTGCAAGGTGCATGGAAACTTGTCAAAGACACCATAATAGAGGCCCAACTTAAATGTATACCCCAAATTAAAAAACAGAGTAAAAGAATGAAAAAAGCTCCACAATGGGCTAGCAGCCAAGTAAATGAAACAGCAAGAGATAGAAAGGCATCATTTAAAAAGTGGAAGTTAAATCCTAGTGAGGAAAATAGAAGAGAGAATAAACTCAGTCACGTTCAGTGTAAAATATAACAAGGAAAACCAGAATGAGTTTGAAGAACAGCTAGCCAAAAACTCAAAGTAATAGCAAAATGTTTTTGGAAGCAGGAAGCTTTTGGGCCACTGGATGATCGAGATGCTAATGGAGCACTCAAAGATGATAAGGTCATTGTGGAGAAACTCTATACATTCTTTGCTTTAGTAATCATGAGTCAGGACATGAAGGAGATTCCCAAATCTGAGCTATTCTTTTTAGGTGACAAAATTGAGGAATTGTCCCGGATTGAAGTGTCGTTAGAGTATGTTTTGTAACAAACTGCTAAACATAATAGTAAAAAGAACCATCTGGCATTTGTTAGGTGAGAGAAAAGATAAGGCTGCAGGGGTCCCCTAACAATACTGAACCCTCTGTTTGAGTCCTGTGACAGCCAGCGTTTATTGTCTGGTGGCGTGTTTTAATTTATCAAAGGACCCAGATTAGGTGAACCAAACAATAATCAATTAAGGGTAAATTTACAAAATAGAAGATTCAAGGGGTAATAATAATAAGACCCAAAACCCACAAGGAAAAGGAAAATTTTGGCTGAGTCCAATTGCTCTGGTAAGTATAATAAGAAAAGTTTATAGCAACCTTCTTGATAGTTCCCAGACAGTTGCTCAGGACTTCAGATCTCGCAGCTCACCGAGAGCTTTGAGAGAGGAGCACTGAGGAGAGCCCTCATAGTCCTCTTCTGTTCTGATGGTAAGTAGTTGTCAGGGTGGCTTGCGATGGTCTTAAGTGGAGTCTTCCGTATGGCTGCAGCAGCTGTCTTGTTCTGAAGTGCAATGATCTGTAAGGAAAACCCCGCACACCTTGCCTCTAAGATGAGCAGCCCCGAACTGCCTGGCTGTTGGCCTTTTATGCCCTCTAAGGTGGGAGATCCCTGCTAGGGAGACTCCGCCCCTGCAGAGTCTGCCCCTGCTAGGGAGACCCTGTATGAAGTACTTCTGAGGTAAATCCAGTTTAAACTGGAATTTGTTTACCTGTTTTCTGCCAAAGGCGGGGAAATCATGATCTGATAGACCCAAGGCATGTGGGTTGTCTTTCATTTTTTTTACAAAATGGATGACAATTCATATTGATTTTAACAGGGATACCCTATAATATCAAACAATACAAACCAAACATTTAACTATTTACGATTTTACTCTTAACACATTCACCCAAGAGTTCTGAAAAAACTCAGATGTGAAATTGTGGAACTATTCACTCTGATTTGTAATCTATCCTTGAAATCGTTTTCTGTACCTCAAGACTGGAAGATAGCTAATGTGTCACCTATATTTAAAAAGGACTCTAAAGGTGATCCTGACAGTTATAGACCAGTAAGTCTAATGCCAGAATTGGACAAGTTGGTTGAAACTATAGTTAAAAATAGAATTGTCAGACACATAAATGAATATCATTTGTTGGGGAAAAGTCAACATGGTTTCTGTAAAGGGAAATCGTGCCTTAGTAATCTACTAGAGTTCTTTGAGAAGGGTCAACAAGCATGTGGACAAGGGGAATCAAGTGGATATAGTGTACTTAGATTTCCAGAAAGCCTTTGACAAGAACCCTCAGAAAAGGCTCTTAAGTAAAGTAAGTTGTCATGGACTAAGAGGGATTGATAACTGGTTATAAGACAAGAAACAAACAGTAGGAGTAAGCCATCAGCTCCCACAATGAAAAGCGGTAACTAGTGTAATGCACACTGGAAAAAATAATCCCAACATTACAGACATAACAATGGGAACTAATTTAGCACTCTGAAGAGAGAGATTTTGGAGTCATTGTGGATAGTTTTCTGAAACATCCACTCAATGTGAAGAAGCAATCAAAAATGCAAGCAGAATGTTAGGAATCATTAAAAAAGGAAATAGAGAAAATGACAGAGAATATTGTATTGCCTCTAAAGAAATACATGGTATGCCCACAGCTTGAATATTGCATACAGCCATGGTAGTCTTATCTCAAAAAAGATATTTTGGCATTGGAAAAGATTCAGAAAAGGGCAACAAAAATGATTAGGAACAGATATGGGGAAAGTGAATAAGGAAAAGTTATATTCTATATGTTATCATAAGTAGTAGGGGGTTACTGAATGAAATTAATGGCTAGAGGTTTTAAACACAAGGAAGTTTTTCTTCACACAGAGCATGGTCAACCTGTGGAACTCCTTGCTATTGGATATTGTGAAAACCAGGACTTGAACAAGGTTCAAAAAAGAACTAGATACATCCATGGAGATTAGGTCCATCCAATACTTATTAGCCAGGATGGGTAGGAAAGGTGTTCCTAGCTGCTGTTTGTCAGACACTAGAAATGGGTGACAAGAGAGGGATCACTTGATGATTCCCTGTTCTGTTGACTCCCTCTGGATCATCTGGCATTGGCCACTGTCAGAAGACAGGACACTGGGCTAGATGGATCATTGGTCTGACCCAGTCTGGCCATTCTTATGTTATGTCTCATGCAACCTCTGAAGTGTTTTTTTTTTTCTCTCCAATCATGATACTTTCAATTATCCAATGTTGCTTTGTCAGGATTTAATGTTGGTTACTGACACTGAACAGGAGGTTTAGAATAATATGTCCTTGTCCTACAGTGATATGTGGCCACCGTTACCAGAGTAAAGCCAAGATTTCGGGCAGGTTGCTGTCATCCTGGGCAAAGGGGAGGGGATATGGCTACATGGGAGAAAGGGTGCTGTGGAAACTCCATTGTCTGATTTAATGCATCAGAGCGAGGGTAGTCAAAACTCATCTTCACTTTTCTTGTTGATGAAGCAACTCCGAGATTGGGGTGAGGAGCTAGTATTAATTACCACCTGATTGTTGGTGTTATTCTTGGCATATTTCAGACCTTGTAACTATGTGATATGGAAGGAAAAATGTGGCACCCCCACTATTTACCAGTGTTAAAATTATACAGTAAACAGGAATTCTCTGCACTTCTAGGCCAACAGGTCTGTCACCTCCTATCAGCAGGGAGAGAGGAAGCACTTGTGTTTGGCCAACGTGCTTTTCAGTTGACAGCTGTTGGACATCTGCTGGGAGATGCTTGGATTAAGATGTAGTTTCATGGAAGGCAGATAGATCCAAAGCAGAGAGGTGCAGAGGGCTGAGGGGATTCTACATTAGCAGAATTTAATGCAGGATCTGACTTGGGTTTTTTATTTTTGTTTTTTTTATTTTGTTTTGTTTTGTTGTTATAAAGCATTCAGGATGCCTTTGTAGAGATGTGTTAATAATCTGTGCTCTTCTTCACGTTCTGAGGAGGCTATTGAGTACTTTTAGAGAGTCCAGATGAAGCTGCAGTGAGGCCTTAACAAGTGCAGGATCAGGTTCTAAATGGCCAGCAAGTCAACAAACTGAACAAACACTTGGCTCTTTCTGCTACAGTTACCTTCTGGGGCAACACTCAACAATACCAGGTGAAAAGAAATAGTTCTGTGGTAGTGTTGTGACTGCTGTTGCTTTCAGAAGTTGTGTTCATGCTGGCTACTCTCTCTCAGGCTTTGTCTACACGTACAAGCTTAGAACATTGCCATGGCAGCACTTTAATGCGACAGAGTAAACATGACAAGAGCGCTGGGAGAGAGCTCCCCCAGGGCTGTAGACAAAACACCCCTAGGAAGGGAGTAGTTCACAGGACTGGAAGCGCATTTACATTACTGCACTGTGACTTGCTGCATGCACAGAATCCATGGTGAGTAGCAATGCTGAGCATCAAATCCTCAGGGCCTGAAGGTTCTGTTTCTCCAGCAGCAGGGAGCTCACAGCACACCTCTGTGAGAGGAGGAGCCACATGCTGCCCAGGGGCTCTGCCCAGATCGTGGCAAAGCCTGGGTCAAGGAATTCCCTGAACATCGGTAGAGCTGCATGCTCAGCTATCGGTGCCTCCAGATTGGTTAGTGGGCATCACACAGAGCCCTTCTGAGAGTTTGGCCATAGTGAGAGGAAGCTCTAGCTGGTCTCAGGCACCCATGCTGACCACCAGTCCTACATCCCACAGGGCTGCTCAGAGATTGGTCAATCCAAAGAGAAAAGGCTGGTGTAGAAAATTCTTGCCCTTTATCTTGTCTGCTCTAGAGCCATAAGGGCGGCGCTGTCCTCTGCTAGGAGACAGGTGACTTTTCTCTTCCTCTTCTCCAAAGCACACAAGAAGCAGGAGTCTCAATGCATTCCATACATAACTAGACAAACATAACAAGGGCTCAGTCCAGGACCCAAAGTGCTTCCCATTTCTCCTAGCACTCACTGAAGAGGCCCAGAAGGTCAGAACTGGGAGCCACGTATCTTTCAATCCCCATAGCTTGATTAGACAACAAGGAAGCCAGGCCATTGCCACGTGCACTCACCTGTTATTGCTGCTGGGCTTAAAAACTGGCATCTAGCTTCCTTGGCCAGCCACATGGGGCAGAACATCTGGCAGATTGGTCAACTAGTTAGGAGGCAGGAGTGCTGGGCAGGTGTATAGTCGACTACTCATTGACATCCTTACCTCAGACAACTTCATCTGCCTCCTTCTGGTTCAAGTAGAGCCTCCGAGCCAATGAGCAGGGTGAGCTGAGTCCCCAAGCCAGAAGCTTTGTGCACAGAGCCCTTGGGGACCTAGAGCCCTGCTGGCTCTTTTCTCTCCAAGTTCTAGTGACCTGCCATGTGTCAGCTGCAGTCTGAGCCCTGCCTGTGGGCCTCAGTGTCAGACCTGCCAGCCCTCACTAGAGCTCACTTGAGCAGTGTGTGCCTGTCCGGGGAAGGAAGCAGCCACGAGGGAGACTTAGTTATACCCTTTATCAGAGGGGTAGCCGTGTTAGTCTGGATCTCCAAACACGACAAGTAGTCCTGTAGCACCTTATAGACTAACGGATGTATTGGAGCATCAGCTTTTGTGGACAAAGACCTACTTCATCAGATGCATGCATCTGACGAAGTGGATCTTTGCCCACGAAAGCTTATGCTCCAATACATCTGTTAGTCTATAAGGTGCTACAGGACTCCTTGTCACTTTTAGTTATACCCTAGAGTGTGCAGCAAGGTGTTCAGTTCCCCTGGGGAACTGGCTGCATCTTAGTCTGGGGGATGCAACTTTATTGCAGGTGAGTCTGTCCTGGGATCTTGTAGCATCCGCAGCCCGGTCTCTGAGATGTGGGGAAGGAGCCTCTCTGGGCGGGCAACTCATCCTGGGTCTGGAAGTAGTAATGGCATACACCTTAATTAACAATATCAGCGCTTTGTTAATTGCTCCTCGAGCAGGATTTCCAGTCTCCAAAGCTCATGTGATCTCCTCGGTGGAGCGAGGGGAGGAACTGCAGATCCCAGATCTCCAGAGCTATGAGAAAGGGAAGATCATCAGCGATATCCACATAGGTGAGCAATCAGCTAAACTAACTCAGAAAACAATTTATGTCCCCTTACAGCAGGTGTCGCTTGTGTATTTTCATCAAGTCTACCTGGCTCTTCAGCCTGTCTTCAATTCCAGTTAAAGAGTGAGGGTGAAGGTTGGGTTCTCTCCTCTAGGGAAGGGTTATGGGGGAGGAGGATGAACTCAGCTCATGAATATTCAACCTTTCCAGCCATTCTTTGGGTGCTCCCCCTTTTCTGTTCCCCTTTCAGAGTTTTCCTTTCATCTCAGTACAGTAAATGACTCCAGTCTAATTTCTCTCTGTGTCCCAGCAGGTGATGGGCCGGTGAGAGAGAACAATGAGGAGAGCCTTCAGCAGGAAGGACCAGAGCATGTGGCTCCATGTGGGATGTTACTGGGAAAATCCGAAGGGAATGCTTCCCAGAGTCCTGAGCAGGGAGAAACCTGTCAGAGTCTGCATAGCCCAGAAACGCAGCAGGGAAACCATCCAGAGAAGGGACAGGGTAAATCCAGTCATAGGAGCAGAAGGGTGGAAAGAAACACAGTAAACTTTCAACAGAAAATCCCCCATCAACAGGCACCCTACGCTTACAGTGACTGTGCAACTCCTGTTGAGCATCAAAGAATCCATGAAGGAGAGAAGCCCTTCAAGTGCGCTGACTGTGGGAAAAGCTTTGGTAAGAGGTCAGATCTTGTTAGACACAGAAGAATTCACACAGGAGAGAAACCCTTTAGCTGCTCTGACTGTGGGAAAAACTTCAGTGAGAGTTCACACCTTGTTAGACATAGGAGAACTCATGCAGGAGAGAAGCCCTTCCAATGCTCTGATTGTGGGAAAAGCTTCAGTCAGAGGTCAGACCTTGTTAGACATAGGAAAATCCACACAGGAGAGAAGCCCTTTGGCTGTTCTGACTGTGGGAAAAACTTCAGTGAGAGCTCACAGCTTGTTAGACATAGGAGAAACCACACAGGAGAGAAACCCTTCAACTGCTCTTACTGTGGGAAAAGTTTCAGGGAGAAGTCAGACCTTGTTAAACATTGGAGAACCCACACAGGAGAGAAACCTTACAACTGCTCAGACTGCGGGAAAAGCTTCAGTCAACGCTCAAATCTTGTTAAACATAGGAGAATCCACATACAGGTAAATTGCTCTCAATGTGGGAAAAGCTTGAGTCGGGGCTCATATGTTAACTATCATCATACAATTTACGCAGGAGCATCATACAATGAAATCATATAGCATTATCACTGAAAGGGACCTTGAGCGGTCATCAGGTGCAGTGCCGTGTCCTCACGGCAGGTCCAAGCACCATCTGTCATCCCTGACAGATGTCTAAGTTGCTCTTAGGTATCTCCCGTAATAAAGATTCTGCAACGTCCCTAATTTATTCCTGTGTTTAACTACCCTGACAGGAAGTTTCTCCTTATGTCCAACCTAATCCTCCCTTGCAATTTAAGCCCCTTGCTGCTGCTTCTATCATCAGAGGTCAAGGAGAAACATCTTTTCCCCTCTTTCTTGTAGCATCCTTTTAGGTACTTTAAAATTACTATCATGTCTCATTTCAGTCTTCTCTTTCCAAACTAAACAAATCGAATTCTTTCAGTCCTCCCTCATAGGTCTCCTAGACCTTTAGTCATTTTTGTTGCTCTTCTATGGACCCTCTCTAATTCCTCCACATCTTTCTTGAAATCTGGCACCCCAAACTGGACACATTACTGCAGTTGAAGACTAATCAGCACACAGTTGAGTGGAAAGATTATTTCTCATTTCTTGCTCACAACTTTCCTGCTAATGCCACCCTATAACTTGTCTGACTCTGGGAAAGGATTATTTCAGAGCTCAGACCTTGATAGACATAGAAGAATCCACACAGGAGAGAAACCCCATAACCTAAGTTCCCTTTAAGCCATATGGCCATATGACCATGCAGTAGGCTATTTAGTGCCATGCAAGCACTTAGTGTTGTGGTGGGGAGAGATGCTTCTACCCACTGGTCTCAACACTGGCCCAGACCTGCAATGGCAGATGGACAGTTATCTATCTCATGGCCCCAGCCCCAGAGCTGCTATGGCAGGGAGGAGCATCTGAGGTAGGGGGAGAGAGCTGATAGGAGTCTTCTCTCTCCAAGTAGCCGTTCAGTGGCCTTCATCTCAAATTCCTCCTTCCTTGCCTCACCCCAGAGATCACCCCCCCCCAGATAGAGCCCTCACCCCTCCACACCTCAAACCTGTACCTCAGCCCTGTGCCCCTGACCCCACCCCAGAACCAGCTCCCACACCTCTGTTCCCCAACTTTTTGCCCCAGCCCTGAGCCTCCTCACAATCCAAGCCCTTGAACCCCACTTCTACCATATGAACTTTGTTCTGTGCACGAATATTGAGATGATGTTACACATTCCCTGCATATTGGTTCCTCTAACAAAACTCATTCTGCACATGTGTGGGAAAAAATAGATGGAAAACTGTGTATTACTGCTCTGGCTGTGAGAAATGCTTTAGTGAATGCTCACTCAGTATTGCACATGAGAAGTTCACACAAGGCAGAACCCTTATTACTGCATAGACTGTGGGCAAAGGTTCAGCGGAGCTGATACCTCATTGATCATCTGTCAGAAGAGAAAGGTGACAGCTGTATTTTGGATAGCACAGTGTCTTGCTCCCTGCCCTCCAGTACACGGCGCTTAGAGTTAACCACTAGGATTGACTCTAAGGCTACGTCTACACTGGCCCCTTTTCCAGAAGGGGCATGTTAATTTCAGCTATCGTAGTAGGGAAATCCGCGGGGGATTTAAATATCCCCCGCAGCATTTAAATAAAAATGTCCGCCGCTTTTTTCCGGCTTTTAGAAAAGCCGGAAAAGAGCGTCTACACTGGCCCCGATCCTCCGGAAAAAGCGCCCTTTTCCGGAGGCTCTTATTCCTACTTCAAAGTAGGAATAAAGTAGGAATAAGAGCCTCCGGAAAAGGGCGCTTTTTCCGGAGGATCGGGGCCAGTGTAGACGCTCTTTTCCGGCTTTTCTAAAAGCCGGAAAAAAGCGGCGGACATTTTTATTTAAATGCCGCGGGGGATATTTAAATCCCCCGCGGATTTCCCTACTACGATAGCTGAAATTAACATGCCCCTTCCGGAAAAGGGGCCAGTGTAGACGAGCCCTAAGAGTAGTATATTCCTCTGTCCCTAGGCCCTCATTGGCCTGGGGCTGAAGGAGCAGCAGGGCTTCCATGGGCTGGATCAACCTGTTTGGTGGTCCAGATTTGGTCCACAGAGGCCCTTTTGCCCACCCAGGTCTGGGGCACTATCATCCTCTGGCAATTTACTGGTCAAGAGTTGCATTTCACACCCTCTAGTCCAGTGGGTAGCAAATTCAGAGGCATGAGTTTAGACTAGGGATGTTAAATTTAATTTAATCAACTAATGGATGGATTTTCCATCAACTAGTCAATTAGTCCATAAGCAGGGCAGCTACAGCAGAGTTACCACCTGCCCCCAGTGCAAATTGGGAATTAGCTATCCCATCTCAGGCTGGGTCCAGCCATGTGGCGTGGAGGGAGTAGCAAACCTCAGAGCCCCTCCCCCAGATGGCTGGAGTGCCAATGCTGAGTTGCCCTGTTGCAGGGGCCAGGTGGGAGTCCAGAGCATCCCAGCCTGTGTGCCGTACAGTTCCCATCCCTGCCCTACAGGGACCTCATAATCCAGTTAGGCAGCTTCAGTATTTTGGATACCCTAGAGGACTTTTTCCTAGAATTAGCCTGATTCATTATTGGTCTGGGTGTGTGTAGGCAAGGGGTCATTAGTAGCATCTGGAGCAGGGTTTTCCCATCAGACTGTGCTTCCCTAGTTTGTGTCCCAGCCTTCAATGTGGTTCTGGTGTTGGACTTTCTGTTCTCCATTCTGTATACAAATGTGCTACATCTACACTACAGGCTTTCTGCACAAGAACAGTTGTTGTGCAAAAACTTGCAGAGTGTCTACACTGCACACGTGTTCTTGCACAAGTAAATTTACAGTAAAGCATCCGAAAACAGGGCTTCTTGCGCAAGAGTTATTCCTCTCCTCACGAGGAATAAGCCCTCTTGCGCAAGAGCTCTTACACAAGAAGGCAGTGTAGAAAGGCAACATGAATTTCTTGTGCAAGAAGCCTCTATGGTTAAAATGGCCATCAGAGCTTTCTTGCGGAAGAGAGCGTCCACACTGCCATGGATGCTCTTGTGCAAAAGCACATGGCATTGTGGATGTGCTCTTGTGGAAGATTTTTTGCGCAAGAACTCTTCCGCAAAACAGTTCGGCTATGTCTACGCTGGCACACTTTTCCGGAAATGCTTAAAACGGAACAGTTTTCCATTATAAGTATTTCCGGAAAAAGCGCGTCTACATTGGCAGGATGCTTTTCCAGAAAAGCGCTTTTTCTGGAAAAGCATCCGTGGCCAATGTAGACGCGCTTTTCCGGAAAAAAGCCCAATCATCATTTTCGCGATCGGGGCTTTTTTGCGGAAAAGACTACTGTGCTGTTTACACTGGCCCTTTTCCGGAACAGTTTTTCCGGAAAAGGACTTTTGCCCGAATGGGAGCAGCATAGTTTTTCCGGAAAAACACTGACAATTTTACAGTAGATCGTCATTGCTTTTCCGGAAAAGAAAGTGGCCAGTGTAAACAGCTGGCAAGTTATTCCGGAAAAGCTGCTGCTTTTCCGGAATAAGTGGCCCAGTGTAGACACAGCCTTCTTGCGCAAAAAGCCTGCAGTGTAGATGTAGCCATGGAGTGATGCACATGAGGCTAGGGCAGGTTTCAGGAGGGTTTAGCAGTGTCTTCCCTCATAGCTGCTGATCTGCTTTGTTTCAAACAGGCTATGTCTAGACTGCAAGCCTCTTTCGAAAGAGGCTCTTTTGAAAGATACTTTTGAAAGAGCCTCTTTCGAAAGAGAGCATCTAAACTGCACGTGGAACTTTCGAAAGAGCAAGCTGCTTTTTCGAAAGAAAGCACCCAGTGAGTCTGGATGCTCTCTTTCGAAGAAGCCCTATTTACATTCAAGAACGCCTTCTTTCGAAAGAAGCACTTTCGAAAGAAGACGTTCTTCCTCGTGAAATGAGGTTTACCGCCGTCGAAAGAAAAGCCGCGTTCTTTCGATTTAATTTTGAAAGAACGCGGCTGCAGTCTAGACCCAGGTGAAGTTTTTTCGGAAAAAGGCTACTTTTCCCGAAAAAACCCCTGAGTCTGGACACAGCCACAGAGACTGGGAGTAGGGCAGTGGAAGGTTTTTCCATTTGAAGGGCTTTGGTTTAAACAGAGATTTGGGGGGGGGGGGGGGAAGTAGAGGAAAGGTTTTTCATGAGTCTGAGCGCCTGCATATTATGCCCTACAGAGTCTTGGGCAATAACAGTAAAAATAAAAGGGCTGTAAGAGACTCTCAGAAAAAATTCCCATTGACTTAAGTGTTTTTGAGCATTAACTGTCAAAACAAATGCAAATAATACAGTGACAGGCATTGAAGTAAGAGAAGTAACATTTGCAAAGGAGCAAAGCTGCAGTGGAAACGGGCTGCAGTGACGGGAGGGCAATTCAGCGATTTCGGAGCAGCAGACAACACAAAGGTGTGAAATGCGGCGAGACTTCATGTCCTCTCGTTAGCCCTCTTTTCCGATCGCTCTCCCTTTTAAAATGCAGTCTCCCAAAAACTTCAGCACAGAGCGGGCTGGGCCGTCTGCAGCCGAGCTACGGCGCATACTCAGCGCCCCGCACTCCTTAAGTAGCCCAGCGTGGCAGGGAGCCGCTCGCTACAAACCCGCGGGCCTGCAGGGGGGAGCTGCGCTGCGGGACCAGCTGGGGGAGCAGCCACGGACAGGCTCCCCCCCCACTCCCTGCGGGGACCTGGCAGCGCAGACAGCAGGGCCCCGCCCCCCGGCACGTGGGTGCGCTCCCCCCATGTTGTTACTCGCGCTGCAAATGCCCCCCCCCGGGGTCAGTCTTATTCTGGAGGGGCCGGGGCCGCCCCCAACTGTGACCCCGCCAGCTTGGCGCGGCCCCTGCACAGACACTGCCCCTGCCCCTGCCCCAGGGAGGAGCCCACGGGGGCTGCTCTGGCCCGGGGCGCGGCCCGAATCCGGTCAGAACTAAGCCCCGGCGCTGGCTCCGGAACCGGAGTCCCTGAGCCACTGCGCACGCGCAGTCTGAGCCCCGCTGCCCGGGCCAGCGTTCCCGTCGCGAGGCGCTCATTCTGAGGGAGCCGTTGATACAGTTACTCGCCGCGCAGCTGCTTCCGCTTCCGGGCAGCGCCGGTGGCGGGGCGGCAGGAGGTATCGGAGGAGCCGAGGTGAGATGGAGGAGCGAAGGGGGGCGGGGCAGGTGACGTCTCAGCTGGGGGGAGGGGAGGTTTTGCCCTCGGACCCAAATCAGTGGCTGCCTGGGGGGGGGGTCCAGAGATCACGTGACACCGACCCCAGCCTGGTGACGCGGGGGGGGGGGGATTTCCCTGGCTCAGGCTTCGGGTCAGACCCGCCCTGCCAGCCCAGCCCGGGGGGGGGGGGGGAGCTGGTGCAGAGGGGGGCGAGGATGGGAGGGTCTGCGGGGGGGGGGGCGCAGCGGTGCGTTTGGGGAGGATTGTGGGGTGGAGGCGCGGGGGGGGGGGTGCAGGATGCGGGGGGGGGAGCAGGCGGTTGGGGGGATGGAGAGTTGGGGGGGGGCAGGTGCTGGCTCTGGCTGGGCGGTTCTGCCCTGGAGCCGCCTGGGGGAGCAGCCCAACAGCCCCCTGAGGGTTTTGAGCTGTGACCTGAGGCCGGGCTGCAGGAAGCGGGACAGAGGCTGTTCGGGCCAGGAGACCGTGGTGGTGGGGGACCGGATCGGGCAGTGTGGACGCCCAGATCCACCCACCGGACCCCCAATCTAGATAATACTCCTGTCATGAGCGCGGGGGCCCGGTCTAGGGTGAAAGTGTAACTGTGTACGCGCATAACTGATGAGCCTGGGCTAACCCCTTCATGGTTACAGAAGCTTCAGGGGGGAGCCGAGTAAGTCTGTACAGGATAAACTTAAAAAAACAAACACTGGTCTGGTGGCACTTTATAGACTAACAAAACATGTAGATGGTATCATGAGCTTTCGAGGGTACAGCCCACTTCTTCAGATGATGGGAGTTTTGAGTTTAGGGTGTACACACCCAAAATAAATAGGGGAAGGGGAAGGGTGGGAAACAAGGAGCAGAGGTTATGAAAATATCATAAGGAAAAACAGGAAGGCAGATCAGTAAGCACCTGGCTATGCGGATGCTTCCGTTACGGGACTCCCTGCGTGCTTCCCAGCCAGTGGGAGCTGTGAGATTGTGCTGGAGGCAGGGAAGTGCACAAAGTCCTGCGCCTTCCTTAGGGTTTGCAGTGCACAGGATATGGCCCCCGCAACTGACAGCTTTGAGAGACAGGAAGCCTACCCAAGACTACTTTGGGGTGCAAGACTGAGGTGGTGGCAGGCCAGATCTGAAAATTTTACGGGCCAGATCCAGCACATGAACCTAATTTTGTCCCTCTGGTCTTGATAATACTTAGTTGAGGCTTGAGCGCAAGGACCTGGATTAGAGATGTGAACGTTTAACTGTGCACACAGGGAACCGATGAGCTTGGGATCATTGGTTAACCTCCACAGTTACAGGCAGGCATCCAGGCATAAGTTGTTGGGAACCATTTGGAAAGGGTTAGACATGGAAACAGAAATCGGTTAACTGATGTTTAATGAAACAGACCCAGGCAAATAACACAGTTCCAAGCCAGCTGCACGGGGTGTATCTCTAGCTGTGTTTGGGGTCATACGGCATTAACAGGAGCTTTGGAGCAGAGCCCAAAGCAACCCCACAAGACAGGCTGGGCCATGAGACTAGGCAGTGCTGGAAGTGCATTGCTGCAGCTGCGGCTTCAGGAAACCGGCCAAGACAGGCCACTGAATAGCCCTCCCCTGCAGAGGTAAGGAATTCACTGCTGTTCCTCTTGCCGCTCCAGTCTCTCTGCCAATGGGACCTGCAGTAGGTGGCCCAGCGGTCCTGGGGAGACTCTCATGTCATTCCCTGCGGCGTGTCCCTGGGTGCTTGGTAGGGTACAGGTCAGGGCTGTGGCTGGGCTTACACTATTACTTAATTAAATACTTTTTAAAATCTTTAGCCTGGAGTGTCTCCTACTGGCAAAGAGGGCTATGTGGCAGCTCTTGCTATGGTGCAGCTCTGCTGCTGTAAGTTCTGAAGTGTAGAATTATCCTGCCTAGTTCCCTGAAACTGAGTGAAGCAACAGGCCAAAAGGGCATAAGTTATTAGGAACCATTTGGAAAGGGTTAGACCTGGAAACAGAAAGTGGTCAAGTGATGTTTAATGAAACAGATCCCAGCAAATAACACAGTTGCAAGGCAGCTGTACGTGCTGTATCTCTAGCTGTGTCTGGGGTGATACGGCATTATCAGGAGCTTTGGAGCAGGGCCTAAACTGACCCTGCAAGACAGACTGGGACCACAAGATTAGGTGATGCTAGAAGTGCATTGCTGCAGCTGTGGCTCTGGGCAGTGGACCAGGACAGGCCACTGAGTAGCCCTCCCCTGCAGAGATAGGGAGATAGTTGCTGTTGCTCTTGCCACTCCGGTCTCTGTGCAGATGGGACCGGCACAAGCTGCCCCAGAAGGACCAGGACCATGTCCTGGGGAGTCTCTCAGGTCATTCCCTGCAGCATGTCCCTGGGTGCTTGGTAGGGAACAGGTCAGGGCTGTGGCTGGGCTCCGGCAGCAGACGGTTAACACTGCGCTCCCAGCCTGCGCTGTTGGTTACTCCGGGAAGGGAAGTTGCTCAGGCTGCTCCACAGATTCGAGGCTCAGTTTTTCTGTCACACACTGCTGCCCACTCCATGTGGTGCTGGGAGCTGGGGCTGACCCATGGCTGCTCCCCATTGGGTATTTGCAGGTGGCCAAGGAGAGCCTTTCCCCGGCTCTGGGCATCCCCAGGCTCTGCCCATCCCAGCTCCAGAGTGGCAGCCTGCGGGTGAGGGCGAAGGGTTGGACTGGGCAAGGGCAGTCCCCTGCAAACTGGGCAGCTTAGCCCATGGGTTGCTTCTCCTGCTTCCTCTGCCTCAGATGACACACCACTCCCGGCTGCTCTGGGCAAATCAAGGGTGTGCAGGGGCCAAACGATCACACAGGTGGGTCACATGTGCCTTGCTGAACCTGCTCCTCTTGCACCCACTTCCCGCTTGAGGACTGGGGGCAAATTATGAGGAGGCTGTTTCTGTGGAGGAGCCTAACTGACCACACAGGCAGTGAGTGGGGGAGACACAGAGCTGGCGGCAGGACCAGGAGACGTGCCAAAGGGCAAAACTAGAGCAGGCAGCTGGGTATACCTGCAAATGAGCCTGCCAGCCATTGGCAGAGGGAAAAATTGGGGATAGTGAGGGGCAGAGAGGATGGAAGCATTGAGGGAGGAAAGGTTGGGAACCCTCTGCAGAGCTTGCAAATATGAAGTGTAGGGCAGACATAGCAGGTATCTCAGCGCCTGCTTCCTAGACCTGTAATCTGAAAGGCACTTTGTTCCCCAGGGACTACACAATGCAGCTCTTCCCTGCTTCATAAGGTGGATTCACCTGCTAAACAGGACTGGATTCAGTGAATTATTTTATATACAGCCTCTTTCAAACACTGTCATGGCCAGACTTGGTTTTAGGATCTAAAAGAATCCCTGATCCTCTTCTGTGTCTGCATAAAGACATTTGCAAATGTGTTCCACCTGAGTTGTAGAAGGATGGTGTCCAATGAACAGTCAGTAGTCCCTGCTGCTTGAGTCTATTTATTACGTTTCTCCACCACAATCAACAAGTTTATACACGAGGTGCTCCCGCTACGCAACTGGGTACACCTTACAACAGGCAGTCTTGGATCGCTGCCGATACCTGGACTCGGACGGCAAGTTAGGGGGACCCGGGCCCGCCCACTCTTCCGAGTCCCGGCCCAGGGCCCTAAGGCAGGGAAACTTGCTCCTTGTACTAGTGGATGGGGTTGTTACCCCTAAAAGCACCCACTTACGGGCTTCACGACCCTGGACCACTCCCTATCTCTACTGTCTGTGCCTGTCTTCCCCTTCCGTAAGGACAAGACTCTCCTCCATCTGGCACGAAAGGAGCTCTAACTTCCCCCTTCCGGCACGTTTTCCCTCCACCCGGTCCCCTCCCGCTTTTATATCCCCCATTTGTCTGTCCCCCATCCCGCTTAGCCTGTCTCCACCTGCCCCATTGGTGCATGTTACGTCATCACGCTGTGCCTGCCGATGATGTCCATACTCTGCGTCCGGCTCGCCGGCGTGTCCAGCAGCATCTGTGCGTGCGCCGGCATCTCGGCTCCATCTGTTTCCTTGGCCGGGGATTGTATGCCGGTCCCCGTTGCCTCCTGATCACTGTCCCTGCCGGTTTGGCCCCCCTTCTCAAGCTGCTCGTGCCTGGGGTTCGTGTGGGGTTGCTGCACCCCGTCACAGATGTGGATATAAAATCCATTATTGAATGTCCAGGGAGATTAGAATATTCCCTGATGGATTTGTGTGCGTTGAGCCTTGGTCATTCAATAATGGACATAAAATAATGAACAGCCACCCTTCCGCAAAAAAGTTGTATCACCGGATTCCAGAAGGAGACAGCTGAATTGGAGTTAGTTTACAAACTCAATATTATATTATTGACTCACATGTGAAATTAAACATTGTTATTAATAGCAGGAGAGCTCTGATACAGTACGTCTAGACAAGGGGCTATTTTGAATCCCGAAATAGCTACCCCACATCTTTTAAACGCACCCGTTATTTCAAAATATTTCCCCTTCCCAGAGCTGAGCGCCACCAGGAACAGCCTGAAGTTTTAAGCAGTCTGGGACTACAGCTAGCAGGGAGCCCAGCCTGCCTTGCGGGTGCTGCGGGGCTGCTGGCCAGGCCATGCTTAAGTAAGCACCTTCCAGCCAGAGACTGCCTCTGGCACACCAAGCCTAACTGCACCTTAACTTTCTCCCCCAGGTCACCATCCAAACCCTCTACATCCCCTGTCCCAAGTCACAACTCCCTCCCACATCCTGTACCCCACCTATACTCTTTCTCATGGCCCCAATCCTCTCCTGCACCCATACCTCCTCCCTGACCCTGTACCTATATCCCTTGACCCTGGTCACAGCCCCCTCCTTCAGCCAAATTCCCTCTCAGACCACACACCCTCTCCTGAACTCCTGTGCCTTACCCTGTGTGTCCTTCTGCACCCAATCTCCATTCTAGACCTCCTACCCCCTCCACAGAAAAGTCTGGCCCTTGACCTCTTTGAAAAATCTTGGAGTGGCCCCCACCAAAAATTATTGCCTGCCCCATATGTAATATCTGGACTCAAGAATTTGGCCAAAATGGCAGAATTTAGCATGTGTGTCAACAGGACAGAGTCTGGGGAGAATGGGTTATGGAAAGAATTAAACTTCCTTCTGAAATGTCTCTAATTGCCCTTCTCCCCCAACAGGCTGCAGAACCCCCATGTCTTGCTCCAGCTTAGCCCATGGCCTGCAGAACCAAGGACAGGAAATGGCTGTGGCGGAGCTGGTGAGCTTCGAGGAGGTGGCTGTGTATTTCTCTGAGGAGGAATGGGCTCTGCTGGACCCGGGTCAGAGAGCCCTCTACTGGGATGTGATGCAGGACAATTATGAGGCTGTGAGCTGGCTGGGTAAGGATTTCTGTCCCGTGAGTATCAGAAGCTAGGTGGGATCTGGAGCAGCTGGGTTGGGTTTGGTTCAGAGTCCCTCATTGCCACACCCTGCTCCCCAGAGCTCCCAGTGTTAGGAGTATCTGCCCCAGTAATCTGGCTCCTGTGTGAGAGACTGTCCCCTCCCCATAGCCTCCCAGAGGAAGCAGGTTCAGGATATAACAATGGTGCTGCTCTTCCACAGCCAAGGTCTCAGTGTGCTTCCCCACCATCTTGCCTATATTTGTGCCAGCAGGATACCTCTTGTGCCAGTGTGCGGAGCCCCTTGAAAGAGAGTGCAGTTTCCGGAGTTCTTCCTTCCCTGTGGCTTATTTCTATCACATGCTGGTTCCTGGCAGTGAAAGAGGCTGGATGCTGTGGCTCAGGGATAGCGGATGAGGCAGTTCATGTTCATGTTCTGTGAGCTTTCTGTGGGGCTAAATGTGAGGAGAGCTTTTCTTACATTGCAGGCAGTGCACTTGATTTTAGGAGACTTACGTTCAGATACCTGCCCCGCACAGATTTTTTGTGTGACCTTGTTCAAGTTACTCGTGCTCTCTGTGCCCGACACCCATATTTTTTCAATAGCTAGTATTGTATGTCCATGCTTCACAGGGCGGATGATGGATACGTATATTAAATAGGGGAGATCCTCAGCTCCATATAAGTGCCTCAATAGCACTGTGGGTTCCTAATTTACACCAGAGATCGCAGATGCCACTGTAACTGATAATCTTTGCTTCCTGTAGTGGCTGCAGTACTCTATGAATTGCTGCTAGTGCCACAAAGCATCATTATGGCTGCTCAGCATGGCTCTTTCTGGAGCTCTGATGCCATCTACATTGGCAGAGTGTGTGGCTTGCCCATGCAGCACAGCTCAGGGTCATTGCTCATGAAAGACACAGGTTCCATTCTTCAGGTGTATAGTGGCTAGTCTGAGAGCCATTGTTCATTGAGTCGTGCTAATTAGAACAGCTATTCATTGAACTCAATGTGCAGAAGCAGTTAAAAAAGCAAACAGAATATGAGCAATCATTAAAAAGGGGATAGAGAAAAAGACGGAGAATAGCGTATTGCCTCTGAATAAATGCATGGTATGACCACATCTTGAATACTGCATACAGACATGTTTGTCTCATCTCAAAAAAAGATATATTAGCATTGGAAAAGATTCAGAAAAGGGCAACAAAAATTATTAGGGACAAGTATGGGGAGTTATTGAATGAAATGAACAGGTAGAGGTTTTAAACAAAAGGAAGTTTTTCTTCACACAGAGCACAGTCAACCTGTGGAACTTCTTGCCAGAGGATAGTGTCAAAACCAGGACTTGAGCAAGGTTCAAAAAAGAACTAGATATATCCATGGAGGTTAGGTCGATCAATATTTATTAGCAAGGATAGGTAGAAAGGGTGTCCCTAGCCTCTGTTTGTCAGACATTAGAAATGGGTGACAGGAGAGGGATCAATCAGTTGATGATTACCTGTTCTATTCATTCCCTCTGGGTCATCTGGCATTGGCCACTGTGGGTAGACAGGACACTGAGCTAGATGAATCTTTGGTCTGACCCAGTCTGGCCATTCTTATGTTATGTCACATACAACCTGTGGAGAGGTATTTTCTCCTATCATGTTGCTTTCAATTATCCAGTGTTGCTTTGTCAGGATTGAATGTTGGTTACTGGACTCTAAACAGCAGGTTAGTTATAACATGTGCCTCAAGATGCATTCTTACTGACGCACGTCACAGAACACACCTCTACCATCTCCTTGTCCTAATAGTGATATCTGGCCACTGTTACCAGAGTAAAGCTAGCATTTCGGTCAGGTTGCTGGCATTCTGGGCAAAGGGGGAGGAGATGAGGCTACATGGGAGAAAGGGTGCTGTGGAAACTCCACTGTCTGATTTAATGCATCAGAGTGAAGTCAGTCCAAGCTCATCTTCCTTTTTTTTTTTTTTTTTTTGGTTGAGGAAACACCTCCAAGGCGAGGTGAGGAGCTGGTGTTAATTACCACCTGATTGTTGGTGTAATTCCTGGCATATTTCAGACTTTGTGACTGTGATGTGGAAGGAGGAATGTGGCGCCCCCAGTATTTTCCCACTGTTAGAATTATACAACAAACAGGAATTCTCAGCAATTCTAGGCCAACAGGTCTGTCATTTTCTATCAGCAGGGACAGAGGAAGCACTTGTGTTTGGCCAAGGTACTTTTCAGTTGACACCTGGTGGACATCTTCCAGGAAATGCTCAAAAGTCTGGGCTAAGATGTAGTTTGATTGGAGGCACGCAGATCCAGAGCAGAGAGGTGTAGAGGGATGAGGGGATTCTGCATTAGCAGAATTTAATGTAGAATCTGACTCTTATTTTAATGTTTGTGTTAATAATCTGTGCTCTTCCTCACGTTCTGAGGAGGTTATTGAGTTCTTTTAGAGAGTGCAGATGAGGCTGCAGTGAGGCCTTAAGTGCAGGATCAGGCTCTAAACAGCCAGCAAGTCAACAAACTGAACAAACACTTGGATCTTTGCTGCAGTTAGCTTCTGGGTGTGGAAACCATTTCATATTTAGCTAGAAGCCATTTTGTATAACAGAAGCCATTTAAGTCTCCTGCTTCTGCACGTATACTAGAGAGTGAACTCTCCTTCACCCCATGTAAGAAAGGCCAGAAGGATGAGCTATTGGAATGTGTTAATTGAGCTGTTTTGAGAGGGAGCTCTCACTCCCTGTTACCTGTTCCTTCTTGCTGATAACAGTTTTTCTCTTCTAAGTTTAATTGATGATTTCTGTAATTGGATGCCCCGATGTCAGACTTGTTTGGTTAAGGGTATAAATAAACTAGGATTGATTTGTATTAGCATCCTTAGTGGGCCCGGCACTGCTGGGGTCACGTTTGGCTCACTTTGTGCCTTATTGATCAATAAAGCTTTTTGTTAGCCGCCTAAACACAGAGAAGTCTTTTGCTTCGACATGGGTGACACTCAACAATGCCAGGTGAACAGAAATAGCTCTGTGGTGGTGGTGTGACTGCTGTTTCTTTCAGAATTTGCTTTCATGCTGGTTACTCTCTCTTAGGTTTTGTCTTCACGTATAAGTTTAGAGTAGTGCCGCAGGAACACTGTACCACAGCAGTGTGGGCATGACAAGAGTGCTGGGAGAAAGCTCTCCCAGGGCTGTACACACACCACCTTCAGAAGAGGAGTAGCTCACAGCACTGGGAGAACATTTACACTGATGTTTCACAGCTCTGTGACTCGCTGTGCACACAGAGTCCATGCTGAGTAGTGATGCTGAGCACCAATTCATCAGGGCCTGGAGGTCCCATTTCTCCAGCAGCAGGTGTGCACAGCCACCTCTGTAACAGGAGGAGCTGCACTGGCTCTGCCCAGATCATGGCGAGGCCTGGGTCAAGGAAATCTCAGAACATGGGAAGAGCTGCATGCTCAGCCATCTGTGCCTGCAGATTGGTTTCTGGGTGTCTGGCTCGTGAGTCTTGCCCACGTGCTCAGGGTTCAGCTGATCTCCATATTTGGGGTCGGGAAGGAATTTTCCTCCAGGGTAGACTGGCAGAGGCCCTGGCGGTTTTTCGCCTTCCTCTGTAGCATGGGGCACGGATCACTAGTGGGAGGATTCTCTGCAACTTGGGG
The DNA here is from genome assembly GCF_049634645.1 of Pelodiscus sinensis. Lineage (NCBI taxonomy): Eukaryota > Metazoa > Chordata > Testudines > Trionychidae > Pelodiscus > Pelodiscus sinensis. The sequence goes on from NC_134742.1 coordinate 9,512,263, forward strand.
TCTTTGAACCATCGTTTCAAGGACTTCAATATCTGAGATATAGGTGAGAGGATTATTCTAGCAGTGGGTGGGTGAGATTCTGTGGCCTGCATTGTGCAGGTCAGACTAGATGACCAAAATGGTCCCTTCTGACCTTAAAGTCTATGAGTTAGTGGGCATCACACAGAGCCCTTCTGAGAGCTTGGCCAGAGTGGGAGGAAGCTCTAGCTGGGCTCAGGCAACCGTGATGACCACCTGGCCTCCATCCCACAGGGCCTTTCAGAGATGGGTGAATGTGGAGAGAAAAGGCGGGTGTAGAAAATTCTTGCCCTTTATCTTGTCTGCTCTAGGGCCATAAGAGCGGCAGTGTCCTCTGCTAGGAAAAAGGTGACACTTCTCTTCCTCTTCTCCACAGCAAACAAGAAACAAGAGCCACAACACATCCCCTGAAGTGGTTCGATCCATCACTAGAAAAAAGCAACATGAACTCAGTCCAGGACCCAAAGTGCTTCCCATTTCTCCCAGCACTCACTGAGAAGGCAGACACAATCAGAATTGGGAGCCATGTGTCTTTCAACCTCTATGGCTTGATTAGGCAAGGGGACACCCAGGCCATAGCCACGTACACTCAGCTGTTGTTGCTGCTAGGCTTGAAAGCTGGCCTTCGAGCGTCCTTGGCCAGCCAAGCAAGGCAGAGCATCTGACAGCTTGGTCAACTAGTGAGGGGGCAGAAGTGCTGAGAGGGTGCAGCTGCAGGGCCCTATTGCTGTCCCTGGTCCCCTGGAGTAGTCTCAGCAGGACAGTCTGACACATGCCTTCCCTGATCATCCCCATCTCTGAGCCGAGGGAAAGATGTGCCTCTACTCTGGCCAGGATGCCACAAAGCCAACATCTTCCTACAGGGTATTCTTACAATGCCAGCAACCTGACCTGAGCTGCTCAGCTAGGAGGGGGTGTCAGTGTTAGGGATCCATGAAATCTTAGTGGTCACATGACTGTTCCATTGTCCCTGAGGGCAGCGTTGGCAGCCAGTTCCCTCCTGACCCAACTCCTGGAGAGCCCCCTGCCACCTCATGCTGCTGACTCTCCATCAGAGTTTAAATACCAGTTCCACATGCAGACCAGCTGCCTGCCATCTCTCGCTGCTTCCTTGGATACTATGGCAGCAGCCCCTGTCTGTGTGGGGCTCCCTGTGGACAGAGGTTGCTGTGTGGGATGCATAGCAACCTCTGTTTGCAGGGAGCTTCAGCCTGCCTCATAGAGTGGCTGCTTCGTGGTAGCCTCCTCTGGTCCCCTCTTACAAGAGGCAGCAAGAGGGAGGGTGAGAATGTGAATAGTCAACAAGGCTTATTGGTTAATCATGTAGTTGACCACGTGTTGATATCCCCTAACTCAGACAACTTCCTCTGCCTCCTTCTGGTTCAAGTAGAGCCTCTGAGCCAAACAGCAGGGGAGCCAAGCGCCCCAGCCAGAAGCTTTGTGCACAGAGCCCTTGGGGACCTAGAGCTCTGCTGGGTCTTTTCTCTCCAAGTCCTAGTGACCTGCCAGGTAGCACCTGCAGTCTGAGCCCTGTCTGCGGGCCTCAGTGTCAGATATGGAAGCCCTCACTAGAGCTCACCTGAACAGTGTGTGCCTGGCCTGGCCTGGAATGGGGAGATGGAACAAGCCGTGAAGGAGACTTAGTTATACCCTAGTGTGTGCAGCAGGTGTTCAGTTCCCCCAGGGAATTGGCTGCGTCTCAATCTGGGGGAATGCACCTTTATTGCGGGAGAGTCTGTCCTGGTATCTTGTAGCATCGGCAGCCCAGACTCTGAAAGATGGGCAAGGAGCCTCTCTGGGTGAGCAACTCAGATCCTGGGTCTGGCAGTAGTAATGGCACAGATCTTAATGAACAACATCAGCACTTTGTTAATTTGCTTCCCCGAGCAGGATTTCCAGTCTCCAAAGCTCATGTGATCTCCTGGGTGGAGCGAGGGGAGGAGCTGTGGATCTCAGATCTCTATGGCTGGGTGGAAGGGGAGATCATCAGTGACACTCACACAGGTGAGCAATCAGCTAAACTGACTCAGAAACTAATTTCTGTCCCCTCATAGCAGGTGTCACTTGTGCAGTTTCATCAAGTCTACCTGCCCCTTCAGCCTGTCCTCAACCTTAGTCAGAGGGAGGGAGTGAAGGTTGGATTCTTCCCTCCGGAGAAGGGTTGTGATGAAGGAGGATGAACTCAGCTCATGATTAGTGAACCTTTCCAGCCATTCTTTGGATGTGCTCCTTCTTTTCTGTTATAGAATCATATAATCATAGAATACTAGGAATGGAAGGGACCTCGAGAGGTCATCGAATCCAGTCCTTTGCCCTCATGGCAGGACCAAATACTGTCTAGACCAGTGGTCCCCAACCTTTTGGGGCTGCCGGGTGCCTGGGGGCAGGGCCGCTCACTTTTGCGCGTATGGGGGTGGGGCCACCCACAGGCCACGTGACTGGGGGCGGGGCCAAGTATGCGCCGCACGCCTGAGGCCGGCAGCGGCATGTGCAGGGGCTGCCCAGGTTCCGCGCACCCGGGGGCGGGGCCAGGGCCAGCGCCAGGGCCGGCAAAGGCACGCGCAGCACACCCAGAGGCGGGGACAGGGACAGGGCCGGCAAGGGCACGCGCAGCGCACCCGGGGCCGGCCATGCACCCGGGGCTGGCACCTGCCGCACACCCGGAGGTGGGGCCAGCCCAGGTTGTTCCGTGGGCGCACGTAAAGGGCCCGGCGGGCGCCATGGCGCCCGCGGGCACCAGGTTGGGGACCACGGGTCTACACCATCCCTGATAGACATTTATTTCACCTACTCTTAAATATCTCCAGAGATTCCACAACCTCCCTGGGCAATTTATTCCAGTGTTTGACCACCCTGACTGTTAGGAACTTTTTCCTAATGTCCACCCTAAACCTCCCTTGCTGCAGTTTAACCCATTGTTTCTTGTCCTATCCTCAGAGGCCAAGATGAATAAGTTTTCTCCCTCCTCCTTATGACACCCTTTTAGATATGTTCCCCTTTCAGAGTTTTCTCTTCTGCTCAGTACAGAGAATGACTCCTGGATTCTCTCTGTGTCCCAGCAGGTGATCAGATGCTGAGTGAGAACAATGAGGAGAGACTTCAGCAGGAAGGACCTGAGCAAGTGGATCCATGTGGAATATTACTGGGAAGATTTGAATGGCATGTTTCCCAGAGTCCTAATCAGAGAGAAACCTGTCAGAGTCTGCATAGCCAAGAAATGCAACAGGGAAACCATCGAGAGAAGGGACAGGGTAAATCCAGTCACAGGACCAGAAGGGTGAAAAGAAACACAGCAACCTTTCAACAGAAAATCCCCCATCAACAGGCATCCTATGCTTATAGTGACTGTGCAACTCCTATTGAGCATCAAAGAATCCACGAAGGAGAGAAGCCCTTCAAATGCTCTGAATGTGGGAAAAGCTTCGGTAAGAGGTCAGACCTTGTTAGACACTGGAGAATTCACACAGGAGAGAAACCTTTCAACTGCTCTGACTGTGGGAAAAGCTTCAGTAAGCGGTCAGTCCTTGTTAGACACAAGAGAATTCACACAGGAGAGAAACCCTTCAGCTGCTCTGACTGTGGGAAAAACTTCAGTGAGAGCTCACACCTTGTTAGACATAGGAGAACTCATGCAGGAGAGAAGCTCTTCAAATGCTCTGACTGTGGGAAAACCTTCAGGGAGAGTCCAAACCTTGTCAGACATAGGCGAACCCACACAGGAGAAAAACCTTACAGCTGCTCAGACTGTGGGAAAAACTTCAGTGAGAGTTCAAGCCTTATTAGACATAGGAGAATTCACACAGGAGAGAAACCTTACAACTGCTTAGCCTGTGGGAAAAACTTCAGTCAGAGCTCAACTCTTGTTAAACATAAGAGGATCCACATGGGGTAAATTGCTTTCACGGTGGAAAAGTTTGAGTTGGGGCTCAAATCTTAACAACCATCACACAATCCACGCAGGAGAATCATAGAATCATGAATCAATTTATAGAACACTAGCACTGAAACAGACCTTGAGAGGTCATCAAGTGCAGTTCTGTGCCCTCACAGTTGTACCAAGCACCATCTATCATCCCTGACAGATGTCTTTCTAACTTGCTCTTAGATATCTGCAATGTTAGAGATTCTGCAACCTCCCTAGGCAATTTATCCTAGGCTGTGTCTACACTGGCCGCTTGAATTTCCTCAAAAGCACTGACGATCTCATGTAAGATTGTCAGTGCTTTTGCGGAAATACTATGCTGCTCCCGTTCGGGCAAAAGTCTTTTTCCGAAAAACTTTTGTGCAAAAGGGCCAGTGTAGACAGCAGAGATTTGTTTTCCGCAAAAAAGCCCCAATCGCGAAAATGGCGATCGGGGCTTTTTTGCGGAAAAGCGCGTCTAGATTGGCCACGGACGCTTTTCCGCAAAAAGTGCTTTTGCAGAAAAGCGTCCTGCCAATCTAGACACGCTTTTCCGAAAATGCTTTTAACGGAAAACTTTTCCATTAAAAGCATTTCTGGAAAATCATGCCAGTGTAGACGTAGCCCTAATGTTTAAGCACCCTGACAGAAAGTTGTTCCTTATGTCCAACCTAAGCCTCCCTTGCTGCAATTTAAATCCCTTGCTGCTTCTCCTATCGTCAGAGGTCAAGCAGAAACATTTTTTCCCACTTTCTTGTAGCATCCTTTTAGGTACTTGAAAATTGCTATCATTTCCCCTTTGTCTTCTCTTTTCCAAACTGATTGGCTTCGGGGTAGGGGAGCAGCAGGGCTTCCGTGGGCTGGATCAATCTGCTTGGCAGGCCTGATTTTGCCCGCGCAGGCCCTTTTGCCCACCCCAGTCTGGGGCATGGTGCTGACCTCACCCAAGGTGGCTGCCCCTTCTGTTTCTGCAGGGGCACAGCTAATGCACATTCATCCATGTGTGTAAAACGCACATTCACTGGGCAATGAGATTATAATGCTGACTCAGAGGCACAATTAAACATTATTATTATTACTATTTTAAGAGCTCTGATGCCGATTGTGGGGCTAACCCCAATGTGTTAGCATTCACAGCCTTTATAAGAGCACTCTATGCAGAGAGGTGGCTGGTGAGGAGGGACCCGGTCCCTCAGTGATAACTGTTATCCTTCTGCTCCAGTGCCTGTGCCAGGGTTTTGACACTATCACCCTCTGGCAACTTCCTGGTCAAGAGGTGCATAACTTGACTATGTTAGTCACTAATGTCCTTTTTCAAAACACAACAGTTTTATCACCAGCTGCTAAAGGGCACTACGACACCACACCCCTGTCGGTGGATGTGGGGACCGGACCTGTACCTGAGTTTAATAAAAATATGTTGGAAAAAAATTAGTTGGAATCAGAAAAAATGCTATGGACACACCAATGCAAAGTCTAGACCAGGGGTGGGCAATAATATTTGGTGGGGGGGGGGGCGCACTTTTCTGTGCATGGGTGCAGGGTCTAGGATAGAGGTTGAGCACAGAAGGATGCCTGGGGTAAGCTACTGGGGTGCAGGAGATGGTGTGAGGTCTGAGAGGGAGTTGGGGCAAAGGAGGTGGTTGTCACCTGGGATAGGGGTACAAGGCCAGGGAGGAGGTATGGGTGCAGGAGTGTGTCCTGGCCTGGGAGAGGGGCACTAGGAGGAGGTGCAAAGTCTGGGAGGGAGCTATGACCTGGGAGAAGCGGAAAAGGGGATGTAGACTACAGAGGATGTAGGTGGTGACTTGGAGCAAGAGCTCTTCCAGAAGAGGCCAGTGTAGACAGACAACATGAATTTCTTGCGCAATAAAGCCCTATGGTTAAAATGGCCATCAGAGCTTTCTTGCGCAAGAGAGCGTCTACACTGGCACGGATGCTCTTGTGCAAAAGCACAAGCCAGTGTAGACGCTCCCTTCTGGAAGAGTTTTTGCAGAACTCTTCTGCAAAAGAGTTTTTGCATGAGAACGTGCCAGTGTAGACGTAGCCTTAATCTATAACGTGCCACAGGATTTTTCGTTGTTTATGCAGATCCAGGCTACCCCTCTGATAAAAGCTACAGTCACGGTGTAACACGTACTGCAGCCTGTTCTGCTTTATACTGCAGAGCTTGCAGGGCATTTGGCTGCCCTGGAGCAGGGTTAAGAGCTGTAAACTGGTGCACACTGGGGGGCTACATAATAAGTGTGTGCCGACTCCTGTAACTGTGGGCTCCTCTCCTCATGCTGGGGGCAATGTGGGCTCAGCAGCCTGACCTTTATACTACAGAGCATGCAGCACAGGATCCGGCCCACGAAACTCCGGATCCCCTGCAGCAGGATGAGACATGCTGGTGTTCCAGCCACGCACGGTAAAGGAGGCAACAAACCTTGGAGCCCCTTCCCCAGATGGCTGGAGCACCAATGCTGAGTTGCCCTGTTGCAGGAGGGAGTCCACAACATCCCAGCCTGCGGGTCGTACACTCTCCATCCCTGCCTTACAGGGATCTCATAATTCAATTAGGCAGCTTCAGTATTTTGGATACTGTAGAGGACTTTTTCCTAGAATTGACCTGATTAATTATTGCTCTGGGTCGTGTGTAGGCAAGGGGTCGTTAGCAGCATAAGGAGTAGGGATTTCCCATCAAACTCTGCTTCCCTGCTTTCCGTGTCCCAGCCTTCAATATGGTTGTAGTGTTGGACTTTCTGTTCTCCATTCTGTATACGAATGGAGTGATGCACAGGAGGCTAGGGGGATTTAGGTGCGTCTGCTGATCAGCTTTGGTTCAAGCAGAGATTGGGGGGCGGCAGTGCGAAGGTTTTTCATTAGTGTGCGTGCATGGATATTATGCCCTCCAGAATGCGGGGCTATAACAACAAAAATAAAAGGCAGCAAGTGCTGTAAGGGAATCACAGAAAATTGCCATTGACTTAAGTGGTTTTGAGCATTAGCTATTAAAACAAACGCAAATAGTACAGTGACAGGCAGTGAAGTAACAAATAACATTTGCAAAGGAGCAAAGCTGCAATGAAATTGGGCTGCAGTGACGGGAGGGCAATTCAGCGATTCCGGAGCAGCAGACAACACAAGTGCGTGAAATGCGATAAGAATTCATGTTCTCTCGTTAGCTCCCTTTTCCCATCGTTAACCCTTTTAAAATTCAGTCAGCAAAAAACGTCTACCTCAGGGCTACTCAACTTTGGAAGCCCCGGGGACCACAATGATTTTCACAGCACAACACAGCCGAGGGTTGCAACTTAGAACATAACATAAGAACGGCCGTACTGGGTCAGACCAAAGGTCCTTCTAGCCCAGTATCCTGTCTGCCGACAGTGGCCAGCACCAGGTGCCCCAGAGAGGGAGGACCGAAGACAATGATCAAGCGATTTGTCTCTTGCCATCTCTCTCCAGCCTCTGACAAACAGAGGCCAAGGACACCATTTTATCCCCTGGCTCCATGAAATTATCTAGCTTCTCTTTAAACTCTATTATAGTCCTAGCCTTCACAGCCTCCTCTGGCAAGGAGTTCCACCAGTTGACGCTGTGTGAAGAACTTTCGCGTATTCGTTTTAAACCTGCTACCCATTCATTTCATTTGGTGTCCTCTAGTTCTTCTATTTAGGGAGCTAATAAATAACTTTTCTTTATCGGCCCTCTCCACACCACTCATGCTTTTCTAGACCTCTATCCTATCCCCCCTCAGTCTCCTTTTCTAAACTGAACTTAAGTGTGGTTGCATGCACATAGCTTCTTTCACACGGATGGGCATGAATGCAAAGGGTAAGGCAAGATTGCAGACGCTGCAGGCCCTCATGGAAGTCAGCGCTGCTGCTATCAATCCAATGCAAGATGCACCCCACTGCCACCCCTTTTAATGAGCAACGGCAGCCCAGGAATGTCAGGACTAAAACGCACCGCAGCAGACGACCACTGACTAGTTTTTTGTTTGAGCTCCCACCCGCGGGCGGCGTGTTGAGTATCCCTGGACTCTACAGAGAACCCACCGGGAGCAGGGCTGGGGGGGGGGGGGGGTCTGCAGCCGAGCTACTGCCCCCCCCCCCCCAGCAGCACAGTCTGGCAGGGAGCCGCTCTCCGCACACCCTGCTCCCGGCACGTGGGTACCGCCCCCCCCCTAGGGAAACCCCCTCCCCGTGTTGCTCCCCGCGCTGCAAACGCCCCCGCCCCGCCCGCCCGGGTGTGTCCTGCACAGACTCGCCCGCTCGCGAGCGCGGCCCGGCTCCGGGGAGCTCCCGGTCTGAGCGAAGCCCCGGCGCGGATCCGGGAACGGAGTCATTGCGCACGCGCGGTCTGACCCCCCTCCCCCTCCCATTCGTTTCCGCCTTGGGGCGCGGGTGCGGAGCGGCCGTTGGTACCGTTACTCGCCGCGCGGCAGCAGGAATCGGAGCAGGTGAGGCGGCGGGCGGGGGGGGGGTCTCGGCAGGTGACGTGTCAGCTCGGGGGAGGGGCCGATAAATGGCTTGGGAGAGAGCAGTGGGGGGAAGGTTTTGTCCTGGGACCCAAATCACGGCGGGGGGGTGTCTAGAGATCACGTGACACCGACCCCAGCCTGGGGACGCGGGGCCGTTCCCAGGGGTGGGGGGAGGGTTGCCCGGGCTTCGGGTCAGACCCGCCCTGGGAGGGGGGATTGTGACGTAGAGCAGGGGGCGGGGCTCAGGGGTGGGTTTAGAAATGGATCAGGGGAGGATTGTGACGTAGCGCAGGGGGCGGGGCTCAGGGGTGGGTTTAGAAATGGATCAGGGGAGGATTGTGACGTAGAGCAGGGGGCGGGGCTCAGGGGTGGGTTTAGAAATGGATCAGGGGAGGATTGTGACGTAGCGCAGGGGGCGGGGCTCAGGGGTGGGTTTAGAAATGGATCAGGGGAGGATTGTGACGTAGAGCAGGGGGCGGGGCTCGGGGTGGGTTTAGAAATGGATCAGGGGAGGACTGTGATGTGCGCAGGGCACGGGGGGGGGGGGGGCAGGGGATTGGGGGGAGCCGCTTCCTAGAGCTATAGTCTGAAAGGCGCTTTGCTCCACAGGGCCTGCACAAGGCAGCTCTTCTCGGCTTGATAAGATGGATCCACCTGCTAAACAGGACTGGATTCAGTGAATTATTTTAGATACAGCCTCTTTCAAACACTGCGCTGGCCAGACATGGTTTTAGGGCCTAAAAGAATCCCTGATCCTCGTCTGTGCCTTCATAAACACGTGTCCACCTGGGGGTTGTAGAGGGATGGTTGCATAAAATCCATTGCTGCATGTCCAGGGAGATTAGAATATTCCCTGATGGGTTGGTGTGTGTGTAACCCCCTGGACAATCAATAATGGACATAAAATAAGAGACAGCCACCCTTCTGCAAAAAAGTTGTATCGCCGGAGTCCAGAAGGAGACAGCTGAATTGGAGTTAGTTTACAAACTCAGTATTATATTATTGACTCCCATGTGAAGTAAACATTGCTATTAATAGCAGGAGAGCTCTGATAGGGTACGTCTAGACAAGGGGCTATTTTGAATCCCGAAATAGCTACCCCACATCTTTTAAACGCACCCGTTATTTCAAAATATTTCCCCTTCCCAGAGCTGAGCTCCACCAGGAACAGCCTGAAGTTTCAAGCGGTTTGCGGCTGCAGCAGGCAGGGAACCCAGCCTGCCTTGTGGGTGCTGCAGGGCTGTTGGCTGGGCCGTGCTTAAGTAAGCACCTCCCAGCCAGAGCCTGCCTCTGGCACCCCAAGCCTTCTTGCACCTCAACTCTTTCCCCAAGGTCACCATCCAAACCCTCTACACTCCTCTATCCCAAGTCACAACTCCCTCCCACATCCTGTACCCCACCTATACCCTTCCTCATCACCCCAATCCTCTCCTGCACCCATACCTCCTCCCTGACCCTGAAACTCTGTCCCCTGACCGTATGTCTCATAGACTTTAAGGTCAGAAGGGACCATTATGACCATCTATCCTCTGCCCCTGGTCACAGCACCCTCCTTGAGCCAAACTCCCTCTCAGATCCCATACTGTCTCCTGCACTCCTGTGCCTTACCCTGTGCGCCCTTCTGCACCCAATCTCCATCCTAGACCTCATACCCCCTCCACAGAAAAGTCTGGCCCTTGACCACTTTGAAAAATCTTGGAGTGGCCCCCCCCCCACCAAAAATCATTGCCTGCCCCATATGTAATATCTGGACTCAAGCATTTGCCCAAAATGGCAGAGTTTAGCAGGTGTGTCACCAGGGACAGTCTGGGGAAAATGGGGGTGTGGAAAGAATTAAAGCTCCTTCTGAAAGGTCTCCAATTGCTCTTCTCCCCACAACAGGCTGCAGAACAGCCATGTCTTGCTCCAGCTCAGTCCACAGCCAGCAGAGCCAGGGAATAGAAATGGCTGTAGCGGAGTCGGTGACCTTCGAGGAGGTGGCTGTCCATTTCACTGACGAGGAATGGGCTCTGCTGGACCTGGGTCAGAGAACCCTCTACTGGGATGTGATGCAGGAGAATTATGAGGCTGTGAGCTGGCTGGGTAAGGATTCCTGTCCCCGCGGGTATCAGAAGCAGGGTGGGCTCTGGGGCAGCTGTGTTGGTTTTGATTCAGGGTCCCTCATTGCCTCTTCCACCCCCCCACTTCCAGGCTCCCAATATCAGGCGTATCAGTCCCAGTAATCTGGCTCCTGTGTGAGAGACTGTCCCCTCCCCATAGCCTCCCAGAGGAAGCAGGTTCAGGAACATAACAGTGGTGCTGCTCTTCCACAGTCAAGGTCTTAATGTGATTCTCCCCATCTTGCCTATATTTGTGTCAGCAGGATACCCCTTGTGCCAGTGTGCTGAGCCCCTTGAAAGAAGATGCAGTTTTCGGAGTCCTTCCTTGCCTCTGGTTTATTTCTGTCACATGCTGGTTCCTGGCAGTGAAAGAGGGTGGGTGCTGGGGCTGAGGGAGGGTGGATGAGGCAGTTCACATTTTGCGAGCGTTCTGTCAGGTAGCTCTGTAGTAGATAAATGTGAGGAGAGCTCTTCTTGCATTGGAGGCAGTGCACTTGATTTTAGGAGACTTATGTTCAGTTATTTGCCCTGCCACAGATTTTTGTGTGTGACCTTGGTCAAGTTCCTCATGCTCTTCTTGCCTCACTCTCATGTCTTTTCAGTAGCTAGTATCGTATGTCCATGTTTCACAGGGCTGGGGAAGGATACATATATTAAATAGGGGAGATCCTCAATTCCATATAAGTGCCCCAATAGCACAGAGGGGTCCTTATTTTTACCAGAGTTCCCAGGTGTTGCTGTGACTGATAATCTTTGCTTCCTGTCGTGGCTGCAGTGCTCCATGAATTGCTGCTAGCGCCACAGAGTGTCATTGTGGCTGCTCAGGGCTGCTCTTTCTGGAGCTCTTGTGCCAGGTACAGTGGCGTAGCATGTGGCTTGCCCATGGAGCACAGCTCAGGGTCATCACATAAGAAGGTTGCAGTTTCCATTCAGGTGCTAAGGAGCTTGGCCAGGTTTCCTGTCCAAGGAGCAGGGTGCCAGTGTCCCAGCTACCAGGGCACAGGTAAAGTAAGATGTATCCCACGCAGAAAATGGTACCAGTTCAGCCAGCAACCAGAACACTGCCTCTCCTGTGACTTCCCCTTTCATATGTTGCCACAAAGTGCACATTAAGCCCCATGTTTTTCTACCCCTTAACCTTGTACCTGCTTATTGGAACAAAATATCCATATCCATTATTCACTCATCCCTCTGATTTGCACAAGGGTCAGTGTGTATCTCTGCCATCTCTTAGGAGTGTGTGTTTGTAAGCACTGCAAGATTGGTGTGTTGTGGATCCTCTTTTCCTGTAGAATGTGCTGATGTGGTTGTCTGGTAACTAGTGAGCTACCATTCTGCCAAGGCCTGGCCTGTTCTGGTTCCCTGCCTTTGGTTAATACCATTATACTGAGGGCTTCAGGAAGGCTTGACTATAATAGAGTTTAAAGAGAAGCTAGATAATTTCATGGAGGTTAGGTCCATACAAGGCGATTAGCCAGGGGATAAAATGGTGTCCTTGGCCTCTGTTTGTCAAAGGCTGGAGAGGGATGGCAGGAGACAAATTCCTTGATCACTGTCTTCGGTCCACCCTCTCTGGGGCACCTGGTGCTGGCCACTGTCGGCAGACAGGATACTGGGCTAGATGGACCTTTGGTCTGACCCAGTACGGCCATTCTTATGTTCTTATGTAAGGCTTCCCTTCCACTCCTTGTTGTCCTTTTACAGGACGGTATTTACACATCATTCCAGAAAAGCATGATGCGAAAGTATGCACTGGGTAACTACTGTTTCTTGGGCATTCTGCTTTACCCACCCAGACATTCATGCCTCATGTGTCTAGTGGTCTCCGCCTTGTCTCATGTCCCCATAGAATCTCCGTGGATAGTAATTCCATGCTGTAAATATAAGAATATGGTGTGATGGACTGGGCCAGGTCTGGGCACTGCTGAGGACATCCGTTCAGGGCGAATTGCAGAAAACCAGGATTGCCTATAACCCTCGATTGGAGACCTTTCCCAAATAGGCCGGAAAGCAGTCACATAGTGCACACGAGCAAAACCCCTCAGACATCCTAGCTCTCCCTGTGCCACAATCAGCCCTGGGCCTTATACCCAGATGTGATGTTATAAAACCCGATCTCACCAACTCCGAACATCCTCCTGGTCCCAAACAACCAGCCACAATCCCCGGTCAATTTACACTTGGAGATCTTACCCACAGGAGCATGCTGAGCCAATCCTTTAGAATCTAAAATGTAAAGGTTTATTAATAGAAAGAACAGGTTGAGAGTTGGATTGTTTTAGCAGAGATGTTACAAACTGCTAGCTTAGAAGTCTCTGGCGTACATCCTGTAGCAGGATGGGTCAGCAATCCATCCCGTCTCTCTGTCCCTAGCAAGGTTGCATCTGGAAGCTGGGACAAGACTGAAGACAAGATGGAGATGGTGTCATGGGAATTTTATATTCCTGGTGTCTCCCAGACCGAACCTGGTCACATGAACAAATGAGCTATCTCTGTTTCAAATGCAAGTATCCATTATGCACTGGCTAGTCCTCAGGCTTTCCAATGCATTCTTCAGGTTTATATTGGCTGGTCTGAGAGCCATTGTTCATTGAGTAGTGCTAATTAGCACAGCTATTCATTGAACAATCCTTGCTCACAATAGGTAGTCCAGGCCCATCGCTCGCTCCCAGACAGAGAATATTTATAATACAAGAACAGAGCCCATATTCATAACTTCACATATAAAAATCTTACAAGTACATGAGTAGCAGACATAGAGTAAGTAGAGCAAAAGCTTCCATTTGACACTTCACATGGCCCACTTGGTACAGAATTTGGGGCAAACACCACCTGTAGGTGCAACAGTGATCTGTCTGCTCACTTTAAAATCCAATAACGTGATATATGGCAGTAGGAATATATTACTGACCATGTGTCCAGGATAATTAAATTGACTATGAAATGCTAAGGGACATTAGAGAGGCTATAAAAATTTAAAAAAATAGTGGGGAACTTCAACAATTTCCATATTTACTGGGTACACATTGGCTCAGGACAGGATGCAGAGATAAAGTTTCTTGACACCTTAAGTAACTGTTTCTTAGAGTATCCACAACAGGAGAGGCAATTCTTGACATAGTCCTACGTGGAGCCCAGGATCTGGACCAAGAGGTAAATACAACTTGTCTGATTGGAAATAGTGATAATAATATACAAAAAATTAACATTCCTGTGGTGGGAAAAACACCTCAGCAGCCCAACACGATGGCTTTTAGTTTCAGAAAGGGGAACCACACAAAAATAAGGAGGTTAGTTAAACAGAAATTAAAAGGTACAATGCCAAAAGTAAATTCCCTGCAAGCTGCATGGAGATTTTTGAAAGACACCATTACAGAGGTCTAACTTAAATGTGTACCCTAAATTCAAAACCACAGTAACAGAAAGAAAAAAGTGCCACCATGGGTTGGTTAACAACCAAGTAAAAGAAGCAGCAAGGGATAGAAGGGCATCGTTGAAAAAGTGGAAGTTAAATGCTAGTGAGGAAAATAGAAAAGAGCATAAACTCTGGTCAAATGAAGTGTAAAAATATAATAAGGAAAGCCAAAAGGAGTTTGAAGAACAGCCAGCCAAAACTCAAAAAGTAATAGCAAAATGTTTTTCTGAGTACATTGGAAGCAGGAAGCCTGTTGAAAATCCAGTGGAGCACTGGATAATCGAGATGCTAAAGGAGCTCTCAAAGACAATAAGGTCATTACGAAGAAACTATATTAATTCTTTGCTTCGGTCTTACTGATAAACATAACAGTAAGAAGAACCAGCTGGCATTCACCCAAGAGTTCTGAAAGAACTCAAATGTGAAATTGTGGAAATATTAACGGTGGTTTGTAACCTATCCTTGAATCATCTTCTGTACCTCAGTGATAGAGATGTAGCCGTGTTAGTCTGGTGTAGCTGAAACAAAATACAGGACTATGTAGCACTTTAAAGACTAACAAGATGGCTTATTAGATGATGAGCTTTCGTGGGCCAGACCCACTTCCTCAGATCAAATAATGGAAGAAAATAGTCACAATGGTTGTGACTATTTTCTTCCATTATTTGATCTGAGGAAGTGGGTCTGGCCCACGAAAGCTCATCATCTAATAAACCATCTTGTTAGTCTTTAAAGTGCTACATAGTCCTGTATTTTGTTTCTTCTGTACCTCATGACTGGAAGATAGCTCATGTGTCATCTATATTTAAAAAGGGCTGTAAAGGTGATCCTGGCAGTTATAGACCAGTAAGTCTAATGTCAGAACTGGGCAAATTAGTTGAAACTATAGTTAAGAATAGAATTGTCAGACACATAGATTAATATAATTTGTTGGGGAAAGTCAACTTGGTTTCTGTAAAGGGAAATCATGCCTTACTAATCTACTAGAGTTCTTTGAGAAGGGTCAACAAGCATGTGGACAAGGGGAATCAAGTGGATATAGTGTACTTAGATTTCCAGAAAGCCTTTGACAAGGTCCCTCACAAAAGGCTCTTAGGTAAAGTAAATTGTCATGGGATAAGAGGAATTATTAACTGGCTAAAAGACAAGAAACAATGGGTAGGAATAAACTGTCATTTCCCACAATGTAGAGAAGTAACTAGGGTAGTCCCTCAGGGGTCCACACCAGGCCAGGCTTAATAAACTTATTTGTAAACAATCTTGAAAAAGAAGTGAACAGTGAGGTGGCAAAATTTACAGATGATACTGCTCAATATAGTTAAAAACAAAGCAGACTGTGAAGATCTTCAAAAGGATTTCACAAAACTAGGCAATTGGATAAGAAAATGGCAAATAAATGTTAATGCTGATCAATGCAAAGTAATGCACACTGGAAAAAAATAATCCCAACAATACAGACATAACAATGGGAACTAATTTAGCTCTCTGAAGAGAAGATTGGAGTCCTTGTGTATAGCGCTCAGAAAATATCCACTCAATGTGCAGAAGCAGTCAAAAAAGCAAACAGGATGTTAGCAATCATTAAAAAGGGGATAAACAAAAAGACAGAGATTAGCGTATTGCCTCTAAATAAACACATGGTATGCCCACATCTTGAATACTGCTTACAGACATGGTCATCTTATCTCAAAAAAGATATATTGGCAATGGAAAAGGTTCAGAAAAGGGCAAGAACATTCCCCATACCTGTCACTAATCATTTTTATAAGTAGTAGGGAGTTACTGAATGAAATGAACAGGTAGAGGATTTAAACAAAAGGACATTTTTCTTCACACAGCACAGCCAACCTGTGGAACTCCTTGCCAGAGGATGTTGTGAAAACCAGGACTTGAACAAGGTTCAAAAGAGAACTAGATATATCCATGGAGCTTAGGTCCATCAATACTTGTTAGCCAGGATAGGTAAGAAGGGTGTCCCTAACCCCTGTTTGTCAAACGCTGGAAATGGATGACAGGAGAGGGATCACTTGATGATTCCCTGTTCTGTTGACTCCCTCTGGGTCATCTGGCATTGGCCACTGTTGGAAAACAGGATACTGGGCTAGATGGATCTTTGGTCTGGCCATTCTTATGTTATGTCACATACAACCTGTGGAGAGGTATTTTCTCCAATCATGTTGCTTTCAGTTATCCAGTGTTGCTTTTTCAGGATTGATTGATGGTTACTGGACACTGAACAGGAGGTTTAGAATAATGTCCTTGTCCTACAGTGATATGTGGCCACCGTTGCCAGAGTAAAGCCAACATTTTGGGCACGCTGCTGGCATCCTGGGCAAGTGGAGAGGAGATGTGGCTACGTGGCTCCACTGTCTGATTTAATGCATCAGAGAGAGGTCAGTCCACACTCATCTTCCCTTTTTTTGTTGTTGAAGCAGCTCTGAGGCTGGGGTGAGGAGCTGGTGTTACTTAGCACCTGATTGTTGGTGTTATTCCTGGCATATTTCAGACTTTGTAACTGTGTGATGTGGAAGGAGGAATGTGGCGCCCCCACTATTTTCCACTGTTAGAATTATACAGTAAACAAGAATTCTATGCCGTTCAAGGCCAACAGGTCTGTCACCTCCTATCAGCAGGGACAGAGGAAGCATTTGTGTTTGGCCAAGGTGCTTTTCAGTTGACAGCTGGTGGACGTGCCAGGAAATGCTCAAAAGCCTGGGCTAAGATGTAGTTTGATTGGAGGCAGACAGATCCAGAGCAGAGAGGTGCAGAGGGCTGAGGGATTCTACATTAACAGAACTTAATGCAGGATCTGACTTTTTTTTTAATATTAGTGTTAATAATCTGTGCGCTTCCTCGTGTTCTGAGAAGGTTATTGAGTTCTTTTAGAGGATGCAGATGAGGCTGCAGTGAGGCCTTAACAAATGCAGGATCAGGCTCTAAATGACCATCAAGTCAACACACTGAACAAACACTTGGATCTTTCTGTTGCAGTTACCTTCTGGGTGACACAGAGCAATGCCAGTTGAAAAGGAATAGCTCTGTGGTGGTGTTGTGGCTGCTGTTGCTTTCAGAGGTTGCTTTCATGCTGGTTACTCTCTCTCAGGTTTTGTCTACATGTACAAGCTTAGATCGGTGCTATGGCAGCACTTAAACGTGGCAGTGTGGGCATGACCAGAGCGCTGGGAAAGAGCTCTCGCTGGGCTGTAGCCAAACCACCTTCAGCAAGGCAGTAGCTCACAGGCCTGGGAGAACATTTACACTGATGCTTCACAGCGCTGTTACTTGCTGTGCCCATATATTCCATGCTGAGTAGTGACGCTGAGCACCAGATCCAAAGGGCCTGGAGGTCCCATTTCTCCAGCAGCAGAGTGCGCATAGCTGCCTCTGTGACAGGAAGAGCTGTATAATCTCTGCCAAGATCATAGCAAAGCCTGGGTCAAGGAAATCCCCGTGACTGCAGATTGGTTAGTGGGCATCACACAGAGCCCTTCTGAGAGCTTGGCCAGAGTGAGAGGAAGCTCTCGATGGTCTCAGACACCCATGCTGACAACCAGGCCAGCACCCCGTCAGGCCGCTCAGAGATTGGTAAGTTCAGAGAGAAAAGGCGGTTGTAGAAAATTCTTGCCCTTTATTTTGTCTGCTCTAGAGCCATAAGGGCGGCGCTGTCCTCTGCTAGGAGACAGGTGACTTTTCTCTTCCTCTTCTCCAAAGCACACAAGAAGCAGGAGCCACAACCCATCCTGTGAAGTGGTTCAATCCATCACTAGACGAAACAACATGGGCTCAGTCAGAACCCAAAGTGCTCCCCATTTCTCCCAGCACTCACTGTGGAGTCAGAGACAATCAGAATTGGGAGCCACGTATCTTTCAACCTCCATGGCTCGGTTAGGCAAGGGGACAGCCAGGCCATGGCCACGTACACTCAACTATTATTGCTGCTCGGCTTGAAAATTGGCCTTCCAGTGTCCTTGACCAACTAGGCAGGGCAGAGCATCTGACAGCTCATTAGGGGGCAATAGTGCTGCGCAGGTCCCTATTGCTGTCCCTGGGCCCCTGGAGTAGTCTCAGCAGGACAGCCTGACACATGCCTTGCCTGATCATCCCCATCTCTGAGCCGAGGGAAAGATGTGCCTCTACTCTGCCCAGGCCGGCCAGCCTCCCAGAAGGACTCCACAAAGCCAACATCCTCCAACGGGGTATTCTTACGATGCCAGCAAGCCGGCCTGAGCTCCTTAGCGAGGAGGGGGTGTCAGTGTTAGGGATGCATGAAATCTTAGTGGTCACATGACTGTTTGATCATCCCTGAGGGCAGCATTGGCAGTCAGTTCCCTCCTGACCCAACTCCTGGAGAGCCCACGGCCATCCTGTGCTGCTGCCTCTCTGTTTGAGTTTAAAAACCAGTTCCCCATGCAGACCGCCTGCCTACCATCCCTCACTGCTGCCTGGGATACGATGGCAGCAGCCCCTGTCTGTGTGGGGTCCCAGCTCCCTGTGGACAAAGGTTGCTGAGTGGGATGCATAGCAACCTGTTTGCAGGAAGCTTCGGCCTGCTGCAGAGAGTGGCTGCTTTGTGGCAGCCTCTTCTGGTCCCCTCCTACAGAGGCAGCAAGGGGGAGAGGCAGAATGTGACTAGTCGATAAGACTTATTGGTTAATCATGTAGTTGACCACGTGTTGATATCCCCTAACTCAGACAACTTCCTCTGCCTCCTTCTGGTTCAAGTAGAGCCTCTGAGCCAAAGAGCAGGGGAGCCGAGCCCCCCAGCTAGAAGCTTAGTGCACAGAGTGCTTGGGGACCTAGAGCTTTGTTGGGTCTTTTCTCTCCAAGTCCTAGTGACCTGCCAGGTAGCACCTGCAGTCTCAGCCCTGTCTGCGGGCCTCAGTGTCAGATATGGAAGCCCTCACTAGAGCTCACTTGAACAGTGTGTGCCTGGCCTGGAATGGGGAGATGGAACAAGCCGTGAAGGAGACTTAGTTATACCCTAGTGTGTGCAGCAGGGTGTTCAGTTCCCCAGGGAATTGGCTGCGTCTCAATCTGGGGGGATGCACCTTTATTGCGGGTGAGTCTGTCCTGGTATCTTGTAGCATCTGTAGCCCAGTTTCTGAAAGGTGTGGAAGGAGCCTCTCTGGGTGGGCAACTCAGATACTGGGTCTGGCAGTAGTAATGGCACAGATTTAATGAACAACATCAGCACTTTGTTAATTGCTTCCCCGACCAGGATTTCCAGTCTCCAAAGCTCATGTGATCTCCTGGGTGGAGCAAGGGGAGGAGCTGTGGATCCCAGATCTCTATGGCTGTGTGCAAGGGGAGATCATCAGTGACACTCACACAGGTGAGCAATCAGCTAAACTGACTCAGAAACTAATTTCTGTCCCCTCATAGCAGGTGTCACTTGTGCATTTTCATCAAGTCTACCTGCCCCTTCAGCCTGTCCTCAACACTAGTCAGAGGCAGGGAGTGAAGGTTGGGTTCTTCCCTCTGGAGCAGGGTTGTGATGAAGAAGGAGGATGAACTCAACTCATGATCCAGCCATTCTTTGGGTGTGCTCCCCCTTTTCTGTTCCCCTTTTAGAGTTTTCTTTTCAGCTCAGTTCAGAGAATGACTCCTGGATTCTCTCTCTGTCCCAGCAGGTGATGGGACAATAAGTGAGAACAATGAAGAGAGACTTCAGCAGGAAGGACCGGAGCAAGTGGATCCATGTGGAATATTACTGGGAAGATTTGAATGGCATGTTTCCCAGAGTCCTGATCAGGGAGAAACCTGTCAGAGTCAGCATAGCCCAGAAATGCAGCAGGGAAACCATCCAAGGAAGGGACAGGGTAAATCCAGTCACAGGAGCAGAAGGGTGGAAAGAAACACAGCAACCGTTCAACAGAAAATCTCTCATCAACTGGTACCCTATGCTTATAGTGACCATGCAACTCCTATTGAGCATCAAAGAATCCACGAAATAGAGAAGCTCTTCAAATGCTTTGACTGTGGGAAAAGCTTCAATAAGTGGTCAGAGCTTGTTAGACACAGAAGAATTCACACAGGAGAGAAACCCTTCAGCTGCTCTGACTGTGGGAAAAATTTCAGTGAGAGTTCACACCTTGTGAGACATAGGAAAACTCATGCAGAAGAGAAGCCCTTCATTTGCTCTGACTGTGGGAAAAGTTTCAGTGAAAACTCACTCCTCCTTAGACATCGGAGAACTCACGCAGGAGAGAAACCTTTCAAATGTTCTGAATGTGGGAAAAGCTTCATTCAGAGGTCAGATCTTGTTAAACATTGGAGAATCCACACAGGAGAGAAACCTTACAACTGCTCACACTGTGGAAAAAACTTCAGTCGGAGCTCACAGCTTGTTAGACATAGGAGAACTCACACAGGAGAGAAACCTTTCAAATGCTCTGACTGTGGGAAAAGCTTCACGGAGAGGTCAGACCTTGTTAAGCATTGGAGAACCCACACCGGAGAGAAACCTTACAGCTGCTCAGACTGTGGGAAAAACTTTAGTCAGCGCTCAAATCTTGTTAAACATAGGAGAATTCACATAGAGGTGAATTGCTCTGAAAGTGGGAAAAGCTTGAGTCGGGGCTCAAATCTTAACAATCATCATACAATCCACACAGGAGAATCTTAGAATCATAAAATCAAATCCTAGAACACTAGCACTGAAAGGGACCTGGAGAGGTCATCAGGTGTAGTCCCATGCCTTGATGGCAGGTCCATTCACCATCTGCCATCCCTGACATATCTTTTTAACTTGCTCTTAGATATCTGCAATGTTAGAGATTCTGCAACCTACCCAGGCAATTTATTCCAGAGTTTAACCACCCTGACAGGAAATTTTTCCTTATGTCCAACCTAATCCTCCCTTGCTGCAATTTAAGCCCTTCGCTGCTGCTTCTATTGTCAGAGGTCAAGGGGAAACATTTTTTTCCCCTCTTCCTTGTAGCATCCTTTTAGGGACTTGAATGCAGACAGACATCTCCTGTCCATAATGCACATAATCACACATTAATCTCAGGAAGCACTTGAGTCCAACTCCACTGTAGGCTGTGCCCCCAGCTCCATCTGTTTACCAAAACACCCACCCTGATTTGCCTCTTTCCTCTAGCACGTCCTTAACAGCACTGAACTAGGGAGCTACGTCTACACTGGCACCCTTTTCCGGAAATGCTTAAAACGGAACAGTTCAGGATGCTTTTGTCCGTGGCCAATGTAGACGCGCTTTTCCGGAAAAAAGCCCCGATCGTCATTTTCGCAATTGGGGCTTTTTTGCGGAAAAGACTACTGTGCTGTCTACACTGGCCCTTTTCTGGAACAGTTTTTCCGGAAAAGGACTTTTGCCCGAACGGGAGCAGCATAGTTTTTCTGGAAAAACACTGACAATTTTACAGTAGATCGTCATTGCTTTTCCGGAAAAGCAAGCGGCCAGTGTAGACAGCTGGCAAGTTATTCCGGAAAAGCAGCTGATTTTCTGGAATAACATGCCAGTGTAGACACAGCCTCAGATGGGGGCTAATTTAGCTACAGCGAATCAGGAAAGAGATCTTGGAGTAATCATGGATAGTCCTTTGAAGATGTCCATGCAGTGTGTAGCGGCAGTCAAAAAAGCAAACAGGATGTTAAGAATCCTTAAAAAAGGGATAGAGAATAAGATGGAGAACGTCTTATTGCCCTTATATATATCCAGGGTACGCCCATATCTTGAATACTGTGCACAGATGTGGTCGCCTCATCTCAAAGAAGATATACTGGCATTAGAAAAGGTTCAGAGAAGGGCAATTAAAATGATCAGGGGTTTGGAACGAGTCCCATGTGAGGAGAGATGAAAGAGACTGACTTTTCAGCTTGGAAAAGAGGAGATTAAGGCTATGTCTACACTTGTGGCTTCTTGCATGAGTAATATTCAAATGAGGCTAAGTGTGGAATATTGCCGTGTGTAGACACAGCCGGGATGTAAAGGTGATAAGCAAAAGCTTATAGGTTAATGCTATAGACTACATGTATTTCCCTCTTCCCCTCTCTCTGCCAGTAAATTTTTTAGCAGGCTGGCCAGCAGCCTAGCTCAGTCCTGGCTTCTGACGGGTCTGGGACCTACTCCTGCTGTGGCTCTGCATTTAAAGTGTCTTAGGAGCTGGGTGGGCAGGCGGCCTGATTTAATCATGGCTCACACTAGGTCTGAGATCCACCCCCATTTCAGCTCTGCATTTCAAGTGTATTAAGAGCCAGGAGGGCAGCCTAGCTCAGTTCTGGTTTGCACCGGGTCTGACCCTTCCCCCCCAACAGGGACTGCTGCCAACCCGCGCTGCTGCCTCTTCCTCAGCACAGGGCAACAGGCAGCCAGTCTGCGAGGGAAGCAGGCACCCCTCTTTGCCTCTGATACACTGGCTGCTGGCCCTGCTCCCAGGTCTATAGAAGAGTCGACTAACCAATAAAATTTCATTAGGTTACTTGACTATTCAATTAACTGATAGTTAACCCTACACTGAACAGTTGATCTGCAGGAGATAGAAAGCTTCGGTTGCGGGGGAAGAGGGGAGAGAAGCTCATTTGTGACGCCCAATGGTGCAGAGGAGGGCGAGGGAAATGGGGCAGGAGCTGATCCATGGGGCTGCCGGTGGGTCCCATCGTTTTTTTTCTAAGAATGCAGTAACCCCATGGTATCCACAGTGTCCAAGTCTGTCACTAAGCAATGGATGCAGGCTCACACTGCAAAGGCCTGGATCCAGAAAGTATGGTGAACAATTCCGTAACTTTCTGCAGAGCTGATTTGTCAGAGAAGGACCTGGGGGTTACAGTGGGTGAGAAGCTGCATATAAGCCAGCAGGGTGCCCTTGTAGCCAAGAAGGCTAATGGCATATTAGGGTGAATTAGGAGAAGCACTGCTCACAGCATGGTTCCCTCTAAGGTGTGTGGCTGTGCGGCTGCACACACAACATTCTCCCGCGCTCCTTCGCAGAGCCAGGCAGCAGTGCTCACTTCCCTGTTGGAATGTGAGTGGTGCGGCAGGTTCCTGCTCCAGCCACACAGCTGCCTCAGTGTCCTGCAGCTGGAGAAGGGCAGAGAACTTACCGCACAAGCCGCTGCCTGAGGTAGCTGCAGGAATTAGCCATGCCAAGGATTCTCGGTGCAGGGGCTTCCTGGTGCAGGTTAAGGGGAAAGCGATCGCTGCTCCCACCACTAAGCAGCCCAGCCCCCGTGCATTCCCAGTGCCACCTGAGCTCTCCTGCGGGGCACTATGCTCTCGCTGCCCCGGAAGCATCCGTGTCCTTAGGGCCCTGGGCTGGGGTCTGTGAGAGGGGGCGGGCCTGGACCCCCCTCTCCCCACGGTCGGCGAGTGACCTGTTTACACCCAAGAAGCTGCCGGGTAAAACCACCCACCGCAGGCTGCCGGAGCTTCAGCTTAAATAATGTGTCCCTTGCAAACAGTATGTCCCGTGTGCATGTCAGGGAAACGGGTGCTGCAAGGACAGAGACCCGAGGGTTGTACATGAAGGACGTGCTATGTACTGACCAGGGCTTTGAGCGAATCCCATCCCCCGTGTTACAGGCACAGGTGCCTCCTAGGTGTGCCATCAGGTCATGCTGAGCTGGGAGCATGATTTTTGTGCAGGGGCCTGATCCCAGGTGCAGCTTGTGGAGTCTGGAGGGGCTGGGAAGAAGATCCTCTGTACCTCCCCTGCAAACCCCCTGTCTTCACTTCCAGCAACTACAGGATGAACTTGGCCCAGCAGGCTCACACTGGTTTACAGTGATAGCTCAAGTCCAAGCTATGGTGATGGGGTCAAAGGGCAATTCACCATCTCCAGAGACAGTCCCAACAACCCGCTGTACCTGCCACTGACCGCTGTCACTGTGCCAGAGCTACAGTGGTTCTAGGCCCGTCAGTGTCAATACAACCCAGGCTGCACACTGCCCATGACTGCTGGGACATGGGAAGCGCTGGTCCCGAACAAGTCAAAGGCAAAACTCCCTTGGGCTCCCCAGTGGGGCTTGAACTCCTGCCCCCAGGGAGGCAGAGAACAGCGCTGGGTTTGTGGGGCAGAATGGACCATGTGGGGGGGGGGGGAGACTGTCAGTTCTCTCTGGAGCACAGTGAGTTGCAGAGAACCCAGAAAGAGTTTACAGTGGAGGGGGGTTACCCCTTAACCCAGCTCCCCAAGGCACCTGTGCCAATCCCAGCCGCTTGGCATGCACTACTGAAAGACACCCTAGCCCTGCTTGCACTCAGCAGCCACTCACTTGCTGGGCCACTGCGCACGAGAGGTTATTTCCCGCTCACATCAAGCACATTCTCAACTCAGTTTCCCCTCTAAATCCCAGCTTGCCTTGGAGCTCCGGGGTTACCCTGCATGATCCTTGACTGTTCAGCTTGGCCTGATACTCCTTCCTTTTAGCACTGTGGGGGCAAAAGGAAGAACGTGGCAGTTGCAGGTACAGGGACAAAACATGAGGGCATCAGGAAGCAGTGAGAAACACAACCTCAGCCCTGCATCTCTAGCCAGGTTGGTATGTTCCATGGCCCCAGCACATCCCAGACACCCCACAGAGCCGGGCAGACAAGAAACCCAACTCCAGTGGGCATCAGACACCCAGCAGAAGGCACAAAATTCTCTTTTGGTCAGCCTGAGAACAAGGAAGCCACAGCACACCAAGGCTATGTCTACAATGGTGGGTTCTTGCGCAAAACCATCTTGTGCAAGAACTCTTGTGCAAGAACATGTCCACACTGCCATGTGCTTTTGCGCAAGAGCATCCATGGCAGTGTGGACGCGCTCTTGTGCAATAAAGCTCTAATGGCCATTTTAGCCATAGGGTTTTCTTGAGCAAGAAACCCCTGCTGCGTGTTTACGGGAGGGCTTACACTTGTTAGAAAAGAGTGTAGCGCTTGCACAAGAAGCCCTGTCTTCCAACACCATACTGTAAATCTTCTTGCAGGCAGTGTGGATGCTGTGCAGGTTCTTGTGCGAGAACGGCCATTCTCGCGCAAGAACCCACCAGTGTAGACATAGCCCAAGTGTGAGGGCTTTGCAGCAACCAGCACAGCCCCAGCAGGTCCAACTGAGATGTTAAGTCAAATTGCAGGATTCAAGAGCCCTGAGTGTTGCCTTTTACACCACCTATAGCTGGTGGCTTTGGTGGGCTCCTGTGATTAAGTTCTCAGGCTGGCCCCCTGCTCTCCTGACTTCCCTCCAGCTGTCCCATCTCAGTGGTTTTTTTTTTTTTTTACATACCAGATCTGGTAGAAGGCCGTATGCCAGTCTTTCCCCCGCTCTCCATGCACAGTTCGCTGCCTCCAACCAAACGCTGAAAAGGCTCCTCTGCTTTTCCCTGGCCCCTTTGCGGCTAAAAGGAAAGAGGCCCATGGCCAGGCTGAGGAGCCTGGGGAAAGCAGGAGGTAGGAGGAGCCCCAGGTTGGAGTCCAGTTCCCCTTTCCTCCTCTGGGCACCTTGAGCGGGGGCAGCTAGTGCTGACAACTCCAAGGAAAGGCTTAAAAGCTACAGCACAAGAGGAGGGCAGGGCCATGCCTATGTGTGGTTGCAGACAGCCCCCAGGGACTCCTGGCTGGGCCGCTCCCCACCCTCTGGCTTGCGAAATGCTGAGCAAAGGCCACACACTAACCAGCATATGGGCTGCAGGTGGCTGCTGATGCTCTGTGCCCCACATGAGAAGATGGTAGGAAAGCAGGGCCAGGGCCACGCTCTTGTCAGGCACTCAAAGGCTACGTCTAGACTGGCATGATTTGCCGCAAATGCTTTTAACGGAAAAATTTTCCGTTAAAAGCATTTTTGGAAAAGAGTGTCTAAATTGGCACGGATGCTTTTCCGCAAAAGCACTTTTTGCGGAAAAGCATCTGTGCCAATCTAGACGCGCTTTTCTGCAAAAAAGCCCCTTTCGCCATTTTCACGATCGGGGCTTTTTTGCAGAAAACAAATCTGAGCTGTCTACACTAGCCTTTTTGCGCAAAAGGACTTTTGCCTGAACGGCAGCAGCACAGTATTTCCGCAAGACGCACTGATTTCAGACAGTAGGAAGTCAGTGTTCTTGTGGAAATTCAAGTGGCCAGTGTAGACCACTGGCAAGTTTTTCCGCAAAAGCAGCTGCTTTTGTGGAAAAACTTGCCAGTCTAGACACAACCCCAGAGCTCTAGACATGCTATTAAATAAGCCCCCTCAAGCACAGGGGCCCATTTGGGAGAGAGAAACTGCCCCACACACTAGGCCGGCCTCTGCTTTCTCTCTTTGGCAGGGCCAGAATGGTAAAGGCTCCAGTGGGAGCAGCCAGGGCTCAGGCCTGCCCAGCGACTCTTTCCTAGAGCCCAGCTGGAACCAGACCAATGCGCAGAGGAGCCAAGAGGAGGTTTCCAGCCTGAAGACAGCACAGGCAGACAAAGCAAAGCCTCAGCTTCTTCCTGCTCAGCCCATAGGGAGTCTCAGTGTGGCCCACAGACCCTTTGTTTGCCATTGCCCACGCACAGGGTGGCCAGATTCCACAACACTTACAGGCCCCACAGGAGGGGCTGGTTTGATACTTTTAACCCCACAGTCCAGCAACGAGTCAGTCCCCCCCCCCCCCCCTTGCAAAACGCCCTCTGGGCAGCCAGCAACAGGGTAGAAAAAAAGAACATCCATAATTGTCAGAGAGTAGAGGTGGTAAAGTGGCAGTAGCATTTTTACCCATTATACTTCTGGAAAAGAGCAGCCCCAGAAGGCAGCTTGACTTTCCATTTCTCCTCCCCACTCTTCACTTCCTTGTCTGGGGGCGGGGGCCAGGAGGAAGAAGGGTGCAAGCACAGCTCCCTATTGTGCACAAACATGTAGCCCCTGCGGGTAGCCCTGGCTTTCTTCCCTTGTCCTGGGCCCCTTTGGCCACTTTCAAGAGGTTGCCTCTTCTGTAAAAAGCTCTTCAGGGAGCAGCTAGGTAAAGTCACTCTGGAGCAGTGGTCCCCAACGCGGTGCCTGCGGGCACCATGGCACCCGCCGGGCCATTTATGTGCTCCCGTGGAGCAATCTGGGCTGGCCCCAGACCGGGAGTGCGGCAGGTGCCAGACCCGGGCGCATGGGCGGCTCGTGCCCCAGGGCCATGGCGCGTGCCGGTGCCGGCCCCGGGCATGCCACACATGCCGGTGCCGGCCTGTGCCCCAGGTGCGTGGCACATGCCGGTGCCGGCCCCGGGTGTGCGGCGCATGCTTGGCCCTGCCCCCAATCACATGGCCTGTGAGCGGCCCCGCCTCCCATGCGCCTGGGAGCCCCAAAACATTGGGGACCACTGCTCTGGAGGAATTTGATCCCACAGCTCGTTGAGTGATTGGTCTGGCTCAAACTAACCACCATAGCGTAAAAGTCCCATCTGCTTGAGAAACACTGGTCTAGACAGCTGCTGCCCTCTGGAACATGTCATTTCTTGGGGATCTTTGCCAAGTGTTCAAACATCTTCCATGGTGAAAAGAAAGCCAAAGTTTATATACAACTGATAGGAAGGAGACAACTTTTTACCCTAGGTGGGACTTGAACTCACAATCATTGGCTTAGGAGGCTAATGACTTATCCATTGGGCCACTTGGACCACACAAGGAGAAAACAGGAGGGCCAGAAATTCTCTCTCCAAAAGGCACATTCCTCACATTCTCTTGGCAGACATGGCTCCTCCTCTCTGCGGCTTGCAGCTACATCTGCAGCCCCTGGCAGGGAGGTGGCTGGGCAGGTTGCCGGCAGGGGCTGGCAGCAGTGCAGCCTGGTCGGCTGCAGCTCTGAGAGAGCAGCTGGGGGAGCTCGGCTGTGGGGCAATGGGCCAGTGTGTTCTGCTTGAAAGTAGGAATAAGGGATCTTCCAGAAAAGGCTTTATTTTCCAAAAGATCCCGTCTAGACTGGCGCTTTTCTCCGGCAAAGCCCCAAGCCAGAAAAAAGCGGCAGCCTTGTTCATGCAAATGCCACAGGGGATATTTAAATCCCCCGTGGCATTTGCAATTCCGACTGGTCTCATTAGCATCCCTTTTCCGGAAAAGGGTGCCAATGTAAACACAGCCCTGGGGAATGGATCCCACAACCACTCCCATGCAAAGAAAAGGCACTACCACTTGAGCTATCTCCCCTGCAGCAGTGATGCTTTTCTGACCACCCATCTTGTCCCAGAGACCACTATGTCCCTGCAACTGCCTGTGGCTCCTCTCTGAAAGGGTCATTTGTGAGCTACTTTGCTGTAGACCAGCTAGCTCAGCTGGCCAGCATGTGGTGCCGATAATGCCAAGGTGGTGGGTTCATGCTCCTTGCTGGGCACTGGATGCTTTGGGCAAGGATAGGGTAATAATTCAAAATGACCTGGAGAAATGGACTGAGGTAAATAGGATGAAGTTTAATAAAGACAAATGCAAAGTGCTCCACTTAAGAAGGAACAATCAGTTTCATACATACAGAATGGGAAGGAGTATGGCAGAAAGGGATCTAGGGGTTATATTGGACCACAAGTTGAATACGAGTCAGCAGTGTGATGCTGTTGCAAAGAAAGCAAACATGATTCTGGGATGCACTAACAAATGTTGTGAGCATGACACGAGAAGTCATTCTTCTGCTCTGCTCTGTGCTGGTTAGGCCTCAGTTGGAGTAGAGTCCAGTTCTGGGCACCGCATTTCAAGAAAGATGTGGAGAAATTGGAGAGGGTCCAGAGAAGAGCAACGAAAATGATTAAAGGTCTAGAGAACCTGACCTATGAGGGAAGACTGAAGGAATTGAGTGTGTTTAGTTTAGAAAAGAGAAGATTGAAGGGGGGACATGACAGCAGTTTTCAGATATCTAAAAGGGTGTCATAAGGAGGGAGAAAACTTGTTCATCTTAGCCTCTGAGGATAGAACAAGAAGAAATGGGCTTAAACTGCAGCAAGGGAGGTTTAGGTTAAACATTAGGAAAAAGTTCCTAATTGTCAGGGTAGTCAGACACTGGAATAAATTGCCCAGGGAGGTTGTGAAATCTCCATCTCTGGAGATATTTAAGAGTAGGTTAAATAAATGTCTATCAGGGATGGTCTAGACAGCATTTGGTCCTGCCATGAGGGCAGGGGACTGGACTCGATGACCTCTCGAGGTCCCTTCCAGTCCTAGTATTCTATGATTCTATGAATTTGAAAAGTTAAATGGGCTCAACTTAAGACTTCAGGGTCAACATACAAACATCTTAATCCTCTCAGACAAAATGAAAGTGTCTGTCAAGAACATAATATGGGAAAATTACATTGCCCTTGGTAATGTGAAAATGTTCCCCTCTCTAGCTGAATTTGTCAGTGATAATGATTTGGACTTAAAGAGATATTTGGACTCAAAGAGATATTAACAACAAGATCTGAAGAGTTCCCAGACAAGAAGCTAGGTTGGATTCGAAATCCATTTATCTTCATAATCAGTTACAAGGATTCAGAACTGAGTATGAAGGAAAATGAAAAATTTGTTGATTTATCAGACAAAACTCTGCATGCTATGTTTAAAACTTCAATGTGCGATCAATTTTGGATATCTGTGCAAAACAAATACCTGGAATTATAAAAAAAAAAAAAAAAGCAATGTTTTCTCTACTTCCCTTCACCTTGACCTACTTGTATGAATCTGCTTTTTTGGCTTTCGCTGGGATAAAAACGAAACGTTAGTCCAGACTAAGTGTGGAGGCAGATCTAAGAGTGGCAGTTTCAAATATAAATCTGAAAATGGAAATAACAACATCTAAGATCCAAGCTCAAGTTTCTCACTAATTTTTGTCTTTCTTTCTTGTCTTTTTTTGTATATTGTTATTTTTGTCCTTTTTTCTTTTATATTTAAGCCAGATATTACTCATTACAAAATTCAGTAGTAATTTCTCAATTGATGAGGAACCAGATCATATAAGACTTTCGCCGTTGTCATTTCTTCCGATGACTGAATCAACACATTCATCTCCGAAGAAAGAATTTATTCATTCATATTCTACATTGCTCATATTATTTAGCCTTTTTTATGTTAGTTTGACTAAAATAAATGTAAAAAATGTCGTCTTTGTTTTTACATTTCAAAAACAAACTATTCAAGACATTTCACATAAATAAAATATCCATAACCTTCTGAGTTGGTTTGGCCCATGCACACAACCTCCATTTTCCTTTATTTACTATGGAAAATTAGTTCTTGATTTACGCGTTTTTGTTTTGAGCAAAGTTTTTCAGGAATACATCTATCACGTAAATTGAGAAATGACTTATGTAAAAATACTTATATAGTATAAATACGTCTATTCATATAAAATAATGTAATAAAATTTAAAAATAAAATATGTATACTCATATGAAAAGTTTTATTTATTATTACTTCCTATAACTAGTTTTAAAACATGTTTGACATGCCTGGTGTTAATTCTGAGAATTATTAGCGACAAGTAAAAATTATTTTTTCTAGGAAAGTTTGAAATACGTATGTAATGCCATTTTAACAAAAAATTTTACTTTCTAACTTAAAAAAGGGGTGACGGTTAACAGAAGGCGACGGATAAAGGGTGCAGAAAATCAAGGTTCTATTATATATGTATTACATTTAGGTACGAAAGTTAGCAAGAAATGTCTCAAATTATCTCAGGGGTTGCAACACGAGTGCAATAAAATATGGGGGTCACGGTTGAAAAAAGGTTGTACACCACTGAGCTAATGCATCTGCACAGTAAGTGGGGCTTTTTTCCAATAACAATTTGAAATTATGTATAATTATATAGAATTATATATAATTTCAAAATGTTATGGAAGAAAGCCCTACTTAACATCTGACTCTTCCTAAGAACTGAAGTTCTCTCCCCAGTAGAGGTATTCTCTGTAGGGCTACATCTACACTGCATATTTCTGAATAAGCAATTTCAGGAGAAATATTCTGAAGTAGCTTATACATCATTTCAGATTATTATGGAAGAAAGCCCCATTTACTGTGCAGATGTATTAGCTTCTGCTCTGTGACACAGCTCTCCCCACACAGCTCTCCTTGCCAGCCCCCCAGTCCCAACTCCTTGCGGCAGCAGCTGCCTGCCAGCCCCACGGCTCCAACTCTCGGTGGCAGCAGCTGCCTGCCAGCCCCATGGCCCCAACTCCTGGCAGCAGCAACTGCTTGCCAGCCCCACGGCCTTAACTCCCTGTGGCAGCAGCTGCCCACCAGCCCCAGGGCCCAAACTGCCAGCAGCAGCAGCCGACCGCCAGCCCCACAACCCCAATCCCAGGCAGCACTAGCTGCCCACCATATGGCCTTGGTCCTGGCGGCAGCCACCTCCCAACACAGCTCCAGCCCCAGAGGCAGCCACGCCACTCACTTCCAGGAAGATAAGTGCTGCTGTATGGCTCTGAAAAGGACGTGAGCAGGCTCAGAATTTTTTGTGCATGGCCACGCAGGTGTGCACCTTAGAGGAAACACCATGAAATTTCAAATTAAAATATCTAAAATATTTAGACTGGACATTAAGAAAAACTTCCTGTCAGAATGGGTAAATACTAAAATAAATTGAAACACTGAAATAAATTCTAATTATTTCTAAAAGCATTAGTGTGATCATGCTGAAACAAAAGGATTCTTTTGATCTTTTTCCTATGACATCAGATACAGACAAAAGCAGTTTGTCTGATATATCTTTATTGAGGGCCTAGAAGACTGTTCCTCCCTGCTAAGTAGAGAAAGGTGGCTGGCAGAATTATAGCTGCTTAACATTTGTTTTTAGACCACCCATGAAGCACATTACATAACCCTTTATAAAACTCTGCAGTCTACATGTGATAGTAGTTTTCAAGTCCCTAGAAGGATGTTACAAGGAGAAGGGAGAAAAATTATTCTCAACCTCTAATGATACGACAAGAAGCAATGGGCTTAAATTGCAGCAAAAGAAGTTTAGGTTAGACATTAGGAAAAACTTCCTAACCATCAGGGTGGTTAAACACTGGAATAAAGTGCCTAGGGAAATTGTGGAATCCCTATCACTGGAGATATTTATGAGCAGGTTAGACAGACATCTATGAGGGATGATGAAGATGGTGCTTGGTCCTGCTGTGATGACAGGAAAGAGGATGTGATAACCTCTCAATGTCCCTTTCCATTCTAGTGTTCTATGGTTTAATGAGTCTATGATTCTCCTGTGTGAACTGTATGATGATTGTTAAGAGTTGAGTGCTGACAAGCTTTTCCCACTATTGGAGCAATCAAAGAGCTTCTCCCCTGTGTGGATTCTCCTATGTCTAAGAAGGTCTGACCTCACACTGAAGCTTTTTCCACAGTCAGAGCAATCAAAGGGCTTCTCCCCTGTGTGGATTCTCCTATGTCTAAGAAGGTCTGACTTCTCACTGAAGCTTTTCCCACAATCACAGCAGATGAAACGTTTCTCTCCTGTGTGGGTTCTCTGATGTCTAATGAGATGTGAACTCCTACTGAAGCTTTTCCCACAGTCAGAGCAGCTAAAAGGTTTCTCCCCTGCATGGGTTCTCTCATGACTAAGAAGACTTGAGCGCCTACTGAAGTTTTTCCCACACTCAATGCAGCTGAAGGGTTTCTCCCCAGTGTGGATTCTCTTATGACTTAGAAGACTGGAGCGCCTCCCAAAGGTTTTCCCACAGTCAGAGCAGCTGAAAGGTTTCTCTCCTGTGTGGATTCTCCTATGCCTAAGAATGTCTGGTTTGTCACTGAAGCTTTTCCCACAGTCACAGCAGATGAAACATTTCTCTCCTGTGTGGGTTCTCTGATGTCTAACGAGATGTGAACTCCTCCTGAAGCTTTTCCCACAGTTAGAGCAGTAAAAGGGTTTCTTTCCTGTGTGGATTCTCCTATGTCTAACAAGATATGTGGTCCTACTGAAGCTTTTCCCACAGTCAGAGCAATGGAAGGGCTTCTCCACTGTGTGGATTTTCCTGTGTCTAACAAGGTATGACCTCTCACTGAAGCTTTTCCCACAGTCAGAACAGCTGTAGGGTTTCTCTCCTGTGTGGATTCGGTGATGTTTAATTAGGTCTGAGCTCTGACTGAAGCATTTCCCACAGTCGGAGCATTTGAAGGGCTTCTCTCCTGTGTAGGTTCTTTGATGGTCAATAAGAGTTGGACAGTCACGGTAAGCACAGGGAGCTTGTTGATGGGGGATTTCCTGTTGAACAGTTGCTGTGTTTCTTTTCACCCCTCTGCTCCTATGACTGGATTTACCCTGTGCCTTCTCTGGATGGTTTTCCTGCTGCCTTTGTGGGCTATGCTGACTCTTACAGGTCTCTCCCTGCTCAGGATTCTGGGAAATATGCCCTTCAGATCTTCCCAGTACCATCCCACATGGATCCACTTGCTCCAGTCCTTCCTGCTGAAGACTCTCCTCATTGTTCTGACTCAGCGTCCCATCACCTGCTGGGACAGAGAGAGAATCCTGACAAGAATAATTCTCTGTGCTGAGCTGAAAGGAAAACTTTGAAGGGGGAATAGAAAAAGGGGCGCACACCCAAATAATGGCTGGAAAGGTTAAACCACCATGAGCTGAGTTCAATCTCCACCATGAGCTGAGTTCATCCTCCTTCTCCATAACTCTTTCCCAAAGGACAGAACCTAACCTCCTCCCACACCATTTGACTGGATTTGAAGACAGGCTGAAGGGTCAGTTAGACTAGATGAAAATGCACAAGTGACACCTTCTATGAGGACACAGAAATTGGTTTCTGAGTCGGTTTAACTGATTGCTCACCTGTGTGGCTATTGCTGATGATCTCCCCTTCCTCACAGCACTGGAGATCCAGCTCCTCTCCTTGCCCCATCCAGGAGATCACATTAGCTCTAGAGACTGGAAATCCTGCTCGGAGAGCAATAAACCATGTGCTGATCTTGTTCATTAAAGTCCATGTCATTACTACTTCTAGACCCAGGATCTGACTTACCCACCCAGAAAGGCTTCTTCTCTATCTTGCAGAGACTGGGCTCTGGCTGGTTCAAGATCCCAGGACATACTCAGGTGCATTAGCCCTGCTTGGGAGAGCTGAGCCCTCTGCTGCACTCTCTTGGGTACAACTATGTCTCCCTCCTGGCCTGTTCCATCCCGCCATCCCAGGCCAGGACAGGAAACCACTGCTCAGGAGGCAAGCTCTAGTGAGGGCTTGCAGGTCTGACACTGAAGCCCACAGGCAGGGCTCAGACTGCAGCTGCCACATGGCAGGTCACTAGGAATTGGAGGAAAAGGACCCAGTAGGGTTCTAGCTCCCCAAGGGCTCTGTCCATAAAGCCCCATGCTGGAGGACTTGGCTCAACCTGCTCTTTGGCTCAGATGGTCTACTTGTACTGAAAGGAGGCAGAGCAAGTTGAACAGCTAAGTGAATCCTTGGAGGAAGTGTTTCAGACACTTCCTATTTTCCAGACTCCTGTCCCTAAGTGTCTGTACCTGCATGAGCCCTGCCAGCTGCCCACAATAAATGCTGATCCCATAGCTGGCCATGGCAGCATTTGGCTGTAATGTTTCTCTGGGGTGTGTGTTTGCTGCTGCAGCTGAGCTCAACCTTTGCTGCTTTGGTTCTACTCTCAGCAGCAGCCACCCTCTTTGTGTGGTTTTCCAAACTTCCTCTAGTGGCCACCCTAGCCTGCCATTTGCTGCTCCCCTTGGCTACACAGAATCTACCATTCACATTTTCACATCTGGTGGGCACATTCTTACACCTTTAGCCAGACCCCATCTTGGACCATCATATAGTGCTGGGAAGATCCCCCTGTGACGTTATAGGATTAAAATATGACCCTGTAGGTCACTGTGCTACCACTGTTACACAGTTGCAACAAACCTTGTGTAAATTATGTCCTGTATGGTGTCAATGGGAACATTCTGATGTGGTGACTATGCTTATCCTGTCTGTACGGGGACATCATTTTTGTACCTCAAGTTATGAGTATGGACCATGCACCTGTATTTTAAATATGGTCGCTGTTGTGGAAACACCCACAAAGTAGTTTCTATTCAATCCAGCCAGCACATTGTCAGTGGAACATTCAGATTGAAGATCCATTAACAAAACCCATGGAAATCTCATCATCAACGGACGGACTTTCCCATGGACTTTTCAGCCAGACGGTGGGCAATGCCTGGCATGGCTCATCAGAGCAGACAAGGGCATGACCAGTTCATGTCACACTAAACTCCATCTGGTCCCTGTGCTTTTCAGCTCACAATGCTGGGGGTTATGTTTGGAACAATGAGTTCTCCTCCACATATGCTCCCTGTAAGCTGTGCACACATGCGGCCACGCAGGAGAGATTCACACAACGCACAGCCGGCAGCATGTGCTCAGGTTCCCCTCACCCACTTTGCACCATTCTGCAGCTGCTCCCGGGAGGGACCCTCCTGCTAGCTGTGTCGAGTGTCTGTGTGTGGAGGGGGCGGTGGGAAGGAGGGCAGTGCAGATGCCAGGGTGTCCCCTTGCACCTGTACCATAACTCCGCAGAGCAGAGGGGGGACAGCCTGGCTCATGAAAACTCAGAGCTGGTGCAGTCTGAATGGTGACAGCCTGACTTACTTACAAAGGCAGTGCTCTGCTTGTGAGATGTCCCCAGCAGCCAGCTCACATAGTCTGTTTCGTCTCTAACACACACACACACACACACACACACACACACACACTCGTGTCACATACACACTCTCCCACTTCTCCTGTTCTCGTACCACATCAGCACAGGTACTCAGGAACAGAGCAGGACAGCTTGCAGTGTCTTAGAGAGACAGTGCATGACGTTTCCCTGAAACTCACTCAGCAGTAGCCACCACACACACACACACACACACACACACACACCCTGTCACTCACCAATAAATCCACTGTGTCACACTTGCACACACAGGGAGTGTCCCACACACGGTGCCACCCACCAACCCACACACTATCTCTCTCTCTCTCACACATTGTCTTATTCACACTCACCTCACAGCACGTAATTGTATTATTGTTGTTGTTAAAACTTGGCACTGCCTACAATGCATTTATAGAGTCTTTGTCATTTTATTCTTTCCAAGTGCGTACATTTATGTTCTGACACCTTCAGCCAAGGCATAACAGAGCAAGATGGTGGGGAAACACACTGAGACCTTGGCTGTGGGAAGAGCAGCACCACTGTTATGTCCCTTAGCCTGCTTCCCCTGAGAGGGAGCATTGGCCAGGGTGGGGGGAAGATGACAGTCTCCCATGATTATTGGAGGTGATACTCCTGACATTGGGCAGAAGTGGGGGGCAAGGAGGTACCCTGAATCAAACTCAACCCAGCTCCTCCAGAGCCCACCCAGCCTCCAATACACATGGGGATAGGAACCCTTACCCAGCCAGCTCACAGCCTCATAATTCTCCTGCATCACATCCCTGTAGAGAGCTCTCTGACCTGGGTCCAGCAGAGCCCATTCCTCCTCAGAGAAATACACAGCCACCTCCTCGAAGCTCACCGGCTCCGCCACAGCCATTTCCTTTCCCTGCCTCTGCAGGTCATGGGCTGGAGCAAGACATGGGTGTTCTGCAGCCTGTCAGGGGGAGAAGAGCAATTGGAGACATTTCAGAAAGGGCTTTAATCCTTTTCACACCCTCATTCTCTCCAGACTTTTTCCCTGGTGACACACAGTAGACTTGGACATTTTGGGCAAATGCTTGAGTCTATATATTCCATAAAACACACACACAAGTTAGATCCCAAATCTATATAATTTTCTCTTAATATATGGCTCTGAGGTTCAATATTACTCTATCTGCAACAATGGGATTAGGTTCTGAGCACCCAGTGTTTCTTGTAAAGAAGCTGCATATTCATGTCTGAATAGGGATAGAGATGCAGCCATGTTAGTCTGGTCTAGCTGTAACAAAAGACAAAGATAGCTTCCCCAATTATCATCCCTAATGTCATTACCTCACAGACACTAACCTTCCCCCTTCATCCCTCCTCTGTTCTAAAATCTGATTCGTCAATTTTATATGTGTTCCCTTTTTTTTGATTGTATCACTTCGGTATATATGGTCGTGCCAATTTTCTTCCACATATTGATCTGAGGAAGTGGGTCTGGCCCATGAAAGCTCATCGCCTAATAAACCATCTTGTTAGTCTTTAAAGTGCTACATAGTCCTGTCCTTAATATGGATGTAGGTGTCTAAACTTAAGCCTCTAAAACGTCCTCCATTGAACGGCAGCACAGATCTAGAACCTCTCATCAGGGCTAAACCGACACTTTATAAACCCTCTCCACAAGAGAGATTTAGTGAAGTCAAGGGGACCATTCAGATGCTTGAAATTAAACATACATGCTGAATGTTTACATCATTAGATCCTAAGATTCATGGATTCACAGGATCATTATTTCATGTCCCTAGTCTCATCTGTGTCACAAGCCATTGTATCTCATCTCATTACCTCAGGACATATCTTTATTTCCCCAAAGCATATTTTGTAGAAAATGTCATCAAGTATTGCTTTGAAGACAGCAAGAGATGGATGTTACATTGTGGTTATCTGGCTAATTGTGTAGTCGATATTTGTATCAACAACACAATCAGTCGATAAAGGATTGCTCAGCTGAGCCACAGCAGAGGTAGCTCCCGGAACTGGGACTGAGCAGTCCTGGCTCGCGCTGGCTCCAGAAATCACCCACGCTACTTTCTATGATTTAAATGTAGTAGGAGTTGCCAGGCTCTTACTACATTTAAAATGCAGAAGTGCAACTTCCGAGACCTGTGTGAGCTGGGACTGCTCAGACTCAGCTTGCACCCAGTCCAGCAGCCTCTGTTTGAGGTGGCCAGGGCTGGCTGTGGCCAGAGGCTGCTGCTGGAACGGCCAGCCCCCACTGCTATGAACAGTGGCTGGTTGGTGGCAGCAGCCTCTGTTTGTGGGGGGGAGGGAGCAGCTCTCCACTGAGATACCCTCCTCTATCCCCAGCCCCGCTGCCTCTGATAGAGGCAGCAAGGGGTGGGCAGGAGGCATAGCGGATATGGTGCTAGGGGGAACCAGCTTTTAAGCCTGCTCCCCCCAGCACTGGGTCCTGTTCCCTCCTTGCTGCCTCTCATACGGAGGCAGCAAGGAGTGGGGGAAGTGAATAGTTGAGTACTACTAACATCCCTAGAATCCACCACTTCTTTGATCATTTGTTTCAGCAGCTAATCATCTTCTCTATCAAACATTTGTGCCTCCTTTATTATCTGAAATTGTCTGGCTTCAGCTTTCAGTTATTTGCTCATACAGAGACATTTTCCACTAGACTGAAGAGCCCTTGGGGATTCAGCAGACTGATACAGTGGAAGCCTATTTTTTAAAAACAATATATTTAAACTGAACAGAAAGAACATTGAAATCTCTCATATTTAAGGTGCTGTGACTTGTATGCTTTAACTTCACAACTTTAGCATTATGCCACGCAGACAAGCCCTTCATAAGGGAATGGAACAGTGGTAGGAGGGTAAAAACCTGTTCATTCCTTTAGTTTCAAATGTTTTAACTGCTTTTTGACAATATCTA
Organism: Pelodiscus sinensis; assembly: GCF_049634645.1. Classification (NCBI taxonomy): domain Eukaryota; kingdom Metazoa; phylum Chordata; order Testudines; family Trionychidae; genus Pelodiscus; species Pelodiscus sinensis. Next base: position 9,550,621 of record NC_134742.1, read on the forward strand.
CATATATGGGGGCTGCAGACATTCAGACACAAGTACTTATGATAGCAAAATAGTACTGCTAGCCTCACAATCCATATCAGAGCTCTTCTGCTATTAATAATGAATTTTAATGTCACATCTGAGTCAGTGGTATAATATTGAATTTGTAAATTAACTCCAATTCAGCTGTCTCCTTCTGCAATCCAGTGATATAGCTTTTTTGCGGAAGGGTGGCTACTTTTAAATCCAGTACTGAATGTCTAGGGAAGTTAAAACATTCCCTACTGAGTCTGTGTGTTACACTCTACAACCCCCAGGTGGTACACATTTGCAAGCACCTTAGAAATGTTATGCAGACACAGAACCTGATCAACGATTCTTTTAGATCTTACAACCATGTTTGGCCATTACAGTGTTTGGAAGAGGCTGTATCTAAAATATTTCACTGAATCCATCTTATCAAGCAGGGAAGAGCTGCCTTGTCCAGTCCCTGAGGGACACTGTACCATTCAGATAACAGGCCTAGGAAGGGGGACCTGAGATTCACCCCACATCTGCCCCAAACTCCAACACTGCAGAGCCCACTTCCATCCCAGGGTTTCCCCTCTGCCACTGGCTGGCAAAGCCCATATCCTGTTCTAAACTCCGCTGCTTACCCCGATTTTGCCCTTTCGCCCCTCACCTGACCCTGCAGCCAGCTGTGTAACCCACCTATGTGCTCAGTTTGACCCCTGCACAGACTCTCCCATCTGATTTGCCCAGAGCAGCTAGGAGTGGGGTGGCACCCAGGGGTAGGGGAAGCAGAAAGCAGCAGCACATGGGCTCAGCAGCCCTGGTTTGCAGACGGCTGCTCTGGCCCTGCCCTGCAACAAATGGTGCCACTGCCTGGACCAGTCCTTTGCCCAGGGCTTGCCACCCCCCACCAGCAGGCTGGGGCAGGCAGGGCCTGAGGATGCCCAGAGCTGGCTCTAACCCTTTGCCAGGCACAGTGAAGTACTAGGGGAGGGCTCTCCTTGGCTGCTTGTGGCTCAGCCCGGGCTCCCAGCACCGTATGGAGGAGGCAGCAGCATGTGACTGAGAAATCCAGCCCCAAATCTGTGGAGCAACCTGATCAACTTCCCATCCCCGAACAACCAGCAGAGGGGGCTGGGAATGCAGCATTAACCCTCCACTGCCAGGGCCCAGCCACAGCCCCCCTACATGCCACCCAGCCCCCAGGTACATGCTGCAGGGACTGACCCAAGAGAATTCCTTGCCAGCAGGAGAGCGTTAAGGCTAAGGATGGTAAAATACGTTTAAGTAATTGTGTAACTGCTGAAAACTTCAGAGGCTACATGGGAGTGTGAGAGGTGGCTCCCAAGGAGATGGTGCATGCAGGGAGCTGGCATATAACCATGACGTCCCGTTTTACCAATAAGCCCAGGCTCATTGGCTACCTGTGCATACGGTTACATTTGCACATTCCTAGGCTAGGTCCCTGCATTCGTGGCAGGATTAAATATTATCTAGACGGGGGGGGGGGGGGGGGGGGGAGAGAAATGGGGTTTGTATGGTGGATCCGGCGCCCCCAACTTCTAGATCCAGTCCACCGACACTACAGTCCCGTGGCCCAAACAGCCTACGCCGGACTTCCTGCCTCCTGCAGCCCTGCCTCAGGTCACAGCCCCAAACCCGCAGGGGGCTGTTGGGCTGCTCTCCTAGGCGGCTCCAGGCCAGACGTTCCCAGCCAGAGCCAGCACCTGGCCCCCCCATACTCTCCATCTCCCCAGCCACCTCCTTCCCCCCCCCCAGGTCACAGCCTCCCCCACCCCCAGACCCCTCCTCTCCTGCACCCCCTTGCTCCTCCACGCCAGAATCCTCCCCTGAACCCATCCCCAAACCCACCCCAGGGCCTTGCGCCCCCCCACACCCCACATCACAAACCTCACCCCAGCTCCCTCCTGAGCCACGTCATAGACCCCCCCCCCACCCCGGGTCCCTCCTGCGCCCCGCCCCCCTGCGCCACGTCATAGACCCCACCCCGGCTCCCTCCTGTGCCACGTCATAGACCCCCACCCCAGGTCCCTCCTGTGCCACGTCATAGACCCCCACCCCAGGTCCCTCCTGCACCCCGCCCCCCTGCGCCACGTCATAGACTCCACCCCGGCTCCCTCCTGTGCCACGTCATAGACCCCCACCCCAGCTCCCTCCTGTGCCACGTCATAGACCCCCCCGCCCCGGCTCCCCCCTGCGCCCCGCCCCCCTGCGCCACGTCATAGACCCTACCCCGGCTCCCTCCTGTGCCACGTCATAGACCCCCCCCGCCCCGGCTCCCCCCTGCGCCCCGCCCCCCTGCGCCACGTCATAGACCCCCACCCCGGCTCCCTCCTGTGCCACGTCATAGACCCCCCCCCCGCCCCGGCTCCCCCCTGCGCCCCGCCCCCCTGCGCCACGTCATAGACCCCCACCCCGGCTCCCTCCTGTGCCACGTCATAGACCCCCCCGCCCCGGCTCCCCCCTGCGCCCCGCCCCCCTGCGCCACGTCATAGACCCCACCCCGGCTCCCTCCTGCGCCACGTCATAGACCCCACCCCGGGTCCCTCCTGCGCCACGTCATAGACCCCCCCCACCCCGGGTCCCTCCTGCGCCACGTCATAGACCCCCCCCCACCCCGGCTCCCTCCCCAACCCCGCTCCCATTCATCCCCCCCCCCACGCAGCTAGTGATTTGGGTCTCCAGGCAGAACCCCCCCCCCACACGCGATTTTTCTGACGCGTCAGCAGCCCCGCCCATCCCCGCCTCACCTCGGCTCCTCAGATTTTTCCTGCCCTCCCTTCCGACCTCCCCCTCCCACCCTGCGCTGCCCGGAAGCGGAAGCAGCTCTGCGCAGCGAGTAACGGCAACAACGGCTCCCTCAGAATTCCGGGCCGCAAAGGCGCGCAGGCGCAGTGATCGCAGCCGAGGGACGGGGGGGGGGGAAGAGGCTACCGCCTCCCTTTGCCCGCGCGTCGCGTCAGACGCCCCTGCGTGCCCCGCCCAGGGGGCCAATCGCCAGGCGGGACGGGGGAGAAGACGCGCTGAAAACCCTGCCGGGGCGGTGCGGAATGGGAGTGGGGCGGGGGCTTGGACCGCGCGTGCGCAGCGGGTCAGGGTCTCCGTTCCCTGGGCCGGCGCCAGGGCTTAGCTCAGACCGCGAGCTCCCCGGGCCAAGGGGCTGCATTGACAGCGCCCGTGACGTTCCCGGCTTCTGGGTGGGCAGTGCCCACGTGCTGGGAGGCGGGGCCGAGAGCTGGCGGGTCTTAGCGCTGCCAGGTCCCCGCGCGCCGCAGGCAGTGGGGGGGGGGGGGTCCACTGGCTGCTCCCCTCGCTGCCCCCCCCCACTGACCTTCCTGCAGCAGCAATGGCTGGTCCGTGGGGACAGGTGGCAGGAGGCAGCCATTGATTTGTTTCTTCTGCTGCTCCCCCTCGGCTGTCCTTTGCATCCTCCCCCCCCCTTGCCCCCGCCGCCCTGTTCTGCCCCTTCGTGCCCCGCACCCCCCCCCCCTTGCTCCTGCTAGGGTTGCCAGATGGTTTCAACAAAAATACCAGACACACTTGACATTGCATCACGATCCACATTACCTCTTATTTAGAAAATACATTTAGGGTGCTCTAGACTGGCATGATTTTCCGCAAATGCTTGTAACGGAAAAGTTTTCCGTTAAAAGCATTTTTGGAAAAGCGCGTCTAGATTGGCAGGACACTTCTCGACAAAAGCACTTTTTGCGGAAAAGCGTCCGTGGCCAATCTAGACGCGCTTTTCTGCAAAAAAGCCCCGATCGTCATTTTCGCGATCGGGGCTTTTTTTGCGGAAAACAAATCTCTACTGTCTACACTGGCCCTTTTGCACAAACGTTTTTCCGAAAAAGACTTTTGCCCGAACGGGAGCAGCATAGTATTTCTGCAAAAGCACTGACCATCTTACACGAGATGGTCAGTGCTTTTGCGGAAATTCAAGCGGCCAGTGTAGACAGCTGGCAAGTTTTTCCACAAAAGCGACTGCTTTTCCAGAAAAAGTGGCTCAGCTCCCCTTGCTCTGGGTTTTCTCTGCAGTGCACTGGAGAGAGAAACCCCTGAGCCAGTGACAGACTGATCTGGGTGCTGGCGAATGACGGGTGATGTAATAAACAGACCCATCTACAATGACTGCCAGCCACATGTACAGGGGGAGGGGGCTTTAGCCAAGGAAGCAGCAACTCTGACGAAGATTTGGGACTGAAGGTGGCTAATCAAATGAACATGTTTCCAGTGCTGTGACCAAAAAGGGCGAGGTGATGCCACAATACACTAGCCCAGGGACCTTTAGATCTTCAGTCTTAACACTCTCCCAATTGAGTTAATTTGGCAGTAGCCATAAAAAGACATTTCTAGCCTATGATTCTCTGTCTGGGAGGTTTGGCAGCTGTACCACACACAAAGGATGCCGTTGTGTAGTGCCCAGGAAGGCAAGACTAGCATTTTCCTGCCACCCACAGTTTGACTTGCTTCCTTCCTTCTTCCTAACTTAGGCTGTCTACACCGGCTGCGAATTCTTGCGCAAGAACACTGACATTCTAATGTGTGAAATCAGTGCTTCTTGGGCAAGAACTATGATGCTCCCGCTCTAGGATAAGCCCTCTTGCGTAAGGATTCTTGCGCAAGAGTGCCAGTGTAGATAGCAACGTTAATTTCTTGCGCAAGGAAGCCTAATGGCTAAAATGGCCATCGGAGCTTTCTTGCGCAAAACTGCGTCTAGACTGGCCACGGATGCTTTTGCACAAAAGCCCTTTTTGCGCAAAAGCATCCTTGCCAATCTAGACGTGCTTTTGCGGAAATACTTTGAACGGAAAAACTTTTCCGTTAAAAGTATTTCCGCAAAATCATGCCGGTCTAGACGCAGCCAAAGGGTTAATGGCAGTACGGGACCTTCAATAGAAGGGGCGGTGGAGGGACTTGGCCTTGACCGGAAGCAGCCACAGTTCAAGTGCTGGTAGCCCCCCACATTTAGGGCAGTTGCACCACTCCTGGGCTATGTCTACACTCCCGGCCGTTCTTGCGCAAGAATCCACAGAGCGTCCACACTGCCCGCCCGCTCTTGTGTAAGAAACTTTACAGTACGGCATGGTAAGAGAGGGCTTCTTGCGCAAGAGCTACACTCTTTTTAAACAGGTGTAAGCCCTCTTATGCAGGAGCTCTTGCACAAGAGGGCAGTGTGGATGCTCGGCAGGGATTTCTTGCGCAAGAAAGCCCTATGGCTAAAATGGCCATCAGAGCTTTCTTGCGCAAGAGAGCATCCACATTGCTGTGGGTGCTCTTGTGCAAAAGTACAGCTCGCACATGGCAGTGTGGATGTTTTCTTGCGTAAGACTTCTTGCACAAGAACCCTTGCACAAGCCCTGGTGGAACCTCAGGACATCCCAGAGGGCAGAGGGAGGCCAGTGGAAGGTGACAGGGTGGAACAGCAAGTGACTGGCCATGTGGCCACAGAGATGGCAGAAAGGGGATTTCCCCCTACATGTACAGGAGGGGGCGTGAACTCTGCAGCTACATCTCTGCCTTCAGCTACCTGAAAGGGCTTCCAATGAGGACGGACCCAGGCTATTTTCTGAGCTGTCAGATGACGGAACGAGGAGCAATGCTCTTGAGTTGCAGGGTTTTCTGGCCCACACCGTACCTGTCACTCCAGAGCAAAGCAGCCCCTAAGAGCAGGGCTGAGCCATTGGGTGCTGGACACTTGGCAGCAGGAGCTTAGAGTTTGCCTGAGACCTCAAGGACCCAGCGTGAGGCCCCTGCCCTGGCCCCAACCCCGCTGCAGCCTTAACCCAGCTATGACTGGGGTATCCCTGCCGAACCCCAGCCCAGTTTCAGTATGTGCATATGTATGGTATGTGCCATGCTCTTCCTCTGCTGGACCCCATTCTGCTGTGGTCCAGGCCTGCCGCAAGCAGGGCACATCTCCCTGGCTGAACCAAACCCGTGCCTGAACCTGCCAGGCCCTGGGCTCCCCTACCCAGTTCAAACCCAGCCACCCCTATACCTATTGTGCCACCCCTCCTTCTATCGCACCCCGGCCATGGGCCCAGCCTGCTGCAGTGGGGACATCCCTCCCCAGCCTGGGACCAGACCTGCCACAACTCCTTCCTGGCCAAACCCAGCCCCTGCCGGTACCTGCTGTGGGTAGGAGAGGGAGGCCTGACCTGTGGCCCCAGCAGAAGAGGAATCCCTCGATATTGACCCAGCCCTTGTAGCTGCCAACTCCAGCACATTAATCCACAGCCACACACAGGCTTGCACTGAAACAACAGATGGGAGCCAACCCCACTGAGTTACTACAGTGACACCATGTGTGCAGAGGCACCTCGGATTAGCTGTGTCTTGCCGAACAGCTCACCTATCACCCGGGGCCGGCTGGGCTCCAGGGGCTCCCTGGGGTAAGATCAGAGGCCGCTGGTGTGTGGTAGAGAAAAGGCATGAAACGGGCAGCGACTCACCAAGCAGCAGCCCTTGAGCGGACGGGGGATTTCATGGTCAGTCCAGCTTTGGGACTTTGCAGGCTGAGGGTCACAGCCCAGCCCCTTCAAAATACCCACTAAGAGGTAAAAGGATTTTAGGTTTATATATTTTTTTTAAATCGCACAGACAGAAGGGGAAGTAACAAGCCTCCCCATCCCCCAGCCCATTCCAGCTGCCCCCGTTTCTTCCTGTCATTTTGTCTCCCTGAGCCAGTCCAGAGCCCATAACCACAGTGGGGCTTGTGCTGCTGGGGGGAAATATGAGCCAGGGGTTCCTGCTGGGTTTGTCTGACTCTAGGGGAGGCACATTGGCTCGGAGAGCAGGGACACTGGGGACGGCTCAGCACAGAGCTGCACATGCTGAAATCCCCAGTGAGCAGCGACCTGCTTCTCTGCACAAGCTCTGAGCCGCTGGGCTCCCTGCAAATGTTCCTACCTGCATGTTTGCTGCCGTGGGGCTAGATCCCGACACAGGGGCTCTGTCTAGACTGGCAAGTTTTTCCGCAAAATCATCTGCTTTGGCGGAAAAACTTGCCAGCTGTCTACACTGGCCGCTTGAATTTCCAAAAGAACACTGACTTCCTACTGTCTGAAATCAGTACTTCTTGTGGAAATACTATGCTGCTCCCGTTCGGGCAAAAGTCCTTTTGCTCAAAGTTTTTGTGCAAAAAGGCCAGTGTAGACAGCTCAGATTTGTTTGGCGAAAAAAAGCCCCGATCGCGAAAATGGCCATCGGGGCTTTTTTGCGGAAAAGCGCGTCTAGATTGGCCACGGACGCTTTTCCACAAAAAGTGCTTTGACGGAAAAGCGTCCGTGCCAATCTAGATGCTCCTTTCTGCAAATGCTTTTAACGGAAAACTTTTCTGTTAAAAGCATTTGCAGAAAATCATGCCAGTCTAGACGTAGCCAGGTGGTACCCTGGCTCCTTTGGCCTCAGCCGCCAGCCAGTGTCTTGGGCCTCGCTCGGTTCTGCCACTGGCAGGAGACACAGATTATAGGAGTCGGGGGGTTTCTTTGATGCAAACTTTATTACTTACAAACAACACTGGCACATTTCTGTGCCCTGAACAGGGTAGAAACAAATGCAAGTCAGCAACTTCCCAAACAGGTTGTCTCCTCCATATCCAAGTGACACTGTCTGACCCAGGATCCCCACAGTCCACCCACCTCTAGTGTCAGAAGAATTCGTGACGTCAGCTTGGGATCCGCCCCCCCGCCCACAGAGTTCCAGAACCTCGGTAGAATTCTACGGTAGAATGTGGCTGAGGCCGGAGACTGTGTGGCCTCACGCCCTCCTCCTCTCGTAAGTGAGGTCCTGCCTGTGACCCATCTGCGAGCCTTGGCCGTTATGGGGTCCCTCTGGCCCTCCACCTGGCTTAGGCCAAGCTCCAGATGGCCTCAGAGCAGCCGCCAGCCCATGTCCCCACTCCTTGGAGTGCACCACTCAGGTGGCGTGGCCAGGGCTCTTCAGGGTAACCTGAGCTCAATGGCGGGGACTTCTGGCTTGGCCAGGGCCTTGGGGGGAAAAAGGAGCAGGGGTGGGGTCCCTGGGAGGGGCCAGCACCGGGAAGAGTCTGGTGCCCTCGGCAGGAGCTGCACTGATCAGCTGCCCCACCACAAAGTGCAGCCATCCCCCCGCCCTCCCCCCAGCAAGGATCATAGCTGTAGGGTCAACACGGCATCTACTCCCAAACTATCCCCATGTGAAGACATAGAAAGGCCTGGCCATCCCATTTCTTCAAGTGGGCAGGTCATGTCTCCCGGGCCTCAATCCCGAGCCCTTGGGTCTCCTCACTGGCCAGTGGGTTAGATTTAGGGCCGTGGGCACCGTGGGCGCTGTCAGTTGGGTTGGTAACTTCAGCTACAATTTCAGGAAAAAAGTTTTAACTGGAATCTTCTCCTCATTTAAAGACAATCTCCACTGGAAACCTCACCCCGTCTGAACGTTCCGAGGGAATTTCCTCTTGCTCCTTCCAGTGCAGAGGGCAGAGTGTCTGGGTGGGAGGAAAGGATCAGAGAGGTGAGATTTAAGGCTCTTGTAACAGGGTCGCCACTTCACACTGCTAGAACTGCGTTAATTATGGTAGGCCAACAAAGACAGAAAGAGAGAGAGAGAGAGAGACAGACAGACAGACAGACAGAAGGGCTACGTCTAGACTGGTATGATTTTCCGGAAATGCTTTTAACGGAAAAGTTTTCCGTTAAAAGCATTTCCGGAAAATCATGCCAGTCTGGACGTAGCCCCCATTTTCGCGATCGGGGCTTTTTTGCACAAAACAAATATCAGCTGTCTACACTGGCCCTTTTGCGCAAAAGTTTTGTGCAAAAGGGACTTTTGCCCGAACAGGAGCAGCACAGTATTTCTGCAAAAAGCACTGATTTCTTACAGTAGGAAGTCAGTGCTTTTGCAGAAATTCAAGCGGCCAATGTAGACAGCTGGCAAGTTTTTCCGGAAAAGCGACTGATTTTCCGGAAAAAGTGGCCAGTTGAGACACAGCCAGAGAGAGAGACACACACACGCATGTATTTAATAACCAAAGATTCCTGGGTCCTTTGTGCAATATTCTAGACTAGAAGAATTACCCGGTGTAGCTCAGGTCCTTAACTCTTCGTTTTTGTGAAGTTTTTTTAGATGCAATGAAAACATTCCTGGTCCATTTGAATCATTGCTCTGGGGTGGTGCTGTGCATGAGGGGTTCAGTATGGAGGCTGGCCTGGAGGGAGAGGACAACCCCAGCCCCCTCTCACTGCAGGAGCTTTGAGCCAGGAGAGAAGCCCCTCTCCATGGCCGCTGCCGCCTCGGTCCAGCCGGAGCGAGGAAACAGCAAACTATGCACTTTCTTCCTGCTCCCTGATGAGGGGGAACAGCCAGAAATGTTCCTGTACAAGTCGGGGGTACGGGGAGTTTGAGCCTGGTCCTCCCTAAATTGCACTGGGATGGTGGCAGTCTCGGGTTTAGAACGCTCCTGGAGTGGGGGCCATGCCCTCAGCCAGCCCCCTTCACCTGCCTGGTGAGTCTCTCTGTTTTCTGGTGTTATGAGAAGCCATCCCCTTCTGGGCACATCCCATTGTCCTGGCACAACCAAACCCTGACCGTACTTGAAGTGATGACAAGAGGAAGCTGTGCACCGAATTGGCTGGTTCTAGCTCTTACCGTTTAGAAGGGGCTCTGTCACAGGCTGGGTGCAGGTCTAAGAAATGGCCTTTAATTGACGGCTTGTCGTTCAAGTCATTCAAGAGCCGCCATGTATGGAGGGCAAAGGAGTTGGTAGCCCGCCCTAAAGTTTGAACCCCTACATTTCATGCTTGAGATCTGCTTAAAACACAAACCCTCCAGAGGCAGCTCTGAGCTGTCACAGAGTTCAGGACTTCCAGCTTCACCTTTGGGGCAGGGGGCTTGTTTATAAACAAAGGGAGGCAGGGGGCCCAGACCCTCTGAGAACCAAGCCCTGGGGCCTAAAGGTCAGCACCCAAACTAGACTGTCACTTCCCCCTCCTCGATCCCTTCTAGGTACCTTTGAATTCCCTCAGACTCTCCAACAGCGCAGTAATTTTATGGGAGAAACCACTGACGCGCTCGTCCAGGTCAGGAGGAATCTCCACCGGCTGCTGGAACTGCCCCGTCTCACACCTGGAGAGAAACAATGTCACATGGTGACACTGCATTGAGTGACTCAGTTATTAAGTCACTTCAGTCTCATTTCTCAGATGGACCCGGAGCTGGGATCCCTTTCTCCCATGGCTGTGACATGTTCCCCTCAACAGACCTATTAAGATCCTTAAAATCTGGCCCGGAGAGACCGGTTCTGGGGACAAAAGGGAAATTGAGACTCCACAGTCAATCCACTCCTTGGCCTCCAGACTCAGCGGAACAGGAGGTTCCCAGGTGAGGGGCTGTAGGAATCTGCCCCCTAGGATCCAAACTGAGACACCAGCGCCCCCCTCCCCAGCTCATTCCACACAGCTCTCCAAACAGCCCTCGGGTGGGAAAGACTCTTGATTCCTGCTGCCCTGGGCTGAACGGTGCCCAGTGCCCAGCAGTGACAGGCCCGTGTTCCACCCCCACACACAGTCCGGAGGCAGCCAGTCCCCAGGGAAGCGACAGCTCTAGGAAACTCCTGAGGTCAGACTGTGCCTCTGAATGGAGAATTCCAGAGTCTGCTGTGCCAGGGTGAGACCCTCAGGTTGAAGTTGATCAGGGAGATTTGTGGCCAGCCTGTGCCCTTCCTCCTCACATCTGGCTGTAGAGCCGTGGGGGGATGTGGTGCTCACATCAGCTCCAAGCTCCTTCCCAGAGTTGGGCAGCGTGAGGGGGGTGAGGGAGCCACCTACCTGCTCAAGGTGCTTCTGGCATCCTGCAGGAGAGAAACAAAAACAATTTCAGCCCCATCAGACACACAAAGGATTTACAAATATGTGATCACCTGAGCGAATGGGGCTTGGCCATCTCTACTATCCCTGTGCCTGTAGCTCTGCAAAGCACAACAGTCACTCACATGTCAGCAATGCACACGCCGAGTTACACCCAGATCTGACGGCTGTGACCCTAGTGTTTGTGATTCAGGAGCCTCCCTTCCCTGTGCGTGGAGCTGGGATGTTTCTCCCTCAGTCTCACCTGCAGGAATTCACACGCTGGCTGCTGACACTTCCCCTCCAGCTCCCCGATCAGCTCGTTGAGACGGGAAATCTGTGCGGAGAGTTTCCTGACTGTGTCAGCCTGGAGCTTCAGAACCTCCTCGTCCAGTTTCTTCAGCTGGGCCAGCAGGAGTCGCTGTTGTTCCTTCAGGAACTGCCGCAGCTGCTGAAATTCGGCCACGACCTTCTGCCACTCGGCTTGTGTCTGGTTCTGGATGGAAACAGGGAAAGGGCTGCTCAGGGGCATGGATGGAGCCCGGGGCCCTTTCTTGGGGAGCTGAGTGCGCAGCAGGGACAACTTGGAAACCCTCCAATTTCTGACATTTGACTCAACCCCCTGGGTTCAAGGCAGAGGAGTCTCCCAGCTTCTCCTTCGGCCCCTGTGTCCCTCTGAAAGGGACAGTTCCCTGACTGTCATGGGCAGAGTGTTCTGTTTTTCACGGGCACTGGGAATTCAGACCCAGAGCAGCAGGAGGCAGGACTCAGCCCCAGCCTGACAGAGACAGCAAGGCAGAAAACAGAAACAAACCTGTTAAAGCACAAAGCAGTCAGACCCAGCCGACAGCCCTTCACAGGGACATTCGGCTCCCTGGGGGAGGATTTCTGGGAAAGTCACAGGGGCTGCACATTAACTCATCCCGACATGGAAGCTCAGGGCCCGTCCACACATGGATCTAACCCAGCAATCCATCATCCAGGAGAAACACAAACAAGCCCGACCTCAGCAAGGCCACAGAGGAGTCTGCCTCCTAACCCTGCCCTCCCATTGCCCGTCCCTGCCAGGCTGTGTCTAGACTGGCAAGTTTTTCCGCAAAATCATCTGATGTTGCAGAAAAACTTGCCAGCTGTCTACTCTGGCCGCTTGAATTTCCGCAAGAACACTGACGATCTCATGGAAGATCGTCAGCGTTCTTGCAGACATACTGTGCTGCTTCCGTTCAGTTAAAAGCCCTCTTGTGTAAATCATTTGCGCAAGAGGGCCAGTGTAGACAGCACAGTGCTGTTTTGCGCAAGAAAGCCCCGATGGCTAAAATGGCGATCGGGGCTTTTTTGCAGAAAACTGCGTCTAGATTGGCCACGGACGCTTTTCCGCAAAAAGTGCTTTTGTGGAAAAGCGTCCTGCCAATCTAGACGTGCTTTTCCGAAAATGCTTTTAACGGAAAACTTTTCCGTTAAAGGCATTTCCGCAAAATCATGCCAGTGTAGATGTAGCCCCAGTGTATACCCACAGGCACCTACCAGATACTCCTGGCTTCTCCCCTCTCCCGTCGCTTTGAATCCCAGCAGCTTTTCTCTTTCTTCTCTGAGAGTCTTCAAATGGGCCTCAAACTTTTTCTAAGCAAACAGAAATAAACACCAGGGCAAACTCTATGAGATGTTGGGAGCCCGTTTGTCTGCCTTGAAGCTGCACTGCCCCAGTTTTGTGAGGCTCTGCCCCTGTTCAGAAGGGACTCAGCCCTGGATGTGGCTTTGTCCACTGAAAAAGCAACAGGAGGAGACTGCGGATGCAGCAGGACACCTGTGAGAGTCGGGGGAGGGAGGATTGGTGGTGGAAAATTCATAAAGAATGATGCAGGTGGGCATTAGGGAGGTAAAAAGGGTTTAAAATACTAATCATGTACCCAATTACAGTTTAATTAGTTACAATATTTTTCAACCTGCCCACAGGCATTGGTCGGTAGAGGATGTGGGCACGGTTCTCGCACAGGGACTGCCGGGAGTGGCTACGAGGGCTGCTGGCAGGTGGGGACTCCAGCAGCTGCGGATTGACATTAGCAGCCAGGGGCCAGTGGGCACTGCCGGGGCAGCAGGGAGTTTTCCTGGTGACTGGCACCGATAAGCATTAGCTCATCAGTTAACCAGTTTGAACTCTTGCGCTAACCCAGTCTGATCCCAGTGGTACCTGGCATGACCCTGCACTGCGTGGTGCCCAATTGTGGGTGGACTCAAGGCGCTCGGGGTCCCACACTGCGTCCATCCCACTGATCGCCTCTAGCGCCGGCTGCAATGTCCAAGTTTGACCCCTCGTGGCGCAACCCAGGAGTTTAGCGTCACAGTGTGAAACCTCCTTTGTGTGCTGGGCCTGGGGCTTTATCATGGCATCTTTCCCCCCTAAGGGCTACGCTTCATCACTGTTCAGTGATGCTGAGGGGAGTGCAACCTAGTGGTTAGGGCCTTAGACTGACCCTGGAGAGACCGGTGTTCTGCGCTAAACTCAATTGCTGACGTGCTTGGTGACCACAAGCAACTTGCTGCCCCATTTTCCCTTCCCACTGTTTGTCTAACTGGACTGTGACCTGCTCAGGGCAGGGACCATCCCTTGCTGGGTGCTGTGCAGGGCCCAGATGCCATGTGGGTCCTGTAAGGCATATGATGGATTATTACTGCTGTTCATCCAATCAGTAACAGCTTGTAACCTCCCCTTCTCCAGTCGGAGGGCAGCTCACTTGCATAGACTGGCCTGCAGCATCTGTGAGCTAAACTCTCTGTTAACATCTTCCCTTGTGTAAAAACCCCTCCTGTCACCTGTGAGGGCTGGGTCTCAGGATTTAGATCGCCAGAGAAATCTGTAAAGACTTGATGTAAGTTACCACACAGCCAGAGCATTTATTTTTTTACAGCATCTCTCGTACCAGGAAGGCTTCACAGACCTGTGTCACACCTGTGCCAGGTAACAGTCAGTGAAATGAGCCTGTAATTAAAACCCCAAGTTATTTCCCATTACACTGGACTCTGTACCTTGTACTTCTGGGCAGCTTCCTGTATGAGTACCACCGTGTGAGCATGGTGAACCTGGGATCTGTCGCACACCACACAGATGGGGGTTTGATCTTCCTCACAAAATAGTTTCAGCGCCTCCTGGTGCTCCCCACACACCCCATCCCCTTCTGCTCCCTGCGCTGCCTGCAAACTCAACCGCTTGGCTATCTCAACTATGTTTGCCAGCTGCCTGCTGGGCCAGAGGCATCTCTGTTGCACGGTTTTTCTGCACTGAGGGCAGGAGGTGGCTGTGTCTGGATCCTCCCAGTGCCGGCTGATGCAGGCCTGGCAGAAACTGTGCCCACACTCCAGAGTGACAGGAGCTGTGAAATACTCCAGGCATATGGGACATGTCACTTCAGTCTGGAGACTTTTCACGGGACTCTCTGCGGCCATGGCTTCTTCTCGGCTGGGTCACAAGGTTACTTTAATTTTCCCGAGTTCAGCAATGATGGGGCAGGTCCGAAGAGGGTGAGGGGCAGGAGGTGATGTACCAGCACTGATTAAAAAAATCAAAATTAAAAGCCGAAAAACCCCAAAGCCTTGCTCACCCATTGCCCATGCCAAGGCCCCCTGCTCATCCTGTGCTCAAATCCCTTCTTCCCACACACTCTGTAGTCCTCTCTCACAGCATCCCTGTGTGCCCCCTCCATCCAGCTCCCCTCTCAGCCACCCCCCACCTCAGCCCAGTGTGAGCCTCAGGAAGCAGCAACAGCCAAAGCAACAGGGGCTGAATTTTCATAAATTCCACACTGCCACCACGGCGCTTCCAAGGGGCAGCGCTGCATGGAGCCCGGGATCAGCTAGGGACTCCCGCTCCTCCCAGGCTCCGTGCAGCGCTGCCCCGTGGAAACGCCGCTGCAGCATTTCAAAGGGGAGGCACCTGATGAATCCGGATTCAATTTTTTTAATGGCAGGATTAAAATTTTTAATCGCCTGACGGTCCTAATCTAAATGTAACGTCCCTAGTCACAACCCCTCCCCCCAACCTGGGGGGCCTCCCCCCCACAAGCCAGCTGTGCCAGTCCCCCCCCCAACTTCCCCAAGCTGAGCTGCAGACCCTCAGCCCTGCCGCTCCCTGTCCCCCCCCGCAGCCTGTGACCCCGTCACCCCCCCCCCCGCACGTGCCAGGTGAGCAGGGCAAGGGCAGGTCAATGGATCCTGAGCTGCTGCAGCTACTGCCCCCCCCCCAAACTCCAACCCGCCCCCCCCCCCGCAGGGACCCGGGCGCGCGGGAGCGGGGGGGGGGGCGGGCACCCAGCAGCCGCCACCCCGCGCCCAAGGCGGCCCCGGACCTGAGCCCGGGGACTCCGCAGCCGCCACGTGGGTCGCAGCGAGCACGAGGAGCGGAGGCCGCAGGAGCCACGAGCGCCAAAGCCGAAGCCGCGCAGGCTCGGAGCGGGCGGCGGCCAATCAGGCGCCGCAGAAGGCATCGAACCCGCCCGCCCGCCAACCACAGCGAGGGGCTACGCAGAAGCCCCGCCCCCCCGGGCAGCCCCAGGCCGCTCCCTGGCGCCGCGCGAAGCTGGGAGTCTCCCCCCCCCCCTTCTCTGGAACGTTGCAGCCCGCAGGGCGCTGGCCCACGTGCTGGGCGCGTCCCCCATCGGGAGGCTCCCAAGGGGCAGAGTCTGTGGCTAAGCAGGGACAGCGCGGGCCGAGGGGGAGGGGGGGTTGCAGGCAGATGTGCAGAGACCCAGACGGGCTCAGCTGGCTGCTCCTTTGGAGCATTTTTTTCCCAGTATTGCTTGAGTCACATTGTCACAATTGCTCAAACATCTGGCCTTCAGCGTTTCTGTCCAGTTGTTTCCCATTTAAAATGCCACAGTTGCGGCCTCACCAACTTTCTGGTGGGTCTAAAGATATTTGTGGGGTCTGTCGAAGCCCCGGCTGCTGGAAGGAGCGGAGACCCTCAGCTTGTGGTTTCTAGCTAAAGGGAGTCTCCAGATATCTTTTTTGCAGGGAAAAAAACTATTTTTTTCACCCCAGGGCAGTCTAAAGTGCAGAGATACCAAAGAGCAAGTAAGAGATTAGCAATATCTACCAGCCCTTGTAATTAAAACTCATGATTTGGGAGGTAGGCCAGTCTTACAATATTTAAATACCTGGTGTCAGCTGTATGGTGCCAGGGAGAATTCAGACCTTAATCCGTAGAGTGGAAGAACAGGGCTCTACTGTACCCTCTCTCCCAGCATTTGTAATGACTCCAAGTGATAGGACACCTCATATTACATACACACTGCTGCTAGCAACATTCGGGGGCTATGTCCATACTGCATCCCTGGTCCGCAAAAGCCTATGCAAATGAAGTGTGGATTAGCATATTGCTATGCTTCATTTGCATAATTAATTAGTTTTTTGTGTGTGCAAAAACCCCCCTCTTGTGCAAGAGCCATTCTTCCTGAAAAAATGAGGAACAGCTCTTGTGCAAGAGGGGTTTTTTTGCGCAAAAAGGCACTGTGTAGATGGTGCCTTTTTGCGCAAAAACCTCTCCTAATTAATTATGCAAATGAAGTACAGCAATATGCTAACCCATGCTTCATTTGCATAGGACTTTGTGGGAGGGAGCTCTTGCACAAGAAGGCAGTGTGGACGCGTGGCAGAAGTTTCTTTGAAAGTAGGAATAAGGGATGTTCCGGAAAAGGGCTTATTTTCCGGAAAATCGCGTCTACGCTGGCGCTTTTCTCCGTCAAAACCCCGAGCCGGAAAAAAGCGGCAGCCATGTAAATGCAAATGCCGCGGGGGATATTTAAATCCCCCGCGGATTTGCAATTCCGAAGTGTGTCATTAGCATCCCTTTTCCGGAAAGGGGTGCCAATGTAGACACAGCCACTATGTCTACACTGGCAGGTTCTTGCGCAAAAACATCTTGTGCAAGAGTTCCTGCGCAAGAACACTCGCACAAGAACACGTCCACACTGCCATGTGCTTTTGCACAGAGCATCCATGGCAGTATGGATGCTCTCTTGTGCAAGAAAGCTCTGATGGACATTTTAGCCATAGGGCTTTCTTGTGCAAGAAACTTCTGCCACACGTCCACACTGCCTTCTTGCGCATGAGCTCCTGTGCGAGAGGGCTTACACCTGTTAAAAAAGAGCATAGCTCTTGCACAAGAAGCCCTCTCTTCCGATCCCATATTGTAAATTTTCAGCTATGTCTACAGTGGCAGCTTTTTGCACAAGAAGTCTTGTGCAAGAGCACATCCACACTGCCATATGCAAGCTGTGCTTTTGCGCAAGAGTGCCCATGGCAGTGTGGACACTTTCTTGCGCAAGAAGCTTCTGATGGCCATTTTAGCCATAGAGCTTTCTCATGCAAAAAACCCTGCTGCACGTCAACACTGCCTTCTTCTGCAAAAGCAGTGTAGACATAGACTTCTTGCACAAGAGCAGGCAGTGTGGATGCTCTGCAGAAGAACAGCCATTCTTGCATAAGAACCTGCCAGTGTAGATAAAGCCTCCCTTATCCCTGCACCTTCGGGGAGGGGAGGGTCTTCCCCCTTCCCTCACACCTCTCCTCCAGCCTCCTTGCTTTTTCTCCCTGCAGCTCATTTGATGTCACTTTATTCTAATCAGTCAGGGTGTGAAACTCCAGACTGATGGTGAGTTTGAAAGTCAGGACTTCTGGGTCCTGTTCCTAGCGCTGCCCCTGACTGGCTGTGTGACGTCAGATAAGGCCCTTTGCTTTTCTCAGCCTTGGTTTCTCCCGGTCAATTGGGTGTAACAATCCTTCCTTACCTGCCCTATGGCGGGGGAGCTGTGAGAATCTGTGGCTATATCTACACAGCTTCCCTCCCACAAAGTCCTATGCAAATGAAGCATGGGTTAGCATATTGCCGCGCTTCATTTGCATAATTAATTAGGAGAGGTTTTTGCACAAAAAGGCACCATCTACACAGTGCCTTTTTGCGCAAAAAAACCCTCTTGCACAAGAACTGTTCCTCATTTTTTCAGGAAGAATGGCTCTTGCACAAGAGGGGGGTTTTGGCACACACAAAAAAACTAATTAATTATGCAAATGAAGCATAGCAATATGCTAATCCACACTTCATTTGCATAGGCTTTTGCGGACGAGGGATGCAGTATGGACATAGCCCCCGAATGTTGCTAGCAGTAGTGTGTATGTAATATGAGATGTCCTATCACTTGGAATAGTGATAGAAATGTATCACTTGAAGTCATTACAAATGCTGGGAGAGAGGGTACAGTAGAGCCCTGTTCTTCCACTCTACGGATTAAGGTCTGAATTCTTCCTGGCACCATACAGCTAACACCAGGTATTTAAATATTGTAAGACTGGCCTACCTCCCAAATCATGAGTTTTAATTACAAGGGCTGGTAGATATTGCTAATCTCTTACTTGTTCTTTGGTATCTCTGCACTTTAGACTGCCCTGGGGTGAAAAAAATAGTTTTTTTTCCTTGCAAAAAAGATATCTGGAGACTCCCTTTAGCTAGAAACCACAAGCTGAGGGTCTCCGCTCCTCCCAAGCTTCCAGGAGCCGGGGCTTCGACAGACCCCACAAATATCTTTAGCCCCACCAGAAAGTTGGTGAGGCCGCAACTGTGACATTTTAAATGGGAAACAACTGGACAGAAACGCTGAAGGCCAGATGTTTGAGCAATTGTGACAATGTGACTCAAGCAATACTGGGAAAAAATGCTCCAAAAGAGCAGCCAGCTGAGCCCGTCTGGGTCTCTGCACATCTGCCTGCAACCCCCCCCCCCCCCCTCGGCCCGCGCTGTCCCTGCTTAGCCACAGACTCTGCCCCTTGGGAGCCTCCCGATGGGGGACGCGCCCAGCACGTGGGCCAGCGCCCTGCGGGCTGCAACGTTCCAGAGAAGGGGGGGGGGGGAGACTCCCAGCTTCGCGCGGCGCCAGGGCGCGGCCTGGGGCTGCCCGGGGGGGCGGGGCTTCTGCGTAGCCCCTCGCTGTGGTTGGCGGGCGGGCGGGTTCGATGCCTTCTGCGGCGCCTGATTGGCCGCCGCCCGCTCCGAGCCTGCGCGGCTTCGGCTTTGGCGCTCGTGGCTCCTGCGGCCTCCGCTCCTCGTGCTCGCTGCGACCCACGTGGCGGCTGCGGAGTCCCCGGGCTCAGGTCCGGGGCCGCCTTGGGCGCGGGGTGGCGGCTGCTGGGTGCCCGCCCCCTCCCCCCTCCCACGCGCCCGGGTCCCTGCGTGGGAGGGGGGGGGTTGGAGTTTGGGGGGGGGCAGTAGCTGCAGCAGCTCAGGATCCATTGACCAGCTCCTGCCCTGCTCGCCTGGCACGTGCAGGGGGGGGGAGACGGGGTCACAGGCTGTGGGGGGGGGACAGAGAGCGGCAGGGCTGAGGGTCTGCAGCTCAGCTTGGGGAAGTTGGGGGGGGACTGGCTCAGCTGGCTTGTGGGGGGGAGGCCCCCCAGGTTGGGGGGAGGGGTTGTGACTAGTTAAATTTAGATTAGGACCGTCAAGCGATTAAAAATTTTAATCCTGCCATTAATAAAATTGAATCCCGATTCATCAGGTGCCTCCCCTTTGAAATGCTGCAGCGGCGTTTCCACGGGGCAGCGCTGCACGGAGCCTGGGAGGAGCGGGAGTCCCTAGCTGACCCCACGGGGGCTCCATGCAGCGCTGCCCCTTGGAAGCGCCGTGGTGGCAGTGTGGAATTTATGAAAATTCAGCCCCTGTTGCTTTGGCTGTTGCTGCTTCCTGAGGCTCACACTGGGCTGAGGTGGGGGGTGGCTGAGAGGGGAGCTGGATGGAGGGGGCACACAGGGATGCTGTGAGAGAGGACACAGAGGGATTTGAGCACAGGATGAGCAGGGGGCCCTGGCATGGGCAATGGGTGAGCAAGGCTTTGGGGTTTTTCGGCTTTTAATTTTGATTTTTTTAATCAGTGCTGGTACATCACCTCCTGCCCCTCACCCTCTTCGGACCTGCCCCATCATTGCTGAACTCGGGAAAATTAAAGTAACCTTGTGACCCAGCCCAGAAGAAGCCATGGCCGCAGAGAGTCCCGTGAAAAGTCTCCAGACTGAAGTGACATGTCCCATATGCCTGGAGTATTTCACAGCCCCTGTCACTCTGGAATGTGGGCACAGTTTCTGCCAGGCCTGCATCAGCCGGCACTGGGAGGATCCAGACACAGCCGCCTCCTGCCCTCAGTGCAGAAAAACCGTGCAACAGAGATGCCTCTGGCCCAACAGGCAGCTGGCAAACATCGTAGAGATAGCCAAGCGGCTGAGTTTGCAGGCAGTGCAGGGAGCAGAAGGGGATGGGGCATGTGGGGAGCACCAGGAGGCGCTGAAACTATTTTGTGAGGAAGATCAAACCCCCATCTGTGTGGTGTGCAACAAATCCCAGGTTCACCATGCTAACACGGTGGTGCTCATACAGGAGTGGTGCCCAGCTGCCCAGGAGTACAAGGTACAGAGTTGCTGTTCAATGTAATGGGAAATAACTTGGGGTTTTAATTACAGGCTCATTTCACTGACTGTTACCTGGCACAGGTGTGACACAGGTCTGTGAAGCCTTCCTGGTAGGAGAGATGCTGTAAAAAAATAAACGCTCTGGCTGTGTGGCAACTTACATCAAGTCTTTACAGATTTCTCTGGCGGTCTAAATCCTGAGACCCAGCCCTCACAGGTGTCAGGAGGAGTTTTTACACAAGGGAAGATGTTAACAGAGAGTTTAGCTCACAGATGCTGCAGGCCAGTCTATGCAAGTGAGCTGCCCTCCGACTGGAGAAGGGGTGGTTACAAGCTGTTACTGACTGGATGAACAGCAGTAATAATCCATCATATGCCTTACAGGACCCACATGGCATCTGGGCCCTGCACAGCACCCAGCAAGGGACGGTCCCTGCCCTGAGCAGGTCACAGTCCAGTTAGACAAACAGTGGGAAGGGAAAGTGGGGCAGCAAGTTGCTCGTGGTCACCAAGCACGTCAGCACTTGAGTTTAGCGCAGAACACCGGTCTCTCCAGGGTCAGTCTAAGGCCCTAACCACTAGGTTGCACTCCCCTCGCCCCTCAGCATCACTGAACAGTGATGAAGCGTGGCCCTTAGGGGGGAAAGATGCCATGATAAAGCCCCAGGCTAAGCAGGGAGAGGAGGTTTCCCCCTGTGATGCTGAGCTCCTGGGCTGCTCCATGAGGGGTCAAACTCAGACGTTGCAGCCGGCACTAGAGGCAATCAGTGGGCTGGATGCTGGGGGGGACCCCGAGTGCCTTGAGTCCACCCACAATTGGGCACCAGGCAGTGCAGGGTCATGCCAGGTACCACTGGGATCAGACTGGGTTAGCGCAAGAGTTCAAACTGGTTAACTGATGAGCTAATGCTTATCGGTGCCAGTCACCAGGAAAACTCCCTGCTGCCCCGGCTGTGCCCACTGGCCCCTGGCAGCTAATGTCAATCCGCAGCTGCTGGAGTCCCCACCTGCCAGCCGCCCTTGTAGCCACTCCCGGCAGTCCCTGTGCGAGAACCGTGCCCACATCCTCTGCTGACCAATGCCTGTGGGCAGGTTGAAAAATATTGTAACTAATTAAATTGTAATTGGGTACATGATTAGTATTTTAAACCCTTTTTACCTCCCTAATGCCCACCTGCATCATTCTTTATGAATTTTCCACCACCAATCCTCCCTCCCCCGACTCTCACAGGTGTCCTGCTGCATCCGCAGTCTCCTCCTGTTGCTTTTTCAATGGAGAAAGCCACGTCCAGGGCTGCGTCCCTACTGGACAGGGACAGACCCCCACCAAACTGGGAGGCTGTGTCTACACTGGGCCACTTATTTCCAGTATAAGCTGCGAGCTGTCTACACTGGCCACTTGAATTTCCGGAAAAGCAGTGACGATTTACTGTAAGAAATCTGCTGCTTTTCCGGAAGAACTATGCTGTTCCCGCTCGGGCAAAAGTCCTTTTTCCGGAAAACTGTTCCAGAAACGGGCCAGTGTAGACAGCACAGTAGTCTTTTCCGGAAAAAAGCCCCGATCGCGAAAATGACGATCGGGGCTTTTTTCCGGAAAAGTGTGTCTACATTGGCCACAGACACTTTTCCGGAAAAAGGGCTTTTCCGGAAAAGCAGCCTGCCAGTGTAGACGCTCTTTTTCCGGAAATACTTATAACGGAAAAGTGTTCCGTTTTAAGCATTTCCGGAAATTCATGCCAGTGTAGACACAGCCGGACTGTGCAGCTTCAAGGCAGACAAACAGGCTCCCAACATCTCATAGAGTTTCCCCTGGTGTTCATTTCTGTTTGCTCAGGAAAAGTTTGAGGCCCATTTGAAGACTCTCAGAGAAGAAAGAGAAAAGCTGCTGGGATGGAAAGCGACCGGAGAGGGGAGAAGCCAGGAGTATCTGGTAGGTGCCTGTGGGTATACACTGAGGCTACGTCTACACTGGCATGATTTTCCGGAAATGCTTTTAACGGAACAGTTTTCCGTTAAAAGCATTTTCGGAAAAGCACGTCTAGATTGGCAGGACGCTTTTCCACAAAAGCACTTTTTGCGGAAAAGCGTCCGTGGCCAATCTAGACGCAGTTTTCCTCAAAAAAGCCGTGATCGCCATTTTAGCCATCGGGGCTTTCTTGCGCAAAACAGTACTGTGCTGTCTACACTGGCCCTCTTACGCAAATGATTTGCGCAAGAGGGCTTTTCACTGAACGGAAGCAGCACAGTATTTCTGCAAGAACGCTGACGATCTTCCATGAGATCGTCAGTGTTCTTGCGGAAATTCAAGCGGCCAGAGTAGACAGCTGGCAAGTTTTTCTGCAAAATCAGATGATTTTGCGGAAAAACTTGCCAGTCTAGACACAGCGTGGCAGGGACGGGCAATGGGAGGGCAGGGTTAGGAGGCAGACTCCTCTGTGGCCTTGCTGAGGTCGGGCTTGTTTGTGTTTCTCCTGGATCATGGATTGCTGGGTTACATCCATGTGTGGACGGGCCCTGAGCTTCCATGTCGGGATGAGTTAATGTGCAGCCCCTGTGACTTTCTCAGAAAACCTCCCCAAGGGAGCCGAATGTCCCTGTGAAGGGCTGTCGGCTGAGTCTGGTCACTTCGTGCTTTAACAGGTTTGTTTCTGTTTTCTGCCTTGCTCTCTCTGTCAGGCTGGGGCTGAGTCCTGCCTCCTGCTGCTCTGGGTCTGAATTCCCAGTGCCCGTGAAAAACAGAACACTCTGCCCATGACAGTCAGGGAACTGTCCCTTTCAGAGGGACACAGGGGCCGAAGGAGAAGCTGGGAGACTCCTCTGCCTTGAACCCAGGGGGTTGAGTCAAATGTCAGAAATTTGAGGGTTTCCAAGTTGTCCCTGCTGCGCACTCAGCTCCCCAAGAAAGGGCCCCGGGCTCCATCCATGCCCCTGAGCAGCCCTTTCCCTGTTTCCATCCAGAAACTGACACAAGCCGAGTGGCAGAAGGTCGTGGCCGAATTTCAGCAGCTGCGGCAGTTCCTGGAGGAACAACAGCGACTCCTGCTGGCTGAGCTAGAGAAACTGGAGGAGGATATTGTGAAGCTCCAGGCTGACACAGTCAGGAAACTCTCCGCACAGATTTCCGGTCTCAGCGAGCTGATCGGGGAGCTGGAGGGGAAGTGTCAGCAGCCAGCGTGTGAATTCCTGCAGGTGAGACTGAGGGAGAAACATCCCAGCTCCACGCACAGGGAAGGGAGGCTCCTGAATCACAAACACTAGGGTCACAGCCGTCAGATCTGGGTGTAACTGGGCGAGTGCATTGCTGACATGTGAGTGACTGTTGTGCTTTGCAGAGCTACAGGCACAGGGATAGTAGAGATGGCCAAGCCCCATTCGCTCAGGTGATCACATATTTGTAAATCCTTTGTGTGTCTGATGGGGCTGAAATTTTTTTTCTTTCTCTCCTGCAGGATGCCAGAAGCACCTTGAGCAGGTAGGTGGCTCCCTCACCCCCCTCACGCTGCCCAACTCTGGGAAGGAGCTTGGAGCTGATGTGAGCACCACATCCCCCCACGGCTCTACAGCCAGATGTGAGGAGGAAGGGCACAGGCTGGCCACAAATCTCCCTGATCAGCTTCAACCTGAGGGTCTCACCCTGGCACAGCAGACTCTGGAATTCTCCATTCAGAGGCACAGTCTGACCTCAGGAGTTTCCTAGAGCTGTCGCCTCCCTGGGGACTGGCTCCCTGGGGACTGTGGGGGTGGAACACGGGCCTGTCACTGCTGGGCGTTGGGCACCGTTCAGCCCAGGGCAGCAGGAATCAAGAGTCTTTCCCACCCGAGGGCTGTTTGGAGAGCTGTGTGGAATGAGCTGGGGAGGGGGGCGCTGGTGTCTCAGTTTGAGTCCTAGGGGGCAGATTCCTACAGCCCCTCACCTGGGAACCTCCTGTCCCGCTGAGTCTGGAGGCCAAGGAGTGGATTGACTGTGGAGTCTCAATTTCCCTTTTGTCCCCAGAACCGGTCTCTCCGGGCCAGATTTTAAGGATCTTAATAGGTCTGTTGAGGGGAACATGTCACAGCCATGGGAGAAAGGGATCCCAGCTCCGGGTCCATCTGAGAAATGAGACTGAAGTGACTTAATAACTGAGTCACTCAATGCAGTGTCACCATGTGACATTGTTTCTCTCCAGGTGTGAGACGGGGCAGTTCCAGCAGCCGGTGGAGATTCCTCCTGACCTGGACGAGCGCGTCAGTGGTTTCTCCCATAAAATTACTGCGCTGTTGGAGAGTCTGAGGGAATTCAAAGGTACCTAGAAGGGATCGAGGAGGGGGAAGTGACAGTCTAGTTTGGGTGCTGACCTTTAGGCCCCAGGGCTTGGTTCTCAGAGGGTCTGGGCCCCCTGCCTCCCTCTGTTTATAAACAAGCCCCCTGCCCCAAAGGTGAAGCTGGAAGTCCTGAACTCTGTGACAGCTCAGAGCTGCCTCTGGAGGGTTTGTGTTTTAAGCAGATCTCAAGCATGAAATGTAGGGGTTCAAACTTTAGGGCGGGCTACCAACTCCTTTGCCCTCCATACATGGCGGCTCTTGAATGACTTGAACGACAAGCCGTCAATTAAAGGCCATTTCTTAGACCTGCACCCAGCCTGTGACAGAGCCCCTTCTAAACGGTAAGAGCTAGAACCAGCCAATTCGGTGCACAGCTTCCTCTTGTCATCACTTCAAGTACGGTCAGGGTTTGGTTGTGCCAGGACAATGGGATGTGCCCAGAAGGGGATGGCTTCTCATAACACCAGAAAACAGAGAGACTCACCAGGCAGGTGAAGGGGGCTGGCTGAGGGCATGGCCCCCACTCCAGGAGCGTTCCAAACCCGAGACTGCCACCATCCCAGTGCAATTTAGGGAGGACCAGGCTCAAGCTCCCCGTATCCCCGACTTGTACAGGAACATTTCTGGCTGTTCCCCCTCATCAGGGAGCAGGGAGAAAGTGCATAGTTTGCTGTTTCCTCGCTCTGGCTGGACCTGCCCCAACTGGGGGATGTGCACCGAGGCGGCAGCGGCCATGGAGAGGGGCTTCTCCCCTGGCTCAAAGCTGCAGTGAGAGGGGGCTGGGGTTGTCCTCTCCCTCCAGGCCAGCCTCCATACTGAACCCCTCATGCACAGCACCACCCCAGAGCAATGATTCAAATGGACCAGGAATGTTTTCATTGCATCTAAAAAAACTTCACAAAAACGAAGAGTTAAGGACCTGAGCTACACCGGGTAATTCTTCTAGTCTAGAATATTGCACAAAGGACCCAGGAATCTTTGGTTATTAAATACGTGCGTGTGTGTGTCTCTCTCTCTGGCTGTGTCTCAACTGGCCACTTTTTCCGGAAAATCAGTCGCTTTTCCGGAAAAACTTGCCAGCTGTCTACATTGGCCGCTTGAATTTCTGCAAAAGCACTGACTTTCTACTGTAAGAAATCAGTGCTTTTTGCAGAAATACTGTGCTGCTCCTGTTCGGGCAAAAGTCCCTTTTCCACAAAACTTTTGCGCAAAAGGGCCAGTGTAGACAGCTGAGATTTGTTTTGTGCAAAAAAGCCCCGATCGTGAAAATGGGGGCTACGTCTAGACTGGCATGATTTTCCGGAAATGCTTTTAACGGAAAAGTTTTCCGTTAAAAGCATTTCCGGAAAATCATACCAGTCTAGACGTAGCCCTTGTCTGTCTCTCTTTCTGTCTTTGTTGGCCTACCATAATTAACGCAGTTCTAGCAGTGTGAAGTGGCGACCCTGTTACAAGAGCCTGTAATCTCACCTCTCTGATCCTTTCCTCCCACCCAGACACTCTGCCCTCTGCACTGGAAGGAGCAAGAGAAAATTCCCTAGGAACGTTCAGACGGGGTGAGGTTTCCAGTGGAGATTGTCTTTAAATGAGGAGAAGATTCCAGTTAAAACTTTTTTTCTGAGATTGTAGCTGAAGTTACCAACCCAACTGACAGCACCCACGGTGCCCACGGCCCTAAATCTAACCCACTGGCCAGTGAGGAGACCCAAGGGCTCGGGATAGAGGCCCGGGAGACATGACCTGCCCACTTGAAGAAATGGGATGGCCAGGCCTTTCTATGTCTTCACATGGGGATAGTTTGGGAGTAGATGCCGTGTTGACCCTACAGCTATGATCCTTGCTGGGGGGAGGGCGGGGGGATGGCTGCACTTTGTGGTGGGGCAGCTGATCAGTGCAGCTCCTGCCGAGGGCACCAGACTCTTCCCGGTGCTGGCCCCTCCCAGGGACCCCACCCCTGCTCCTTTTTCCCCCCAAGGCCCTGGCCAAGCCAGAAGTCCCCGCCATTGAGCTCAGGTTACCCTGAAGAGCCCTGGCCACGCCACCTGAGTGGTGCACTCCAAGGAGTTGGGACATGGGCTGGCGGCTGCTCTGAGGCCATCTGGAGCTTGGCCTAAGCCAGGTGGAGGGCCAGAGGGACCCCATAACGGCCACGGCTCGCAGATGGGTCACAGGCAGGACCTCACTTACGAGAGAAGGAGGGGGTGAGGCAACACAGTCTCCGGCCTCGGCCACATTCTACCGCAGAATTCTACCGAGGTTCTGGAACTCTGTGGGTGGGGGGGGAAGGGGCGGATCCCAAGCTGACGTCACGAATTCTCCTGACACTAGAGGTGGGTGGACTGTGGGGATCCTGGGTCAGACAGTATCACTTGGATATGGAGGAAACAACCTGTTTGGGAAGTTGCTGACTTGCATTTGTTTCTACCCTGTTCAGGGCACAGAAATGTGCCAGTGTTGTTTGTAAGTAATAAAGTTTGCATCAAAGAAACCCCCCGACTCCTATAATCTGTGTCTCCTGCCAGTGGCAGAACCGAGCGAGGCCCAAGACACTGGCTGGCGGCTGAGGCCAAAGGAGCCAGGGTACCACCTGGCTACGTCTAGACTGGCATGATTTTCCGCAAATGCTTTTAACAGAAAAGTTTTCCGTTAAAAGCATTTGCAGAAAAGAGCATCTAGATTGGCACGGACGCTTTTCCGCAAAAAAGCCCCGATGGCCATTTTCGCGATCGGGGCTTTTTTGCGCCAAACAAATCTGAGCTGTCTACACTGGCCTTTTTGCACAAAAGCTTTGAGCAAAAGGACTTTTGCCCGAACGAGAGCAGCATAGTATTTCCACAAGAAACACTGACTTCAGACAGTAGGATGTCAGTGCTCTTGCGGAAATTCAAGCTGCCAGTGTAGACAGCTGGCAAGTTTTTGCGCAAAAGCAGTCGTTTTTGCGCAAAATCTTGCCAGTCTAGACGCACCCTAAAACTCTGCTTCCTGCTCACTGTTTTCCATCCCCTTCCCCCCATAACTCATCCTTACAGTCATTGAAAAGTGTTAAGGCAGCGCCTCTTTATAGTCATGGTGCCTTCTCCCCCCTGGTCCTGCCTCCCTCCCCTTCACTCAGCTCTCAGGCTATGGCTACACTGCAGGGGTTTTTTTGCAGAAGAGGATATGAAAATCACACTCTCATTTGCAGATCTTCTTCCAGTTCTTTTTGCGGAAGAGGTTTTGCCAATAAAAAGCTCTGTGTAAGCGTGGCCATTTGTAGGGGAAAAAAAACCCTTTTTCGCAAGAACCTATACACCTCGATTTTCAAGGACTAAGCCGTCTTGCAAAAAAAGGGGGGTTTTCCAACAAATGGCCCTGTCTATATAAAGTTTTGTATCAGCAAAACTCTTCCACAGAAAGAATCGGAAGATATGCAAATGAGAGTGCAATTTGCATACCCTCTTCTGCAAAAAAACAGCCCTGTAGCCGTAACCTCAGTGATTTGTGCTGGCAGGGAGGGAGCCTCACTGCTAGTGCAGATGGGGCAGTTTCTTGCAACAGAGACATGTCCCAAAGCAGGACTGATGGTTAGACCCACATTGAGTGATCAGCTCTGTCATAAGACAATGGAGCTTCAGACAGTGCCTGTAACCTTTAAGAAGAACCCCCGGCCACCACCGCCAGGTACCAACACTGCTCTCTACCCTCTCTGGGCTCTACCTGGAGCTGTTTAGAGTCAAGCCTTGGTGGTGTCTGCCTATTGACCCTGGAGAAAAGCAGTAGAGGCATTCTAATGGTGCAACTGGTCAACCCATAGTACTTTTTGAGCAATACTCTGCAGAAATATGTTGGGGTTATGAGTTCAAGTCTCACTTAGAACCTGGCTTTCATTAACCCAATGGTTTTGCCTATACACTTGGGCTATGTCTACACTGGCGTGATCTTGCACAAAAACTCTTTAGTGCAAGAGTTCTTGCGTTAAAGTAGTTGCACAAGAGAGCGTCTACACTGGCATGTGCTTTTGCGCAAGAGCGTCCGTGCCAATGTAGACGCTCTCTTGCGCAAGAAAGCTCCGATGGCCATTTTAACCATAGGGCTTTCTTGCGCAAGAAATGAATGTTACCTGTCTACACAGGCCTTTTCTAGAAGAGCTCTTGCACAAGAGGGCTTATTCCTGAGCGGGAGCATCAGAGTTCTGGTGCAAGAAGCCCTGATTTCATACATTAGAACGTCAGTTTACTTGCGCAAGAACACGTGGCCAGTGTAGACAGGCAGCAAGTTTTTGCGCAAGAGCAGCCGCTTTTGCGTGAGATCGCGCCAGTGTAGACACAGCCTTGGCTTACAGAAGCTGAAATTCCAGCCCAGAGGTCATGGAGGGAAAGAGGAGTTAAAATGCTCCCTTCAGTGCTTATCTCCTCACCAAAGTGTCTGTCAAAATCCACAAATCTACCCTCCTGTCTTCCCCCACCTGCTCCTGTGCCAGGATCTCTCAGGCAGAACCAAGAGTCCTGCCCAGCCATTGCTTCCTAGAGCCTGAGTCCCTCTGACGCATGTTCATTCTGTGCTCCACAGACCCTCCTTTCTAAAGGTTCAAGTCTGCATTGGGGAGGGAGAATTATCGAGCATTGCTCACAGAACAGTGGGGGGGGGGGGGGGGTGCTGACCTGCCCCCCTGCTGGAGATTGCCAGGGATGAGACAATTTGGGGCCCTTTTGTCTCCTCCTGCCCTTCCCTGTGCACCCCTCAACCCTTGTCCTTCCTGCCAGGGGAGATGCAGAGACCAGCTCCAGACTTTCTCGGTCACAACATATGTAGCTGCCTCTGCAATGTTGATAATACTTATGCATGATCACTTGGGGAAGGCAGATTCCTCCCTCTTTAAGTAGTCAGGGGGCCTCCCTCCCCCACATTTCTTCCTCCCTCCACTCAGCTCTCACCGCTGGGTGATTGGTGCTGTGGGGAATCAATGACTCAATTAGAGGGCATATCCGGGAGGGACTGTGCTGTGAGCTGTGGGATCTGGCTGGTGCCTTGCTGGGATTTATGAGTTGCTGTGG
The DNA here is from genome assembly GCF_049634645.1 of Pelodiscus sinensis. NCBI lineage: Eukaryota > Metazoa > Chordata > Testudines > Trionychidae > Pelodiscus > Pelodiscus sinensis. Next base: position 9,580,241 of record NC_134742.1, read on the forward strand.
GGAGACTCATGCATCTAGCTGGGGGGGTAAGGGCTCCACCTGGAGTTGTGTTGAGAGACAGCACCTGGAGGGGGCTGCTTGTGGTCACCGCCAAGGCATTGTGAGAGTTCGTGACCCGCTGGGGAATCCAGGGGGTGCAGTGGTATCAGGTGACCCCCTGGGGTTCCCATCACAGAGAGTGGCTTTTTCATTCCCTTGCTGAGAAAGGGCAAGAGAGGAAGGGAAAGCCAGCGGGGGCCATGGGTAGGCAGAAGCTCACACTCTCTGCCTGTACTGTGGAGACCAAGACAGAAAACTTGTATCACACAAAGATGCCACCCAGAAACAAAGAGCACATCACTGAACATGGACAAATGCCAAAGCCCAGAATTGAACCAGGAACTTTCTGAGCTTCACTGCAATACTCCCCTCACTGAGCTACTTTGGTGTTTACAACCAAACCCTTTTAGCCTATAATTCATAGTGGCTGCGTCTAGACTGGCATGATTTTCCGCAAATGCTTTTAACGGAAAAGTTTTTCTGTTAAAAGCATTTGCGGAAAAGCATCCGTGCCAATCTAGACACGGTTTTGTGCAAGAAAGCCCTGATTGCCATGTTCACCATCGGGGCTTTTTTGCGCAAAACAGTTTTCAGCTGTCTACACTGGCCCTTTTGTGCAAAAGCATTTCCAGAAAAGGGCTTTTGCCCAAACGGGAACGTCAAAGCATTTGCGCAAGCAGCACTGATTTCGGAGAGTAGAACGTCAGTGCTTTTGCGCAAAATCAAGTGGCCAGTGTAGACAGCTGGCAAGTTTTTCCGCAAAAACAGCTGCTTTTGTGGAAAAACTTGCCAGTCTAGACGCAGCCAGTGTGACTTGCTTCCTCAGCCCATTCCTGCCTTATGTCCCAGGCTGGCCTAATAGCTGAAGTGGACGGGGCCCAGCAGTGTGGGGAGAAATTTTGGTGGCTAGACCTTAGTATCAACAGACCTGGTGCTACTTCCCTGCCATCCCAGCCCCATTGTGCCCCTCATTCCTGACCCACAGCCCCCTGCTACATGCCGGGGTACCTCCTAGTTCCGTGTCAACCTGGCTTCTGCCCACCATGGCAAGGCAGCCAGGGGGAGGGAAGCTGGAGGGTTGCTCCTCACACTGTTGTGCGATTGGTGTCCTCCTTCTCCAAGCAGAGTCCAGAGGGCACAAAAGTTCACACCCCGAGAGCAGTGGTGAGTCGCCTGCAGCTGGCAGGCAGCCCATCAGGGCAATCTGAGTGCAGCCACCAGCCATTGTGTGGTGTTGCCTGAAACTCCCAGTGACCCTGGTTTCCCTGTTCCCAGCCAATGGGAGCTGTGGGAAGTGGCGGCCAGCCCGGCCCTGCGGCCTCTTTGCTTTCTATAGTTACATCCATCTAGAGCTATAAAGCTTTGTGAGTTGTTGACTCGAGTCTCATGACTTGAACTTGAGTCCAACTTAAGTCGCCTAGGTGACTCGACTTGAGTTCATTGTTTGTGACTTGAGACTCGACTTGAGACTTGCTAATTTTGTTAAATTGACTTGCTGATAAAATTGTCCAAAAATGCCGATATTGATGGCTTGTACAAAAGTGACTTGACATTTTTAAAATTAAGACTTGAGACTCGACTTGGGACTTGACTCGAAAGTGACTTTAGGGACTCGAGACTCGACTTGGACTTGACAATGACAACTTGAAGACAAGACTGGTATCGATTGTCAGTAAATCATTATTTGTTCCTCCCCATTGGCTAACAGCCACCCCTTCCCACTAATTCCTTACACCTGTGAACATCTGAATAGAGAAAAATGTTAAACAAAAGCTTCAAACCCACCACTTGAGGAAATCGTTTAAATCCATCGACATTCACAAAATGCTGCCCAACAAACATCTCTCCAGCCTGCGAGTCTCTGGGAGAGATTTCTGCCAAGCCCTGGCCCAGCTCACTGGTCAAAGCTCCCCTGAGAGACGGGAGACCCTTGCTCAGAGCCGTGTCCCCACCCAAGAGAGGAAGGAGAAATGAACTCTGAGCTGCTGCCTCCTGGGTGAGCAGACGAGTGCGCTGAATGTTCTCAGGGACACCATAGCAACACCCTTGCTTCCCCCACACAGGGGAATTCCTGCATGGAATGGCCCAAGCCGTGACCTCCAGGAGAGAGGGTCCCAGTTGGGGTTCCCCAGCAGCAGCCATGTGATGGTGGGAGCCCATTAATGCAAAACAAAGGACACCAGGAGTGGGAGAAACGAACAATCTGCTTTATTTACGAAGGAGGAACAAAGAGACTCCTGTCCCCACCCCTGACCTCGCTCAGCCTGGCACTTTGCACCCCCCAGCCCAAACATCCTCCAGGCACCTGCCAGGGAGCAGCATTCAAACATGGGTGGCTGCCAAGTGGCGAGAATCCCTGAGACAGTGGTTCCTAACCTTTTTTTATACTGTGAACAGGCAAACCCATTCACAAACTTTTGGCAGACGGGTAACATTTTCTTTGCAGATTTGCATGTTCATTATGTGAATAATGAATATGCAAATATTCTATTAAAATGTTACCTGCCTGCCAAACCACTCACCCACTGACCCCATCTTGTCACTGCACATCCTTCTACTTCCAACCCCAGAACCTCTGACCCCATATCCAGCCATCCTTGGTACTCTGTGTCTCTGTATTAATAAACCTGCCAAGCCCATCATCTGATACCCTCTGTATCCCACTAACCCCATTACCTCACAAGTCCGTCTTGCCAAGCCTGTCACATCATTGCCCACCGTCTCCCACTTCCCAACATTCCCTGCTGTCAACTTCCTTTTGTCACCCACCTCTGTCTTGCCTGGAGCCTGTCCTGCATCCACTGTCACTACAAACCTCGGCACACTGTGTCCCAGCGACCCCGACTTAAATTGACAACCTCCCATTTCCCCAGATTGTGCCCCACAACTCCCGGTTCTCCCTGATCCTGCCCCATTACCCTGGTGCCCCTTACTCCACAAACGCCATCACTGCCTGTTGTGCCAAACCCTGATCCTGCCTCTGCCTGTTCCACAAGCTCTGACACCACTTAAGATGCTCAGACGCCCTCAGATCAGCTGCCCCTTGAGACAGAAGCATGAGGTGCGCTGTGACTGATTCATAACCACTGACCCACTGTAACCCACCCCTCTTGCCCTTTGACCTCTAACCCCACCCTCCCTCAGCCCTAGCCCCCCCTTAAACGCTAGCCCTAGCCCACCTCCTTGCTCCCCAGTGCCTAACACCCTTTGACCCCCACCTATGCCCCATGCACTTTGCCCCTTTAACCTCTGACCCCTACAGCCCATACCAATACACTTTTGCCCTGTGATCCTACCACACTCTCACTCAACACGCCCTTTGCACCCACCCCCGCACTACCCAAAATGAGGTTGTCCCCTATAGGGAGCATGGCTGTTACTTCCATGCAAGCAGGGGGAGCGGCTGTTGGCAGTGTGCACTCTCCCTCCTCCTTCATGCGCCCTCCCCCCCCCGCCAAGTGCATCTCACGGCTCCCTGGGTAGAAGCGGTCTGGAGTGTGGATTCTCTACTGGGCCACCATCTTACCTGGGGGGAAGGGAGGGAAGTACCTCTTGCTCCACTTCTTCCTGCCACCGTTTCAGCTCCAGTCCTGCTGCCAGGCAAAATCACCTGCCACGGCTGCTGGAGTTGAAGCTGACCGCTGTTAGGCGGCTCAGGTGGCTGGGGTGAGCCCCATCCCCAGAATCACTGAGAACAGACAGATTAAGCTGACAGCAGCCATGCTATGGCAGCCAGCGGTTTGTGGCCTGGCACAGGCCCTCAGACTGGTGGTTAGGAACCGCTGCTTTACACACTAACTCAGTGGTTCTTAACCACTTTGGCACTGTTACCCCTTAAGCTTAGTCAAGAAACCAAAATTATACCCCCTCCTTTTAAAAATGGCAATTAACAAAAAGAAAATTAAGCTTAATCATTTTTATTGTATTTTGTGATTTTATACATGATGTTGAACTAAACTGAATATCTATTGTATTTTAAAACTATTATCCTCTGAAAGATGCCAAATTACCCCTTGAGGGGTAATTACCCCCAGATTAAGAACCACTGCACTAACTAATGAAATCTGAGAGGTTTCTTCTTGAGGGATTTGCTGGTGCAGGACGGGTTTGGATTCTCTGATGTCTAACAAGTTGTGAGGTGCACCTAAACCTTTTCCCAGAGTCAAGGCATCTGTATCGTCTCTCTCCTGTATGGGTTCTCTCATGGACAGTAAGGGCTGATTGCTCAGTGAAAACTTTCCCTCACTCACAGCATTTATATGGTCCCTTCCCCCTGCATGCACTCTCTGATGTCTAATAAGATTTGAGGTTTGCCTGAAGCTTTTCCCACAGTCAAGGCATTTATATGGTCTCTCTCCTGTATGCAGTCTCTGATGGATAATAAGATGCGAACTTTGACTGAAGCTTTTTCCACAGTCGAAGCACTTATATGGTTTCTCTCCTGTATGGGTTCTCTCATGGAGAGTAAGCTCTGATCGCTGAGTAAAGCCTTTCCCACATTCATGGCATTTATATGGTCTCTCTCCCGTGTGGGTTCTCTCATGGACTGTAAGGGCTGATTGTATAATGAAATCTTTCCCACACTCACGGCATTTATATGGTCTCTCTCCTGTGTGCAGTCTTTGATGAATAATAAGGTGTGAGCGCCCAATGAAGCTTTCCCCACAGTCAAAGCACTTATATGGTTTCTCTCCCGTGTGGGTTCTCTCATGAATACTGAGGGCTGATCGCTGAGTGAAACATTTCCCACATTCATGGCATTTATACGGTCTCTCTCCCGTGTGAGTTCTCTCATGGAGAGTAAGGGTTGATTGTGTAATGAAACCTTTCCCACACTCATGGCATTTATATGGTCTCTCTCCCGTGTGAGTTCTCTCATGGACAGTAAGGGCCGATTGCCAAGTGAAACCTTTCCCACATTCGTGGCATTTATATGGCCTCTCTCCTGTGTGGGTTCTCTCATGTCTAATAAGGGCTGACTGCTGAATAAAACCTTTCCCACACTCATGGCATTTATATGGCCTCTCTCCTGTGTGGATTCTCTGATGTACAATAAGGTGTGACCGCTGACTGAAGTGTTTCCCACATTCCAAGCATCTATACGGCTTTTCTCCTGAGTGGATTCTCTGATGTATAATAAGGTGTGACCTCTGACTGAAACTCTTCTCACATTCCAAGCATCTATATGGCCTTTCTCCAGAGTGGGTTCTCTCATGTATAATAAGGTGCGATCTCAAAGTGAAGCTTTTCCCGCAGTCAAAGCACTTATGGGATTTCTCTTCCATGGGGACAATCTCATGTTCAATACAGGATGAAAGTTCAATCAAACTTTTTTCACACTCCAGACACTTGCAGAGTCTTGCTCCCGTGTGATCTCTCTGGGGCAGAATAAGGCCTGACTTCTCACTGAATCTTTTCCCACAGTCTGAGCATTCATAGGGTTTCTTTCCATTGTAATGTATCTGCTGGGCTGGAGGTTCCTTAGGATCCTTGGATCGTTCCCCACATTCAATGGATTCCTCTGCTTTCCTGCTTGGATTGTTCTCCAGTTGCCTCTCTGCCCTGTGTCGATTTCCCCATGTTTCCCCCTGTTCTACACACTGGGAAAAATCCCCTTCGGCTCCTTCCAAAAATGTTCCCTGTGGTTCTACAGTTCCAGGACCTTCCTGTGGTCGATTCTCCTCATTGTTCTCCCTCACTATCTCATCACCTGCTGGGAGAGAGAGAATCCAGGCAGAAGTCACTGTCTGTGCTGGGGACAAAGGACCAACAAGGGAATGGCAAAGACAGAAAGCACAACACAATAATAGTTTGGGAGACAGATATTGGATTCTGTATCAACATTCCCCCCCAACACTCCCAGGGAAGGAAATGTAGGGAGGAACCTCCTACTAGCTGACAGGATGGCAAGGGAGCTGTAGCAAGTATTTGCCAGGATGATACCTGCAGCTCTGCCTGGGAGACACAGGGCAGAACTGAGCACTCGCTGGAAGGTTTCTGTGTCAGTTTCCCTGACTACTCACTTGTACAGGTGCCTCTCAAGATCTCAGTTTCTTTGCAGGGCTGGAGATCTGGGACCCACGGCTCTTCCCCTTGTTCCAGCTGGGCAATCAGGTTAGGTTTGGGAATGGAGAATCCTGCACAGGGGTGAAATCAGGCAAGGTGAAGGCACATGGAGTCTGGGCAGAGTATGTGTCACAAGGAACATTCCCTGAGCACAATCTGATTCTACATGGGACTGTGGTAACACCGACATCTTGAGAGCAGCAGACTTCTCGGGTGGAAGGGGGTAAGGGATGTCACTAAATTGGGATTCTATTCATTCTGGTTACTTTGTTATGTGATTTCTATTGGCCTGCAGTAACCCCCTGTGTACTTTTGTTTCCCTGGGTGCCGCACCACTATCTAGATGGGGATGGGACTTTGGGAGTGACTCACTGAGGGAGGATGCCCAGGTCTGCACATTCACAATGGCCCAGGCTCATGGTAATCTGAGCCTGGAAGGGGTGTGTGACCAGGTGACATCTTTTGCCCGGGAAGGTAGACAAAGGCTTGAGACGGGGCTGGCTGTACCAGGGACAAGCTGTCGAGGGTGAAAGTGAGTCTTGCAGGCTTGAGGGCAGAGATGGTGGAGCAGGGCCCTTGGCTGTGGGCTCCCTTCTCCCCATGAAGGACTCCTGTTCTAAAAAGTCTGCTCTATGCTGTGTCCCTGTGTCACGGCATTTCAGGGGTCCCCGACCCTGCACCCCCATCTGCAGCCAGATGTGACTCGCAGCCAGCAGGTAGAACAGAAAGTTGTATTGGTTCACAGGGACACAGTGTAGCATAGGATCAATGTTAACAGGGCCCCCGAGAGCAGGCAGCATTATTCCTCAGGGTGGGATGGAAAGGGGCTTCTGGGCCTTCACGCCCCTTTTATTGCTCTAAGCCTCATCTCTCATCCTAGCTCAGCCGAGACTGACCCTTCTCCCAGGTCCTACCCACCAGCCTGGAATCAGTCCTGCCTATCCTTCCCAGCCTCGGTTGTTACCTCCTGTGTCTGACCCTCAGATATCTGGGCCCAATACACATCTGGAATGAGTCATCCTCAGCCTCTCCCGCCTCATGCGGAGAGTGCTGCAAGGGGGTGGAGGGGAGAACTGAGGTACACGTATACACACAATACAGCGAAGAGTCAATGTAACAGCACCTCCACTACATCACATCCTGTGAACTAATAAGCCTTGTGTTCCACCTGCTGGCTGAGAGTCACGTCTGGCTGTGGATGGCGGTGCAGGGCCTGGTGACTCCCCACCCCTCGGTGACACAGGGTGTTGTCATGCCCTCATTAGGAGATTTAATGATCTGTGGGCTTTGGGGAGCTTGCTGCGTATTTCCAAGCCTGCAGAATCTAGAGCCCTCCCCATGGATGGAGCCAGTCCCAAGAAGGTAGGAGAATGGTGTGTGTAGGAGAAATAATATAGGCAGGACCGTACCCTGCTTTCGGCCCCGTGAAAGCAGGGGAGACAGCGATGAATTAGTATGTCTGTTAGGTGTCTGACTCCCCTGTTCCCCAGAAGGGGGGCATGGTGATGAAAGTGTCTCTCACACGGGGGCTGTGGGCCCCACTCCCCAACAGAGCAGATGCAGAAATGTCGGCCCCAGGGCTTTGATAGCTGAGGGCACAGGAATCCTTACCCAGCGAGGCCACAGTCTCGTAGTTCTCCTGCATGACGTCCCTGTAGAGGGCTCTCTGAGCGGGGTCCAGCAGCGCCCCCTGCCCCGGGGTGAAATACACAGCCACCTCCTCGAAGGTCACCCGCATCTGCAACAACAGGGACTCCCCACTCAGTGCCTGCCGCCCAGGTCACAATCCCACTACTCACAATGAAGGAGACCCTGAGGAGCATAATCTGGCACCTCTGGGCAGGGCAGAATGAGAAGGCTCCAGGGAAGAGAGAGGGGAGAGAGCTCCTTGTGCCTCCCAGCAAATGAAGCAGGGCAGGGTCTTCTCATTCACCCACCTGCCAGCCACAGGCTGAGGGGGGAGCAGAGCTCTCCATATGCAACAGGGACAGGAATCCCAGCACCTGCATATTTCATGGCAGCCTCTGGCTAGTGAGCTCTGTCTCCAGCGTGAGAAAACAACAATGGGACCGGCCAGACTGGGTCAGACCAAAGGTCCATCTAGCCCAGTGTCCTGTCTTCCAACAGTGGCCAATGCAGGTGCCCCAGAGGGCACCAAAACAGGGAATCACCAAGTGCTCCATCCCCATCACCCATTCCCAGCTTCTGGCAAACAGAGGCTCATGACACCCTCCTTGCTCATCCTGGCTAGTAGCCATTGATGGACCAATGGAGAGTCTGGTCAGTTTCCGCAGCCCTGTCCATGGGGTGTTTCCTCTTACAGAAATGGGAGAACATTCACCCTCCTTCCCAATGGGCCTGTTCAGACAATCAGGCCCCAGGCTGAGCAAGTCCCAGCAGATTTATTCCACCCTGCCCCACCTTGTGTACTTCCTGCCTCTTCCCCTCTACAATAACGCCCCTGAAACTCCCCACAAAATCTCCTACCTGAGCTAGCTCCACCACAGCCATTTCCCTGCCCTGTCTCCTGTAGGATGGGACAATCTGGAGCAAAGTGTGGATGTGAGTCTTCAGCCCGTCAGGGTGAGAGGGGCAACTGGGGAGGTTTCCAAAGGGGGTTCGGTCCATTTCACAGCTCAATTCCCTCAGGCTCCCTCCCTGCAGACAGATGCTCTAGGCTCCACCATGCTGGGAAAACCGTCAGTTTTACAACACTTCTGTAGCTAATGACTGGAAGATAGCTACTGTGATGTCAATATTTAAAAAGAGCTCTAGAGGTGATCCTGGCAATTACAGACCAGGAAGTCTAATGTCAATTCTGGGCAAACTATAGTAAAGAATAAAATTGTCAGACATGTAGATAAACATAATTTGTGGGGGAAAAGTCAGCATGGTTTCTGTAAAGGGAAATCATGCCTTACTAATCTACTAGGGTACGTCTACACTACAGCGCTAGTTCGAACTAACTTAGTTCGAATTAGTTAATTCGAACTAAGCTAGTTCGAACTAACGCGTCTAGAACTAAAAACTAGTTCGAACTAGCGTTTTGCTAGTTCGAACTAGTAAGTCCACATTGAGTGGACTCTGAACAGGGCTTAAGGATGGCCGGAAGCAGTGCCGGCAGGGCATAAAAGGAGGACTTAGAGCATGGAGATGCTGTCTCAGGCTAGCCGAGGGCTGCGCTTAAAGGGTCCCGACCCCCACCCCGGACACACAGTTCTAAGGGGTGCCCCGCTTCCAAAGAAGTTCTGGCTTGGAGTGCCCTGAGTGCCCACACTGGGCACATCACACCACTCGGCCATCAGCCCAGCTGCACTTGCCGCAGGCTGCCATCTGGGGAGAGGGAGTAATTGGGGGGCTGCAGGAGAGCTTCCACCCCCAGAAGCCCGCAGAGCCAGCCCAGTCCTCCCCATCGGGGGCTCGTACCCCATTCCTCCCTCACCTCCTTCCACTTACCCTTCCCTAGCCCCTCTTCTTATTGATGTACAAAATAAAGATAACGTTTCTTCCAACATTGACTCTGTCTTTATTGAAAAAAACTGGGGGACACTGGGAAAAGGAGGTGGGAGAGGGGAAGAGAAAGGCTGGGAGAGGGGAGGGCAACTAACATGATCAGGGGTTGGGAACAGGTCCCAGATGAAGAAAGGCTACAGAGACTGGGACTGTTCAGCTTAGAAAAGAGGAGACGGAGGGGGGACAGGATAGAGGTCTCTAAAAGCAGGGGTTGGGTGGAGAGGGTGCATTCAGAAAAGTTCTTCCTGAGTTCCCATAAAGAAGGACTAGAGGACACCAAAGGAAAGGAATGGGTAGCAGGCTTGAAACTAGTAAGAGAAAGTTGTTGTTGTTGACAAAGCAAATAGTTAACCTGTGGAACTTCTTGCTGCAGGAGGCTGTGAAGGCTACAACTAGAACAGAGTTGAAAGGGAAGTGAGATAAAGTGATGGAGGTTGGGTCCATGGAGTCCTATTAGCCAGAGGGTAGGAGTGGTGTCCCTGCCCAAAGTTTGTGGAAGGCTGGAGAGGGATGGCACGAGACAAATGGCTTGGTCATTGTCTTCGGTCCATCCCCTCCAGGGTCCCTAGGGTTGGCCGCTGTTGGCAGACAGGCTACTGGGCTAGATGGACCTTTGGTCTGACCCAGTACGGCCATTGTAAGCTCAGGGCTCAGTGTCGGGGGTCTCAGTGGACCCCCTTGATTTTCATGCACACCTGGTCCTGGGTGGCCAGGCTGGCAGCTCTCCTGCCCTAGACAGCCACTTTCCTGTGCCTAGTGCGGAGATCGTGGACGAGGTCCACGATGTCCGCACTAGCCCAGGAAGGTGCCCGCCTCTTGCGGTCCAGGGCAAGCTCCCGGGAGCCGCCAGCCTGGTCCCGGCAAGAGGGGGTGGGCTGGGGGGCATCGGGTGGGTGGCTCTGTGCCGTGCCAGGTGCAGGGTCTGCTAGCTGGGTGCTGGCAGGCTTGCACCTGGCACGGGCACCGTAGCCAGCCCGTGCCCCTTTAAGGGGTCCGGGGCCGGGAGGGGGGCATAGAGTTTCCCTGGTGTTGGCCAGAGTGGCCACCAGGGAAACCTGGGGAGGGCTAGCCTCCCACTAGTTCGAACTAAAGGGCTACACAGCCCTTAGTTCGAACTAGCTAGTTCGAACTAGGCGTTAGTCCTCGTAAAATGAGGTTTACCTAGTTCGAACTAAGCGCTCCGCTAGTTCGATTCAAATTCGAACTAGCGGAGCGCTAGTGTAGCACCTATTAAAGTTAGTTCGAACTAACGTCCGTTAGTTCGAACTAACTTTGTAGTGTAGACATACCCCCAGGGTGCATCTACACTGCACCGTAACTCAAAATACGATGCACAATTTGAGCTACACAAATTGCTTGACAAATAAGTGAATCTACTCGCCTATGGCGAGTAGATTTCAGCCGGTCACTCTGTTTATTGGCGGTGCACGCATGCGCAATGCGGGTCTTGCACATGCGCAGTGCGGGGCTGGTGAGTAGATTTCGCCACAGTTTGTCAAGCCCTGCTTATTTCAATGCTATTTCGAAACAGCTTATTTTAGTCATTTGGCGCGGTCTACAAAGCACCAAATCTCAAATAAAGGACTAGTCCAAAACGTCCCTTACTCCTCGCAGTATGAGGTTTACAGAGATGTCAGAATAGCAACCCCGAAATAATGAGCTTGCTGTGAAGACACAGGAGAGCTCTTTTGGGATATTACCAAAATAGCATTGCAGTGTAGACGTACCCCTCTACAGTTCTTTGAGGGGGGGCGTCAACAAACACGTGGACAAGGGGGATCCAGTGAATATAGTGTACTTAGATTTCCAGAAAGCCTTTGACAAGGTCCCTCACCAAAGGCTCTTAAGTAAAGTTAGTTATTATGGGATGAGAGGGAAGATCCTCTTCTGGATTGATAACTGGTTAAAAAGAAATAAAGAATAGGAATAAATGGTATTTTTTCAGAATGGAGAATGGTAATTAGTGGTGTCCCCCAAGGGTGGGTACTGGAACCAATCCTGTTTAACCTATTTATAAATGACCTGGAAAAAGGGGTAAACAACGTGGCAAAATTTGCAGATGATACCAAACTGCTCAAGATAGTTAAGACCAAAGCAGACTGTGAAGAGCTTAAAAAAGATCTCATCAAACTAAGTGATTGGGCAACAAAACGGCAAAGGAAATGTTGCCATATAATGTTAATAAATGTTAAGTAATGCACATTGGAAAAAATAATCCCAACTACACATACAATATGATGGGGACTAATTTAGCTACAACTACTCGATTATCTTGAAGTCATTGTGGATAGCTCTCTGAAAACATCCACTCAATGTGCAGCAGCTGTCAAAAGTGCAAACAATGTTAGGAATAATTAAAAAAGGGACAGAAAATAAAATAGAGAAAATCTTATTGCCCCTGTATAAAACCATGGTATGCCCACATTGTGAATACTGCGTCCAGAAGTGGTTGTCTCATCTCAAAAAGATATACAGGCATTGGAAAAGGTTCACGAAAGGGCAAAAAAATGATTAGGGGTTTGGAATGGGTCCTCCATGAAGAGAGATTAAAAGGACTTGGACTTTTCAGCTTAGAAAAGAGGAGACTAAGGGGAATATGATAGAGGTCTATAAAAACATGACTGGTGTGGAAACAGTGAATAAGGAAAAATTATTTACTTATTCCTATAATATAAGAACTAGGGGTCACCAAATCAAATTAATAGGTAGCAGGTTTTCTTCACACAGCACACAGTCAACCTGTGGAACTCCTTGCCAGAGGATGATGTGAAGACCAGGAATTTAACAGGGTTCAAAAAGAGCTAGATAAGTTCATGGAGAATAGGGCCATCAATGGCTATTAGCCAGGATGGGTAGGAATGGTGTCCCTAGCCTCTGTTGGTCAGAGGCTGGAAATGGTTGACAGGAGAGGTATCACGTGATGTTTACCTGTTCTGTTCACTCCCTCGGGGCATCTGGCAGTGGCCACTGGGCTAGATGGACCTTTGGTCTGACCCAGTGTGGCCGTTCTTATATTCTTAACACAGACTTGGCCCCTCTCACCATTTGCCCAGCTGGACTTGCCAGAACTGAACCAGACCCAGAGAACCAGGGTTTTTACCCGAATTGGAACCATACTTAAGAAAGGGGGGGGGAGCTTTCTCAATCCATCTGATCTGGGACAATCTGCAGGACAATAATAGTTTTGCACTTTTACAAATGTTATTACTAGGGGGTTGTGCTCCCTGCTGGCTACGCTCACTAACCGAACTCCCCTTTCTCTGGGGATAGGTGTCTGGCCAGGGGGGAGAGGGCAGGAGCAGGCTGGGAGTATAGGGTCTTGGCAGAAAGGGTAAGGGGGCTGGGTGTGCGTGATTTTGGCTTGGGGGGGGAGGTATGTGAGCATAGTGAGAGTCAGGGTCTCAGAGCAGGGGGTAAGGGGGTGGAGTGGGCCTAGGCAAGGCAGTTACTGAGGGCTGGGGGTGCAGGGTCTTGGCTTGGGGAGGTAGGGGCCACTTACTTGCTTTTGTGCAGCTCCCAGCACCGTAACTCGGGCACCGCCTACCACTGCTTTTTCAAATCTAGCTAATTTTTGTTGCATTAATTGCGTGAGTTAGTTGATTAATTGAGAACCTTCATTTTCATGCCATTCAATACGTTGAGAGTTTGCCCTCACCTGCCGTGCTGGCTGTGTTCACTTTTGGTCACCCTACCTCCAAAAAGATGAAGCAGATGTGGAGACATTTGCAAGCCAGGCCAAGAAAATGTTTAGAGACCCAGAAGGGTTTTGTGTGAAGAGAGACTGAACAAACTGGGACTGCATCATGCTGCCAGCAGACAGCCCCTGGGGCATGCCAATGTTATACATTTCAATGAATAAGCGGGTACACATCGGGGCTCGGATGGCGGAGGGGACCTATCATGGCCCAGGGGGATGAGGTTGGACTTGGATGGCAGAAGGGACCAGGTGACAGCAGCTCCTCCCCAGCAGTGCAGCCCCCCTGGGGTGTGAAGCAGGAGCTGGAGTAGCCCATGCCTGTAGGGGACAGCGCCGCGGCTGGCCACAGCAAGCAGCTGGGGGTAGAAGCAGCATGTGGAAGCTGATGACATCATTCTGTCATCCATCAGGAAGAATTTTTTTTATATATATATATATATATATATATATATATATATATATATATAGAGAGAGAGAGAGAGAGAGAGAGAGAGAGAGAGAGAGAGATATCTCTGAACACTGGATCATTTATCTGTATTATCATTGTGCAATACGCATCATGGCATTACTTGTTTTCATTTTAATACCAAAAGCTCAAAACCATTTAAGTACACAGTAGAGATGGAAGGGACCTCAAGAGATCATGAAGTCCAGTCCCCTGCCCTCATGGCAGTTCAAGCTCTGTCTAACCTACTTTTAAATATCTCCAGCGAGGGAGACTCTACAACCTCTCTAGGCAATTTATTCCAGTGTTTAACCACCATGAGAAGGTAGGAGGTTTTTTCTGACGTCCAATCTAAACCTCCCGTGTTGCAATTAAAGCCCACTGTTTCTTGTCCTGTCCTCAGAGAACAATTTTTCTCCTTCTTCCTTGTAACACTCTTTTAGATACTTGAAAACAGCTATCAGTCTTCTCTTTGTTAAACTAACCAAGCCCAATTCTTTCAGTCTTCCCTCACAGGTCATGTTTTCTACACCTTTAATCATTTTTGTTGCTCTTCTCTGGCCCTTCTGCACATCTCTCTTGAAATGTGGAGCCCAGAATTGGATACAATACTCCAACTGAGGCCTAAACGGAACAGAGTAGAGCGGAAGAATGACTTCTCCTGTCTTGCTCACAACACTCCTGTTAATGCATCCCACAATCATGTTTGCTTTTTTTGCAATAGCGTCACACTGTTGACTCATATTTAGCTTGTGGTCCACTATGACCCCTAGATCCCTTTCTGTAAGACTCCTTCCTAAACAGATGCTTCCCATTCTGCACGTGTGAAACTTATTGTTCCTTCCTAAGCTGAGTATTTTGCATTTGTCCTTATTAAACTTCATCCTATTTACCTCAGACCATTTCTCCATTTCGTCCAGATCATTTTGAATTATGACCTTATCCTCCAAACCACTTGCAACTTGGTATAATCTGCAAACTTTATAAGCATACTCTCTATGCCGTCATCTAAATAATTGATGAAGCTACTGAACAGAATCGGTCCCAAAACAGACCCCTGTGGAACCCCACTTGTTATACCCTTCCAGCATGACTGTGAACCATTAACAACTACTCTCTGAGAACGGTTATCCAGCCAGTTATGCGCCCTCCCCTTATAGTAGCCCCATTAGGTTGTATTGCCCGAGTTTACAGATAAGGTCACCTGAGACGGTATCAAATGCCTTACTAAAGTTTAGGTATGCACATCCACCTCTTCTCCCTTATCCACAAGACTTGTTATCTTATCAAAGAAAGCTATCAGATTGGTTTCACATGATTTGTTCTTTACAAACCCATATTTAACTTCACATTTGAGTCAATGTTATAGTATTGAATTTGTAAATTAACTCCAATTCAGCTGTCTCCTTCTGTAATCTGGTGAGAAAATACTTTTAAATCTATCATTGAAAGTCCAGGGAGTAACCCAGATAAATCCATTAGGAAATGTTTTAACCTCCCTGGTAGGGATGTAAGCGACTAATCGACTATCTGATAAGCAAAAGCTTATTGGATAGTCGACACACTGTTGACTAGTCACTTCCCCCCCCTTACTGCCTCTATCAGAAAGAGATAGGGAACGGGGGGAGCGGGGAAGGGAGGGAGAGGACGGGGTGCTGGGGGAGCCGGCTTAAAAGCCGGTTCCCTCCAGCTCCATAGGAGGGGCGCAGTGGTAACGTTCCACTTTTGAGTTGTACAGGAGTCCTCACTGGGCAAGAATCCTCATGCGGTATTCTTTGAAGTTTAGCAACAGTCCAGCCAGCTCTTGCTACATTTCAATGAGGAAGTGCCCTTGTTGACTAATCAAATAGTCGATGGAAATTCTATCGACTATTCAATTCGTTGATTAATCGAATTTTAACATCCCTACTCCCTGGACATTCAATAATGGATTTAAAAGGAGCCATCCTTGTACAACCCCAAGTGGGACACGTTGGCAAACACCTTGGAAGCTTTATGCAGACAGAGAACCTGATCAGGGATTCTTTGAGACCCTAAAACCATGTCTGGCTAGGACAGTGTATGGAAGGGGCTGTATCTAAAATAATCCAGTGACTCTAGTCCCGTTTAGCAGGCAAATCCATTTTATTAAGCAGGGAAGATCTGCCTTGTCCAGTCCCTGGGGAACATGGTGCCATTCAGATTACAGGCCTAGAAAGTGGCCCCGATATGTACCCTTGGAAATAAGAAACACTCCACATCTGCCCCGTACTCCATTTTCGCAAGCACTGCAGAGGGCTCCCTGCTCCCCACCGAAATAACTTCCATCCCCTCCCTAACTTGGGGTTTCCCCTCTGCCACTGGCTGGTTGGACTGATGCCCTGTTCTAAACCTCACTGCCTGCCCTGATTTTGCCATTTGGCCCGTCCTGGCCCTGCAGCCAGCTGTGTGATCCACTCATGTGGTCAGTTTGGCCCCTGCACAGACTCCCTCCTCTCCTTCACAATCTGCCCAGAGCAATTTGGGAGTGGGGTGTCTCCTGGGAGCAGGGGAAGCAACACGTGGGCTGAGGTGCCCCAGTTTGCAGGGGGCTCCTCAGGCCCTGCACCACAGCAGATGGTGCCACTGCCCAGCCCAGCCCTTTGCCCAGGGCTTGCCCCTCACCTGCAGGCTACAGCTCTGAAGTGGGGTGGGCAGACTCTAGGGCTCCAGCCCCTGGTCAGGCACAGCAGGGTGCTGGGGAAGAGTTCTCCTTGGCCACCTGCACACACCCCAGAGGGAGTGGCCATGACTCAGCCAGGGTATCCCGTGCCGCATGGTGTGGGCAACAGCGTGACAGAGAAACCCAGCCCCGAACCTGTGGAACAACCTGAGCAACTTCCCCTCTAAGAGCAACCTGCAGCACGCACCGGGAGTGCAGCATTAACCCTCCACTGCCAGAGCCCAACCACAGCCCCCACCTGCTCTTCACCCAGCACCACACTGCACGGACTGACCTGAGACACTCCCAAGGACATGGTCCTGGCCCTCCTGGGTGGCTTTTGTGGGTCCCAGCGGGACCAAGTCTGGGGCAGTGGAAGGAACAGCAGCCACTTCCCTCTGTCTACAGGGCAGGGCTGTTCAGTGCCTGGCCCAGGACCCGAAGCAGCAGCTGTAGTGATGCACTTCCAGCTACAGTCCCAGCCTACAGTCCCAGCCCGCGCTATGGGGTCTCTTTGGGTCCAGCTCCAAAGCTCCTGCTAGCACTGTATCATCCCAGACATACCATCCCAGAGATATACCCCATGCAGCTGCCTTATTTCCCTGGGTCTGTTTCATTAAACATCACTCAACCTGTTTCTGTTTCAGTGTCTAACTCTTTCCGAATGGTTCTCAGCAATTTGTTCCCTTTTGGGCAGTCACTGCACTCAGTTTCAGGGAGCTAGCCAGGATGATTCTAGACTTCGGACCTTATAGCAGCAGAGCTGTGCCACTGTAAGACCTCCCACGTAGCCCTCTTTGCTAGCAGGAGACAGTCAAGGCTAGAGATGTTAAAATGCGTGTAAGTAATCGTGTAACTGCTGAAAATTTCAGCAGCTACTCAGTTACATACGGGGGCAGGGAACCGGCTTAAAAGCGCATACCGGGAGTCTGTGTGAAACTGCAATGGTTAATCAATGAGCCCAGGCTCGTCAGTAACCCATGTACACAGTTAAACATTCACATCTCTAGTGCAGGCGCCTGCACTCAAAACTGAATTAAGTATTATCTAGACCGCAGGTGCAAAATGCAGTGTGTGAGCTGGATCCAGCCTGCAAAACCACTGGATATAGCCCACTGCCACCACCGTCGTACAACCCAAGGAGAGCCTTGGGGAGGCTTCCTGCGCTCCTGCATGCTTCTCAAAGCGACCAGCTGCAGGGGCCATATCCTCTGTGAACTGCAAGCCCTGGAGGGGAGGCACAGGGCTCTAAGCATCACCCTGTCCCCAGCACAATCTCACCCCATTGGCTGGGAAGCACGCAGGGAGCCCTGTACCAGGAGCATGCATGTAACCATGAAGGTTAACCGATGAGCCTGCGCACGGTTACACTTTCATATCCCTATTCCAAGCCCTTGCGCTTATGACAGGAATAAATATTATCTAGATCGGGGGGGGGGGGGGGGGGGGGGGGAGATGTGATCCATGTGGTGGATCTGGCCGGCAAAAATCCAGTATGCCACCATACCCACCCAAACAGAGCCTCAGCCAGGCTTCCTGCCTTCTGTGCTCCTGTAGTTCTACCTCAGCTCACAACCCAGAGCCCTCAGGGGGCTGTGGGGCTGCTCCCCCAGGCAGCTCCAGGCCAGAATCTCCCCCAGCCAGAGATAGCACCTGCCCCCCCCCCCCCGACTCTACATCCCCCCCAACCACCTGCTCCCCCCCCCCCCCCCGCCAGGTCACACCCCCTCCCCTCCCCACTCCACGTCAGAATCCTCCCCTGAAACATCCTCAAACCCACCCCGGGCCTTGCGCCCCGCCCCCCAGCCCCACGTCACAATCCCCCCTCCCAGCCCCGCCCCCCTTCGCTCCCATTCATCCCCCCTCCCGACAGGCAGACAGGGGCGAGTCTGACCCACAGCCCGGGCAGGGCGGGGCCCGGGAAATTCTCTCCTCCCCCCCCCCGCGTTGGAACGGCCCCGCCCCCCAGCCCCACGTCACAATCCCCCCTCCCAGCCCCGCCCCCCTTCGCTCCCATTCATCCCCCCTCCCGACAGGCAGACAGGGGCGGGTCTGACCCGCAGCCCGGGCAGGGCGGGGCCCGGGAAATTCTCTCCTCCCCCCCCCCCCCGCGTTGGAACGGCCCCGCCCCCCAGCCCCACGTCACAATCCCCCCTCCCAGCCCCGCCCCCCTTCGCTCCCATTCATCCCCCTCCCGACAGGCAGACAGGGGCGGGTCTGACCCGCAGCCTGGGCAGGGCGGGGCCCGGGAAATTCTCTCCTCCCCGCCCCCCCCCCGTGGGAACGGCCCCACCCCCGCGCATCACCAGGCCCCACCCCCGCGCATCACGTGATCTCTGATCTCCCTCTCCCCCCCCCCGGGTGTGTCACCAGGAGCCTCCACCCCGCCCCCCCCCAGTGATTTGGGTCCCATTGCAAAACCTCCCCCCCCCCAGCGATTTATCTCACCGCCCCCCCCAGATTAGCCACGTCACCTGCCCCGCCCCCCGCAACCGCCCCTGCCCCCAGGCGCCTCCCCGCCTCACCTCGGCTCCTCCGATTCCTCCCCGCCCCTCTCCCCGGCGCTGCCCGGAAGCGGAAGCAGCCGCGCCGCGAGTAACGGTACTAACGGCTCCCGCAGGCTGCGCGGCGCATGCGCAATGTCAGACGCTGTGGCGGCCCCCGCCCAGGGCTCAATCGCAGAGGGGTGGGCGGGGCCGGGCCCGGGGCAGAGGAGGGACGCACCGAAAACCCGTCCGGGTCGGTGCGGAACGGGGGCGGGGCCAGACCGCGCGTGCGCAGCGGATCAGTGACTCCGGTCCGGGGCCTGCGCCAGGGCTTAGCTCAGACCGGGAGCTGCCCTGGCCAGGGGCTGCTGCGCCTCCCGGAGCCGGGCCGCGGGCTGCAGGTGAGGGGCGCGCCCCGGACAAAGGGCCGGGCTGCGGGGGGCGGGGCCGGAGCAGCCCCTGCAAACCTGGGCGCGCGGCCCCTCTGCTGCTCCCCCCCCCCCCCGCCGGGCACCTCGCGGGGGGGGCTTGTGCAGGGGCCGCGCGGGGAGGGGCATGTAGTTGGGGGCGGGGCTGAGAGGGGGGGCACCTGCCCCCTCCCCCGGGGTCCAGGCTGAGTCCCCGGCACGTTCCACGTCAGCCCGAGCCCCGCAGAGGCGCTGCCGCCTCGGTCCGGGGGGGGGGGGGGGGCGTGTCATTGTCCTGGGGGGGGGGGGGTGTCTGCTCACAGCCCCCGTGGGCTGGCTTTTCCCTTAGCTCCCCGCCAGCTCAGGAGCAGGGCAGCGTCTGGGACGGGGCTGGGTGCAGGAGGGGTGCAGGCTCTGGGCAGGGGCAGAGATGGGGGGGTGCAGGCTCGGGGGGGGTGCAGGCTCGGGGGGGGTGCAGGCTCGGGGGTGGTGCAGGCTCTGGGCAGGGGCAGAGATGGGGGGTGAAGGCTCTGGGCAGGGGCAGAGATGGGGGGTGCAGGCTCTGGGCAGGGGCAGAGATGGGGAGGTGCAGGCTCTGGGCAGGGGCAGAGATGGGGGGGTGCAGGCTCTGGGGGGGGTGCAGGCTCTGGGGGGGGTGCAGGCTCTGGGGGGGGTGCAGGCTCGGGGGGGGTGCAGGCTCTGGGCAGGGGCAGAGATGGGGGGTGCAGGCTCTGGGCAGGGGCAGAGATGGGGGGTGCAGGCTCTGGGCAGGGGCAGAGATGGGGGGGTGCAGGCTCTGGGGGGGGTGCAGGCTCTGGGGGGGGTGCAGGCTCTGGGGGGGGTGCAGGCTCTGGGGGGGGTGCAGGCTCTGGGCAGGGGCAGAGATGGGGGGTGCAGGCTCTGGGCAGGGGCAGAGATGGGGAGGTGCAGGCTCTGGGCAGGGGCAGAGATGGGGGGGTGCAGGCTCTGGGCAGGGGCAGAGATGGGGGGGTGCAGGCTCTGGGCAGGGGCAGAGATGGGGGGGTGCAGGCTCGGGGCAGGGGCAGAGATGGGGGGTGCAGGCTCGGGGGTGGTGCAGGCTCTGGGCAGGGGCAGAGATGGGGGGGTGCAGGCTCTGGGCAGGGGCAGAGATGGGGGGGTGCAGGCTCTGGGCAGGGGCAGAGATGGGGGGGTGCAGGCTCTGGGCAGGGGCAGAGATGGGGGTGCAGGCTCTGGGGGGGTGCAGGCTCTGGCAGGGGCAGAGATGGGGGGTGCAGGCTCTGGGGGGGTGCAGGCTCTGGGCAGGGGCAGAGATGGGGGGGTGCAGGCTCTGGGCAGGGGCAGAGATGGGGGGTGCAGGCTCTGGGCAGGGGCAGAGATGGGGGGGTGCAGGCTCTGGGCAGGGGCAGAGATGGGGGGGTGCAGGCTCTGGGGGGGTGCAGGCTCTGGGCAGGGGCAGAGATGGGGGGTGCAGGCTCTGGGGGGGGTGCAGGCTCTGGGCAGGGGCAGAGATGGGGGTGCAGGCTCTGGGGGGGGTGCAGGCTCTGGGCAGGAGCAGAGATGGGGGGTGCAGGCTCTGGGCAGGGGCAGAGATGGGGGTTGCAGGCTCTGGGAGGGCATTTGGGTGCAGGAGAGGAGAGGTGCTGAGCTCTGGAAGGGCATGTGTGTGTGGGAGGGGGTCGGGGTGCAGACTGGGACAGAGTCGGGGTGCAGGCTGTGGGCTAGGGCAGGGGTAGGGTGCAGGAGAGGGGGAGGAGTATGGATGCTTACCTAGTTCACCCCCTCTTTAGGAGCAGTTCCGAGGCATGGAGAGGGATGGGGGGGGGGCGGTCTCCATGCGCAGCTGCTTGCAGGTACAATCTCGGCTGCTCCCATTAGCCACTCGGGCTGGGGGCTGTGCAAGAAGACCCCCTCCCCTCCCTCCATGGGGCTGCAGGGATGTGCCAGCAGCTGCGCACTGAGAGAGCAGGCAGGAAGCTGCTCTAACCCTGCTGCGCTGCTGCTGGTGGTGGCAGAAGTCCCTGGGCCATTTAAAATCACCTGGGGGTGGCAGGTGGAGTTGTGAGGGGTGCAGCGGGTTGGAGAGGCCCAGCCCTGAACTTCGCTGGAGCCAGGCCCCAAGCCAGGAGTGTTCTTGGAGCCTGGACACCAGGGGCCTGTAGAACTTATCACCTCTGATTATCAGACCAATGCTGCATGAGCATGGGGAGGCACCAGGTCATTGCCCTGGCAGGTAACCACTCCCCCCCCTCTCCCCCCACACACAATTCCCCACTTCATCACAGGGGTGCTTTGACAAACACCTGAAATACGCAAAACTGAGAACTAAAGTGTCCCTGGCCTCTGCCAGAACCTGGGAATTGACAACGGGATGGATCATTTGATGATTCCCTGTTGTATTAATTCCCTCTGGGACACCTGGCATTGGCCACTGGGCTAGATAGACCTTTGGTCTGACCTGGCCATTCCTATGTTCATGAGATGCATAAAGTCGTTAATATTGGCAATGTTTTTGACACCGATCTCCAAAAAGCCAGAGCAGCCTTGGTGCGTGTCGGAGGCAGGCTTTTGGATTATCAGTTCCAGCTGAAATAAGTTTTTGGCCTGTGAATTTAATATCCCTGGACTTGGAGGGAGCAGGCTTTTATCATTAGATGCTAGTGAACCTCGATTTCCCTGTATACTCAGAAACCAAAGAAAAAATATTTCCATTCATCATAATTGGAAGTTTTACTTATATACACACAGAAAGAACGAGGCTGTTTGAGAACTTATGAGCACTAAATCTCAGTGTCTACTGTCATTGAATAATTATTGTCTGATCCAAATTTTGCCTGACTCTCCCCCTCTGTGCGTCTGTAACTAGATGCATATAAAATACTCAAATGCTAATTTTATCTTTCAACTTTAATTAGACATTAAACACAATGAATTCTGCACAAGCCTCAATCTCGCTCCCAGGCCACACACAGTTCTGGAAGCTGACCAGTACTGCCGGGTGGATTCTGGGTCCATGTGATGCTCCAAGGATCCTTCACGCCAGCCCATGGGCCAATGCCATGGCCAGAGCATGGGACCTTTTTTTTTTTCACCAAAGCTTCCATGGCTGAAATATTTCCTGTTGTCTTTTTTCCAATCCAGCAAACTGCCTGAGTCAGCTCCAGGAAAGGGAACAGCTAGGTGTTGCTGGAGACAGGGCAGAGCCTGAGCTCAGGAAATCGGAAGTGACCCCGTTCTCCAGCCCGGAGGCAGCCATGGCCTCAGAGAGCCCAGTGGAAAGTCTCCGGGAAGAAGCAACGTGTCCCCTCTGTCTGCAGTATTTTAAGGACCCGGTGATCACAGACTGCGGGCACAATTTCTGCCGGGCCTGCCTCAGCCGGTGCTGGGAGGGGCCCGGCCCAGCTGCCTCCTGCCCGCAGTGCGGAGATCCTGTGCAGCAGGGACCCCTCCGGCCCAACAGGCTATTGGTAAACGTGGTGGAAATAGCCAAGCGACTGAGTTTGCAGGCAGCAAAGGATGTAGGAGGGGGCGGAGTATGCGGGGAGCACCAGGAGGTGCTGAAGCTGTTCTGTAAGGAGGATCAAACCCCCATCTGTGTGGTGTGTGACAGATCCCAGGCTCACCACGCTCACACGGTGGTTCCCATACAGGAAGCTGTCCAGCAGTACAAGGTAGGGAACTGTTGCTCAGTGTAATGGGTAATAACTTTGGATTTTAATTACGGGCTAAATTCACTGACTGTTACCTAGCACAGGTGTGACTCATCAGTCAGCTCTGTAAAGCTTCTTGGTACGGGAGATGTTGTAACTAAATAAGGCTGCGTCTAGACTGGCATGGTTTTCCGCAAATGCTTTTAACGGAAAAGTTTTTCCGTTAAAAGCATTCGCAGAAAAGAGCGCCTAGATTGGCACGGACGCTTTTGCGCAAAAGCACTTTTTGTGGAAAAGCATCCGTGCCAATCTAGATGTGGTTTTGCGCAAGAAAGCCCCGATCGCCATTTTTGCCATTGGGGCTTTTTTGCACAAAACAGTTTTTACCTGTCTACACTGGCCCTCTTGCGCAAAAACATTTGCGCAAGAGGGCTTTTTCCCGAGCGGGAGCAGCATAGTACAGGCAGTCCCCGGGTTACGTACAAGATAGGGACTGTAGGTTTGTTCTTAAGTTGAATTTGTATGTAAGTCGGAACTGGTACATATTGTAGGGGAAACTCTAGCCAAACATTTCTCCAGAGCTCAGTTTTATTCTCCCACACCTCACTTCCCTCAGTCCTTTATTCTCAAGCTGAGGTGTCTGCTGAGAAAAGCCGCTCCACGTCTCCCTGGTCTGCTGGGGGGAAGCAGCTAGTGCGGGGTTGCCTCACCCTGTTTGTAAGCAGGGATCCGATGTAGGTCAGATCCATGTAACCCGGGGACTGCCTGTATTTGTGCAAGAACACTGACAATATTACATTAGATCGTCAGTGTTCTTGCGCAAATTCAAGCGGCCAGTGTAGACAGCAGGCAAGTTTTTCTACAAAAGCAATTGCTTTTGCGGAAAAACTTGCCAGTCTAGACACAGCCTAAATGTTCTGGCTGAGTGGCAACAGAGGCAAAATATCTAGTCTTTAAAGATATCGGATGTGG
Organism: Pelodiscus sinensis; assembly: GCF_049634645.1. Taxonomy (NCBI): domain Eukaryota; kingdom Metazoa; phylum Chordata; order Testudines; family Trionychidae; genus Pelodiscus; species Pelodiscus sinensis. Next base: position 9,604,175 of record NC_134742.1, read on the forward strand.
GAAAGTTTTCTCAGGAATTCTGAACCCTTTCCAACCTCGGTTTCCAACCGGGGAAATGAGGGAACTTTTTACATAACAGAAGATGCTAACAATTAGTGAAGTGTAAATCACGAGACTTGCCGGCTGATGTTTGTGACTGCAGACGGGAAGTTACAAGCTGTCGTTTTTAACAGAATAATGTTGAATGGGACCGATTATTTTTATTTGCATCACAGTAGCCCTTACAGGCCCCTGCACAAATCACAGTGAGGGATCATCCCTGCCCTGTGCAGTGCACTGCTTCCAGGAGCTGTACCAGAGACTGGGGCAGTGGGTACCTGGCCAGAGGGTGTTGCTGCTGACAGGGTTTAGGACGCCTCTCCCCTCCCCCCCCCCCATTAGACAAGCAGATTTATATAACGAATGATGGGGATGTCACTGACCCTCCTGGAACACAGGACATGCCCGCGCCTGCCTGGCCGGGCCCAACCTCACCTGTATTGGGCAGCCTCCGTGGCCTGTTCCTGCCTTAGTCAGACCATCCCTGCCTACATCATTCTGTGTGGAGGGGCCTTCCTCACACCCCTACTCCCGAATCCTCACCTTCACAGATGTCCTGCTGCAGCCTCAGTGTCCTCTTGTCTCTTTTGCACCAGACAAAGCCACGTCCAAGGCTGAGTCCCCACCAGACAGGGACAGAGCCCCACCAAACTGGGACTGTGCAGCTCACACCAGACGAATGGGGTTTGCCTGAGTGCTGAAACTAGCTCTGTCGAACCAGTGCAGCCTTCAGGGCTGAAATCCCAGCCCATATTTACACCTTGCTTACCTCTGGGATTTGTCATTTTTATTAAACCGTCTCAAACACAGGTTTATTGATACACCCCTATGTGACTCTAGTATCCGGTTATGCACAGCCCCATTAATCCATTCACAAGTACTAACAAAGAATGGGGATGATTGAAATCTCTTTGGAATTAGAAAAGTTACCAACTCCGGTTCATGTACAAGTCGGACTATGACATACTCCCAGTCTCCATTAATAACATTTCATCTCTTCGGTGGCCCTGATCTCACACAGAGATTAGAACCAACAGATGTCTTGTTTGTTGGTGGGGAAAAAATGCCCCGTTCCACACACCCCTCTCAGCCCTTACAGGGAAGCCTCCCAACTCATGTCTGTTTCTTCAGGGAAAATTTCAGGCCCGTTTGAAGACTCTGAAGGAAGAGAGAGAAAAGCTGCTGGGATGGAAAGCAACAGGAGAGGGGAAAAACCTGGAGTATCTGGTAGGTGCCTGTGGGTATAACTGGCAAGGACTGGCAGTAGGAATGTAATAGTGTAGTCCAGTGTTTCTCAAACTGGGGGGGTCGCGAGCAACTTACAGGAGGGTCGCAGCTGGATCCGTATTTTTATGCAAAAATTTGTCTCTTTCTGGCATCTCAGTTGCCAGGCATCCGGTTTTCACCCGGACCCCTGCCGCATCTGGTGGAGGCGGGGGAGTGAGGAGTGCCGCAGAGTCTAGAGACGCTAGGGGGGTGCCGGGCTGGGTGGGAGCGGAGTGCATGGTGCTCTGTGGCTCACGTGACCGGCAGCTGGCCACGTGATGCCTCCCCTACAAGCTGTGAGCTAAGGCAACTGGGCTGGGCGGCAGGAGCACCACTTTAAAAGTAAGATTGCTCCTCCGTGTCTGCCTCGGGGAGAGGGGATTGCACTGGGATTGGGGGAGGGCTAAGGGGGCCTGGGTCTGAGTTTGGGAGCTACTGGGGGGGGGGGCTGGGTCTGAGGCAGGGGAAAATGTACTGGGATGGGGGGGGGGAGCGCCTGGAGAGCCTGGCTCTGAGGCAGGGGTGAGTGCATTGGGATGGGGAGACTGGGGAGCATGGCTTAGGGGGAGGGGTGGGTGAATTGGTGGTTAGCGTGCAGTCCCAAACTGGACAAAGTGGTGCAACTTTTGCTTAACAACTTTGGCTCTCACCCCCCCCCCCCCCCAACCTTTTTTTTTGGCTTAACAATTTTGGAGCAGTGGGGGGGGGGGTCATTCATTTAGCATTTTAGGGGGGCGCGGTATCACGAAGTTTGAGAACCCCTGGTGTAGTCGATTAACCAGTAAGCAAAAGCTTATAGATGAATGCTATAGACTACATGCATGCTCTCCCCCCGGCCCGCCAGTCAATTTTCTAGCAGGCTGGCCAGCAATGGGTCTGGGACCTACTCCCACTGCGGCTCTGTATTTAAAGTGTATTAGGAGCCAGGCAGGTAGTCCAGCTTATGCCAGGCCCGGGAGCTCAGACTTCCCCCCCCACCCAGACAGGGGCTGTTGCCACTCTGGGGCAACAGGCAGCAGTTGGTCCACGAGGGAAGGTGGTTTTTAAAAGGCTCCCTTGACAGACCAGCTTCCACCTGGTACCCCGCATGATACAGAGGCAGCTCCAGTCCACTGAAGCTGGAGCGCACTGGCTGCCGGCCCCACCCTTGGGGACTATAGGATGACAGTGGACTAACCAATAAGAATTCATGAGGTTGCTCGACTAATCAGTTATCGGATATTTAACATCCCTAACTGTCAGGGGGAGGGCCGTTTGGAGGCAGACTCCTGTGTGGCCTTGGGAAAGGTGGGCGAGGGAGTTTCTCCAAGACCATGGATTGCTGGGTTAGATCCATGTGTGGACCGGTCCTGAGCTTTCATGTCAGGGGATGAGTTAATGTCCAGCCCTTGTGGTTTTCCCAGAAATCCTCCCCCAGGGAGCTGAATGTCCCTGTGAAGGGCTGTCGGCTGAGTCTGGCCATTTCATGAATTAACAGATTTGTTTCTGTCCTCTCCCCCACCCCCACCCCAGTGTCTTTCTCAGGGTGGGGCTGAGTCCTGCCTCCTGCTCTGCGTCTGAATTCCCAGCGCCCATGAATAACAAAACATGCTGCTTATGACAGGCAGGGAACTGTCCCTTTCAGAGGAACAAAGGGGAAGTTGGGAGAGCCTCCTCTGCCTTGTACCCATAGACCAGAAATCTGAGGATTCACAAAGAAGTTGTCCCTGCTGCGCACTCAGCTGCCCATGAAAGGGCCCCGGGCTCCATCCATGCCCTTTGACCGGCCTTTTCCCTGTTTTCATCCAGAAACAGACACAAGCCGAGAGGCAGAAGATCGTGGTCGAGTTTCAGCAGCTGCGGCAGTTCCTGGAGGAACAAGAGCGACTCCTGCTGGCTGAGCTAGAGAAACTGGAGGAAGAGCTTGTGAGGCTCCAGACTGACAACGTCAGTAAACTCTCCGCACAGATTTCCCGTCTCAGCGAGCTGATCCGGGAGCTGGAGGGGACGTGTCAGAAGCCAGCGAGTGAATTCCTGCAGGTGAGACTGAGGGAGAAACATCCCTTCCCTGTGTGTAGAGCTGGGAGGCTCCTGAACCACAAGCGCTGGGGTCCAGCCATCAGATCTGGGTGTAACTCGGCGTGTGCGTTGCTGACATGAGTGACCATTGTGCTTTGCAGAGTGACAGGCACAGAAATATTAGAGATGGCAAAGCCCCATTCGCTCAGGGCCTCTCTTTCCCCACGTTTGCAAAATCCCTTTCCTGGGGCCCCTGTGTGTGTCCGATGGGGCTGAGATTCTTTTCTCTTTCTCCTGCAGGATGCCAGCAGCACCTTGAGCAGGTACGTGGCTCTTTCTCACTCCCGCTCCCGGGAAACAGCTTGGAGCTGATGTGAGCACCACATCCTCCCCAGGACTCTACACCCAGATATGAAGGGAAGGGCACAGGCTGCGCACAGACCTCCCTGATCAACTTCAGCCTGAGGGTCTCGCCCATACACAGAAGTCTATGGAATTCTCCATTCAGTGGCAGAGACTCAGTGCTTTTTCTTGAGACGGTACTTGTCCGGTACGCAGTACCGGCACCTCCAGTCAGAGCTCAACAACTTTTCCCCTGGAGTACCGGCACCTTTATTTATTTATATATAAATATAAAAAGCACTGCACTGTCTGACCTCAGGTGTTTCCTAGAGCTGTCACTTCCCTGGGGACTGGCTACCTCAGGACTGTGCAGGTTGAACATGGGCCTGTCACTGCTGGGCACTGGGCACCATTCAGCCCAGGGCAGCAGGGATCCAGAATCTTTCCCACCCAAGGGCTGTTTGGAGACCTGTGTGGAATGAGCTGGGGAAGGGGACAGCTGGTGTCTCAGTCTAATTGCTAGTGGGCAGATTTCTACAGCCCTTCACTTGGGAACCTCCTGTCCCTCTGAGCAAAATCCCTTCCCGGGGGTCCTTGTATGTGTCTGATGGGAGCGAGTTGGCTGTGGAGTCTCAGTTCCCCTTTCGTGCCCAGAGCTGGTCTCTCTAGGCCAGATGTGAAGAACAATTGGACCTGTGAGGGGAATGTTGTTGGGCTATGCGGGACCTGCTGCTGGGCTGGGAGAAGCAGAAAGATTCTAGCTCCAGGCCCACTGGAGCAGCGATTTACTAACCGGAACTTTAGAACCGAGTCACAGACATGACACGGTTTCTCTCCAGGTGTGAGACGGGGCAGTTCCAGCCGCCAGAGGAGATTTCTCCTGACCTGGACGAGCGCGTCAGTGGTTTCTCCCAGATAACTCTTGCGCTGTCGGAGACGCTGAGGGAGTTCAAAGGTACCTAGAAGGGATGGAGGAGGGGAAAGTCAGTGAAGCGTCTGAGGCCACGGAAAGAGAATGATTCTGGCTAATTGGCTCATAATTCGATTCTGCTTCTGTTTAATTGTGGGGGTGAGAATGGCGCACACTTGGGATCCAAGACGCTCGGGTTTTTTATTCAACCCCTTATTTGTTTCAAACTCAAGCTTTGCCATTACAGTGCCTGTTAGTAAGGAATGACAGACACACAGAAAGAAACACTGCCCAGTTACCTGCTCCCGGGGCATAGGTGGGCCATGATGCATGTTTCCAATGCTGCTCTGACTACCCCTTACGTCTGACATTGTCACATGAGGGCGCTGTTGCAAGGGTGATCAGTCCATACAACAGTCCCATAGGCCGGGCTTACACACAACAGTGAATTCATAGCAGACAAAATATGCCTTTAACAAACGTTATTGCAAGCAATTAAGAAGCTGTTCAAAGCCAAGTCTTAAATCTAGTAGTTAGCAATTAGAAAGCAGGCCAAAAGCAGTACTTAACTTGAATAGTTAAGTCTAATTCTTAACCCACAATTTTGGCGCACAGTCTCACAAGCTCATTCATGCACCACTCACCCTCCGGGGCTGGCCAAACCCAAGGTAATGTTGGTTAATTTGGTTAAGCCAAGAGTCCAATGTGCATGTCACCCCAATATGCCAAATCGATGGACTTTGACCCGTAGGGCGAATTGGTGTGGTATCTATCCCCTCAGAGGAGGGGAATCAGTCCATGTGGAGTGATGTTCATTGCTTGCACACTCTTGCACACAGTCCGGGTGGGGTGACGTCCGTTGGTTGCGCGCACACCCCCTCCTGCGGGTGTGCTCACAACTGATCTTGGAGCACCCTGCTTACACCACCCAATTCTGCTTGCCCAGCCATGAGCGATAAGCACCAGACTGTCCCTGGTTACTCCCTTGTCCTCTTATCTGGGAACTCTGCCTCCTTGTGTGCAATTTTGTCTTCTCACCGCGCACACAGTTCTTTTCTCAACAAGATAAACAAGTCCATAATTCACCAGGGCACTGACTCGGACCCTAGTATGGCCTCTCTTCAGCTCACTTACTGCTAATTCACTCATGCCAACCATTCACACGGCCCATGATTCGTGACAACATGTTAGGCGCAGCTAGATTATATGCTGATCAGTTCTGTTCCAAACACCTTTGTGTACTATGAACAGTACTTGTTTATCTTGTCTAACTCATGCTGCACTCACATGAATGTTTAAATTATCAGAGCTTTTGTTGTGCAAGCAATTTTCAAGTTATTTTCTCTTCCATTTCATTCATTACCATTCAACACAGTTTTGGGGCAGTAGTTCTTTCCCAGATGAATTTCCATCAAATACGTCGTCTTTAATTGTTTTGAGATTTGTTTCTTTATCTGGTGAGAGTGGGGGCTATTAGGGACAGGGTCTCCTTCTGAACAGGTTGGTGTGACACTCTTTTAATGTAAGTGACTTTCATCTAATGGCTGCCGTTTTTTTGTCTGGCTGCGGATGAAGGCTTTTAGGCCTTCCAATATGGCTACAGAACAAGGCCTTCTCCTTACTCTAGCAACTGCAGGCGAGGGATGTTTCTGAGGACAGGACAAGGAGTAATGGGCTTAAAGTGCAGCAGGGGAGGTTTAGATTGGACATTAGGAAAAAATTCCTAACTGTCAGGGTGGTCAAATATTGGAATAAATTGCCAAGGGAGGTGGTGGAATCTCCCTCTCTGGAGCTATTTAAGAACAGGTTAGATAGACATCTGTCAGGGATGGTGTAGACGGAGCTTGGTCCTGCCTTGAGGGCGGGGGGCTGGACTCGATGACCTCTCGAGGTCCCTTCCAGTCCTATGATTCTATGATTCTATGATGTTAAATATCGGTTAATTAAATAGTCGATTAACCTCATGAATTCTTATCAGTTACTCAACTATTATAAAGTCCCTTGGGGGCAGGGCCGGCAGCCAATGTGCTCCCGCCCCACTTCCAAGGAGCCCCCAGTTACTCTGCATTGCTGCCTCTGTATCAGAGGCAGCAATGTGAGGTACCAGGCGGGAGCTGGTCCACGAGCGGAGCCAGTTTAAAAACCTGTTCCCCTCGCAGACTGACTGCTTGTTGCCCTGTGATGCTGCCTCTGATACAGAGGCAGCAGTGCAGGGCAGCAGCAGCAGCCCCTGTCCAGGATGGGGTCTCAGCTCCCAAATCCAGTGTGAGTCGGAACTGAGCTGGGCAGAGCCACAGCAGAGGTAAGTCCTGGTCCGGTCACGAGCCAGGCTGCTGACCAGCCTGCTAAAAAATTTACTGGTGCGTGGGGAGGAATGCGAGTAGCCTATAGCATTAACCTGAAAGCTTTTGCTAATTGGTTAATCGAGTACGCTATTACATCCCTACTGCAGGTCCAAGGCGTAAACAGACCCCACGGCTCCCAGTTAGAGCCAGGACTTTGCAAACTCTGAACCTCCTGTTAGTGTCAAAGGGACCGAAGTGGGAAAAGTTACTTTGAAACCAAAGTCTGTGCAGGATCAGGGTCTAGGTTACGACAAAGGCAGTGAGTGTACGAGACAAACCCAGTGGATTTTAAAGGGTGGGAGGGGATGAGGAGGGAACAATTAGTTCTCACTTAGTTTGTCTGTGCTGGGGTGAGTGTGAGGCTGCAGGGATGTTGGTTCCACTGCTGGTGCCTGAGTGGGAGGGAAACAGAAGGTTTCAGACCTTTTCATATTCAACACCTGAGTGTGTCTCTGTCTGGTCTCTGTTACAATTAAATCCCAGCTCTGTGTGATCACAATGCAAACCTGAAATCTCCCCTCTCCTCTCCTCCCCCCTCCAGACACACTGCCGTCTGCACTGGAGGCCCAAAGAGGGGAACCCCGAGGAGTGCACGGACTGGGTGAGTTGCCTTGGAGACATATGTCTCCCTTGGAGCCAGACCTGCTGGCCACTTGCGGGATGCAGCGCGTTGTCTCAGGACAGGCAGGCACAAGGCAGGCGGCCGAAGCACCACTGACCCCAGGAGCCAGCCATGTAAGCAAGATCCACACACTCTCCTGCCCCAGTCTCCTCCAGCACAGGGGCCACCTCCTGCACCCCAAGCTCATCATTCCGGGCCCCAGACCATAGCCCCAGTACAGCGCCCAGCCCAGAGCTCCTCCCCAAAACTGGAGCCCCCTCTTACATCCTGGAGCCCTCACCCCCTCTAACAACCCAACTCCCTGCCTCAGCTTGGTCTCTGGTATTCCAAAACCCTCAGCCTCCCCCGCCAGCCTGGAGCCCCACCCTAAAGCCCACATCCCTAACCAGAGCCCCCTCACCCTCCTGCCCCTGCCTGGAGCTCAACCATTCAGAGCCCAACCCCCATTTAGAGCCCTTGCCTCAACCACTCGGCCCCACCCCCACCACACATTTTCCATGGGTGGAAAGACTTTTGTTCTGTGATAACCTCACCTCCATATTGGTGCAGAGAACAGTCACGGACATAAAAATTAGAGGGAACACTAGCCACGTGCCCCCATTTTTTAACAAGGGCATAGTTTGGGGGCAGGCGGCCATGTTGCCTCTCCAAACAGCTAGGGCTGTCAACGTGTAGACGACTACACAATTAACCGATAAGCCTAAGTCATCCTGTCGTCTATACACATTCCCCTGTATCAGGGGCAGCAAGTGGTAGGGAGGTGGAAGCCGGTGCCCATGGGGAGCCAGCTTAAAGCCAGCCTTCCTAGAGCATTGGATTTGCCTGCCCGCCTCCCACCTCTGCACTGCTGCCTCTGTTAGAGGCAGCAACACGAAGAGTGGGGGGGGGCAGGTGGGAGCCCGTATGCATGGGGAGTCGGCTTTGAAACCAGATCTCCACACATGCCGGTTTTGCGGACCTGCCTGCCCTCCTCTTTTTCCTTCCTATACAGGGATCAGGGAGAAGGAGAGGATCAGGATCCAGTGGTTACACAACTATTCAATTACACGGTATCTGACATCCCTACAAACAGCAGGCCTGGAACTTTGCAGGCAGTGACTGTCCTTTGTAGTGGGGCAGCTGATCATAGACCCAGAGACTCACAGAATCTAGAATCATTGAATACTAGAACCAGAAGGGACCTCGAGAGGTCATCAAGTTCAGTCCCCTGCCCTCCTGGCAGGACCAAGCACTGTCTAGAGCTTCCCTGATGTTTATCTAGCCTGCTTTTAAATATCCCCAGTGATGGAGATTCCACAACCTCCCTAGGCAATTTATTTCAGTGTTTAACCACCCTGACAGGAAGCTTTTCCTAGTGTCCAGCCTAAACCTCCTTTGCTGCAATTTAAGCCCATTGCTTCTTGTCCTATCCTTAGAGGTCAAGCAGAACAATTTTTCTCCCTCCTCCTTGTAACACCCTTTTAAGTACTGGAAAGCTGCTATCATGTCCCCTCTCAGTCTTCTCCTTTCCAAACGAAACCAGCCCAATTCCTTCAGCCTTCCCGCATAGCTCATGTTTTCAGGATCTTTAATCATTTTTGTTGCTCTTCTCTGGACCCTCTCCAGTTTCTCTACATCTTTCTTGAAATGTGATGCCCAGAACTGGACACAATACTCCAACTGAGGCTTGATCCGCGCAGAGTAGAGCGGAAGAATGACTTCTGGTGTCTTGCTCACAACATTCCTGTTCATGCATCCCACAATCATGTTTGTTTTTTTTGCATCAGTGTCACACCGTTGACTCATATTTAGCTTGTGATCCACTATGACCCCTAGATCCCTTTCTACAGTACTCCTTCCTAGACAGTCGCTTCCCCTTCTGTGTGTGTGAAAGTGATTGTTCCTTCCTAAGTGGAGCACTTCGCACTTGTCCTTATTAAACTTCATCCTATTTACCTCAGATAATTTCTCCAGTTTGTCCAGATAATTTTAAATTATGACCCTGTCCTCCAAAGCAGTTGCAACCCCTCCCTGCTTGGTAATATCTGCAGACTTTATAAGCGTACTCTTTATGCCATCATTTAAATCGTTGATGAAGATATTGAATAGAACCGGTCCCAAAACAGACCCCTGCGGAATCCCACTTGTTATGCCGTTCCAGCATGGCTATGAACCATTAATAACTACTTTCTGAGTATGGTTATCCAGCCAGTTATGCACCCACCTTATAGTAGCCCCATCTAGGTTGTATTTCCCTAGTTTATTGATAAGAAGGTCATGTGAGACTATATAAAATGCTTTACTAAATCTAGGTATACCATATCCACCATCCCCCTTTATCCACAAGACTTGTTATCCTATCAAAGAAAGCTATCACATTGCTATGCCATGATTTGTTGTTTACAAATCCATGCTGGCTGTTACCTATCACCTTATTATCTTCCAGATGTTGGCAGATGAGTTCCTTAATTACTTGCTTCATTATCTTTTCTAACGGAGAAGTTAAGAGGACTGGTCCTGAGTTTCTTGGATTGTTCTTATTTTTCTTTTTTAGATGGGCACTGTATTTGCCCTTTTCCTGTCTTCTGGGCTCTCTTCTGACTTCGATGACTTTTCAAAGATGCTAGCTAAATACCTCCTCTATCAGGTCCTTGAGTATTCTAGAATCTGTTTCATCAGACCCTGGTGACCTGAAGACATCTAACGTCTCTAAGTGATTTTTAACTTTGATTTTCTTTTTCAATAGCAAGGGGTTCCTCGCCATCCATCGAACACAGAACTGACTCGAGCCCCCACTCAGTAACCTGGGAAATTCACACACCACCCCTGGGCCCCTCTGAGAGGCAATGCTTCCCCCTCGCAATAACAGAGACTTTTAATAAAAAGGGAGGAAAGTAACATGGACCGAGTTCATAACCAAATCACAAGTCAATATCTCATCCCGAGTAGGCTGGGCATTGTCCCTTGCCTCTCACGTTCTTAAGTCCAGCAACGTAAGCATCCCCTTCACATCCTCAACCCCTGTCTGCACCCCTCTCACAGTCGCTGCCCTTGGTCAGGACAGGCAAGGAGTTCACCTCCCATCCTGAGTGTGGAGGAGGGAGGGAAGTATCTGATGCACTCCGTTGGTCATTTGCCTTCCACCTGCTCGCTGATCTCTGCTGCCACCCTTCCCGCCGCTCGTCGTGCCTCTCCCTCCCTCCCTGTTGGCTGCTTGGCACATCATCCGCTGGCTTGTGTTAGATTTGGCTCTGGGCCAAACTTAGTGATTTCAGCTCTTGTCCCAGAGCACAGTCCAGCCACAAGAAAGTCCAGCGTCCACGGGAGTAAATTTAAAATAACGAGACTCCTGATGGAGTCTGTTCTACTTTTATAATTAGAACAGGGGGGAGAAACAGGTTGAACCAGTCTTACCACTCACACCTGGAGGGCATGCAGCCTGCTGATTCAGAGCCCTGCCCTCCCCTCCCCCAATTAACTTCACAGAACTTCAGCAGGGGAACCCATGTCCATCCGAGGCTCTTTACACGGACAATCTATCTTCTTTGAACTGCGTTAAACACAGTCTGACTTTTCTGCATCCCCACAATAACTGCAAGGATTGCTGATCATATCTCACAATTCCTGCATTTAGCGTTAACACAGTTTGTGACTCCACAACAGCCAAATTGGTTACCATGGGCAAAACACCACTATAACAGTTGTATATCTAGCAGGCCTAAGCAAACTGAGTGAACTGTATTTACATGCACACGCCCAGAATCTCATTCTTTAAACAGAGCGTGTTTCCCTCTTTTGTGCCAGGTTAAGCACAGACTGTCGTCTTTTGTATTTCCCCCAATAATTAGACATTGCAATTAGTATTAGCATAATTTGTGACCCAACACCAGCCAAGTTGATTGCAACGAGCAAAACACCATTGTAACAGCTGAATATCTAACACAGCGGTTCTCAAACTTTTTGGGCTCCGGAGACCTTTACATGCGTAAAAATGTATGCGGAGCCCCAGGGGTCCACTGATTGTATGTGTTGTACCTATCGATGTTTGTCAACCTCGCAGACCCCTGGAGATGTCTCTGGAGCACAGTTTGAGAAACACTGATCTACCACATCTAAACAAAGCTGGAGCAAACTGTATTTACATACACTCACCCAGGATTTCTTTCCCTTTCCAACTGACAGTAATGCAGTGTTTCTCTCAAAGGGAAACCACGAAACCACTTGGATAAACCTGTAACTGGCTGTGCCAGTTTGTTTAGTTACGAGCGTCGCGGCTGCAGAGCGTCCTGGCTCCCATTAGCTCCATTTCACCGTTTGCCACCAAGGGGAGCTAAGGGAAGCGGCGTGGCCAGGCAAAGGCCAATGTTAAACACTGACTGGTGTGGCTGGGTTTCACCCACAAAGTATTGACCACCGTTTGCCTAGATTTCCAAACTGTCTCTAGACACTCAGGACTAGGGACCAGGAAGCGGGGAGGAAACTAATAAGAGTTTTTTACATGCGCACAACGTGTTACACGTTCCCTCAAGCACTGCATGTCGGATGTTTTAGGGCATTCTGTCTCCTGTCCGTGTAGCAGCACAGATAGAGGCACTGCGGGGGTCTAGCAGTGAGAACCAATAAATTAGGACAGCTTCACCTTTAAGAACACAGCCAGGAAGCTGCCCTGTACTCAAACACAGCACCTAGAGAGGGGCAATAAAAACCCCTCTCTGCCACCCACCTCTGCTCTTTTGCACACTCAGCAGGTGGCTCATCCCACTGGGGTAACTCTTACCCCCTATGCCCCTCTCTGTGTGGGGACAAAAACCCTGTACAGGGATTGGCTGCGTCCCCCCTAGCCAAGCTGAACCCCAGCTCCTCCCCTCTTCCTGATTTTTTTCCCTCTATCCCCCTTCTGCCTCACATTAAAGTGGCTTGATCCTCCCCCCCCCCCCCCCCCCCCCCCGGCCAGTAATTTTATGCCCGCTGCTCGGCTCTCGCCACCCCCTTTCCTCCGTTTTGCCCCCTTTCGCCCATTTTAACCCCTGTAAAAAGCCACCCGCAGAAAGTGTGGGCAAGGCTAAGGGCAGTGGCTTCAGCAGAGCTACTGAGCATGCTCAGTGCATCTGGTTTGAGTAAGTTTAAAAAAAAAATTGGGAGAATACAAAAGTCCCCCTGTCACAGCCACTCTGACTGGTGCCTCATTCCCACTGGGTTGACTGTTCTTACCTCTTCTGTCCTGCCTGTGCTGGGGCTTTGCCCTCTGTGTCTCTCCGGCCACGGAGTTTATCTGCCGCACCTCCCCCCCACCCGCCCTGATTTTGTCCCAGCACCGATTCTAGCCCTGCCTGCAGCCGCTTCACCCCCCTGCCCAGCCAATTTTCATCCCCCTCCTCCGTGTAGCCCCTTTTCCTTTTAACTCCATGTAATATGTAGTCATATACATAGTAAGGGCAGCACAAAGGGCAGGAGCTTCAACAGAGCTACTGAGCATGCTCAGTAACCCTACGTTTTTCCTAGGTGGGACAGCCCTATAGGGAGCGGCTCTGTACAAACCAATAGCTCATCCCTTTGCCCGGGGCTTGCCTCTCACCTGCAGGCCACTCTGTGTCCAAACTAGCGGCTCAGCCCAGGCTCCTGGGCTATGTCTGCACTGGCGGCTTATTGCGCACAAACATTTTGTGCAAGAAAACGTCCACGCTGCCATGTGCACGCTGTGCTTTTGCGCAAGAGCGCCCACGGCAGTGTGGACGCCCTCTTGCGCAAGAAATCCCTGCGTCCACACTGCCCCCTTGCGCCAGAGCTCCAGCGCAAGAGGGCTTACACCTGTTAGAAAAGAGCGTAGCGCTTGCGCAAGGAGCCGTCTCTTACCGCGCCGTACCGTAAATTTCCTTGCGCAAGAGCGGGCGGGCAGTGTAGACGCTCTGCGGATTCTTGCGCAATAACCCGCCTGTGTAGACATAGCCCAGGGGCCCCACGGAGGCAGCAGCAGCGTGTGACTGGGCTGCCCCACCCCGATCTGCGGAGCAGCCACGGGGCAGAACCTGTAGGAGGGAGGAGGGGGGGTTAACCCCTTACCTCCTGGGAGCTGTACACCTAGGCTGGACAGGGGCAGCCCCAGGCATGTGGAACCCAGCACAGGCTGTGATGCCCATGACAGCCCCTGGGGAGTGGGCAGGCAGGTGCAGGAGTTAGCAACTTTTTGGGCCGGGCGCTGCTGTGGGGTAGGGTGGGCAGGGCTGGAAGCTCCGTCTCTCCTACTCGCACCCCAGGGTAGGGTGGTCTGGTCATACGGTGCTGCTACCCCCATTGGGAGGGCTGGAGGAGCGGGGAGGGGTGCACTGAAAATCCGGCCGGTAAGGTGGGGGAGGGGGATCAGTCCACATGTGTGACGTGTTTGGGTGACTGCAGTCCTGGGCCAGCTCCAGGGCTTAGCTCAGATTGAGAGCTGCGTGGTCAAGTAGCAGCCCTGCAGGGTTGGACTCCCCGGGGCTCTCCCAGAGCCTGACCAGGTCCTTTTGCACTGCAGCTTGCCGGTGAGGGGCGAGCCCCGAGCAAAGGGCTGGGCCAGGCAGCGGCAACATCTGCTATGGGACGGGGCTGGAGCAGGGGCTACTCGACCTGTGTGCTACTGCCCCAGCACTCCCTGTAGCTGCAGCCCACTCGGGACTTGGGGCAAATCGCAGGTGGAGGTGTCTGTGCAGGGGCCAAACCGACCACACGGGTGGTGGGGTCACACAGCTGGTGGCAGGCCCAGGAGTGGGGCCAAAGGCAAATCAGGGCAGGCAGCGGGGTTAAAAACCGGATCTGGCCCTGCCAGCCAGTGGCAGAGGGGAAACCCACAGTATTGATGGAGGGGGGGAGAGGAAGCCAATTGCAGTGCTCACGAACATGGCCAATGGGGGCGGATGTGGGTGTTTCCTCATTTCCAAGCTGGGGTATCTCAGAGCCGCTTCCCAGGGCAGTGATTCACATGGCCCGATATCCCCCAGGGACTGGCCAAGGCAGCTCTTCCCTGCCGGATAAGGTAGATTCCCCTGCTAAAAGGGCTGTTCGTGGAGAGGAGCTGCTGGATCCCTAAGGGCTCTTCAGACCAGTGCAGTGGTTCTCAAAGTGCTGCCGTCATGGCTTGAGCTCAGCCCTCTCTGCTCCCCCACCTAGCGGGGAGCCCACGCTGCCGCTCGAGCCTCATGCTCCGTGCGTAGCGGCAAGGCTGCAGCACCAGCTCCGGCTTCCAGCTCGGAGGGCGTGCGGGGAGGGGGTGCAGAAAGCAAATTCAGCCCCCCTCGCTCCCCCATGGGCTGCGAAGCTATAGGTGGAGGAGCGCCGCCCCACCCCTCCAGCCATGGGAAACTCCCACCTAGGTCCCACCAAACTCAGTCGCCATGGTAACAGCAGTGCATCCCTCAGGTACTCCTGCAGGGCAGGCAGCAGGTTGGGCTGCTCGGGGCCCAGCCGGGTGGGTTGGGCGGTCGTGGTGCGCGAGTGTCTGGTGCCCTCCCCTTTCCCCAGCAGCAGGTTGGGCCGTGCCAGGGGGCAGCACTGGGGTTGCGGAGCCCACACACAGGACACAGGTGGGGGCGTGAGGCCCTTTGGGGTTTTGCACCCACTGGGACTCGGTCCGGGTAGCCAAACGGCCTCAGCGCCCACCTATGAGACTCTGCCCCCCTCTGGGCTGGATGCCTCGCCTCTCCACACTGTGTCCAGTTTCCCTCCCCCAGGGACACCCCATCTCCCTGAACCCGATCAGCTACTCCCGAATCCCAGTAAATCTGGTCTGTGGGAAGCCCTGAACCTTAGTCCTACCTGTCCCTTTCCCTCGCCCTGTGGGGCCGGAGCGCCAGAGGAATGAGGTGTCTTGGTTGGGAGGTTTTGGAGGTGTTGTTTTGCTTCTCCCTTGAGTCATTCCCAACTAATTTTTCTGGGGGCCAGTGGCCCCTGACACACAGAAGATTCCCCAACCCTGCCATAAATAAAACATGGAAATCTTTTGTGTTGGACATCAATTAATATTTTACTTTATTTGAAATGTTTGATAAACTTAACATGAGAAAGTTAAAGCACTTAGTCTGTTTAATAATTTAAATTGCGGCAGCACTAGCAAGATGGCGCTGGTGTAATTAAGTAATTAATGGTGAGTTTCTATTCGCAACGGGTGGTCGGCGGACAGGTTTCCATTGAGCCAGGTGGTCAATGGGCCAAAAAGTTTGAGAACCACTGGTCTAAGTGGTATGGCTCAGTGAGAACTAATGACTGAAAGCAGAAGCCAGACAATTTCAGGCTAGAGAGGAGGCACAAATGTTTGATAGGGAAGATGATTAACCCCTGCAACAAATGGCCAAAGGACGTGATGGATTCTCCATCTCTTGAGAAGTTTAGACACCTCCATCCATGTTCAGGCAGCAGAATAAATAGCTGCTTTAGATAAAACACTGGGCGTTCAGAACTGAATCCCCTTGTTTCAGGTGCAGGAATGTTGAAACTCAAGCCAGGTATTCAGGTAAATGAATGTGGTTTTGGGGTCTAACTTGTGTGTGCTTTTTATGGAATATCTAGACTCAAGCATTTGGCCAAAATGGCCGGGTCTAGCACAGGGGTCGGCAACCTACACTATGGCTGTCTTGGCTGCCCCATGTGCCGGAGCTGGAGCAGGGCTGGGGTGCGGATGGCCCTACTGGGACAGCTGCACCGTTGCCCCAGTTCCAGCATCGGCATGGTGGCTGCCCAGTTGCTCCCAGGGTGGGCTGTGTGGCAGGCGGCTCGCACCATGTGCTGGAACTGGGGCCAGGTAGGATCCCATCTGGCCACAGCATTCCGATCCTGGGGCAGAACCTGCAGTCTGGCCCCCATCTAGCCACAGAAAGGACTGGCAGCAACCCTTCCCCCCCCCCCCCACTGTGGCACGGCTAGGAGGGGACATAACCCTGACTCCCGCACCCCCACATCAGCAGCCCCCTGCCATAAGATTAACAGAAGACAGCCCGAATGTCTGCATGAAGCTGGATTTGTCCAGTTATGATGTAAACTTCAAAGAAACGTGCGAAAAGATGCAGCAGCAGAAGTCCCGTTAAATAAAGTCCGTGAGAACAATGTTTCATTGACGCTACTATCAATCATCATGTCAGTTATCAATCCTATTACGTTGTATATTTTCAGTTCATGCCAAAGGGCATTCTTATACGGCTCTGTGTTGACCACTTGCTCTGAATTTCGATGTAGTTTGGCTCCTTAGTTTGAAAAGGTTGCCGGCCCCTGTTCTAGCAGGTGTGTCACCAGGAACAGAGTCTGGAGAGAATGGGTGGTGGAAAGGATTAAAGCCCTTTCTGAAATGTCTCCCATTGCTCTTCTCCCCCCGACAGGTTGCAGAACGCCCATGTCTTGCTCCAGCTCAGCCCATGGCCAGCACAGCCAGGGACAGGAAATGGCTGTGGCGGAGCTGGTGAGCTTCGAGGAGGTGGCTGTGTATTTCTCAGAGGAGGAATGGGCTCTGGTGGACCCGGATCAGAGAGCCCTCTACTGGGATGTGATGCAGGAGAATTATGAGGCTGTGAGCTGCCTTGGTAAGGATCCTTGTCCCCTCGGGTATCAGGAGCTGGGTGGGCTCTGGAGCAGCTGGGTTTGGTTCAGTTCAGGGTCTAACGAAACTACCTAAACTTTACCCTACTTACAGAAAATGAAGAATGGTGTCTTGGAGAGAGAGAGAGAGAGACATGCTTGTCCCTCTCTGTAGCTGCAGAGGACTCTCTCACAGAGACAAAAGGAGAAAGGAAAAAATCCAAATTCCTTTGTCCCAGTTTGAAAGCCCCACCTACATTCCTACCGGTCACTCCACCTGGCTAGGTGTAGTTAACCCCTTAAATCCCAGGCTGCTGGCTAACCCTCATAATCATGACAGACACCATAAAAGGGGCCCAACTTAAATTGAATGCCCCAAAATAATAAAACATAGTGGCTGTATCTAGACTGGCCAGTTTTTCCGGAAAATCAGCCGCTTTTCCGGAAAAACTTGCCAGCTGTCTACACTGGCCGCTTGAATTTCCACAAAAGCACTGACTTTCTACTGTAAGAAATCAGTGCTTTTTGCGGAAATACTGTGCTGCTCCCATTCGAGCAAAAGTCTTTTTCTGAAAGACTTTTGCGCGAAAGGGCCAGTGTAGACAGCAGAGATTTCTTTTCTGCAAAAAAGCCCCGATCCCGAAAATGGCGATTGGGGCTTTTTTGCGGAAAAGCGCGTCTAGATTGGCCACGGACGCTTTTCCGCAAAAAGTGCTTTTGCGGAAAAGCGTCCTGACAATCTAGACGCTCTTTTCCGAAAATGCTTTTAATGGAAAACTTTTCCGTTAAAAGCATTTCCGGAAAGTCATGCCAGTCTAGACGTAGCCAGTAAGGGAACCAAAAAAGTGCCTCTGTGGGTTAACTACCAAGTAAAAGAAGCCGTGAGATAAAAAAGGCATTGTTTAAAAGCGAAAGTTAAACACTAGTGAGGAAAATAGAAAAAAGCATAAAGTCTCTCAAATTAAGTGTAAATATATAATAAGGAAAGCCAAAAAGAAGTTTGAAGAACAGCTAGCCAAAAACTCGGAGCAGGAAACCTGCTAAACAACCAGTGGGGCCCCTGGATGGTCAAGATGCTAATGGAGCACTCAAAGACGATAAGGCCATTGCAGAGAAACTAAATGAATTCTTTACTTCGGCCTTCACAGCTGAGAATGTGAGGGAGATTCCCAAACCAGAGCTGTTATTTTTAGGTGACAAATCTGAGGAATTGTCCCAGATTGAGGTGTCGTTAGAGGAGCTTTTGGAACAAATTGATAAACTTTACAGTAACAAGTCACTGAGATGAGATGGCTTTCACAGAAGAGTTCTGTAAGAACTCAGCTGTGAAATTATGGAACTATTAACTGTGGTTTGTAACCTATTCTTTAGCTATTTTCCAGTCATTAGGTACAGAAAGGCTGCGTCTAGATTGGCATGATTTTCTAGAAATGCTTTTAACTGAAAAGTTTTCCGCTAAAAGCATTTTTGGAATAGAGCGTCTAGATTGGCACGGACACTCTTCCGCAAAAGCACATTTTGCGGAAAAGCGTCCGTGCCAATCTAGACGCGCTTTTGCGCAAAAAAGCCCTGATCGCCATTTTCGCGATCCGGGGCTTTTTTGCGAAAAACATATCTGAATTGTCTACACTGGCCCTTTCGCGCAAAAGCTTTGCGCAGAAGGGACTTTTGCCTGAACGGGAGCAGAATAGTATTTCCGCAAGAAGCACTGATTTCTTATATGAGCTCATCAGTGTCCTTGCAGAAATTCAAGCGGCCAGTGTAGACAGCTGGCAAGTTTTTCCGGAAAAGCAGCTGATTTTCTGGAAAAACTGGCCAGTCTAGACACAGCCAAGATGATTTAATGTGACTCCTATATTTACAAAGGGCTCTAAAGGTGATCCTGGCAATTACAGACTGGTAATTCTAATGTCAGTACTGGGCAAAGTAGTTGAAACTATAGTTAAGAATAGAATTGTCAGACATATAGATGAACATTATTTGTTGGGGAGAAGTCAACATGGTTTCTGTAAAGGAAAATCATGCCTTACTAATCTGCTAGAGTTCTTTGATGGGGTCAGCAAGTATGTGGACAAGAGGCATGAAGTGGATATAGTGTACTTAGATTTCCAGAAAGCCTTTGATAAGGTCCCTCACCAAAGGCCCTTAAGTAAAGTAAGTTGTCATGGCATATATTGGCATTGGGAAAAATA
The DNA here is from genome assembly GCF_049634645.1 of Pelodiscus sinensis. Lineage (NCBI taxonomy): Eukaryota > Metazoa > Chordata > Testudines > Trionychidae > Pelodiscus > Pelodiscus sinensis. The sequence goes on from NC_134742.1 coordinate 9,623,405, forward strand.
ATCCCAACTATACATACATAAAATATTTGACTCGTGCTTTTATTAATGTTTGAGTCTCTATGTGTGTGTTCCTCCTCTCTATAAACTTTTAGCTGGTTATGTCCCTCTGAGGTCTCATATTTTAAATTTTATTATATATTTGTATTTTTTGTTTGTTCTTGTAAGCCACCTTGAATATTTTAAATAGAAAGGCGGGGTAAAAATATTTAAATAAATAAAATAAATACAATATGATGGGGAGTAATTGAGCTACAATTACTCAAGAGAGATCTTGGAGTCATTGTGGCTAGCTCTCTGAAAACATCCACTCAATGTGCAGTGGCAGTCAAAAAAGCAAACAATGTTACAGCTCATTAAAAAAGGGATAGAAGATAAGATAGAGAATAGCCTGTTGCCTCTGTAAAACCATGGTATGCCCACATCTTGAATATTGCATACAGATGTGGTTGCCTTATCTCAAAAAGATATATTGGCATTGGAAAAGGTTCAGAAAAAGGCAACAAAAATGATTAGGTCCTGTATGAAGAGAGATTTAAAAAGACTGGGACATTTCAATTTAGAAAAGAGTAGACAAGGGGGGGGGAGATGATAGGTATGGAGAAAGTGAATAAGGAAAAGTTATTTACTATGGCTATGGCTATGTCTAGACTACAAACCTCTTTCGATAAAGAGCATCTAGACTACAACCAATACTTTCGAAAAAGCAAGCCGCTTTTTCGAAAGAGAGCACCCAGGCAGTCTGGATGCTCTTTCAAAAAAAGCAGTTTGCATTACATAGCGCCTTTTTTTCGAAAGAGCACTTTCTAAAAAAGGCGCTATTCCTTGTAAAATGAGGTTTTCCACGGTCGATAAAACTGCTGCGTTTTTTTCAATTTACTTTCGAAAGAACGTGGCAGCAACTAGACGCAAGGGAAGTTTTTTCGAAAAAGTCACTTTTTTCGAAAAAACCCTGTAGTCTAGACACACCCTATATGTTGTTATAAGAAGCAGAGGTCACTAAATGAAATTAAGAGATAGAGGTTTTTAAACAAAAGGAAGACTTTTCACGTAGTGCACAGTCAACCTGTGGAACTCCTTGCCAGAGGATGTTGTGAAAACCAAGACTTTAACAGGATTTAAAAAAAACTAGATAAATCCATGGAGGATAGGTCCATCAATACTTATTAATCAGGATGGGTAGGAACAGTGTCCTTAGCCTCTATTTCTCAGAAACTGGGAATGGGCGATAGGGGAAGAATCATCACTTGATGATTCCCTGTTCTATTCACTTCATCTGGGGCAACTTGTATTAGTCACTGTTGGAAGACAGGTTGCTGTGCCAGATGGATGTTTGGTCTGAACCAGTATGACCGTTCTTATGTTACTTCTGGAGAGGATTTTTCCCACTTCAAGTTGTTTTCAGTTATCCAATGTTGCTTTGTCAGGATTGAATGTTGGTTACGGGACACTAAACAGGAGGTTTGGAATAACACGTGCCTCATGCTACAGTCTTACTGACCCACTCACAGAACACACCCCCTGCCATCCCCTCGTCCTCCAGTGATATGTGGCCACCGTTACCAGAATAAAGCCCACATTTTGGGCTGGATTGCTGACATCCTGGGCAGTGCAGGAAGGGATGTGGCTACATGGGAGGCGGGGTGCTGTGGAAACTCCGTTGTCTGATTTAATGCATTAGAGTGAGGGTAATCGAAGTTCATCTTCCCTTTTCCTGTTGCAGAGGCAACTCTGAGGCCGGGGTGAGGAGCTGGTGTCCCCCGATTGTCGATACTATTCCTGGCATATTTCCGACCTTGTAACTATGATGGGGAAGGAGGAATGGGGCGCCTCCACTATTTTCCAGTGTTAGAATTATAGAGCAGTGAATACCCTGCAGTCCTAGGCCAACAGGTCTGTCCCCTCCTATCAGCAGGCACAGAGGAAGCACTTGTGTTTGGCCAAGGTGCGTTTCAGTTGACAGCTGACAGACATCTGCCCGGCGATGTTAGAAAGCCTGGACTAAAAGGTAGTTTGATGGGAGGGAGACCGATCCAGAGCGGAGAGGTACAAAGGTCTGAGGGGATTCTACATGAGCAGAACTTAATGCAGGATCTGACTTGGATTTTTTTTAATGTAAAGTATTCAGGTTGCCTTTGCAGAGACGTGTTAATAATCTGCACTCTTCCTCGCCGTTCTGAGGAGGCTATTGAGTATTTTTAGAGAGTGCAGATGAGGCTGCAGTGAGGCCTTAACAAGCACAGGATCAGGCTCTAAACTGCTGGCAAGTCCACACAGTGAACAAACTGAATAAACACTTTGATCTTTCTGCTGCAGTGTCCGTCTGGGTGGCACCCAGCAATGCCAGGCGAAAAGGAATAGCTCTGTGGTGGTGTTGTGACTGCGGTTGCTTTAAGAAGTTGCGTTCGTGCTGGTTACTCTCTCAGATTTTGTCTACACAAGCAAGCTTAGAGCGGTGCCGAGGTAGCCCTGTACCACAGCAGTGCGGGCATGACAAGAGCGCTGGGAGAGAGCTCTCTCCCAGGGCTGTAGACAAACCACCTCCAGGAGGGGAGTAGCTGGGAGCGCATTTACCCTGCTGCTTCACAGCGCTGTGACTTGCTGCGCCCATAGAGTCCATGCTGAGTCGCGACCCTGAGCACCAAATCCTCGGGGCCTGGAGGCTCCACTTCTCCAGCAGCAGGGTGCGCGCCCGTGACAGGAGAAGCCGCACGCTGCCCAGGGACGCTGCCCAGTTCATAGCGAGGCCTGTGTCAAGGACATCCCAAAACATGCAGTAGAACTGTATGATGAGCTGTTGGTGCCTGCAGATGGGTTAGTGGGCATCACACAGAGCCCTTCTGAGAGCTTGGCCAGAGTGGAAGGAAGCTTTAGCCGGTCTCCAGCAACCCATGCTGACCACCAGGCCTGCATCCCACAGGGCCACTCACAGATTGGTCAGTCCGGAGAGGAAAGGCTGGTGTAGAAAATTCTCGCCCTTTATCTCGTCTGCTCTAGAGCCATAAGGGCAGCGCTGTCCTCTGCTAGGAGATGGGACTTTTCTCTTTCTCTTCTCCAAAGCACACAAGAAGCAGGAGCCACAACACATCCCGTCCAGTGGTTCCATCCATAACTAGACAAAAACAACATGAGCTCAGAGTTCCTTCAGGACCCACAGTTCTTCCCATTTCTCCCAGCGCTCACTGCAGATTCAGAGACAATGAGGATCGGGAACCACATATCTTTCAACCGCTGTGGCTTGATTAGGCAACGAGGCAGCCAGGTCATGGCCATATGCACTCGGCTTTTGTTGCTGCTTGGCCTAAAAACTGGCGTTCTAGCTTCCTCAGCCAGTCTGGGCAGGTCACAGGCAGCCTGGCTCGGTTATTAGGGGGCAGGAGTGCTGGGTACATGCAGCTGCAGACACACTGCAAAAGTGGTGGTTATTTTTCCATACGATATACCCTACTAGCAGCAAAGGTAAACCTCTGTCTCATCACACGGGCTAACCAGAAGTCAGAAATGCAGCTTCCTTAAATATTCCAGTCCTTGTTTCAACACCCAGATGCTAGAGTTAATGAGGAGTGGTGTGTTACAACCAGTTTCATTAACAAAGGGATTTTCCTGATTCCAAAGGACCAGCCATGTACCCACTCCAATAAATAACTCAGATCTTACCCCTGAATCACACTTAAGCTAATTTTCTCTGCAGTCTATGACTGTGTCTAGACTGGCAAGTTTTTCCGGAAAATCAGCCGCTTTTCCGGAAAAACTTGCCAGCTGTCTACACTGGCCGCTTGAATTTCCGGAAAAGCACTGACGATCTCATGTAAGATTGTCAGTGCTTTTCCGGAAATACTATGCTGCTCCCGTTCGGGCAAAAGTCTTTTTACAAAAGACTTTTGCGCCAAACGGCCAGTGTAGACAGCACAGTACTATTTTCCACAAAAAAGCCCCGATTGCAAAAATGGCGATCGGGGCTTTTTTGCAGAAAAACGCGTCTAGTTTGGCCACGGATGCTTTTCCGCAAAAAGTGCTTTTCCGTTAAAAGCATTTCCGGAAAATCATGCCAGTGTAGACGTAGCCTATAGGTTTATTTGCATGAGAAGAGAAAAAGGTGAGAATTACAACTGGGGAAAGCAATCAAATAATCAAACATTGCAACATTCTGAGATCAGGTTTGAATCGATGATGGAATAAACTGCTGGCTTATTAAGTGTCTGGTTGCTTCCAAAAGATTGGACAGTTCTCTGTCCTGTGGTTAGAATGATCTCATTAGGATATGTCTATAGTCCGGAGATCAGAACAAGGAAGAGGCCAAATGGAGTTGTTTCATTAGCCTTTTAGAGCTCTCTGGCATGTGGATAGCAGGGTTTCCTCTTTGGCTGTGTCTACACTGGGCCACTTATTCCGGAAAATCAGCCGCTTTTCTGGTATAAGCTGCGAGCTGTCTACACTAGCCCTTGAATTTCCGGAAAAGCAACGACGCTCTACTGTACAAAATCAGCCGCTATTCCGGAAAAACTATTCTGCTCCCGCTCGGGCATAAGTCCTTATTCTGGAACACTGTTCCGGAAAAGGGCCAGTGTAGACAACCCAGTAGTCTTTTCCGGAAAAAAGCCCCGATCGCGAAAATGGCGATCGGTGCTCTTTTCTGGAAAAGCGCGTCTACATTGGCCACAGACGCTTTTCCGGAAAAAGGGCTTTTCCGGAAAAGCAGCCTGCCAATGTAGACGCTCCTTTTCCGGAAAAACTGAAAACGGAATAGTATTCCGTTTTAAGCAGTTCCGGAAAAAGGTGCCAGTGTAGACACAGCCTTTTTTTTTTCCCATCCATGTGTGGAATGCATGTTGTTGTGTGCACTGATGCATGTGCTCTTGTGCATCACCAGTAGAAACTCACCATCGTGTGCATAACACAGAGACTGTGTGTGCATGTGTGAGAGAGAGAGAGAGATGCACCAGTGTATACGGCAGGGGTGGCCAACCCGCAGCTCACAAGCTGCATGCGGCTCTTCAAAGGAAAAGTTGCGGCTCCTGCACCCGTGGCTGTTCTTCATTCCCCTGCTCTGTCCTTTTGTCCTTGTCTGGTCAGGGCGCTGCTTGGGGCAGGGAGATAGAATCATAGGACTGGAAGGGACCTCAAGAGGTCATCGAGTCCAGCTCCCCGCCCTCAAGGCAGGACCAAGGACCAAGATCTGATGCTGCAGCCAGTGGAAGCCTGCTTTGGCCACACATGGCTCTTAAAGGGTCAGCGTTTTGTTTTTTCTCAACAACTTTCCGACCGATGGAAGCCTGCTTGGGCTACATGCAGCTGTTAAAGGGGCAGCGTGTGTGTGTGTGTGTGTGTGTGTGGAGGGGGGGTTGTGGGTTTTTTTTTTTTTTTTTTTGCTCAACAGCTTCTTTCCCTCGGCTCTTCGCACTGTATCCACCACTATTTTGGCTCTTTGTCTGTGACAGGTTGGCCATCCCTGGTGTATGGGTTTGGGTTATTCAGGCTGAGTATGGGTGAGAGAGACAGAGACTCTGTGTGTGTTTGCAGAAACTTACTGGGTAAGTTTCCGAGAAACCCCATGCACTGTCTCTTTAAGACACTGCAAGCTGCCCCAGAGCCCTGTAGTCTCTCCTCACCCACTCTGTGCAGATGGGGCACGTGAGCAGGGAAAGGGGGAGAATATGTGTGAGACACAGGGTGTGTGTTTGTGTGTGACACAGGCCCCTGTCTATGTGGGGTCCCAGCTCCCTGTAGACTGAGGTTGCTGAGCGGGATGCATAGCAGCCTCTGTTTGCAGGGACCTTCGGCCTGGTGCACATAGAGGCTGCTTCGTGGCAGCCTCCTCTGGTCCCCTCCTACAGAAGCAGCAAGGAGGAGGGGGAGAATGTGAATAGTTGACAAGGCTTATTGGTTAATCGTGTAGTTGACCACGTGTTGATATCCCCTAGTTCAGACAATTTCCTCTGCCTCCTTCGGGTTCAAGTAGAGCCTCTGAGCCAAAGAGCAGGGCAAGCTGAGCTCCCCAGCCAGTAGGGTTGCCAGGTGTCCGGTCTTCACTCGGACAGTCTGGTTTTCACCACCATTGTACATGGCCGGTATTTTCTGTTTTTCTCAGATGGAAGGCAGGTGGGGATTTAAAGGCGCAGCAATCTTTTTTTTTTTTTTTTTCCCCTCAACCAATTTTTTTTCCCTCCATGTTTGGTATTTTGTTGTAAAGTATCTGGCAACCCTACCAGCCAGAAGCTTTGTGGACAGAGCCCTTGGGGACCCAGAGCTCTGTTGGGTTCTTTCTCTCCAAGTCAGCTTCCTCACTAGAGCTCCCCTAAGGAGTGTGGGCCTGGCCTGGCCTGAGTTGGGGGGATGGAACGGGCCATGAGGAAGATGTAGTTGTACCTTAAGAGTGCAGCAGAGCACTCAGGTCCCCTAGGGAATAAGCTGGGCCATTCCTGAGGCAGGGGAGATGGACCTTTATTGCAGGTGAGCGTGTCTTGTGATCCCAGAGCCCAGTCTCTACAAAGTGGGGGAGTGGGGAGCGTCTCTGGGTGGGTGACTCAGATCCTGGCTCTGGAAGCAGTAATGGCTTAATGGACAAGATCAGCACTTGCTTAATTGCTCCCCCACGCCCCCAGCAGGATTTCCAGACTCCAGCGCTCATGGGATCTCCTGGGTGGAGCGAGGGGAGGAGCTGCAGATCCCTGATCTCCAGGGCCGTGAGGAAGAGGAGATCATCAGCGACAGCCACACAGGTGAGTAATCAGCTAAACTGACTCAGAAACCAGCTTCCTTCTTCTTAGTGGGTGTCCCTTGTACATTTTCATCAACTCTAATTGACCCATCAGCCTGTACTTAACTCCAGTCAGAGGGTATGAGGAAGGTTGAGTTTCCCCCTCTGGAGAAAGGTTGTGGGGAAGGAGAATGAACTCAGTTGATGATTAGTGAACCTTTCCAGCCATTATTTGGGCGTACTCTCCTTTTTCTGTTCCCCCTTCAAAGTTTTCTTTTCAACTCAGCACAGAGAATGACTCTAGTCTGGATTCTCTCTCTATCCCAGCAGGTGATGGGACGGTGAGTGAGAACAATGAGGAGTCTCTTCAGCAGGAAGGACCGGAGCAAGTGGCTCCAAGTGAAATGCCATTGGGAATATCTGAAGGGCATGTTTCTCAGAGTCCTGAGCAGGGAGAGACCTGTGAGAGTCAGCATAGCCCTGAAAGACAGCAGGGAAACCATCCAGAAGAGGGACAGGGTGAATTCAGTTATATGAGCAGAAGTGTGGAAAGAAACACAGAAACCACTGAACAGAAAATCCCCCTTCAACAAGCACCCTACACTTGCAGTGATTATGCAACTCTTATTGAACATGAAAGAACCCACACAGGAGAGAAGCCCTTCAGATCCTCTGACGGTGGGAGATGCTTCAGTCAGAGCTCAGACCTTATTAAACATCATAGAATCCACACAGGAGAGAAACCCTTCAGCTGTTCTGAGTGTGGGAAAAGCTTCAGTCAGAGGTCAGACCTTGTTAGACATAGGAAAATCCACACAGGAGAGAAACCCTTCAACTGCTTTGACTGTGGGAAAAGCTTCAGTGAGAGTTCAGATCTTGTTAAACATAGGAGAATCCACACAGGGGAGAAACCCTTTTACTGCTCTGACTGTGGGAAAAGCTTCAGCACGAACTCACATCTTGTCCGACATCAGAGAACCCACACAGGAGAGAAACGTTTCAACTGCTCTGACTGTGGGAAAAGTTTCTTTGAGAGCTCAGACCTTATTACACATAGGAGAATCCACACCAGAGAGAAACCCTTTTACTGCTCTGAATGTGGGAGAAGCTTCAGTCAGAGGTCAGACCTTGTTAGACATAGCAGAATCCACACAGGAGAGAAACCTTACAGTTGCTCTGACTGTGGGAAAAGCTTCAGTCAGCGGTCAGATCTCGTTAGACATAGGAGAATCCACACCGGGGAGAAACCTTTCAGCTGCTCCGACTGTGGGAGAAGGTTCAGTGAGAGCTCATTCCTTGTTAAACATAGGAGAATCCACACCGGGGAGAAACCTTTTTACTGCTCTGACTGTGGGAAAAGCTTCAGTAGGAACTCACATCTTGTCAGACATAAGAGAACCCACACAAGAGAGAGATGTTTCAGGTGCTCTATCTGTGGGAGTAGCTTCAGTACGAGATCACTCCTTGTTAGACATAGGAGAATCCACACTGAGGCAAAAAACTTTGTCAGGGCTGTTCCCCACTCTGGCACTCAGAGTGCAGATGGTGAGGGTCCACAAGAGAGCTTCAAAACCTTGCTTCTACAGGCTCTGGTTAAAAAAATCTCCAACCAGAATAATAATACACAGATTTTGGGGAATCCCTGTCACAATCAAGTGCTTTTTCCCTAAAAATCAGGTGTGAACACTTGAAATCACCCCCAAGGTACTCCAAGCTCTTTTGCTGCAAAAGAGCTTGAAAAATAAAAGGAAAAACAAGTTGCAGTCTCTGGTAGCTGACCCCTCAGTGAGAGGCATGTAGATACACACAGACAGACCTTCCAACACACATGAAACAAATAATCACCTTAAAATAAGTTGTTTTTATTACAAAACAAAAGATAAACTTGATAAAGCATACTTGGTTGCTAGATATTACAGAACTACTAAGGAAAACAAATTTAAAAACAGAGAATTTCTAGGAACAATGCTTAGATGGTAATTGGAGGAGGGAAGGCATAGACTCTTACAAAGCAGTTGAAACCAAACCACAAAATAAAGAAAAATTATCCTGAACACAATTGGATTCACTTTTCCCTTTTTACTGACTTCTACTTTTCTCTTTGTTCAGAAAACTCCAAATTCCTTGGAGACATGGAAGGTCCTGCCTGGGTTTAAATAATTCTGTGTCTTTCAATTCCTGGTTTATCTTTCCCACACAAGGAATACAGGCAAGGAACCTATGTCAATTCAGATTTCAACACTCTATCTTGATTGGTTTTCCTGGCCCAGAAAATGCTCCAGGAGTGATGAAAAAATGTGAAATACAAGTACAGAGCCCATATTCATAACTTCAAGTACAAAAATGATACATATATATGTACAAAAATTCTTCTAAAACAAAAGTGGAATTGATTAACAAATTCATGGTCCGTTTTTTTTGTCAGTGTTGTGGTCAGATTATTTTTAAAACCGTGAACTTCACTATTTCAGATCATGAAATTTCAATGTGTTGTACTTGTAGGGGTCCTGACCAAAAAAGGAATTTTGGGGTTGGGGGGGGTGTCACAAGGTTATTGTTGTGGGGGGGAGGTTGGTATTGCTACCATTTTGTGCTGCCTAGAGTGGGGTGCTGCAGTCAGAGCTGGGCACCTGACCAACATGTAGGTATCAACGACAGGAAAGCTTTCACGTGTTAATTACATTGTATTATGAATGTGGATGGTTCCATTTATTAGGATCAATGATGTAAGATTATGCAGGAAGTCATATGAGTTATATTGTCCTCAAATCAGTCCTATTTAAATATGGCAATTTGGCACTGTGAGAAAGCTGGTGCAACCTATCACCTCCAGTTAAAGAGAAGAACCTAGAAGATTTAAACAAAACCTTTCTGTCTGGCAAGGACCCACTTATCAGTAATTGGGTTTATGAAATTCTCATTTTTTTGTTACTATGTTTCCCATCTCTCTATTGTTTCTCTGTATTGCCTCTGTCTGGTTCTTTGATTGTTTCTGTCTGCCGTATAATTAATTTTGCTGAGTGTAAACCAATTAAGGGGGTGGGATATAATTGGTTAGATTATTATACTACAGTAGGGGAAGGCTGGCTAATTCAATTTCAGTAGAATGATTAGTTAAGTAAATATAACTGTATACATTGGGTCAAGCAGGAAATGGGTGGGAAAGAGCAAGGGGGAGGGGAAAAAAGGAAAGGAAATTGGATTTGTGCTTGCTGGAGGCTAACACCAATAAACATTGAATTGTTTGTGTCTCTGGACTTCGGGTATTGCTATTCTCTGCTTAGTGATGTGAGAAGGACCAGGGAAGTGGGAGGATGAAGGGAAAAGCCCTCTAAGGGTATGTCTACACAGCATTATTACTTCGGAATAACAAAGTGCACGTCTACACTACATTTCAACATAATGTTGAGCTGGGAGGATTCTTTACTCTGATTCCTGTAACCCTCATTTTATGAGTAAGGGAAGTCGAAAGAAGAGTGTTCTTCCTTCGACTTCCTGCTGTGTAGAAGCGCCAAAAGCCGAATTAAGCTATTTCGACTTCAGTTACGCAATTAACATAGCTGAAGTTGTGTAACTTAATTCAGCTTTTGTCCTGCAGTGTAATGGATTCCTGGGGGCTTGACACCCAATCTTGTCATCACTTAGGACAGAAGCAAGGATGTTTGCACTCTGGGATGCTCTCTCTCTATTCGATGCTACCCTGGCACACTGGAGTTGGCAAGAACAAATCTTGTCAAACCGACCTGACAGCTTGCTTTGACAGGGTAACAAGTCTTGTGGATAGTTGACAAGCAGTAGACATATCTCTAGATTTGAGTGAGGCATTCAATATAATGTATTTACTGGGAGGGTGGTGAAGCACTGGGATGGGTTTCCTAGGGAGGGATGGAATCTCCATCCCTAGAGATGTTTAAGTCCCTGCTTGACAAAGCCCTGGCTGGGATGATTTAGTTGGGGTTGGTCTTGCTTTTAGCAGGGGATTGGACTCAGTGACTCCTGAGGTCTCTTCCAGCTCTATGATTCTATGACCAGCTCATTAACAAACTAGGGAAATACAACTTTGAGGAGCTACTGTGAGGGTGCATAATGGGCTAGAATACCCATTCCCAGAGAGTAGGTTAAGCACTGGAATGAATTGTCTTGTATGGGGGAAAATCAAATAACTCCAATTGTGTCTAAGGGAGGACACTGGAGGAAATCAAAACTCTCTAAAAGAAAACTGCTGTAAGGGTTAAAAGTTTTCCAGACCTCTCTCCCTGTATCAGAGTGAAATCATCTAAACTCTAATCAAAGACCTTTACAATGCCTATCTCAAGTTCATGGATACTCCTAGTCTGTCACAAATTGTCATGTAAACTCTTATCTTTGTCACAGTTTGCCTACTCACTCAGGTTCTCATGTGCCTTGGTTCTGTAAAACTTACTTCTAGCACTCCTGGGCTACGTCTACACTGGCCCCTTCTCCGGAAGAGGCATGCTAATTTAGAACTTTGGAATAGGGAAATCCGCGGGGGATTTAAATATCCCCCGCGGGATTTAAATAAACATGGCCGCCGCTTTTTTTCCGGCTTGGGGAAAAGCCGGAAAAAAGCGTCTAGACTGGCGCGATCCTCCGGAATAAAGCCCTTTTCCGGAGGATCTCTTATTCCTACTTGCAAGAGATCCTCCGGAAAAGGGCTTTATTCTGGAGGATCGTGCCAGTCTAGATGCTTTTTTCCGGCTTTTCCCCAAGCCGGAAAAAAAGCGGCGGCCATGTTTATTTAAATCCCGCGGGGGATATTTAAATCCCCCGCGGATTTCCCTATTCCAAAGTTCTAAATTAGCATGCCTCTTCCGGAGAAGGGGCCAGTGTAGACGTAGCCCTGGTGTGAACAGAAACCTCTCAGAGTACTTCTGCTGAGACTTTGATATGTTAAAGAAAACAATCAACAACTAAACTGTCTGAACATACTGTATAAAGAATCCCTGAAACTGTCTCTCTTGGGTAGCTGTCAGCCTGCATGCATGCATAACAAAGTTTTCCTTCTAGATTTCTCTCCTGCCTCACTGCTTTGACCTCCAGCCTTGGACCTTTCTGGGGACTCTGTACCCCAGGGGAACGAGATTTCCCCCACATTTGTGCAATGGTGAAATCTTCATCGGTGGAGATTTTTAAGAGGAGATTAGACAAACAGCTGTCAGGGATTGTCTACATTAGGGGTAGAAAAGCGCGTCTAGATTGGCATGGATGCTTTTGTGCAGAAAGTGCTTTTGCGCAAAAGCATCCGTGGCCAGTCTAGATGCGATTTTGCGCAAAAAAGCCCCGGTCACCATTTTAGCCATCAGGGCTTTTTTGTGCAAAACAGTTCTTCCCTGACTACACTGGCCCTCTTGCACAAGTATTCTTGCGCAAGAGGGCTTTTTCCCGAGCAGGAGCTGTTTTTCCACAAAAACTCTGTAGTATAGACATAGCCTCAGGGTGGTTAAACATTAGAATAAATAAATTGCCTAGGGAGGTTGTGGAATCTCCATCACTGGAGATTATTTAAGATTATTTAAGAGCAGGTTAGACAGACATCTCTCAGGGGTATGATACAGATGGTGCTTGCTCCTGCTATGAGGGCAGGGGACTGGACTTGATGACTTCTCAAGGTCCTTTCCAGTTCTAGTGTTCTATGATTAAGGAGGGCAGTTCCTGCTCCGGAGCAGCACCCCAAACCTGTCCCTATTACAAGCAGCTCGATCACATCCTTGGGGGGGGCAGTCCCTCCTCACCCCATGTCGTGGACTTGGGAGTCAGAACACCCATCATGGCCCACCTGGAGGGCAGTACCTGGGATATCGAGGAGGAGGAGGTGCCAAGTGAGGCCAGCACCATACTGAGGGATGTCAGCCCTGGCCTAAAGTGGCGTCCCAGGACGTCTCCCAGGCACCAACTGAGGCAGGGGAAGGCTCATCAGGTGAGTGCCACCTTTTCCCTACACACACAGGGAGGAAGTGGTGGGAGGCCAGGGGCTGTTGGGTGCGCCCCGCTCAGCCTTCTCTACCTGGGGATTCCACAGCAGCCCATGCGCACGGAGCACCTGTCCACCGCGCACATCCCCAGGAGCCGGCCACAGAGGACTCTTGTGCTCCTGCTCACAGGGAACTGCCTTACCCCTGACCCTGGGGTGGGACGGGACGGCCTCCCACCGCATGCCCCACTGTGGGGGGGGGATACAGTCATGGACACACGCACAGCGGTGCCCCACACACCACATGGTCTTGCCTGCACTCCTGGGGCAGCACCCGCTCCCGGGTTAGCGCGGCGGAGGACATGGAGCCCCGGCATGGGAACCTAGTCAGCGGAAGTAAGTGGAGGGGACCTCAGCAACACCCTCCCCTGCCGCTCACACATGCCTCCTCCCAAACCCCCTGCCCCCCTCTCTGTGGGACGCCACCACTGCCAGACCCTGTGTGTGTGCAGCACGGAGGATAGCTGAGCCACTCTGTTTCCCCACACACACACAAGCTCCCCGCCTGGCTGGCATCTTCCCATGCCTGCTTGTCCCCAGAGAATCGATGTCCCTGCAGGAAAGTGATAGTGTTCCTGCAGGAAGGGCCTGCTGTCATTTTAAACAGTTGTCTGATCATGCATGTTCTCTTGCTGCGGCATTATATTTTTGCACCACAGCTGAAAGAACTCAGTGAAAAAGAACCCACCAGCAATGCTAAAATAAACTTTCTTCATTGTTAACCATCAAAAAGCAAACAAGGTGGAGAGTAGGTGCTAAACTTGCTGCAGAACATGAACACTCGAGCTCCTCTTGTATTCAGTGAAAGCTTCACGAATCTTACAAATACCCGGAAGGAATCAGCTGCTCCCTTTCCTCAGGACTCAATGGCTACGTCTAGACTGGCATGATTTTCCGCAAATGCTTTTAACGGAAAAGTTTTGCGGAAAAGAGTGTCTAGATTGGTACGGACACTTTTGTGCAAAAAAGCCCCGATCGCCATTTTAGCCATTGGGGCTTTTCTGTGCAAAACAGTACTGTGCTGTCTACACTGGCCCTCTTGTGCAAATGATTTGCGCAAGAGGGCTTTTGACCGAACGGGAGCAGCATAGTATTTCCGCAAGAACACTGAGAATTTTACATGAGATCGTCAGTGTTCTTGCGGAAATTCAAGCGGCCAATGTAGACAGCTGGCAAGTTTTTCCGCAAAAGCAGCTGATTTTGCGGAAAAACTGTCCAGTCTAGACACAGCCTAAAGGTTTATTAATAAAAGAAAGAAAAGCATGAGAGTAAGGTTGTTAAGGAGAATACATTACATGCATCAAATCACCAAGTTCTCGATGCAGGCTCGTTGCAGAGATGTTATAAACTGCTATCTTAAAAGTTTCTGGTGTACATCCTATGTCAGGATGGGTCCACAGTTCTTCCCAGCTCATTGTTCCCTGCAAGGCTGCATCTGGGATAAGGAGCTGAACTCAAGACAAAAATGGAGTCTGCCACATGGCATTTTATATCCATCCCTGGTCTCTTCCAAGCTGGAGTACGTCACATGGGCCAGGGACCTATCCTTGTGTCCCAAGCCAGCAATCATTATTCTGGCTGGTCTGCAGGCATCCAGATTCATTCCTTAGGTGTGTCTTTGGCACCAGAGATCTATTGTTCCTGGAGCCTTGCTAATTAGCATAGCCATTGAATGAACTTTCCTGGCACATTGTCCTGCCTCAGACAGAGAATTTTCCAGCATCAGCACAGAGTATATATTTATAACTCCCCATACAGACATTATACAAGTACATGAATCTAATATATAAAAGAGAATATTTGTAAGTTTGTTCGCTAATAACTTGGACACTTTGGCTGTGTCTAGACTGGCATGATTTTCCGCAAATGCTTTTAACGGAAAAGTTTTTCCGTTAAAAGCATTTGCGGAAAAGAGCGTCTAAATTGGCATGGATGCTTTTGCGCAAAAGCACTTTTTCCGGAAAAGCGTCTGTGCCAATCTAGACGTGGTTTTGCGCAAGAAAGCCCCGATCGCCATTTTCGCCATCGGGGCTTTTTTTGCGCAAAACAGTTTTTACCTGTCTACACTGGCCCTCTTCCACAAAAGCATTTGTGCAAGAGGGCTTATCCATGAGCGGGAGCATCATAGTATTTGCACAAGAACACTGACAATCTTACATTAGATCGTCAGTGTTCTTGCGCAAATTCAAAGTGGCCAGTGTAGACAGCTGGCAAGTTTTTCTGCAAAAGCAGGCGCTTTTGCAGAAAATCTTGCCAGTCTAGACTCAGCCTATAAGCGCTACCAGAACCAAACTTTGCATGGGATAACCTTTCATCCAGGAGAAGGTTTTAAGGTACTTTTGGATCCGATCGGGCCCGATCTCAAGCTGTAAAAATAAAAATTAACCTGCCACGCTGCAGGGGCCAGCCCGCCCACCCTAGGTCCTGTGCCTGCCTGCGGCCCCCAGCGCCATCTGGGACTTGCCCCCTCCCACCCACGAGGTTACATAAGTGATCCCCCCCCGCCGGCACACAGTGCCCCGACCCCTACGCGCACAACGGCTCAGGTACCCACCCTGCCTCCTTCTGCGTATAGCCTCCCTTCCACCCGGGGTCACTTCCCACCTGCCACCTCCCCCCCCCCCCGCCCGGGGAAGAGGCAGATCTATATTTTAATTCTATAGAAATCAGTGCAACTTTTCTACCATTCAAAAAAAGATAATGGACTACTGTTTTTCTAAAGTTTGTTCCTCCGGTTTCCTGGGTAACACCAGGTAACTCCAGCTAGTAGTGTATACAGAATCAGTAGAACATACGCTTTCATGTGACACCTCACATGATCCCCTTTGTACAGACTTTTGAGGCAACCTCTATAATGCTAAAGGTGTGAGGTTAAAGCACACAACATCCAGCACCTTCACTCTCAAAGATTTCACTGCTCAGTCAGTCCAGTTTAAATATGGGTTGGTTTAAAACTATAAATAGGTCCAATAATGTGATCTTTAGAATCCAGCTAATCCTGTAGCTGTGGGAGAGCCGGTGACTCTGGGATCATCACACACAGAGTGCGGGGGCGGGGAAGGGATGCAGATGGACCCAAAACTAAAAAATCATCCTTAGGTCAGTCTCATTCGAGGTTTGGTTTGTGTTTTAAATTCCTGAGGTGGCAGCCCTGGGGGAGGCAGGACCAGGGTGGGTTTAACCAGAGAGAATTAGAAGAGGGAAGAAGAAAAATGCAAATAAAATAAAACAGCAATAAAGGGAGAGTCCTGGAGAAATGTGGTTTATGAAAGCTCTTTCTCCGCTCCTGTCACTTTCCTGCTGCCCAGCTACTTCCTATCAATAAAACAATTTTCATCTTCTTCATTCCACTTTCATGTCCCAGCTGCAGTTTTTGGGGTCAGAAACCTGGGATTTGCTCCCTGTCTGGGCTGTGTTCCCCCCCAGGGAATATCCCACCTCTAGGAGGGGAGTTTGGCGTTTACTGTGATGCATCACTGCCCAGCCTGAGCTCTGTCTTTGTCCTGTAATCAGGGCCGGACGGAGCCATTCCGGTGCCCTGGGCAGACAGTTTAATTGCGCCCCAGGTTGGGGGAGGGCGCATGCGTGACCCCATCCCCGCCCGGCGCGTGGGGGAGGGTGCGTGGAGCTGGCGGCAGCAGGACGGATGTGCCCAGCCCGGCTACCGCCGCTGGCGTGCAGTCCGGGGTGGGCCCCACGGTGGCGGGAGGGAAGGGCACTGCTGGCCCCCGCTGCAGGTTGGCCTCTGGGAGGTGGGCGCACGGTGCGTCCCTTACAGCTGCCATCAGGCGCCCCCCATAGGTTGGCGCCCCGGGCAGCTGCCTGGCTAGCCCATGCCTCAATCCAGCCCTGCGGTATACTATTTCCGCAAGAACACTGACAATCTTACATGAGATCGTCAGTGCTTTTGCGGAAATTCAAGCGGCTAGTGTAGACAGCTGGCAAGTTTTTCCAGAAAAGCGGCTGATTTTCCGGAAAAACTGGCCAGTCTAGACACAGCCAATAAGTCAGGCTGGGGTGGAGAAGTGATTGAACATTGGGAGGGGAGGAAGAGATGCTTTAGGGGTTCTCACTGTGCGTGGGGGGGGGGGAGCAGGGATGAGGTTTCCATGTCCCTCCTTCAGCAGAACTGTGAAGGTTTCTTTCTGTTTGCTGCTCTTGTGAACGTTGGGGGAGATTTCGCTGTGGGTAAGGTACTGGGAACTCCCTAACTCCCCAGAGTGCATCAGCGCCCCACACGAGTGACCCCTCCAACCCTGCTTATCGTCTATGATCTCCTGGGCACTGGGGTGCTGTCTCAGCTCTCGGCTCAGCTCCAGCTCAGGGTGGGAAAACTCTAGGGGGGGTTGTGCTCCCAAACAGCCTGGAGGGACACAGCAAGGAGCGGTGATCCCCATCTCCCATTCCAACTGGCCCTGGGTGTTGGGCCAGACAAGGGAAGGTGCAGGGGGAGCCCCTCACCAGGAATGGAGAGAAGCCATCTAGGAAGGAGGCTAGTTGCCCATGACCCCCATACACCTCTGTACAACCGTCTCTAGACGAGGGGGGCTCTGTGTGTGGGGGACAGACTGGCAGTTAGGGAAGTGGGGCAAGAGCTGGCAGAGGGGGGCACCCTCGTGGGGACAGACTGGCAATTAGTCAGGGATATGGGGCAGGGGCCGGAAAAGGGGGGGCTCTGTCTGTGGGGCATAGACTGGCCATCAGGGACGTGGGGGAGAGGCTGGAAGAAGGGGCACAGACTGGCAGTTAGTCAGTGATGTGTGGGGGGGCTGGTAGGTGGGGGCACTTAGGTTTACCATCCATCTGGTTTTTCCCGGACATGTCCTCCTTTTCAGTCCTTAAATCTCCATCCAGCCAGGATTTTTAAATATCTAAAAATGTCCAGGATTTTACCCTGCTCCTTGAGTGAACCAGCTGCTGGCGGGGATGCTGCGGGAGTGGCTCAGCACGAGTCCAACAGCACCACCCTGCACCTGGCCGTGCAGTACAGGTGAGGAGCCGCCAAGCTCTGCTCCCTGGGGGCTAAAGCCTGCTCCGGGACTCACCCCACGGGGCAGAGAGGGGCGGAGTTGGGCTAGGAGGGGGAATAGGCTGCGTGGGAGGTGCATGAGGGGTGGGGGGTCCAGGGTGGGTTACCAGGAGCAGGGGACACAGGGTGGGCTACTGGGGGAGGGGGGGCTCAGGGCAGGGCATGAGGGGCAGTGGGCTCAGGACAGGGGGCTCAGGATGGGGCATGAGACTTGGTCCGGGTTACCAGGGGCAGGGCCCCTGATGGGTTACTGGGGAAGGGTGCTCGGGGCTGGTTACCGGGGGGCGGGGGGTTGTCTTGGGGCAGGTTACCAGGGGCAGGGGGCTCAGGGCAGGTTACCAGAGGAGGGAGGCTCTGGACGGGTTACCGGGAGAGGGGGGGGGCTCCGGGGGGGCTACAGGGTTAGGGGACTTGGGGTGGTTTACCAGGGCCAGGTTACTAGGGGTGGGGGGCTTTCAGCCTCGTTCCCTTCAGCCCCACGAGCCCCCTGCAGCGCCCCCCCCAGTGCAACCCCTCTCCCCGCCCATCCTCCTTCAGCCCCCCTCCTGCGTCCACACACGCTGCTGCCGCCTCCGCGGGGACCGAGCCCGAAGCAGCAGCGCGCGGAGCCAGCTGCCCCCAGCGTTCCAGCTCCTGCCAGGCCCGCGCCTGCGCGCAAGGTGAGGGCAGCCGCTTCAGCCGCGGCTACTGCGCATGCTCCGCTCGGGGGGGCCCTCTGCAGCGCGCGCCCGAAGGAGCGAACTGTGGGACCAGCTGATCGTGTCGCTGCAGCTCGGTGCGTGCGGGGCGGGCGCTGGAGCCAAATTGGCTGCACGGGTGCGGCGGCGGGAGGGGGGAGTGACACGGGGCAGAGGGGAGCCCGGCCTAGGGAGGGGCAGAGGGGTTGGAAGTGGGGGGTGGAGCCACGTGCGGAGTTTGCAAAACCGGCCAGTGGGGCAGAAGTGGGTGTTTCCCGTTTCCAGGATGGGGCATCTCAGGGCCGCTTCCCAGGGCTGGGATCTGAGTGGCCCAATGTCCCCCAGGGCCTGGCCAAGGCAGCTCTTCCCTGCTGGGTGAGGCGGATTCATCTGCTACAGGGGCTGGCTGCAGGGGAATGGTTTAGAACCAGCCCCTTGCAAACACTGCCATGGCCAGAGCTGGTTCTAGTGTCTGAAGAATCCCTGCTCCGCTCCTGTGTCTGCTTAAAGCTGACTGGCTCACACTATATGCCTGGGTATGACCCCTGAGGCTCAGGGACTGCCCCCTCGCCCTCCCAAATTGAGAGGCTTGCCCTGGCTTTCTAGCTTCTCTGAAGGGCCGGATCACACAAAAATCTGCTAGGCTGGGCCCATCTAGGCTCTGGTATGTGAAGAGTGTCTTTCTGCTTCTCAGGGGCTATGTCAGGGAGGGTTTTTTTTTGTTTGTTTCTCACTTGTGTGTGGCCTCCAACTGATGTTTCTGTGGGTCAGTGGCCCCTGACCCAAAAAAGCTTCCCCACCCCTAAGTTTGTTCATCGAGGGAAACTGATGCATAAAATTGCAAGGGAGCACAGTCTGTGCAGGGGCCAAACCGACTGCAGGGCTGGGGAGATCACACAGCTGGCAGCAGGGCCAAGAGAGGGGCAAAATCGGGACAGGCAACAGGATTAAGAACACAATCTGGGCACTGCCAGAAAAAATCCCCAAATGGGGGAGCATTTGCAGGGTTTGTAAAAATATGGGAGAGTGGGGCAGAGGGTTTTTTCCCACTGCCAGGATGGGGTGGGTAGCACCCACTTCCCAAGTTTGTGTGTGGCTGGCCAGTGCCTGGAGAAGACGCCTCTTCCCTACCTGAGAGGCTGGATGCTGCCAAAGGGGATTAGATTCCGTGACTGGGGGCTGCCAAAGGGGATTAGGTTCAGTGGCTGGGGGCTCCCTCTGTGAGCTGTTGTTTTGTCTTCCTTGTACCCGAGTTAGCATGAGCAGATGTCCCGGGTTTAAAGGGACAGGGCTGGATTTAAACCCTGCTGCAGGGGTCCTGACTTTTTCTTAAAAACAGGCAAATTATCCCATATTTTCTGTGTCTCTCCCCATCGGTGCTGGCGGGTCCTGATGCTGCCAGATCCCTGCTTGCCAGCCGCCTGCCCACCAGCAGGGCGTGGGGGATCCAGTTGCTACTATCAGCCAGCAGGTCCCCACTTCCGTTGCGTTTCTGTCCAGCACTGACTGTGCTGCCAGCAGCAATGGCTGGTCGGTGAGAGTAGGTGCCAGGCGGCAGCTGGTGACTTGTTCCCTCTGCTGCCCACCCCATCGGCCCTTTGCATCCTTCCCCCTCTTGCTGTCCCCTCCCTGCTCTGCCCCTTCATGCCCCGTAGCTCCCTGCTCCTCCATATCCACCTGCGGAGTGTGACCCTGCCCATATGCTGCTTCAGGAAGATGAGATCCCAGGTACCTGGAGAAGGGAGTGTGTCCTCGGGGCCCAGTCAGGTGAGGAGGGAGGAGAGCACCAGCCACCAAGGGTCAGGTTGATCGGTCACGTCACACATGTGAGAGAGGTGTAAGGGGTGGGAGGGGGAGTATATGTGTCCCCCACTGCCTTATGGACCCTAAAGCCTTAAAGATAAGAAGGCTCCAGCTACATAGTAATTATGTTTAACAGGGATTTGATGTTAACTTGAACCTTTGTAATGCTCAGTGCTGATTGATTGCTGTGGAGCTCACTTGAAGATGAATAATTTTACCAGGTGTCCGGTATGCAACATAGGGAAATACGGTCACCTGAGCCCTGGTACCTTTTCACATCACCGACCACTTGGATAGATTTTGGTCGCTGAATATTTACTACGGGCCTGGTTATTAAATGTGGAAGCACCGAGTTACTGTTGAAAATAATTTTGTTCTTAAACTTACTACAAATCCATATTTCTATATGTAATTCCCCATCCTGCAAACACTGAAGTACACACTTTAATTTTCTAATCCTTTATGTATTGCATATATAAATATTTGGCTTTTTACTCGTGTGTTTATATTTCAGTTTAATGGTTTTTTATGTCAGCTACATCTAGTGTTAGTCCATTCCACTGTTGCTCTTCACTCTGACAATCCTATTGTTCTGTGTTGCCAAAATCCAGGGTTTTAAATGAATTCTCTCTTTCTTTGCAAGGGTCCAGGGCATAATGCTGACCTCATCAGAGGTGGCTCTTTCCTGGCTGTGTCTAGACTGGCCAGTTTTTCCGGAAAATCAGCCGCTTTTCCGGAAAAATTTGCCAGCTGTCTACACTGGCCGCTTGAATTTCCTCAAAAGCACTGACTTCCTACTGTAAGAAATCAGTGCTTCTTGTGGAAATACTATTCTGCTCCCGTTCAGGCAACAGTCCCTTTTGCGCAAAGCTCAGATTTGTTTTCCGCAAAAAAGCCCCGATCGCAAAAATGGCGATCGGGGCTTTTTTGCGGAAAAGTGCATCTAGATTGGCACAGACGCTTTTCCGCAAAAAGTGCTTTTGTGGAAAAGCATCCGTGCCAATCTAGACGCTCTGTTCCGAAAATGCTTTTAATGGAAAACTTTTCCGTTAAAAGCATTTCCAGAAAATCATGCCAATCTATACACAGCCTGGCTGTGTCTACACTGGCATGAATTTCCGGAAATGCTTAAAACGGAATACTATTCCGTTTTCAGTTTTTCTGGAAAAGGAGCGTTTACATTGGCAGGCTGCTTTTCCGGAAAAGCCCTTTTTCCGGAAAAGCGTCCATGGTCAATGTAGACGCGCTTTTCCGGAAAAGAGCCCCGATCGCCATTTTCGCGATCGGGGCTTTTTTCCGGAAAAGACTACGGGGCTGTGTACACTGGCCCTTTTCCGGAACAGTGTTCCAGAATAAGGACTTATGCCCGAGCGGGAGCAGAATAGTTTTTCCGGAATAGTGGCTGATTTTGTACAGTAGAGCGTCGTTGCTTTTCCGGAAATTCAAGGGCCAGTGTAGACAGCTCGCAGCTTATTCCGGAAAAGCGACTGATTTTCCGGAATAAGTGGCCCAGTGTAGACACAGCCCCTCTGTGTCTCTGCAGGGGAATAGCTAATGCATGTTCATCCATGTCTATAAAACACATGTTTGCTTAGCAGCACCCTGGATCACGCCACTTCCCATGGCTCCCTTTGGCTCCAAATGGCGAACCTCAGCCAATGGGAGCCACAAGGCTCCATGGCTGGGGAGCCGGTAAGTAAACAAACAGGTGCGGCCCATTAGCAGCTTTCTCAGAGTGGGCCTGTGGACTATTTTGAGAAACTGGTCTATGGGCTATAATGCTAAATGTGTGAGGTTAAAGCACGCAACGTCCAGCACCTTCACTCTCAAAGATTTCACTGCTCAGTCAGTCCAGATTAAATATGGGTTGGTTTAAAACTATAAATAGGTCGAAAGGCTGAGAGCTGAGTGGTTCTCACTGTGTAAGTCTGTTCATGGGGAGAAACTGCTGGATCTCCAAGGGCTCTTCAGTCTAGTGGTTATGGCTCAGTGTGAACCAATAGCTGAAAGCTGAAGCCAAACAATTTCAGGCTAGAAAGGAGGCACAAACGTTTGATAGGGAAGATGGTTAGCCACTGACACAAATGGCCAAAGTGTTCTCTGTGATTCTCCATCTCTTGATGTCTTCAACTTAACACTGGGCGCCCTTATAAAAAATACGTTTTGGGGAAACAGAGCTTTGTGCCTGGGTAACTGGGCTAAGTGTAATCCTTGTGACACAGACGAGGTCAGACGACATAACTCACGTTCCCCTTGGATACTGTGGCTCTATGAATTTTAGGATCTCATCCTGCAAACACTCACCACCAGGGCTCTCCGAACCGCGGTGAGCCCCGCTTGCCAGCCGCGCTGTCTGGCCATCTGCACATGCGCAGATCACCCGAACCCCGCTCTTCCGGGTTGCAATCTACTCTCCACAGGCAAGTAGATTGCATTATTTGTTGAGCCCTGCTCACCACTCGTTTAAAAATAAATATCTGAATAATATTAATATGGAGATATACCTACCTCATAAAACTGGAAGGGACCTTGAGGGATCATCGAGTCAAGTCCCCTGCCCTCATGGCAGGACTAAGTACCATCCCAATCTTCACTAAATCTCTATTGTGGAGTGTTTTTATAAAGTCTCTGTTGGTTTAGTCCTGAGAAGAGGGCCTACGTCTGTGCTGCAAATAAATGGAGGAAAAGTAGGTGCGTTAGGTGTAGGAACCTAAATTTAGACACCTACATTCGTGTTCAGGCAGCAGAATAACAGACTTGTTTATCGGAAACTCTGTGCTCAGAACTGAATCTCATTGTTGCAGATGCAGGAATGTTGAAACTCAAGCCAGGCACTGAGAGAAATGAATATGGATATTGAATCTAACTTGTGTGCGCTGTTTATGGACTATCTAGACTCAAGCATTTGCCCAAAATGTCCGAGTCTAGCATGTGTGTCACCAGGGACAGAGTCTGGGCAGAATAGGGGTGTGGAAAGGGTTAAAGCCCCTTTTGAAATGTCTCCAATTGCCTTTCTCCCCCCGACAGGCTGCAGAACACCCATGCCTTGCTCCAGCTCAGCCCACAGCCTGCAGAGCCAGGGACAGGAAATGACTGTGACGGAGCCAGTGACTTTCGAGGAGGTGGTTGTGTATTTCTCTGAGGAGGAATGGGCTCTGCTGGACCCGGGTCAGAGAGCCCTCTACCGGGATGTGATGCAGGAGAACTATGAGGCTGTGAGCTGGCTGGGTAAGGATTCCTATTCCTGTGGGTATCAGAAGCTGGTGGGCTCTGGAGCAGCTGGGTGGGGTTTGGTTCAAGTTCCCTCATTGCCCCCTACTCGCCAATGTCAGGAGTGTGAGCTCCAATAATCTTGGCTCCTGTTTGAGAGACTTTCCCCTCCATGCTCCCTCCCAGGGGAGGCAGTTTGAGAGGCATAGCAATGGTGCTGCTCTTCGCACAGCCAAGGTCTCAATGTGCTTCCCCACCATCTTGCCCATGTTGTGCCTTGGCCGGAGGTGTCTGTGGAAGGGCCCAGGCAGGAACGGCAGGTACCAGAGTTGTGGGGCTGGGTCCGGCTGCTGTTAGTGCCTACAGGGTCCCTTTGTGCCAGTGGGATGAGCCCCTGGAAGGAGGGTGTGGTTCCCAGAGTCTTTCACTTCCTGTGGCTGATTTGTGTGATGTGCTGGTTCCTGCCAGTGAGAGGGGCTGAGGGAGGGTGGAGGAGGCAGTTCATGTTCTGCAAGCATTCTGTGGGGGAAGCTGCGTAGTAGATCAACGTGAACAGAGCTCTTCTTGCCTTGCAGGCACAGGGTCTGGGTTTCCTTTGAAAACTCCGGCTTTATTCTTTCTTGGGCTCACTTGCCTCTCTGTGCAATGGAGAGAATCACTTCATCTGTCTTGTCTTTTTATAGTGAAATATCTTTGGGTAAGGGGCATTTTGTCTTCCCATGTGAATGTCTGGCTTCAGAGACTTGCATTCAGTTTCCTGTCCTGCTACAGACTTCCTCTGTGATCTTGGTCAAGTCACTTCATAGAATCACAGAATCATAGAATAATAGGACTGGAAGGGACCTCGAGAGGTCATCGAGTCCAGCCCCCCGCCCTCAAGGCAGGATCAAGCTCCGTCTACTTCGACTGACTGTGTCCAGCCCCCTGTCTCATGCAATGGCTATTATAAGTTTCAAAGGGATAGCTGCGTTAGTCTGTACGTAACTGAAAAAAATTTAAAAACAACAAATAGTCCTGCATCACTTTAGAGACTGACAAAAATGTAGATGGTATCATGAGCTTTCGTGGGCACAACCCACTTTTTCAGACGAATGGAGTTAAGGGGTCCAGGTTTCAAATAAAAAGCAGAGAAAGGGAGTGGATGGGGAGGGAAAGAGAAGAAAAAAAAGTAAAATATTTTGAATTACAGCAGTGGTCCCCAACGCAGTGCCCACGGGCGCCATGATGCCCACTGGGCCATTTCTGTGCACCCGCTGAGTGATCGGGGCTGGCCCTGCCCTCGGGCGCGCAGTGCAGGGGTGGCGCCAGCCCTTGGGCGCACGGCACGAGGGCGGCCCCGCCCCCGGGTGCCCGGCGCATGAGTGGCCCCGCCCCCGGGCGCCCGGCAGCCCTAAAAGGTTGGGGACCACTGAATTAGAGTGTCATGCTAAATGAAGCTTAAAGAGTGGGTTCTAAGTACTCCTAAGTACCCGGTGCTTGGCTTTTTATGTCCACATTAGGAAGTGGAATGTAGTGGGTAATCCAGTTAATGTTTTTGTTTAAACCTCTACTGCAGGTATCAAACTAGTAAATTAAATTAATTCTGCAGCTTCCCTTTCAAGCTGTTTTTTAAAATTGGCTTGTAATAATATGTTAACTTTGAGATCCATTAACGAGTGTCTCATATCACAGGGAGACATGGCTGCAGAAGGCTAAATATATTACATAGGGGAGTCACTCTGCTCTATAAAAGCACCCCGATAGCGCAGTGAGGAACTGCTTTACACTGGAGATCCTAGCTGCTGCTATGACTGATAATGGTTGCGTCCCATAGCGGCTTCAGTGCAGTATGAATTGCTGCTAGCGCCACAGAGCGTCATTACAGCTGTTCTGGGTGGTTCTTTCTGGGGCTCTGATGCCAGCTGCACTGGCAAAGTGTGCGGTCTGCCCATGCAGCACAGCTCAGTGTTGTTGCTAAAGAAAGACACAGTGGCTGTGTCTACACTGGCCACTTATTCCAGAAAATCAGCCGCTTTTCCGGAATAACTTGCCAGCTGTCTACACTGGCCGCTTGAATTTCTGGAAAAGCACTGACGATCTAATGTAAAATCATCAGTGCTTTTCCAGAAAAACTATGCTGCTCCCGTTCGGGAAAAAGTCCTTTTCCAGAAAACTGTTCCGGAAAAGGGCCAGTGTAGACAGCACAGATTTCTTTTCCGCAAAAAAGCCCCGATCGTGAAAATGACGATCGGGGCTTTTTTGCGGAAATACGCGTCTACATTGGCACGCACGCTTTTCCGGAAAAAGTGCTTTTCCGGAAAAGCATCCTGCCAATGTAGACGCGCTTTTTCCAGAAATACTTATAACGGAAAACTGTTCTGTTTTAAGCATTTCCGAAAAATGGTGCCAGTGTAGACGTAGCCGGGCTGTGTTCAGGAGCCAAAGCACTCAGCCAGGTTTACTGTCAAAGGAGCAGGGTACTAGCCTTTCAAAAGACCTTCACCACACTTCTCGGACAGACGACGGTGGTGTTGCACACAATTCTGACAACCTTGGGCCAGGCAGTCTGAGAGATTAACCGCTCCCTACCCCCCAGTGGATGAGGGAAGTAGTAGAAAAAGAGGACCAAGCGATGCTACAACTCGGAGTCATTCAACAATCGAAAAGTGAGTGGCAAAGTCCCGTAGTGCTCATGCTGCAGCCTGACGGGAGAGTACGATTCTGTATGGATTTCAGGAAGGTAAATACCATATCCAAGTTCGACGACTACCCAGTGCCCCGAACCAAAGAACTCCTAGATTGACTGGGAATGGCTAACTACATTACAACCCTCAATTTGACAAAGGAGCATTGGCAAATCCCCCTGGATCCAGATTCCCTGTAGAAGACTGCCTTCACCAACCCCGTGTGGACTATTCCATTTTGTGTGGATGTCCTTCAGCCTTCATGGTGCCCCCATAACATTCCGGCGCATGATGCATTGCCTTCTGACACCTCGATGATGTTGTCATTTAGAGCCAGCACTGGGAAGAACATCTCCTCCAAGTGGCAGCCGTCCTTCGAACTCTTCGGGACGTGGGTCTCACTGCCCACCTGAAGAAGTGCCAGGTTGGGTGGCAAGAGACCACCTGCCTTGGATACTGGTTGGGATGTGGTCCTGTGCACCTCCTTATAGAGAAAGTCCACGCCATACAAAGCTACCCCGTGCCCACGACAAAGTGGAAGGTGCATCAGTTCCTGGGCCTACCTGGATATTATCGCCACTTCGTTCCCTCTGTTTGCGGCCATCACCGCACCCCTCACTGCCCTCTTACCAAAGACAGTCCACAACGCATATGCTGGTCACCGGAATGTGAAGCAGTGTTCCAGACTCTTAAGGATTGCCTGTGCCGTGAACCCGTGCTATTCAGCCCTAACTTTGACCACCCTTTAGTTGTACAAACCGATACCTCAGAAGCATTCCTCAGGTGTGTATTGGCCTCTCTGAGAGCCATTGTCCATGAAGCAGTGCTAGTTAGCCCAGCTATTCACTGAATTATCATTCCTCACAATAGACAGTCCAGGCCCATTGCTCCCTTCCAGACAGAGAGGCTGTGTCTAGACTGGCCACTTTTTCCGGAAAAGCAGCTGCTTTTCCGGAAAAACTTGCCAGCTGTCTACACTGGCCGCTTGAATTTCCAGAAAAGCACTGACGATCTCATGTAAGATCGTCAGTGATTTTCTGGAAATACTATGCTGCTCCCGTTTGGGCAAAAGTCTTTTTCCGAAAGACTTTTGCGCAAAAGGGCCAGTGTAGACAGCACAGTACTGTTTTCCGCAAAAAAGCCCCTATCGCGAAAATGGTAGATCGGGGCTTTTTTGCGGAAAAGTGCGTCTAGATTGGCCACGGATGCTTTTCCGCAAAAAGTGCTTTTCCGGAAAAGCGTCCTGCCAATCTAGACGCGCTTTTCCGAAAATGCTTTTAACGGAAAACTTTTCCATTAAAAGCATTTTCGGAAAATCATGCCAGTCTTGACGTAGCCAGAGTGTTTATAGTACAAGAACAGAGCCCATATTCATAATGTCATATACAAAAATCATACAAGTACATGACTAGCAAATATAGAATCAGTAGAGCATAAGCTTCTATTTGACACCTCACATGGCTCACTTTGTATAGAATTTGGGGGCAAATACCACCCGTGGGTGCAACAGTGATTTGTCTGCTCACTTTACAATCCAATAATATGACATCTGGTCATGTTGTTTGGATGCCAGACCAAACAGGTGCTACTTTCTCAGCTGAAAGGACACCATAATGTGGGAGGACAATGGAAGCGTTATAAGGACTTGCTAAAGGATAACTTAAAGAAGTGCAACATTGACATTGACACTTGGAAGACACTCGCCCAGGATTGCTCAAAATGGAGACGTCTCCTACACAATGGCTCCCTTCCTTTTGAATTTGCCCCCCAACATGCTGAAGAAAAGAAGAGGTGCAGGAGGGAGGAGAGACTGGCTTCTAGTCAAGATCAACAACCTCCTACTGTACTTGGAAACATCTGTCCTCATTGTAATAGAACTTGTGGTTCAAGGATTGGCCTTATCAGCCACCTGAGGGTCCATAACTCGCATGGAAGATGATCAGACTCAGCAGTCATTCAGATTTCCATTGCCATCATACTTGGCAAGCGCACTGGGGTCCATCCAGACCTGCCAGCCTTAGTTCAGAAGGTCAATGATATTGGAGACACCAGCCAACACCAGCCTCTGGGGCACCCAAGGAACCTCCACCTCTTGTGCCACAAGATGATGGTTGTGCAAGAGGAATTCAGGCAGGACGTCTCCACCCTTTGGGACATGGGGCAGTTCTGGTTGCAGAGACCAGCTCTCAGGAGCTGAGGAGATCTCTGAAGCTTGCATAGATTTTGGAGGTGACATCTCAGAGGGAGGACAGCAAGCTGCTAATCATATCAGAAAACTGTGGGGCACAGGAGGCAGATGTAAGACCATAAGACTATGAAAGTAACCCTGTGGGATTCCACTACTTTCCCCTCTTTATTCTTTAAGTTGTTGGCAAGTCCACATAGTTAACAAACACTTGGATCTTTCTGTTGCAGTGACCTTCTGGGTGGCACAGAGCAATGCCAGGTGAAAAGAAATAGCTCTGTGGTGTTATTGCAACTGCGGTTGCTTTAAGAAGTTGCTTTCATGCTGGTTACTCTCTCTCTTAAGTTTTGTCTACATGTACAAGCTGCTTTAATGCAGCAGGGTAGTCATGACAAGAGCCCTGGGAGAGAGGTCTCCCCATGCTCTAGATCATAGGTTCCCAAACTGGGGGGTGCGCCCCCTGGGGGGGCATGAAGAAATTCCGGGGGGGGGGCATGAGGTGACCCAACCCCCGTCAACCCCCACCCCAAGCAAGAGCTTCCCCCCCCATTAATCCCCCCTTCAAGAAAGAGCCCAGTCCATCCAGTAAAGAAATTCAGAAAATACCGGACATGTGAAATGGCTCGGGCGTCCGCCGGAATACGTACAGTTCGGGCTGGCTGGGGCAGGAGGAGGATGGAGCATCCCGGGCAGACTTCAAAATGGCCACCTTAAAAGGGCAAGCCTGCTCTGCTCTTAAAAGGGCAACTTTTTTTTTTGGTCAACAACTGTTCCCCTGGCGTGCTGGTACCTTTTTTTTTTTTAACACTGGTCCTGGGAATTAAAGGGGCCGTGACTGTTTTTCGGCCCGGTCAGTTCCTTTTTTGGTGGGGGGGCGGGGGGGTCAACAAGTTTTTCAACTATTTTTGTGTGTGTGTGTGTGTGTGTGTGTGTGTGTGTGTGTGTGTGTGTGTGTGTTTCAAAAATCAAAAGTTTGGGAACCACTGCTCTAGATAAACCACCTCCAGGAGGGGAGTAGCTCACAGAGCTGGGAGCACATTTACACTGATGTTTCACAGCGCTGTGACTTGCTGCGCTCATAGAGTCCATGCTGAGCACCAATTCCTCAGGGCCTGGAGGTCCCACTCGTCCAGCAGCAGGGTGCACACAGCTGCCTCCGTGACAGAAGCCGCCTGCTGCCCAGGGACTCTGCCCACCTCATGGCAAGGACATCCCAGAACATGCGGTAGAGCTGCATGATCAGCCATCAGTGCCTGCAGATTGGTTAGTGGCATCACATAGAGCCCTTTGGAGGCCTTGGCCAGAGTAGGAGGAAGCTCTAGCTGGCCTCAGGCATCCATGCTGACCACCAGGCTTGCAACCTATAGGGCCGCTCAGAGATTGGTCAGTCTAGAGAGAAAAGGCTGGTGTAGAAAACTCTCACCCTTATCTGCCTAGAGCCATGAGTGCGGAGACAGGTGACTTAATTTCTCTTCCTTTTCTCTAAAGCACATAAGAAGCAGGAGCCACAACACGTCCCCTCAAGTGGTTCCATCCATCTCTAGACTAAAGCAACTAGGATCCAGTGTTTGTCCAGGACCCCAGGTTCTTCCCATTTCTCCCAGCACTCATTGCGGAGGCAGAGACAGTCGGGATTGGGAGCCACATATCTTTCAACCTCCATGCCTTGATTAGGCAGCCAGGCCATGGCCATGTGAACTCAGCTACTGTTGCTGCTGGGCTTAAAAATTGACCTTCTAGCTTCTTCAGCCAGGCAGGCAGGGCAGGTCACAGGCAGCCTGGCTTACTCGTAAGGGGGCAGAAGTGCTGGGCAGCTGCAGGACACTATTGCTGACACCGGTCCCTTGGGGTAGTCTCAGCAGCACAGTACAGCACACACCTTCCCCGCTCCTCCCCATCTCTGAGCTGAGCGAAAGATGTGCCTCTATCCTTGCCAAGTCAGCCCACCTCCCAGAAGGACTCCACAAAGCCAACATTCTCTTACAGGGTATTCTTACAATGCTAGCAAGGTGGCCTGAGCTGCTCAGCTAAGAGGGGGTGTCACTGTTAGGGATGCATGAAATCTTAGTGGTTACACACCTATTCAATAGCCCCGGAGGGTGGGGATGGCAGCCACTGCCCTCCTGGCCCCAGTCCTGGGGAGCCCCCTGCCACTCTGTGCTGCTGCCTCTCTGTATCAGAGTTTAGAAAACAATTTAAAAACCAGTTCCCCATGCAGACAAGCTGCCTCCCATACCTCTCTGCTGCCTCCCATACAGAGGCAGTAGTGTGGGGTGGTGGCAGCCCTTGTCTGCCTGAGGTCTCAGCTCCCTATGGTCAGAGATTGCTCCATGGGATAGATAGCAGCCTCTGTATGCAGGGAGCTTGGGTCCATCTTCACAGCAGCCTCCCCTGGTCCTCTCCCACAGAGGCAGAAATGGGGGGCATGGGAGTATGAATAGTTGGCAAGATTAACCAATAAGCCCAGGCTCAGACAACTTCCTCTGCCTCCTTCTGGTTCAAGTAGAGCATTTGAGGCAAAAAGCAGGGCGAGCTGAGCCCCCCAGACAGGAGCTTTGTGGACCTAGAGCCCTTCTGGATTCTTTCTCGCCAGGTTCTAGTGAGCTGCCGTGTGGCAGCTGCAGTCTGAGCCCTGCCTATGGGCCTGCATAGCAGACCTGCAAGCCCTCGCTAGAGCTCCCTTTCTAAGCAGTGTGTTCCTGGCCTGGGATGGGGGGATGGAACAAGCCATGAGAGAGACTGTTGTACCCCAGAGAGTGCAGCAGAGCGCTCAGCTCCCCTGAGAAATAAGGTAGGCCAATCCTCAGGCATCTTTATTGTAGGTGAGTGTGTCCTGGAATCTTCTACCATCCAGAGCCAAGTCTCTGCCAGGCGGGGAAGAAGCCTCTTTGGGTGGGCGACTCAGATCCTGACTCTGGAAATAGTAATGATACAGACCTTAATGAACAAAGTCAGCACTTGGTTAATTGCTCCCCACACAGGATTTCCAATTTCCGATGCTCATGTGATTTCCTGGGTGGCGCTAGAGAAAGAGCTGTGGATACCAGGTTTCCAGGGCTCTGAAGAAGGGGAGATCATCAGAAACACCCACACAGGTGAGCAATCAGCTAAATTATCTCAGAAATTAATTTCTGTCTCCTCCGTAGCACATGGCTTGTGAATTTTCATCAAGTCTAACTGCACCTTCAGTCTGCATCTTCAGTCAACTCCAGTCACAGGGTGTGGGGGAAGGTCAGGTTCTCTCCTCTAGGGAAAGGTTATGGGGAAGGAGAATGAACTCAGCTCATGGTTATTCAACCTTTCCAGCCACTATCTGGGCATGTACCCCCTTTTCCATTCCCTTTTCAGAGTTTTCCTTTCAGTTCAGCTCAGCTCAGGGAATTACTCCTGTCTGGTTTCTCTCTCTGTCCCAGCAGGTAATGAAATGCTGATTGAGAACAATGAAGAAAATCTTCAGCAGGAAGGACCAGAACAAGTGGCTCCATGTGGAATATTGGGAAGATCTGAAGGGCATGTTTCTCAGAGTCCTGAGCATGGAGAGTGCTATGAGAGTCAGCACAGCCCAGAAAGGGAGCAGGGAAACCATCCAGAGAATGGACAGGGTAAATCCAGTCACAGGAGCAGAAGGGTGAAAAGAAACACAGAAACCGTTCAACAGAAAATACCTCATCAAAAAGCCCCCTACACTTACAGTGACCGTGCAGCTCTTGAGCATCACAGAAACCACACAAGAGAGAAACCCTTCAAATCACCTGACTCTGAGAAAAGCTTCAGTCAGAGCTCAGACCTAATTAAACATCAGAGAATTCACGCGGGGGAGAAATCTTACGTCTGCTCTGACTGCGGGAAAAGCTTCCATAGGAGCTCACATCTTATTAGTCATGAGAGAATTCACACAGGAGAGAAACCCTTCAACTGCTCTGACTGTGGGAAAAGCTTCAGGGAGAGGTCAGCCCTTGTTAAACATAGCAGAATCCACACAGGGGAGAAACACTTCATCTGCTCTGACTGTGGGAAGAGCTTCACTCAGAGTTCAGACCTCGTTAGACATAGGAGAATTCACACAGGGGAGAAACCCTTTAGTTGCTCTGACTGTGGGAAAAGCTTCTGTGACAGCTCAGACCTTTTTAAACATAGCAGAGTCCACACAGGAGAGAAACCCTTCAGCTGCTCTGACTGTGGGAGAAAATTCAGTAGGCGTTCAAGGCTTATTAGTCATGAGAGAATCCACACAAGGGAGAAACCCTTCAGCTGTTCTGACTGTGGGAAAACCTTCAGTGAGAACTCACTCCTTGTTGGACATAGGAGAATACATACAGGAGAGAAACCATTCAGCTGCTCTGACTGTGGGAAAAAATTCAGTACACGCTCAAGTCTTATGAGTCATGAGAAAATCCACACAGAGGAGAAACCCTTCAGCTGCTCTGACTGTGGGAAAAGCTTCAGGGAGAGTTCAGACCTTATTAAACATAGCAGAATCCACACAGGAGAAAAGCCCTTTAACTGCTCTGAGTGTGGGAAAAGCTTCAGTAGGCAGTCACATCTTAATAGTCATGAGAGAATCCACACAGGAGAGAAACCCTTCATCTGCTCTGACTGTGGGAAAAAATTCAGTACGGGCTCAAGCCTTATTAGTCATGAGAGAATCCACACAGGAGAGAAACCTTTCAACTGCTCTCACTGTGGGAAACGCTTCAGTACGAGCTCACATCTTGTTAATCATGAGAGAATCCACACTGGAGAGAAACCCTTCAAGTGCTCTGACTGTGGGAAAAGCTTCAGTAGGAGCTCACTCCTTGTTGGACATAGGAGAATCCACACTGGAGAGAAACCCTTTTACTGCTCTGATTGTGGGAAAAGCTTCAGTCAGAGTTCAGACCTTGTTAGACATAGGAGAATCCACACAGGGGAGAAACCCTTTAGCTGCTCTGACTGTGGGAAAAGTTTCAGGGAGAGCTCACTCCTTGTTGGACATAGGAGAATCCACACTGGAGAGAAGCCCTTTTACTGCTCTGAGTGTGGGAAAAGCTTCAGTAGGAGCTCACATCTTATTAGTCATGAGAAAATCCACACCGGAGAGAAACCCTTCAACTGCTCTGACTGTGGGAAAAGTTTCAGGGAGAGGTCAGCTCTTGTTAAACATAGTAGAATCCACACAGGGAAGAAACCCTTCAACTGCTCTGACTGTGGGAAAAATTTCAGTCAGAGTTCAGACCTCATTAGGCATAGGAGAATCCACACAGGAGAGAAACCCTTCAGCTGCTCGGACTGTGGGAAAAACTTCAGTACTCGCTCAGGCCTTATGAGTCATGAGAGAATCCACACAGGAGAGAAACCTTTCAACTGCTCTCACTGTGGGAAACGCTTCAGTACGAGCTCACATCTTTTTAGTCATGAGAGAATCCACACTGGAGAGAAACCCTTCAAGTGCTCTGACTGTGGAAAAAGCTTCAGTAGGAGTTCACTCCTTGTTGGACATAGGAGAATCCACACTGGAGAGAAGCCCTTTTACTGCTCTGACTGCGGGAAAAGCTTTAGTAGGAGCTCACATCTTATTAGTCATGAGAAAATCCACACAGGAGAGAAACCCTTCAACTGCTCTGACTGTGGGAAAAGTTTCAGGGAGAGATCAGCCCTTGCTAAACATAGCAGAATCCACACAGGGGAGAAATCCTTCAACTGCTCTGACTGTGGGAAAAGCTTTAGTGACACCTCGGAGCTTTTTAAACATAGCAGAATCCATACAGGGGAACAACCCTTCAGCTGCTCTGACTGTGGGAAAAATTCAGTAGGCGTTCAGTCCTTATTAGTCATGTGAGAATCCACAGAAGAGAAACCCTTTAACTTCTCTGACTGTGAAAAAAGCTTCAGTAGGAGTTGAAATCTTGTTAGTAATGGAAGAATACACATAGGGGAGAAACCATTTGATTGCTCTGACTGTGGGAAAAGCTTGAGTCAGTGCTCAAATCTTAAAAATAATACAGTCCCATTATACAGTCTACACAGGAGAATCATAAAATCAGATCATAGCACACTAGAATTGGAAGGGACCTTGAGAGGTCATTAAGTCCACTCCTGCCCTCAAAGCATGTGTAAGTACATTCTATCATCCCTGATACATGTCTGTCTAACTTGCTCTTAGATTTCTCTAATGATGGAGTTTCCGCAACCTTCCTAGGAAATGTATTTCAGTGTTTAACCACCCTGACTGTTAGGAAGCTTTTCCTGATGTCCAGCCTGAACCTCCCTTGCTGCAATTTATGCCCATTGTTGCTTTTTCTATCATCAGAGGACAAGGAGTACAATTTTTTTCCATCCTCTTTGTAACATTCTTTTAGGTACTTGAAAACTGCTATCATATCCCCTTTAATTCTTCTCTTTTCCAAACTAAAGAAACCCAATTATTTCAGTCCTCCCTCACAGGTCATGTCTTCTAGACCTTTAATAATTGTTGTTGCTTTTCTGTGGATCCTCTCTTTTCTCAATATCTTGCTTGAAAGCTTATGCCCAGAATTGAACACAATACTCTAATTGAGGCCTAATAAGCAGAGTTGAGCAGAAGAATTACATCTCATGTCTTGCTTACAACATTCCTGTTAATACAACCCCATAACTTCTCTGACTGCAGGAAAAGGTTAATTCAGAGCTCAGACCTTGTTAGACATAGGCGAAACCACACAAGCGAGAAACTCTATAACCTAAGTTCTCTTTAAGCTGCATGGCCATATGGTGGGAATAGATCCCTTTATCAACTGGTCTCAATGCCTGCCCAAACCTGCTATGGCCAATGAACATTTGTTTATCCCACAGCCACTGCCCCAGAGCTGCCATGGCAAGGATCTTCTCTCTCCCCTCTGCTCACAGCAGCACCTGAGCTGGGGAAGAGAGAGGTGGTTGGAGTCTTTTCTCCCCAATGCAGCCCTTCAGTGGCTTGCCCCTCAAATCCCTCCATCTTTGGTCCACCCCTCAACAGCTGGAGCCCTCACCCCTCCACAGTTTAAATCTCTGTCTCAACCCTTAGCCCCTTAGCCCAGATACATCCCTGGGGCAGGTCGTGTTGGCTGGTCCCAGGGTGGGCGGAGGTGTGAGAAGGACTCAATCCCCCAATCCTGTGCTTCCAAGCAAATGCCCTCTCCCCTAGGCCACTCCAGAACCCTCCCTACCTTCAGGGTGACCCCTCCCATGCTCCAAACCCCTTGGCCCAAGACCAGAGCTTGCACCCCAACCTGCCCGGTGAAAGTGAAAGAGATTTGGGGAGGAAGGGATGGAGTTTGCAGGGTGAGGCCTTGGAGAAGGAGTGGAGCAGGGAAAGGGCTTCAGAGAAGGGGGGAAGGAAGCTGGACATGGGTATTTGGGTTTGAGGTAGAGCTTGCATTTCACTTAAATTGAAAATGTGATCTCGTGGGTAAAACGGTTGGAGACCCCTGCCTTAGATCTTACGCAAAAGAACATGCTGTGCCAATCTTTAGAATTGAACATCAAAAGGCTTATTAATGATGAAAGAAAGAAACTGTTGAGAGTAAAATTGTTAAAGGAAACAAATTAAATACACCAATTACAATGTTCCTGAGCCTTGTAGCAGAGATGAAGTAAACTGCTTTCTCAAATGTCTCTGGAATACATCCTTTGAATACATCAGTGTTTTCCGGCTCAATTTATAGCAAAGATGCTCCTGAAGTGATGAGCTGGAATGAAGTCAGGAATGAAATCAAAGATGGATGAACCTCTAGGACCCTCTTTATACCCTTGTCCGTGTGGAGAGAATTCTATTGTTCTCCTTGTGTGAAAGTACCTCCCAAAATAGTTTGTCACATGAGCAAGTCACCCGTCCATGCATGACTCTGTTCTTTTTAGACAAGCAGCCATGACTTAAATGAGCGTCTAAAAATACACAGCAAAGTCTTCAGCTCTGGATTGGCACCATTTGAGGTGCATTGTCAGTCAAGTATTGCTATTCATTTGACTAGCAACCCTTTCACTATAGGTGAGTGAAACTTGCTGATAATCTCCCAGAAAAAAACATATGAGTACAGAGTCAATACTCATAACTTCAACTACAAAAATGGTACATGCATATGAGGGGTATAAACAATTAGGGAATCATAAGCTTTCTGTAGATATCTCACTTGAACCACTTTTCACACTATTTGGTGAAAGCATGAGACAGTGGGTGCAACAATGCTATGTATGTCCATAATGTCCCATAATGTCATGCCTATGAATTGCCAAGGGTAGGAAAAGCCTCTGTTGGAGGTCAGTCTTTGTCCATCAGAGAATCCATAGAAGGAAGAAACCTTTAAATGCCCTGAATTTGGGAAAAAGTTAGTATGCTGGGGTGTACTAGCCCTGCACTGGGGAAGCTAGCCTAACCAGGCTCCCCTGGTTGAAGGAGTCCTGTCCCCACAGCCTTGCTGGGCATGCTCGGACTGCAGCCCTGGTGTAAAGGTCTGGAGAGAGGCTCAGTCTGGACTGGCTACTAAGGAGGAAGGAGGTACTTCCTGAGCTCCTGGAGGCGAGCCACCAGTGGGACCACACCTGTGTACCAGCCAGTGAGACACCAGAGCAGGGGTCGGCATCCTTTTCAAACTACATCAAAATTCAGAACAAGTGGTCAACAAAGAGCCATATAAGAATGCCCATTTGCATGACTGAAAGTATACAATGTAACATTGATAATTGACAATGATTATAGCATAAATGAAACATACTCACAGACTTTATTTAATGGGACTTCTGCTGCTGCAGTTTTTCACATATTTATTTGGGCTACGTCTACACTGGCATGATTTTCCGGAAATGCTTTTAACGGAAAAGTTTTCCGTTAAAAGCATTTTCGGAAAAGCGCATCTAGATTTGCAGGACGCTTTTCCGCAAAAGCACTTTTTGCGGAAAAGCGTCCATGGCCAATCTAGACACGCTTTTCCGCAAAAAAGCCCCGATCGCCATTTTCGCGATCGGGGCTTTTTTGCGGAAAAGAAATCTCTGCAGTCTACACTGGCCCTTTTGCGCAAAAGTCTTTCGGAAAAAGACTTTTACCCGAACGGGAGCAGCATAGTATTTCTGCAAAAGCACTGACAATCTTACATGAGATCGTCAGTGCTTTTGCGGAAATTCAAGCGGCCAGTGTAGACAGCTGGCAAGTTTTTCCGCAAAAGCAGATGATTTTGCGGAAAAACTTGCCAGTCTAGACACAGCCTTGATGTTTACATCATAACTGGTCAAATCCAACTTCATGCAGGCATTCAGGCTGTCTTCTGTCAATCTTATGGCAGGGGCTGGGAGTGCAGGAGTCTGGGTTGGGGTGTACACGGGGCTCAGGTCAGGAGATTGGGGTGTATGTTGGACTCAGGGCACAAGACAGATGAGTGGAGGTGAGGAGTGTTATGGCAAGAGACTGGAGATGTGGGGGCATGAGGGGCTCAAGGCCAGGGGTTCAGATGTATGATGGGCTCAGGGTTGGTGTGTGGGGTGCAGGAATGTTGTTATGCTGTGGTCAGATGCGTGCTGGGCCCTAATTGGGGGCTTGTTGGCCTGGCTTCATTTTTTAATAAAGTAAAATATTATGTCCAACACAAAAAGTTGCAACATTGTCTTGATTTATGGCAGGAGTGGGGAACCTTTTTTGGGTTGGGGGCCACTGACCCACAGAAAAATCAGTTGGGCACCACATAAGTGAGAAGCAAAGAAAACCCCAGCCCTCCTCCCAACCCTCACTCCCCTGGTGCTCCAGACCCATAGTGGGGGGCAGGACAGGGAGGACTGAAGTTCAAGGCCTCAGGTCTGATTTACTCCTCTGGGGTTCCCAGGTTAGTGGATTTTGTGGCCCTTCCCCCCAGTCTCTGGGATGAAGCAAAAAATGTGGGCTTAAGTGTGCAGGTCAGGGCTACTACAGAATGGAATAGGGATGGAATTGCAGGATCTGGGTAGGAGGAGATGGAGTGTAGAAGTGGGATGGGAGTGCAAAGACTGGCATGGGGGCAGGAGTGGTCTCAGGGCTGGCTGCCTGGCCAGGGGGCAGGAGCAGAGCTGGGGGCTAGGTGCCTGGCCAGGGCGTGTCTGGGCAGAGGGTTTCTGGCCAGGGAGCTTGAGACAGGAAGATTCTGGGCTGGGGGTGTCAGGCCAGGGGGTGAGTGAGAGCATTGGGGTTTGGGCATGAGAGTAAGGGGGCACTTACTAGTTTTCATGTCATGTGGTAGGCACCACCTCCTGCTGCTCCCATTCTCTGGAAGCCTCCAGGAAGGTTTCTCAGGGGACAAAAAAGGCCGATGCACACAGAGCTATTTTGGCTGCTTGTTTCCCACATGCTGAGGGCAAGAAAAGAGCAGTGCACTGAGACATTTCATTGCTCTGCTTATTCTCTGCACACTGGTTTGGGGCTGTCTCCCTCCCTGCAGGAAGCCGGTGCTGGCTTTCCTCTTTTTCAGAGAGCCCTAAAGCTGTAGCACCAGAACTAGCTCCCTGCTGTCGAGAGAATGCGGGGGGGCTGAATTGGGCTCCAAAAGAGCCATACTTGGCTTGCGAGCCATAGATTGCTGACCCCTGCATCAGAGACATGGCCGAAGAACTGGAGGAAGGACCCTGGAAGGAGTCAGGAGGAGACCGGTAGGAAGTAGTCCAGGGCAGGAGATTGTATCCTGTGGAGCTCAGCATGTTGCAGTAGGATTCCTGCTGAGCCAGCAGAGAACCAAGCCACTGTTAATAGGGCCCTGGACTGGGACCTGGTGGAGTAGGCTGGGCCTGTGTCCCCCTACCTCTTCCTTGATCCCAAACTGGTGGGGCCTGCACCCATTGTTAAAGACTCTGGCTCCTAGGCCGCACTGACCCAGTGGGAGGGACATTTATTAAAGAGTCTGGCTATTAGGCATCACTGCCTGTGTAAGGGATCTTTATTAAAGA
This sequence comes from Pelodiscus sinensis, assembly GCF_049634645.1. Taxonomy (NCBI): domain Eukaryota; kingdom Metazoa; phylum Chordata; order Testudines; family Trionychidae; genus Pelodiscus; species Pelodiscus sinensis. The sequence continues at coordinate 9,662,554 of NC_134742.1, forward strand.
CTCTGGCTGTTAGGCCACGCTTCCCCAGTGGGAGGAGGATGTGCATATAAGGGACATGGCAGCTCCCCCTAGGAGAGGGACAAATACATCACCCCACAACCATCAGTGAGAGCTCAGCCCCTAATAAACCTCAGGGATGCTTTTGGAGAGTTCCCCAAGTGCAGGAAAGCCTTCTAGTGCACCTCATCCCTTCTGAGATCTAAGTGCATCCACCCAGGATACACACCATAAAAGTGTGCTGGCTAGGGATGGGCCAAGAGAATACAATTCTTCCTTATTCCTATAGATCTCAAGAGTCTGCCTCATCTACATTGTTTTAAAGCTTTCCTCCTTAGCTGTAAGGCCCAGAAGTATAGAGAACTTTTTTTAAATGAAAGCTGAGATTCCTACATAATCAACTGACTCCAGGCCTTTAGAAAAACACCAAGGCTACGTCTAGACTGGCAAGATTTTGCACAAAAGCGGCTGCTTTTGCTCAAAAACTTGCCAGCTGTCTACACTGGCCGCTTGAATTTGCGCAAGAACACTGACGATCTAATGTAAGATTGTCAGTGTTCTTGCGCAAATACACTGACGCTCCCGCTCGGGGGGGAAAAGCCCTCTTGTGCAAATGTTTTTGCAAAAGAGGGCCAGTGTAGACAGGGAAGAACTGTTTTGTGCAAAAAAGGCCCAATGGCGAAAATGGCGATCGGGGCTTTCTTGCGCAAAATCGCGTCTAGACTGGCCACGGATGCTTTTGCGCAAAAGCACTTTTTGCACAAAGGCCCCCATGCCAATCTAGATGCTTTTTTGCAGAAATACCTTTAACAGACTTCCCCCTTTCTGGCAATTTGCCCCAGGCTCTGAGCAGGCTGCACGCACAGGAGGTGCAGGGGCACCAGTTTGCAGGGGTTGCTCTGGCCTTGCCCCGCAGCAGATGATGCTTCTGCCTGGCCCAGCCCTTTGCCCAGGGTTTGCCCCCCACCTGCAGGCTGCGGTGCTGGAGCGGGCAGAGCCTGGGGATGCCCAGAGCTGGCTTCAGACCCTGGCCAGGTACAGCAGGACACTAGGGAAGGGTTCTATCCACCCTTGCACTCACCCTGTGGGGAGCAGCCCTGGCTCCTGGAACTGTATGGAGGGGACAGCAGCGTGTGACACACAAATCCAGCCCTGAATCTGCAGAGCAGCCTGGGCAGCTTCCCCTACCAGAGTGACCAGCTGTGCGGGCTGGGAGTGCAGTGTTAACTCTGCTGCCAGAGCCCTGCCACAACTGCCTTCCCACCCAGCACCCTGGGACACCCCCTGGGGACTGACCTGAGAGATTCCCCAGGAGGAGGTCCAGGCCCGGCTGGGGTGGCTTTTGCTGGTCACAGTCTGGGGCAGCAGCAGGAATAGCAGCTGTTTGCCTCCCTCTACAGGGCAGGGCTGCTCAGTGCCCGGCGAAGCAGCTGCAGGTGCTTAATCACCAGCTAGGGATGTAAATGAGTAGCTGAGTACATAATTAACCAATAAGCCTAAGCTTATTGGTTAGTTTTCTAAACCACTCGCATCCCCCCCTTCCCCATTGCCTCTGTATCGAAGGCAGCAAGCTGGGGGAAAGAGAAGCCCATGTTGGGGGAGCTGATGCAGCGGCAGCAGTGCTGAGTGACAGGGGACTCCCAGGGAGTGAGGCCAGAGTCCACTGGCTGCCGGCTACGCCCCAGGGACCATAGAATAATTGAGTAACTGATAAGAATTAATTGGAATTACACGACTATTCTATTACCTGCCATCTAAAGTCCCTACTCCCAGCCTGTGCTGCAGGGTCACTTGGGGTCATGCTCCAAAGCTCCTGCTGGTGCCGTATCATCCCAGACACAGAGATACACCCCGTGCAGCAACTGTGATATTTGCCTGGGTCTGTTTCATTAAACATGATTCAACCTGTTTCTGTCTCAATGTCTAACCCTTTCCAAATAGTTCCCAGCAGTCTGCTCCCTTTTGGACTGTTGCTGCACTCAGTTTCAGAGAACTAAGCAGGATGATTCTACACTTCGAACCTTACAGCAGCAGAGCTGTGCCATAGTAAGATCTCCCATGTAGTCTCCTGTTTGCCAGCAGGAGACAGTCCAGGCTAAGCATGTTAAAATGCGTTTAAGTAATTATGTCACTGCTGAAAATGTCAGCAGCTACACACAGTTATGAGGGCAGGCAGCTCCCTAGGAGCTGGTGGGCAGAGGGAACAGGCTTAAAAGCACATACTGGGAGTCTGGGTGTGTCTAGACTGGCAAGTTTTTGCGCAAAAGTGGCCGATTTTGCACAAAAACTTGCCAGCTGTCTACACTGGCCGCTTGAATTTGTGCAAGAACACTGACGATCTAATGTAAGATTGTCAGTGTTCTTGCGCAAATACACTGATGCTCCCGCTCGGGAAAAAGCCGTCTTGCGCAAATGTTTTTGTGCAAGAGGGCCAGTGTAGACAGGTAAAAACTGTTTTGCGCAAAAAAGCCCTGATGGCGAGAGCACTTTTTGTGCAAAAGCATCCGTGCCAATCTAGACACTCTTTTCCGCAAATGCTTTTAATGGAAAAACTTTTCCGTTAAAATCATTTGTGGAAAATCATGCCAGTCTAGACGCAGCCTATGTGGAATTGTTAAGGTTAACCAATGAGCACAGGTTGGTCAATTACCCATGTGCACAGTTAAACATTCTCTGCACTCAAGGGGGACAAAATGCAGTCTGGGAGCTGGATCTGGCCCACCACCATCCTGTGGCCCAAAGGGAGCCTTTGGCAGGCTTTATGCCTTCTGTACTCCTGCATGGCACTCAAAGCAGACAGCTGCGGGGGCCATATACTCTGAGCTCCACAAGCCCTGGGGGAGGGGGGGAATGGGACGGGACAGACAACAGGGAGGATGGTCAGGTGCAGGGCTTTGAGCATTGCCCTGCCCCCAGCACAATCTCACAGCTCCCATTGGCTGGAAAGCATGTGGGGAGCTCTGTACCAGGAACATGCATATAAACATGAAGGTTAATCTTACCTGCATACATGGTTACACTTTCACATCCCTAGTCCAGGCCCTGCACTCACAACAGGGGTAAATATTATCTAGACTGGGGGGGGGGGGGGGGACAAAATGTGGTCTGTGGGATGGATCTGACCCTCCAAACTACCAAATCCGGACTTCCAGCATAAGAACATAAGAATGGCTGTACTGGGTCAGACCAAAGGTCCATCTAGCCCAGTAGCCTGTCTGCCGACAGTGGCCAGCACCAAGTACCCTGGAGGGGGTGGACCGAAAACAATGATCAAGCGATTTGTCTCAAGCCATCCATCTCCAGCTTCTGACAGAGGCCAGGGACACCATTCCTACCCCCTGGCTAATTGCCTTTTATGGACTTAACGTCCGTGAATTTATCTAGCCTCTCTTTAAACTCTGTTATAGTCCTAGCCTTCACAGCCTCCTCTGGCAAGGAGTTCCACAGGTTGAGACCACCACAGTCTCGTGGCCCAAACAGAGCCTCAAGCCTCAGCCTCCACCTGCAGCAGGTACCAGCCCAAAATCCTCAGGGGGCTGTGGGGCTGCTCCCCTAGGCGGCTCCGGACAGAAGCTCCCAGCTAGAGCCAGCACCTGGCCCCCCCCCAGACTCTCCATCCCCCCAACCACCTGCTCCCCCTCCTGCACCAGGTCACAGCCCCTCTTCTGCCCCCACATGTCAGAATCCTCCCCTGAACCAGCCCCAAACCCACTGCTGGGCCTTGTGCCACATCACAGGCCCCCCTCCAAACCCCGCCCTCTACCTCACGTCATAGGCCCCGCCTATCCCCGCCCCCTACCCCACGTCACAGCCCCTCCCAGACCCACCCCTACCCACGTCACAGGCCCCGCCTATCCCCGCCCCCTACCCCACGTCACAGCCCCCTCCCAGCCCCCGCCCCCTACCTCACGTCACAGCCCCGCCCCCTACCTTACGTCACAGCCCCCTCCCAGCCCCCGCCCCCTACCTCACGTCACAGGCCCCGCCTACCCCCGCACTCCCTCCTTTGCGCCCCAATCACCTGCCCATTCATATTAGCCCCGCCCCGCCGCGTCACCAGGCGGCTGTCAGTGTCACGTGATCCCCGCCCGCCCTTCACCCAGTGATTTGGGTCCCAGGGCAAAATCGGCCCCCCCCCCCGCAGCGATTTATCTGCGCCGGCCTCAGCCTCCCAACTTAGCGCCCTGACACGTCTCCTGCCCCCCCCCCCCCGGCTCCTCCGATTCCTCCCGCCCCGCCTCATCTCGCGGCTGCCACGGAAGTGGAAGCAGCGGCGCAGCCAGTAACGGCATTAACGGTTCCCTCACAAACTCGCGCTGTGCGGCGCGCGCGGCGCATGCGCAGTAACCGCGGCCGAACTGGGGACAGCCTCCCCCTCTGCCCAGCGCGCGGGCTCAGACGTAGCTGCGGGCTCCGCCCACCGGCCAATCGCAGCGGGGCCCTGGGGCAGGGGCAAGGAGTGTGAGTGGAGGGCGGCGCGCGCGGGGTGGTCGCGCTGAAAACCCGGCCGGAATGTGGGAGACGGAGCGGGCTGGTCGCTGCGCACGCGCAGTCCGGATCAGCGTCTCCGGTCTCGGGCCAGCGCCAGGGCTTAGCCCAGCCCGGGAGCTCCGCGGTGAGGCGCCCTGGCGGGGGGGGCGGGGAGCTTCTGTATTTGCTAATCCCTCAGGGTTGCCCTGTCTGGACTTTCAACAAAGAGGAGGCCCCTGGGGGTGTATCTGTATCAGTATCCACCAACCCCCCTGGTATTACTATGGGCTAGACCAGTGTTTCCCCAAACTTTTTTTTTTTTTTTTTTTTTAAATAAAGTACCCCTTAAAAAAAAAAAAAAAAGTAGTCCCAGTGCCTACAGTTTTCAGACACACACAGCCAGGATGGGTGGGAATGGTGTCCCTAGCCTCTGTCAGAGGTTGGAAATGGATGACAGGGGAGGGATCACTTGATGATTCCCTGTTCTGTTCACTCCTTCTGGGGCATCTGGCCTTGGCCACCGTGAGAAGCCCGGACAAGTTCTTCCCATTTCTCCCAGCGCTCAGGCTATGTCTAGACTGCAAGCCTCTTTCGAAAGACAGCGTCTAGACTGCACGTTGAACTTTCGAAAAAGCGGCTTGCTTTGTCGAAAGAAAGCATCCAGTGAGTCTGGATGCTCTCTTTCGAAGAAGCCCTATTTACATTGAAGAACGCCTTCTTTCGAAAGAGGAACTTTCGAAAGAAGGCGTTCTTCCTCGTGAAATGAGGTTTACCGCCATCGAAAGAAAAGCCGCGTTCTTTCGATTTAATTTCGAAAGAACGCGGCTTGAGTCTGGACGCAGGGGTAGTTTTTTCGGAAAAAGGCTACTTTTCCCGAAAAAACCCCTGAGTCTGGACACAGCCTCAGTGTGGACACAGAGATAATCAGGATTAGGAGCCACGTATCTTTCAACTGCATGACTTTATTAGGGCAGGGCAGGTCAGCAGGCAGCCTGGCTCACTCGTTAGGAGGCAGGAGTGCTGGGCAGGTGCAGCTGCAGGGCCCTATTGCTGCCCCTCTTCCCCCACACCTTCCGCACTCCTCCTCATCTCTGAGCCAACGGAATGATGTGCCTCTACCCTAGCCAGGCCAACCAACCTCCCAGAAGGACTCCACAAAGCTAACATCCTCCTACAGGGTATTCTTACAATGCCAGAAAGCCAGCCTGAGCTGCTCTCAGCTAGGAGGGGGCATCACTGTGCCTCTGTGGGTCACAACCGGGAATACCAAATTCAGGACAGATTTCTGACAGATGGGGCAGGCACAAACCAAAACTGGTGGTGGTTCTCCCATAAGATATACCCTGCCAGCAACAAAAGTAAACTTCCGCCTCATGACACTGGCTAACCAGAAGTCAGAAAGGCAACCTCCTTAAGTATTCCAGTCCTTAAGAAACACAGGCTGGGCTGCTCCTCAGGCAGGTGTGATGCACTTTACTGCAGGTGCATGTGATGAGCTCTTGTATCATTCAGAGTCCAGTTCTTGTACCATCCAGAGCCCAGTCCCTGCAAAGTAGGGAAGGAGCCTCTCTAGGTGGGTGACCTAGATCATGAGTCTGGAAGTAGCACAGACCTTAATGAACAAGATCAGCACTTGGATAATTGTTCCCCTCCCAGGATTTCCAGTCTCTTGGGTGCAGCGAGAGGAGGAGCTGTGGATCCCAGATCTCCAGGGCTGTGAGGAAGGGGAGAGATTCAATGACACCCACACAGGTGAGCAATCAGTTAAAATATCTTAGAAATAAATTTCTGTCTCCTTCTAGCAGATGTCACTTGTGCATTTTCATGAAGACTGTGTTGGGATATTTCAGAGTTAACAGGGGTTTAGGAAGATCTGCAACACTGGTGAGAGTCTGACTAAGACATGCATTGTCCTTGCTAAACTGTAGGCATATTTTCATTTTTTGTGAGGCTTTCTCCTTCTTTGCTGCTTGGCGAAATAGATAAGGGTACTGTTATACTAAATTGCAACTTGATAAACTCACCCATTGTTAACAGGGCCACATTGTATCCCCTGCATGTTCTCACTTTCTGTACAACTTATTATCAGGGTCACAGCGCCTTCCCCATCCCTGAAGCACTTCATCTGCCCCTCCCCGCACTGCTGCTCATCTCCTGCCCTTTGCCTTGGAGCTGCCCCTCCCTCTGGGGAGCCTCCTGCTTTCTGTGCAGGGCAGGGGAGGGCGAGGAGGGTGCTGATGTCAGGGTGTCCCCTCCTACTCTGTATCCTATCTCCACAAAGCAGAGAGGGGGCACAACAGGACTTGTGATGGAGTTTACTGGCTCCTTTAGGGAGTGGGCCAGGGCTAGGGAAGGAGTGAGCCTGCTTTAGCCCCACTGCACCACCAACCAGGAGCCACCAGCAGTGCTCAGCTGGAGCCAACATCCCAAACTACTACGCCAGTCTTGAACTCCTTCCTGCACCCCAAACCCTGGCCCTAGCCCGAAACACCCCTGTATTGAAATGCCATTCCAGAGCCTGCACCTAGAACCCCCTCCTACATCCCAACTGCCTGCTCGAAGAGCAGCTCAGAGCCCCTCTCATACTCCAGATCCCTTAATCCAAGACCAGAGCCTGCACCCCAACCCTTTGCCCTAGCCTGCTGAAAGTGAGTGAGGATGGGCAAGAGAGGGAGGATGGAGTGAGCAGGGGGGTGGGGCCTTGGGGAAGATCCAAGAAAGAGGCAGGACAAGGGTATTTATCTTTGAGGTACATCTTGGATTGCATTTAAATTCAAAAGTGGTCTTGTGCTCAAAAAGGTTGGAGACCCCTGTACTGAAGTGTATAAAGGAGTCTAGTTGTTGTCAAATCGTGACGACCCGGAATGGTGTGTTGGGGGTCAGAGGTAAACGTGTGTCTGCAATAAAGTGGTCTGTTTATTCTGTCTGCTTCTGAGTCTCCTGTTCCTTCTTCCAAAAGTCTAACTGATCCTTCAGTCTCTTTTTAACTCCAGTCATAGAGTGTGGGGGAAGGTTGGATTCTCTCCTCTGGGGAAGGGTTGTGAGGAAGAAGGATGAATTCAGGTCATGATTATTCAACCTTTCCAGCCATTGTTTGTGTGTGCGCCCCCTTTTCTGTTCTCCTTTCACAGTTTTGCATTCAGCTCAGCACAGAATCTGGTTTTGCATTTCACAGTTTTGCATTCAGCTCAGCACAGAATCCAGAACTCCTATCTGGATTCTCTCTCTATCTCAGTAGGTGATGGGACGCTGAGTGAGAACAATGAGGAGAGTCTTCAGCAGGAAGGACCTGAGCAACTGGCTCTACATGGGATGTTCCTAGGAAGATCTGAAGGGCTTGTTTCCCAGAGATCTAAGCAGGGAAAGACCTGTGAGAGTCAGTGTAGCCCAGAAAGGCAGCAAGGAAACCATCCAGAGAAGGGACAGGGTAAATCTAGTCACAGGAGCAGAAGGGTGAAAAGAAGCACAGAAACTATTCAACAGAAAATGCCCCATCAACAAGCACCCTACACTAACAGTGACTGTGCTACTCTTATTGAACATCAAAGAACCCATGTGGTAGAGAAACCCTTCAACTGCTGTGATTGTGGGAAAAGCTTCAGTAAGAGGTCAGATCTTGATAGACATAGGAGAATCCACACCGGGGAGAAACCCTTTCACTGCTTAGACTGTGGGAAAAGTTTCAGTCAGCGCTCAAATCTTGATAAGCACAGGAGAATCCATACAAGGGAGAAACCCTTTTACTGCGCCGATTGTGGGGATAGCTTCAGTCAGCAATCACATCTTGTTAGGCATCAGAGAACCCACACAGGAGATAACAGTCCCTTCAGCTGTTCTGACTCTGGGAAATGCTTCAGTTGTCTCTCGCACGTTACTGACCATCAGATAATACATACAAGAGAGACACCCCATAACAGCTCTGAATGCGAGAAACTCTTATTGAACTTCAAAGAACCCACACAGGAGAGAAACCCTTCAAATGGTCTGACTGTGGGAAAAGCTTCAGTGAAAGGTCAGACCTTACAACTTAATATTATTGATAATTGACATGATGATTAATAATAGTATATATGGAACATTGTACTCTCAGGCTTTATTTAATGAGACTTCTTCTGCTGCATCTTTGCCTTGCTCAACAATGTGCAGAATTGGCAAAACTGCACAAATAGGCTAACATGAAGAAATTGAAGCACAGTGATGATCTGATTCTGCAAACTTGAAAAGAACATCCTGTCACATACACTACCATTCAGACAGTCTTGCACTACAAATGAGATAATGTGGAGATCCATATCTATCCACAAATGCATACAAGTCTGTCCACTCCTTTTGGAAATTTCAATATTCATCATCTCTCTTTTTTCCTTCCTTTTTTACTATTGGGGGGCCACAGAATTCACCATCATATGTGATGATGGAAAGATTTCTCAACCAAATAAAAAGAGAATATGCACAACCCCCAATGAGGGGAGAGGATGGATGGTTGTTATAATGAAGTTAAAGGTGAAATAGACAAAAAGAGACCATCTTGACATGTGCATTCATGCATTTTTTAATTAACTTTTCCCTTTAATTTAAAAATTACATATTTTGGGAATAACAAAAGAGCTATATTTGATTCCCTACTGAGCCATATTTGGCTCTAGAGCCATAGGTTGCAGATCCCTGATAGAGGCCTGTCTAACCAGCTCTTAAATATCTCCAAGGATGAAGATTCCACAATGTCACTGGGCAATTTATTTCATTCTTTAACCTACCTGACAGGAAGTTTTTCCTAATGTCCAACCTGAAACTCCTTTGCTGCAGTTTAAGCCCATTGCTTCTTGTCCTATCGTGAGAGGGCAAGAAGAATAATTTTTCTCCCTCCTCCTTGTAAGACCCTTTTAGGGTTTTGAAACCTGCTTTCATGTCTCCTCTCAGTTTTCTCTTTTCCAAATTAAACACACCCAGTTCTTTCAGTCTTCCCTCATAGGTCTGACGAAGTGGGTCTTTGCCCACGAAAGCTTATGTTCCTACACTTCAGTTAGTCTATAAGGTGCCACAGGACTCCTCGCCGCTTTTGCAGATCCAGACTAACACAGCTACCCCTCTGATACTTGACCTCATAGATCATGTCTTCTAGACCTATAATCATTTTTGTTGCTCTTCTCTGGACCTTCTCCAATTTCTCCACATCTTTCTTGAAATGTGGTGCCCAAACTGGACACAGTAATCTAACTGAGGCCTAATCAGTGCAGAATAGAACAGAAGAATTACGCCTCTTGTCTTTCTCACAACATTCCTGTAAATGCAACCCTATAACTTCTCTGACTTCAGGAAAACTTCAGTCAGAATTCAGACCTTGTTAGACATTGGAGAATCCACACAGGAAAAACACTCTATAACCTAAGTTCCCTTTAAGCTGTGTGGCCATGTGGTTGTGTAGCAGCCTGTTAAACGTTATGCAAGCACTTAGAGCTGTGGTTCCACTGCCTTTCAGCCATCAGGTCTGCCTGGGAAGGGAGGCAGGAATGGGACAAAGTAGCAAGTCAAGCTGAGGGAGGCAGGCAAAATTAATCTTGCCTCGCAGGGCTACAGGCAATAGCTTCTTACCCAGAAACAGGAGTGCAGTTGTCAAAGCAGCTCAGTTGGGCGAGTATTAGACTGAAGATTTAAAGGTCCCCGGTTCAATCCCAGGCTTTGGCAGAAAGCTGCAAAACATCAATTTGCTCCAAACTCTCAAGGGAAGTGGGGCGCTTCCCAGTGCAGACCATATGCTTTGACCCAAAACTCACTGCTGCAGTAGGCTTGTGATATTTGGTGTGTCAACTTAGAATACAGAACAGCTTCTCCTGTCCTTAAAGCCTGCAAACTCTGTGGGCAGCCTTGGAAGTTTCCTGATTAGGAATGGCAGAGGGGAAACAGCAGAAACATCCAAAGGGGTTGCCAGGAGCAGGTCATTAGCCCTGTAAGGCAGAGGTAGGTGTGGCAATGACATCACAAGGGCCTTTTACAACTCCTCAGCTTATTGGTTAAAGGCGGTTGGGAGGTTGTGACCTCACAAAGTCCATGAGCATGAGCATGGCCAAGTGGGACAGGCTGCAGGGCAGGGGTCATCTGAGAGACATGCTCCTCCCGCATGGCTTTGTTGCAGGGAGTCTCCTTGAGCAACAAAAGACAGAGAGAATTCAGGGTCGTGAACGTGAGCACAAGGAGGAGTCTCTTTGGAGTGTTCTCCTTTCCCATGACTAACTGAGCTAGAAGGCAGACATTCTTGTGGAGCAGGTAAGAGCCTCCGAGAGGTTTGGTACCAATAAAGCCTCATCCACCTAGTGCAAAACATGGGAAACACTAAGTTAAAATGGGAGATTATTTTCTCCTATGTCTAACGAAGAACGATTAGCTTCACAATTGGTATCAGAGCTGTCATAGTATCAAGAATGATGTTTAACTTCACATCTGAGTCAGTGTTATAGTCTGTGTCTTCAGTCCTAAGAAATGTCTTTTTTACCAATGACTAACTAGCACTAGCTATTCTCCTGTAGAAACACAAGGGCTACGTCTACACTGGCACCCTTTTCCGGAAATGCTTAAAACAGAACAGTTTTCCGTTATAAGTAATTCCGGAAAAAGAGTGTCTACATTGGCAGGATGCTTTTCCGGAAAAGTCCTTTTTCTGGAAAAGCGTCCGTGGCCAATGTAGACGCGCTTTTCCGGAAAAGACTACTGGGCTGTCTACACTGGCCCTTTTCCGGAACAGTTTTCTGGAAAAAGGACTTTTGCCCGAGTGGGAGTAGCACAGTTTTTCTGGAAAAACACTGACAATTTTACAGTAGATCGTCAGTGCTTTTCCGGAAATTCGAGGAGCCAGTGTAGACAGTTCGCAGCTTATTCCAGAAAAGCGGCTGCTTTTCCGGAATAAGTGGCCCGGTATAGACACAGCGAAGCAGAAAAGCCAAATCTGGCCTGGTCAGCACTATGCTAGAGACCCAACCAATGCAGAGAAGGAGTATTCATTTTAAAAATCCTGGATTTTGGCAACATAGAAACGTAGCATTGTCGGAAGGAAGAACACCATTGGACTGTATCATATACTTAGCCTACATACAAATCTATGACATTAAAACGACAAGTAAGTAGAAAACCTGACATTTATCTATGCAATACATAAAACAACAGAAGAGTATAGTGTGTCATTCAGTGTTTGTAGGATGGGGAAAATACTGACAGAAGGATTTTTAATAAGTTTTAAATTACAAAACATTTTCCCAAAGTATCTCAGTGCTTTCACATTTACAATTCTGGCCCAGAGTCTTTAGGATCCAAAATCTACCCAAATGATGACCTGTAACAAAGCACTCAGGTGCTGGGTAAAGAAACAAAACAACAGCTGACAAAGGCCGTCTCCATGGGAGGATGACATGAAATCAAAGAAGTTTTGAGACCAACTCAGTAAATCTGTCAACCTGGATATCACATGGACCCAAAGAACAAAACTGTGAAGCTGCAGTACAGACAGGAAGTGCTATATTAGAAACACTGGGCCAGGGGACTGCTGAAAGTGCCAGCTACAGAGTGTTTTCAATGATTTCTTGGAATTAAAAATACACACATTGTATTTGCCCTTTCGCTCCTCTCCTGACCCTGCCACCAGCTGTGTGACACAGACTCCTCCCTGAGATTTGCCCCAAAATGGGCTGCAGGCACATGGGGAGCAGGGGCAGCAGCACATAGGTAAGCAGCCCTGGTTTGCAGGGGACTGCTTCAACCCTGCACCGTAGCAGGCAGTGCTGCTGCCTGGCCCAGGCCCTTTGACCAGGGCTCACCCCAGCTCTAGGGCTGGGGTGCCAGTTTCTTTTCTGGCAATCCCAATGAGGTGCTATCAGGAACAGAGGGATCAGAACAAGGGCTGGAGGAGACTGACCCATGAAAAAGGCACTGAGCCCCAGACAGACACAGCTCAGAGCTCTGGGGGAAATTCTGAGCTCCCAGCAGAACTACGCACTGGCATTTAAAGCAGCGACTCTGCTGGAGACCTGGAGGGGAGCAAAGGGCCCAGCTCTAATGCCAAGGGAGTTAAAGATCACAGAACAACGTACAGACCTGCCAGCCGCACTGCAGCGCCTTCAAATTCTCATTCACACGGAATGACACGGTGCAAAGAGGATCGTGCGGTGCTGGGGGGAAGGGAGGCAAAGAAGCGGGGAGCAAAGGAAAGTGCTGCTTCTGCAAAGGAAACTTGTATCCTCCCCCTCCCATCTTCCCTCTGCTCCAGCCTCGCTCCCCTCTGCCCCATGATCCCCCCCAGCCTGATCCTCCTGCATCGCCCCATCCCCCCTTCGATCCTCCCCCCCCCAACCTCTTCACCCCCTCCTGCCCCGACATCACTGTGCCCCCAATGCCCTCTGGCGCTCACTCCCCCCCCCCGCCACCGGGCTGTAGCGACACGAGCAGCTGGCCTCAGAGTTCCCACTAAGGAGGCGCAATGCGCGGGCGCCCCAGAACGGAGCATGCGCAGTAGCCACGGCTGAGGCGGCTGCCCTCTCTCTGCGCGCAGAGGCTGGAACGCTGGGAGCAGCTGGCCGCTCGCGCTGCTGCCCCGGGCTCGGTCCAGCTGCGGCTGGGTCCCAGCGCCCTGCGGAGGCGGGAGCAGCGTGTGAGCGGGCAGCCCCGTCCCTGGGTGCAGGCGGGAGAGACGGAGCCTCCAGCCCCGCAGCAGTGCCCGGCGTGGGGAGTCGCTGACTCCCGCCCTGCTCCCCGGGGGCTGCCCTGGGCACCGCAGCCTGCTCTAGGTCCCGCGTCCCTGGGGCTGCTCCTGCCCGGCCTGGGCGCGCGGCTCCCGCTCCGCTCCCTGCTCCGGGAGGGAGCTGGGCTGAGCTGCCGGTGAAGGACGAGCCCGGGCCAAGGGTCATGCAGGGAAGCGATTCTGCTCCCCCCGTCTGCCCCCCTGCCCGGTTCTGCCCCCGGAGTGCCTGCAGGAGCCAAGCCAGCCCCGGGAGAGCAGCCGGGACGGGGCTCCAGTCTCCCAGGGGAACCGGGGCAGAGCCTGGCAGGGGCAGCAGGAGCCACCCGTGGGGATGGGGGTCCCGGCTTCCAGCCTTCCACAGCCCCCTTCCCTGCAGTCTCGGGGCAGGGACTGGCCTGGGACAAGGTGAGGGGCAGGGAGAGGAAAAGTCAGTCTTGGGCTCTGCTGCTGGGGCATGGGCTTCCCTTGGGATGGGGCAGGGGGGATCCTGTTCTGCTCTCACAGCTGGAGGCTGCAGGGGCACTGACAGGCTGGGCTGCCGCGTTCAGTCCGACGGGGCCTTTCCCTGGGTTTAGCCTGTGCCCCGGGGTGAGCCTGTAGGCAGGGCGGCGTGAGAGGGGCTGGGAAGTTTTGTCCCCCTCTCCCCTCCCCGGCTGCTGTGGCAGAGATGTGCTGTGGCCCAGCCCCCTGCTGCCCAGGCTGGTGGCACAATCCAAGGAGGTTTCTGTCCATAGTAACTAGGGGGCGAAATGCAAACTCGGGCCAAGGCAACAGGTTCCCCCCAAACAGGGAGCCAGCTGCTGTTGGTCTGTTGGGGGCACCCAAAGCGAGTTCACAGCCAGTGTCACAATGAGGCAGCCAGGGGGGCACAGAGCGACTCTGGTAACTGGGGAGGGATGCGGCAAGGCTGGAGGGGCAAGAGCATCCGACAGACAGAAAAGGGCAGGGGTCAGCTCAAAGCTGAGTGGATCACTGGGAAGTGCTGCCCCCTGGCCCAGCCTCTGAGCCGAGAAGCAGGGAGCCCAGGGGGGGCCACATAATCACAGGGGCAGGGTTGGGGCCAGAAGGCTCCGTGGCAGTTAGGGGAACAGCAATGGGGGAGGACCTGGGGGGAGGGGGCGGCAGCTGGGAGAGGCAAAGAAGAGCTGTCTCAGTGGGGGAGGTGGCTCTGCCCTTCCCCACCTGTGGCCCAGCTGCACCTTGTGGCTGGCACAGAACGGGCATGTGCCTGCCCAGGCTCTGGCTGTGTCTGAGTGAGGGGGCCATTTGTCCTGAGCTTGTGGGGCCCGAGGGGAAGGGAACGTGAGAGCTGGAGTAGGCGTCTGTGGTCACTCGGGGTCCTGCCCAGAGAAATCATAGAATCATAGAATCATAGAACTGGAAGGGACCTCAAGAGGTCATCGAGTCCAGCCCCCCGCCCTCAAGGCAGGATCAAGCTCCGTCTACACCATCCCTGACAGATGTCTATCTAACCTGTTCTTAAATATCTCCAGAGAGGGAGATTCTACCACCTCCCTTGGCAATTTATTCCAATGTTTGACCACCCTGACAGTTAGGAATTTTTTCCTAATGTCCAATCTAAACCTCCCCTGCTGCACTTTAAGCCCATTACTCCTTGTCCTGTCCTCAGAAACCAAGAGGAACAAATTTTCTCCTTCCTCCTTGTGACACCCTTTTAGATATTTGAAAACCGCTATCATGTCCCCCCTTAATGGGCCAGTGAAGGAGAGAACAGACAGCTCCTTGGGGTGGGGGTGGCCCCCTATCACCCTTATTCTCTACCCCATCTGGGGCAGTGAAACAGCCTGTCGGGGGCTGGCCAGCCCTGCCTTAGCTGCTGGGAGACACCAGTCCCCAAACAGGCTCCTGGCTCTGATGTTCATTAATGACGGGGCGAGTCACATTCCTCAGCAGCAGGTTGGTTTTATTGGGTGTAAAGGGGAACATCTGATTGTGAAACACGAGGGCTACGTCTACATTGGCAAGATTTTGCACAAATACTTTTAATGCAAGAGTTTTTGCGTTAAAGCAGGGGTCTCCAAACTGCGGCCCGCGGGCCGGATGCGGCCCGCGAGGCCCTCTCATCCGGCCCGTGGAGACCTTTTTGTCTACGGAAAAAAATTACGGAAATTTACGTGTATCCTGCCAAGATCAGCCGCCACTTACGTGGACGTTATGTTTTTACCGAATTAAAATAGAGGCACGCAGTAGTGCGTTATGTTTTCCAACCGATCATTACATTGCAAAACCTTATTCGCTGCTTACTTTTTCTACTTCCGTTCACAGTCAATGAGATGATATAACGCCATCTTATATATAAAGCAAATGACCTCCTTAGGGACAAGTTCAAAATAGGACTGGTGGGTTTTTACCAGTTTTTGCCCAAGGAAGACTTTCCTAATGTCAAAACTTTTGCATCAAGGTACCTTTCAATCTTTGGAACAACATACCTGTGTGAACAAACATTTTCAAGAATGAAATACGTGAAGAACAATTTGAGAACAAACTTGTCCGATGATAATCTCAGGTCACTGTTGATGTTAGGGACAACAAATCTAAAGCCAGAAATGTCTGCTATTTTGGCATCCAGGAAACAATTTCACCATTCACACTAATACAGGTGTTCATGTGTAGTGTATCAATGTGTTATTAAATAATAACTGAATAAAATAATATTAAATAAATAATTAAAAACAACATCCATGTTTTGATTGTTTTTTATTTGGACCTCAAGTGTGTAGTCGGCCCCCGAACTGCTGTTTGATAGTTAATGTGGCCCTCGGGCTGAAAAGTTTGGAGACCCCTGCGTTAAAGTATTTGCGCAAGAGAGCGTCTACACTGGCATGTGCCTTTGCGCAAAAGCATCCGTGCCAGTGTAGACGCTCTATTGCACAGGAAAGCTCTGATGGCCATTTTAGCCATCGGGCTTTCTTGCGCAAGTAATTCATGTTGCCTGTCTACACTGGCCTCTTGCGCAAGAACAGTTGCGCAAAAGGGCTTATTCCTGAGCAGGAGCATCATAGTTCTTGTGCAAGAAGCCCTGATTTCACACATTAGAACGTCAGTGTTCTTGCACAAGAGCTCCCCGCCAGTGTAGACAGGCAGCATGTTTTTGCGCAAAAGCAGGCGCTTTTGCGCAAAATCATGCCAATGTACACATAGTCGAGGGGTAAATGGAGGGCGGGGGGCTTAATCCCTCTCCCCCTTCAGTCTCCCAACAAGGAGAATGACTCAGGGCAACAGCTTTCCTCCAAAAAGGGCGACAGTGCTGCAATGCAAAGCTGTGAGGAAAAAAAAACCCAAACCCAAGAGTATTTCTCTCAATAACTGACAATGACCTTGGGACAGAGCCAACCCGGAGATGTGACCTCAGAGTCAATGGCGAACGAGATGCAAAGGGGCAACCGATCTGTTCTCAGCCATGAGGGGAGAGTTGGTCCCTGAGGGGAGAGATGGGTTTAGCGCCCCTCCCCCGCTCCGGGGCAAGAGTCCCCCGCCCCTCCCCCAACGAGATGTGGCTGCAGACAGGGACTAGGGAACCCACAGCTGGTGAGGATTTTCCACTGGTATTTGGGGATTAGACAGGCAGCCTCACAGTCTGAGGCGATTTTCTATCAGTCCCCAGCCCCGAGAGAGAAGGGAAGGAGCTGAAGGGGGTTTTACATCTAATTTGGTCATTCAGTGGGAAACAGGGAAAATCACGGAGGCTGTGTCTAGACTGGCAAGTTTTTCCGCAAAATCAGATGATTTTTCGGAAAAACTTGCCAGCTGTCTACACTGGCTGCTTGAATTTCTGCAAGGACACTGACGATCTCATGTAAGATCGTCAGTGTTCTTGCAGAAATACTGTGTTGCTCCCGTTCGGGCAAAAGCTCTCTTGCGCAAATCATTTGCGCAAGAGGGCCAGTGTAGACAGCACAGTACTGTTTTGTGCAAAAAAGCCCCGATGGCGAAAATGGCAATCGGGGCTTTTTGGTGGAAAACCGTGTCTAGATTGGCCACGGATGCTTTTCCACAAAAAGTGCTTTTGCGGAAAAGCATCCTGCCAATCTAGATGTGCTTTTCCGAAAATGCTTTTAACGGAAAACTTTTCCGTTAAAAGCATTTTCGGAAAATCATGCCAGTGTAGACGTAGCCTGGGGGTTTGGTTGGTATTTGGTTATCAGAGAGAAAAGGGCGAAATCCAGAGGAATTTTTCATCCATACCCAGTCATGAAGTGGGATGTGCTATGTCCCCGGCCCTGCCATTAATGCAGGGAGCCCAGCAGGGAGCCGCATTACAGTGGATGGGGAGGGGCTGGCGGTGTTCGCTGTAAGCTGCCTGCTTGGGTAGCCCTCCCCCACCGCAGGAGAGATTCAAATGCTGCCCAGCTGATGAGCAGAGCACCCACAGCTCTCCACAGCTGGAATCAGGTGTTTCTGCTGGTGGTGCACATCTGCATATTCCTCAATGCACTTAAAATTTATTCCACACATGGATGGAAAAAAAAAGTGAGGGAATATTGGCTGTAACTCTCTGACCATAAGGGAGGCTGGGCAGGGAACAGGCCTCTGCAGGTTGGGGATTGGCGCTTTGTTTACATTACTGAATTAGTGACATAAGGCAGCTCACATCAACCTAATTATGTCAGTGCTAATCCTACAGCCAGGGCTGTCCTTCGGGAGGGGAGGGGGGGAGCAGCACTGGGTCTAGGACAACCCTGCCCCCAGTGCAGAGATGTCTTTTGAGCCAGGTTAAGCACAGACTCTCTCTCCTATATTCCCACAATAATTACCCTGCAATTAGTGCTAGCCCAATTTGTGGCCTGACGCCAGGCAGTTTGATGACAATGAGCAAAGCACCGCGCTGTCGGCAGGACATTTCACACACCTAAGCATAGCAGGAGCAAACTGTATTTCCATAGACACACCCAGGGTGTCTCCCCACTCCCAGCTCGCTGCGAGGGACACAGTCCTAAGTTTATTTTCAATCCCCTGTGGTGAGTGTGATTGGCTCCTGGTTGTTGAATTTGCTTTAACAGAAACCAGGGGCTGTGCCCCCTGCTGGTTGGCGCTTGCCAACCTGCCGTTGCGGGACTTGGCTCTGGTTTTGACATGGCCCGTGTGGGACTGAGTGGAGCAGCGGGGCCTGGAGAACAGGTCCCTCTCTCAGCCCTGGGAGCAGCCCAGCCAGGCCCCACTAGGGCACACGGGCCGGCTGGGTGAGAGTGGAGCTGGGCCTGGTGCTGCCCCGGCTGTTTTCCCTCTGACTGGCGAGAGACCCCCAGGCTGGTCACGGCCCTGTGAGCTCTGCCTGTGGCCCAGCCCCCACCCCGCTCCCCTGTCTGGCTTTGGGGGGGGCAGGACTTAGGGTCGAGGAGGGAGACCGATAAATACCCTTGTGTGTCTGCAACGGTGAGGAGGTGACGTCGCCGCATCTGGCACCCGAGTGCCGAGCTGGAACGGAGAATCTGGGATTTCCAGAAGGGTGTGATGGGATTCCTGGGAACGGCGGGGAGGGGGACTGCAGCTGGGGGTTCATCTTTCATTGTATTGGGGTGGGGGAGGGGCTGCTCCCTGACCACGCCTCTCCCTGGGTTATTGTCAGTGCCGGTGTGTTCATATCCCCATGGACCAGAGCCGCACTCAGAGCCCTGCATCCCAGCTAAGAGGGCCCCGATCCTGGGAGATCCCCTGGAGTCCCAGCACCCCTGGCTGCTCAGAGCAAGGCCCCAGGGGCGGGGGGGAAGCTTGGAGCTACCAGGATAGTTCATTAGCACAGATGTGTGCCCAGGGCCGCCTCCGGCTCTGTCACCACCCAGCCGAACAAGGGGGCTGGTGCTCTCAGCTGTGCTGGTTGTTCACAAGTGTCCTGTGTTTCACTTACTCTATGACTTGTGGCTTGATGCTCCAGGCCTGGGATGCTGCACTGGGAGCGGGGGGGGGGGGGGGGTGACTGTGGAGGGCTGTGGGGCTGGGCTGTGACGGTCTCTGTGCTGGAGGGAGGCACCCAGTGAGGGAGCTGAGGGTTCACTTACCAGCGGTATTTGTGCTGCTCAGTTAAAACCTGTTAATTTGGCCTGCAGGGAAACGCAGCCCACAGGGCGTGGAAAGGGCCATCTGAATTCCCTGTGACACCCCAGTGACTGTTCCTGAGGAGCGGCTGGCGGGTTTCTGAGCTGGGGAAAACTGCTCTGAGCAGAAAGGCAGGTTCCCATAGAGACGTGAATGGCTGAGAACAGGCGTGTGGCATGATGGTATCCCCCCCCCAGTCCCTGTAGCCTCCCCCTCTTGCTGTGCAAGGTAAGAGTCTCCCTCCAGCCCAGCCTGCACGGGCCGAGGGGCAGGGGGAGATTTCTGGAGAATGCTGGGAGCTGGTTGCCATGGAAGACGTCACAGACTCAGGGATGTTCCTGTGCACCTGGGCCCCAGAGTCTAAGTCCCTTGGGCCAGATGCTTTGAGCTAGGTATGTGCCCAGTGAGTCACACCGGTGCCTAGCAGGCCTTTCAGAAGCCCCACAGAAGCTTGGGCCCCTAACTCCCATTGGTGCCCATAGGAGTTGGGCACCTCCCCTGTTCTGGTATGTGTGGCATCCCAGGGGCCTGTGTGGCTGGGTGTGGAAATGCCAGTGAGAAGCTGGCTCCTTGGCCTAACTCTCCAGGGTGGCTCTCGCAGCACGGGGCAGAGCTGGGACGTTAGCCCTGGGCATGCCCCTGCCAGTGATGGGTTTTTCTCTTCCCTTTCAGAGGCGCTGGCTGCAGAGAGAGATGAGGATCCCAGGGCACTGCCCTAGGGCCAGGCACGGCATGTGTACAGAGGGTATGTCTACACTATGGGATAAAGATGAATTAAGATACACAACTTCACCTATGTTAATTTCGTAGCTGAAGTCAAAGTACCGTAAGTCAACTTTTGGTGCTGTCCATAATGCATGAAGTTGAAGGGAGAACACTCTTCCTTTGACTTCCCTTCCTCTTCGTTGAAGCAGGACCACCGGCATCAACCAGAGTACCCCTCTCATTTCAAATGAGCAGGTCTTCACTAGACCCGCTAATTCAAACCCCAAGATTGACTGCGGGAGCTTCGATCATCTCTATAGTGTAGACATACCCAGACAGGGCCATAGGGAAAGCACAGATAGCTATCCTGCTTTGCTGTCCTCTACTTTTGCACAGGTTACTGGGCAATTTTCTCTTGTTCTGGTGACAGGAATGCAGAAGTGAAGCTGTCTCCCAGAATGACAGTGGAATGAAGGAGAAAGGGGTTGGGAACCAAGTAATTTTCAGATGAAAAGAACTAAACAATTATCACAATTCAGAATTGGGAAAAGCAATCAGTTAGAAATGCTTCTCAAATAACTGGAAATGAACTCAGAGATGGGTGTGTTTATGGTTATAATGAGACTACCCTTAGCTAACTGAGACTGAAAATATACATGACAGGATGTCTCAAAATAAACATTTAAATAATCAAAAATGACAGAAGGAAACCATTAAATAGTCCAAGAAGGCCTATTCAAATGAGGCACCAGATTTAAAAAAGGGAAATAAAGAGAGTGATCCAATGTAGGAATATTTAACTAAAAATTGAAATTCTGTAATACAAAGTTAAAACAATTTGGTTAACTGTTTTGAGTGGAGTAGTGTTATAAAGGTGGGCCTAGAATTCCAAAACTTATGCTCTAACCACAATTATATTCATTTATTTTTCATGACATACAAACCACATCCATAGGTTGTTGTAACTCAAATGAATTATCTAAGCATTAACAATTGACTTCAACAGCTAAACGTAAAGAACTAGCTCTGGCCATCATTTCATAGTTACATTGATGTCAGCTGTCTTGCATCACTATAATTCTGCATGAGTCTACATTGAAATTGGGCTTCCAGCTATGTAAGCAGCCAATTACAGGAACATAGTAACACCATCTCCTTGAGCCAGGGTGACCTAGTGTGGTCAATGCAGGAGGAGCATAGACACCGTTTGACCTATGTCAATGCTAATAGTCCTCCAGCAGCTGCCCCTCTCTAGTCATCATTGTGAACTCCGCTGCCCAGGGATCATGGAGACCAGAAGCCCCCCACAACCACTTACCCACCCCACATATTTTTGAAATACTTTTTTCAGATTGCCCAGCTTGGCAAGCACCCCTAGCAGCGCTCCTGTGTTGCATGTGCCAATTACATGTGCTAGACATGTGCTGGTACGGAATAAACAGGGGGCTTTGAACATTGGCCTGGCCCCCTGCGCTGCAATTCTTCTTGGGGCCTGCAAATACCAGAGGGTTCTTCACCCTGTGTGTAGAGCGGTCATGACACTGGTGCAGAGCTGTGCAGGCTCCATGCTGTTGGCAGAGAGAGGAGAGTGAAACTGCTCTGGGGGTAAGTAGAAGCAGCACTGACAACTGTGGCCAAGTTTGCATCCATACAACGGTTCTACTAACAGCAGCCGCTTTCTGTCACTGTAACTTGCATTGACCAGTTTGTAACATGAACATGGACCTTACCTCAGATAACCAAGTATAAATTCATTGGAGTAACTTGGTTAAAACTATAGTTTGATTTGATCATAAAACTTCTGAACAAAAACATGAAATTGAACACAACTAGATGGACTGGGTATGATGAGCGAGTTCATATCAGTGCCAACGTAACAAATTCTAGACAAATCACTAATCCTTCTCGGACTTTGTCTTAGGTAGGCAGCATTCTTAGGCTAAGCAAAATCTGTAAATAGCATTCAGTCCTATGATCACTACAGCCTGAAAAACAGCAGCATGTAGATGCGTCTCTAGCTGAAAATGGTTAGAACACACACAAAAGGTGGGTAAATGAATCCCCAATTCTTCCTGGTTCAAAGCAAGAAAGTCACAAATACACCATTGTCCTGGCTCAGTGCCCAGAGCCAAGCCAGAGCCTCGCAATGACAATCTGAGCCATCTCAGCACCTGTGTGTATCCATTGAGCTAAGGAAGGGGTCAGGGATTCACAAAGGTTCTCAGGTGCTCCTGTGATTATAACACTTCCACTCCAGAGCCAACTCTACTGTCAGCTCTTGAGCTCACTTACCATCTATACCAAGGGTTGGAAACCTTTCAGAAGTGCCATGCCAAGATTTAACTTATTTACTTCTATTTACAGATCTATGTGCCAAGGGGAAGGAAGAGGCAGCGGCAGGTTAGGGCAGGCTGGGTACTGTGACCATATTGTTACAATGGGGTCAGATGCAAACCCTGTCACCCATTCCAGTTTGTGTGAAGAATTTTCCCCAACCTGCGGCAGTTGGAAAGCTGTATTACTTTTCCCATTTCTAGCGTTCTTCTTTTGTACCATTTGGAAAAAAAGGTTTTTTTCATAGCATCATAGAACACTAGAACTGGAAGGGACCTCGAGAGGTCATTGAGTTCAGTCCCCTGCCCTTACGGCAGGACCAAGCACCATCTAGATGATCCCTGATAAATGTTTGTCTAACCAGCTCTTAAAAAGCTCTAATAACGGAGATTCCACAACTTCTCTATGCAATTTATTCCAGTGTTTAACCACCCTGACAGTTAGGAAATAAAACATCCAACCTAAATCTCTCTTGCTGCAATTTAAGCCTATTGCTTCTTGTCCTATCATCAGAGGGTCAGGAGAATTA
Source organism: Pelodiscus sinensis (assembly GCF_049634645.1). Lineage (NCBI taxonomy): Eukaryota > Metazoa > Chordata > Testudines > Trionychidae > Pelodiscus > Pelodiscus sinensis. The sequence continues at coordinate 9,685,368 of NC_134742.1, forward strand.
AATTTTCTCCCTCCTCTTTGTAACTTATTTTAGGGTATGTCTAGACTACGTTGCTATTTCAGGCATCCCTGTAATCCTTGTTCCACAAAGGTTAAGGGATTTGTTGGAATAATGCCTTATTTTGAAATTTAGGCATGGAGGAGACTTGAACGGGACTCCACATCCTAGTCCCCACTGCAAGGTCAGGCAGTCTCTCAAAACATCTACTAGGCAGGGCCCTATTGTCAGCAGATAATTTCACTTCTGTGGTTCATGAATAGGGAGAACAGATATATGCCTATTTGCATTAAAGGGGCGAGGCTTAAGACAGATTCCTCTTGTTAGCATGCCACACTGGCTAGCTTACTTGGCTCCCTATGTGATGGGCGGGGATTTGGGACTGCTTTCTAAGACACCTATTCCTCCTCTGTCATGATATAATGGGGTTGGACACATAACTCAGTCTTTGTGGATCCCACTGCTGTTTCTCTAATATTCTAGATAACCAAGAGTTAGGCATTTGCAACACTCAATGTCATAAAGTTTAAGTCTTTTGATGGATTCCAGCCTAAAAAGGCTGTCAGGGATGAATGAGAAATCAATGGGTTTAGGTGTGTAACATCAAATGCAAATGAAATGACTGAACAGAAAATATTCAGATTTCTCAACAAGTTATAATCAAGTCCTGTTATAATATGGGAAACTTATCTCAACTTCTCACTGTCCATGGCTCTGTTCTTGGAGGACATTTCATACCCTGGTTGAATAACGATGCACATCCTCATTACATGTCTGTGGAGCCATGCCCTACCCTCAGAGATGTGTAGGAATAATGAAAAATGTTACTCTCTTGCCCCATCCCCAGCCAGCACACTTTTACGGTGTGCGTACTCAGTGGATGTTCTTACATCTCATGAGGGATGAGCTGCACTAGGAGGCTTTAGAGCACCCTTTCCTGTAGATTCTCTATGGGTTATTAAGGGCTGAGCTCTCTCAGAACGTTTTCCAAATCTGGGGCATTTAAAGGGTTCTTCCCTCTGTGGATTCTTGCGTGGGCAGTAAGTACCTCAGGGCTCCTCAAATCCCCACACAACACAAGGATAGCCATGTAAGCCAGCCAGTGTGGAATGCTGATGAGAGTGGTCTAGCCTAAGATCTCCAACGAATGCTTTTCCTGACCTTGACAATTCATAAGGTCTCAGCCTGTGGGCTTTTGGATATGACAGAATGTGTGAGCACTGCCCTGCACCTGTAGGTTCCCTCTTCTTTTGGGATTCTCTGATGTTCAATAAAGCTTGAGCGCCCATGAAAACTTTTCCCACAGTCAGAGCAGTTGAAAGGTTTTTCACCTTGTATTAATTGTACAATGCCTGTTACGATTTGAGAACTAACTGAAGGTTTTGCCACAGACAGACCACTTGAAGGGGTTTCTCTCCCATTTGGATTTTCCTATGTTGCATACGGTATGACCTCTGACAAACTTTCCCCATATCGGAGCAGTTACGCAGTTTCTGTGTTGTGTGGGTTCTTCTATGTCCAACAAAGTCTGAGCGTCAACTCAACATTTACCCACAGTCAGAACAATTAGAAGGCTTCTCACTCATGTGGGTTCTCTGATGTTCAAAAACATATCAGCTCTCACTGAATCTTTCCTCAGTCACAGCAGTTACGGAGTTTCTCTCCTGTGTGGACTGTAGGATGCCTGCCAAGATTTGAGTGTCAACTGAACCTTTTCCCACAGTCAGAGCAGTTGAAGGGTTTCTCTTCTGTTTTCCTAAGGTTTAATCAGATTTTCATTTGGATGGAAGCTTTTCCCGCATTCAGAACAATTAAAGGGCTTCTCTGCTGCGTGGATTCTACTATGTCTAACAAGGTCTGACCTCTGATTGAACCTTTTCCCACAGTCAGAGCAGCTGAAGGGCCTTTCTCCTGTGTGGATCCTCCAATGTCTAACAAGGTCTGACCTGAGATTGAACCTTTTCCCACATTCAGAACAATTAAATGGTCTCTCTCCTGTGTGGATTCTACTATGTCTAACTAGGTCTGACCTCTGACTGAACCTTTTCCCGCAGTCAGAGCAGCTGAAGGGTTTCTCACCTGTGTGGCTTCTTCTATGTGTAACAAAATCTGATCTAAGATTGAACCTTTGCCCACAGTCAGAGCAGTTAAAGGGTGTCTCTCCTGTGTGGATTGTACGATGGATTTTAAGACTTGAGCGCCGAATGAAGCTTTCCCCACAGTCAGAGCAGCTGAAGGGCTTCTCTCCGGTATGGGTTCTCTGATGATCAACAAGACTTGCACGCCGATGAAAGCTTTTCCCACAGACAGAGCAGTTATAGGCTGTCTCACTTGTATGTAGTACCTGATGTTGAATAAGATGTGAGCGCCGACTGAAGCTTTTCCCACAGGCAGAGCAGTTAAAGGGCTTCTCTCCTGTGTGGATTCTATGATGAATGTTAAGATTTGAGCGCCGATTAAAGCTTTTCCCACAGGCAGTGCACATAAAGGGTTTCTCTCCTGTGTGGATTCTGTAATGAATGTTAAGATTTGAGCGCTGACTGAAGCTTTTTCCACAGGCAGAGCAGTTGAAGGGTTTCTCTACTTTATGGTTTATCAGCCAATCAGGTGTTACTGAATACCAATGTAAACTTTTCCGACAGTCAGGGCAGTCACAGATTTTCTCAGACAAATTGAAGGGTTTCTCACCTGAATGGATTTTCTGGTGTAAAATGAAGAACTGTCCACATTGGAAACTTTTTCCGCAGTCACTGCAAGTGTAGGGTCCCTCTTGATGGGGGATTTGCTGTGGAATGGTTTCTGGTTTCACCCCTCTGCTCCAATGACTGGATTGACCCTGTCCCTCCACTGCATGGTTTCCCGGCTGCCTTTCTGGTCTATGCTGACTCTCATAGATCTCTCCCTGCTCAGGACTTTGAGAAACATGGCCTTCAGATCTTCCCAGGAACATCCCATGTGGAGCCACTTGCTCCAGTCCTTCCTGATGAAGGCTCTCCTCATTGCTCTCACTCAGTGTCCTGTCACCTGCTGGGAAAGAGAAAGACAGGAGTCATTCTCTGTGCTGAGCTGAAATGACAACAGGAAAAGGGGGAGAAAACACCTAAACAACTGCTGGGTAGGTTGAAATTGCTACAGCTCTCCCCCATCCTTCATGAAAATTGGCTTATGAAAATGAATTTTCATAAAACATCTTTGAGACAGGCATAATAGAATATGTAACATTTAAAAAGTTACTGCCGTATCTGTTTCTGCTATTTTTCGTGCCTGTATCATTCTTGTATGTGAAGTTAGATGCATGAAGTGTGCATCTAGTTTTAAGTATAAATGTGCTAATGAGGACCCTTAGTGATAAGTTAGGAACTTAGTGACTCAGCCCTCAAACCAACCACCAATGATGGTTTCATTTTTACTGTAAGCCCAAACTGTGGTTGATCTTGAAAGTCACATGACCGTGCCACCTGGTACTGGAAACCATCTTGAATCAAATACTTTTCCATGGGGATGAGAAGCATGAACAAAGGATTCTGACCCTGGGGGAAGTCTATGTAAGGAAAGGAAAGCAATCAGGTCTTTGTCTTCAGCTAGCCTAAGAAACTACCTCACCCACCGTAAGAAGATGCACATGAAGAAACCTGAAAACACAGAACTCTAAAGAACTCTGAAAAGCTATAGATCTAGACCAGAATAAAGATCAGCTGTGGGACTTGACGCATTTTACTTGAGATAAGAACTGTTTAGAGTAAGAATGTGCATGTAATAAGTTTCTTAGAGGATTAGAATTAGCTGGTGTATATTGTTTAAATTAGTAATTTACTTTGATCTGTCTGTTTTCATTTGCAATCACTTAAATCTTACTTTTTACATGTAATACTTTTGTTTATCGTCAGGCCCAGTGTAAATAATTGTTATCTGGAAGGGGTGACCACTGCGTATCTATCTTTCATGCAAAAGGAGGTGAATTTATGAGCTTTCTCTGTGTAACACTTTTACACAGGGTAAAACTGATTCATATGGGGTTTTGGTCATTTTTGGGGATTGGTTTTCTGGGTGCTGAAGCCTTATAGCTGAGCCCTACTAGAGCAGATCTGGTTCAGTGTCTGTGTCCCTCAGCTGGGAGGCAGTAACCCCAATTCTGTGCTTTGGCTGGGGGAGACCTGTGCTTCTGGCCCAGCAGGACAGGGTGGTGAGGAGCCCCTGTGGGCAGGAAAGCGGGCACTGGTGACTTTATCAGTACACTGCGGGACAACCCCAAGTGGATTTCTATGATCTAACCCTTCACAGAAATATCATGAGCTGATTTCACCCTCCTCCCTCACAACCCTTCCCCAGACAGAATCCATCATTCCAGTCAAATATAGGCAAACAAGTGAAGTGTGTTCCCTTCTGCTTGATAAAAGCAGCCAAGCTAGCAAGCCACAAACGGGTTTTGGCAGCAACCACAGCATAACCAAGTTGGGGGAGGGGAGCAGGAGTTGGGTGCCACAGAAAGGCCCTCACGTCCTTCCGGAGATCCCTTTTGCAATTGCTGAGAAGCTTGTCTATGTGCCCTCAGGATGTGTCTGTCTGGGCCCCAGGAAATGCAAACTCTGAAAAATCTCATCTGGCTGGCTGATGGTTGAAAGATAACCTCTTGCCTGACCTTTAGGGCTGCTCACGTAACAAGTTTTCTTTGAATAAACAGGGGCAAACAGTTAGAGGTAATTGAACCCTTTGGCAGGGGCTCTTTAGGGACTCCCCCTCTGGATTGACCTTGCAGTCTCCACCAGCAGCAGCAAGACTGGCCACTGGGAAACTGCTGCTGGGTCACTCGAGAGCCACACCCAATTTCAGGAATTATTGTAGTTTGAGGGCATTTCACTAACCTGTTACAGATGAGTGTAAGTGCTTGAGATTAAGTAACATGAAGGTTTAAGTGAGAGCTCTTATGTGGTCATGTTTGTGCCAGCCAGCTATCAGTCTGACGGCCATGTCTCGCTGGATTTACTTCCTGACACCACTTCACACAGAGTAAAGATATTGAGATCTTTGGGTTAAAGGAACCACAGGTAAACTCCCCTCCCCCACCTCTCACTGGAGTTGAAGACAGGCTGAAGTGTCAGTCAGACTGGATGAAAATGCACAAGTGAAACCTGCTATGAGGACACAGAAATTGGTTTCTGAGTCAGTTTAATCGATTGCTCACCTGTCTGGGTGTCACTGATGATCTCCCATTTCACAGAGCCCTGGAGATCTGGGATCCGCAGCTCCTCCCCTTGCTCCACCCAGGAGATCACATGAACTTTGGAGACTGGAAATCCTGCTCAGGGGAGCAATTAATAAAGTGCTGATCTTGTTCATTAAGGTCTGTGCCATTACTACTTCTAGAGCCAGGATCTGAGTCATGCATCCAGAGAGGCTCCTTTCCCACCTTGCAGATTGTACAAGATCTCATGACACACTCACCTGCAAGTAAAGGTGCATCCCCCAGACTCGGGAGTTGCCCTGCTTATTCCCCAGGGGAGCTGAACTCTCTGCTGCATTCTCTAGGGTACAACTAAGTCTCCCTCAGGGCCTGTTCCTTGCCCCCCACATCCCAGGGCGGGACAGGAACACACTGCTCAGGAGATGAGCTCTGGTGAGGGCTTGCAGGTCTGACACTGAGACCCCAGGCAGGTCTCAGACGGCAGCTGCCACATGGCAGGTCATTAGGGCTATGTCTACACTCACAACTTCTTGCGGAAGAAATATGCAAATGAAGCTAAGTGTGGAATATCTCTGAGCCTCAGTTGCATACCTAATGAACCGCCATTTTTGCAGAAGAGGCTTTTGTGCCAGAAGGAGCTGTCTACACTGCCTCTTCTTCCACAAGAAAACCCCTCTTGTGTAATGCCGTTATTCCTGAAAATAATCGGCATAATGGCATTGCGCAAGAGGGGTTTTCTTGCGCAAGAAGGGGCAGTGTAGACAGCTCCTTCTGGAGCAAAAGCCTCTTTTGCAAAAAAAAAAAAAAAAGGCAGCTCATAAGGTATGCAAATGAGGCTCGACAATATTCCACACTTAGCCTTATTTGCAGATTTCTGCCACAAGAAGCCGCGAGTGTAGACATAGCCTAGGAGTTGGAGAGAAAGAACCCAGCAGAGCTCTAGCTCCCCAAGGGATCTGTGCACAAAGCTCTTGGCTGCGAGCTCAGCTTGCCCTGCTCTTTGGTGCTGATGCTCGATTTGGACCAGGAGGCAAAGGAAGTTCTCTGAGCAGCTAAGGAAATCTTTGGTGGCTGTTTCCGACCCTACCTATGCTCCACACTCCAGCCAGCCACTATCACCTGCCTCATGATTCTGTCCCTTTTCTGTATGATTTGTTGAGACACAATCCAATTCCAGGAATATCCCATTTTCTTGGCTCAACCAAAATCGGACCTTGCTTTAAGTTATGATAAGAGGAAGCTGCATATTACATTTGGTGGTCCTAGCTTTTACCCTTTAAGAAGTGTTCTTGAACTGATACAGGCACATAGACAGACTCTCTTAAATATACAGTAGATAAAAGATCTCTGTATATCATCTATTGCAATTATTTTGAGCCTGTCTCTCATAATTCACTTTATTGTATTAAGTTTGTTTATGTTCATTAGTCAGAGACAGTCCCCTGGTAATATCCAGGCAATCCCTACAGAGCCAGCAGTCACCTTTTACACATGTGGGCCAGCTACACTGATAAGAACATAAGAATGGCCATACTGGGTCAGACCAAAGGTCCATCCAGCCCAGTATCCTGTCTGGGTCAATGCTAGGTGCCCCAGAGGGACTGAATCAAATAGGTAATGATCAAGAGATCTCTCTCTCCCCTGCCATCCATCTCCACCCTCTGACAAGCAGAGGCTAGGGACACCATTCCTTACCCATCCTGGCTAATAGCCATTAATGGGCTTAACCACCATGAATTTATCTAGTTCTCTTCTAAATCCTGTTACAGTCCCAGCCTTCACAACCTCCTCCAGCAAGGAGTTCCACAGGTTGACAGTGTGCTGTGTGAAGAACTTGTATTTGTTTTAAACTGGCTGCCCATTAATTTCATTTGGTGGCCCCTAGTTCTTATATTATAGGAACAAGTAAATAACTTTTCCTTATTCACTTTCTCCACACTACTCATGATTTTACATATCTCTATCATATCCCCCCTTAGTCTTCTCTTTTCCAGGCTGAAAAGTCCTAGTCTCTTTAATCTCTCCTCATAGGGGACCTGTTTCAAACCCTTAATCATTTTAGTTGCCCTTCTCTGAACCTTTTCTAATGCCAGTACATCTTTTTTTGAGATGAGGACAACACATCTGTATGCAGCATTCAAGATGTGGGTGTACCATGGATTTATATAAGGGCAATAAGATATTCTCCGTCTTATTCTCTATCCCTTTTTTAATGATTCCTAACATCCTGTTTGTTTTTTAGACTGCTGCTGCACACTGCATGGATGTCTTCAGAGAACTATCCACGAAGACGCCAAGATCTCTTTCCTGATTAGTTTTAGCTAATCAGTTCATGGTTATAGACAAACTAATACTGAAAATCTTGGGTCCAAATTTTTCTGCTAACGTAAGTGAGTTGCCCAGGGTCTCTCAGAAAGGCAGTGTCAGTGCAGGAAATTGAACATAGGTCTCCCAAGTGCACGGCTTAAAACACAAGAAGAGCTCTCCTCATGCTTATCTACTATAAAGCTACCCCCACAGAAGCCTTGCACAGTGTGAACTGCCTCGTCCACCCTCCCTCAGCCCCAGAACCCAGCCTCTCTCACGGGCAGGAACCAGCATGTCATAGAGATCAGTCACAGCGAGAAAAGAACTCCAGGAATTGCACCCTCCTTCCAGGGGCTCAGCCCACTGGCACAAGGAGGACCCTGCAGGCACTAAGAGCAGCTGGACCCAGCCCCACAACTCTGGTGCCTGCCGTTCCTGCCTGGGCTCTTCCACTGACACCTGCCGTCAAGGCACAACATGGGCAAGATGGTGGGGAAGCACATGGACACCTTGGCTACGTCTACACTGGCCCCTTTTCCGAAAGGGGCATGCTAATTTGACAGGTCGTAATAGGGAAATCCGCGGGGGATTTAAATATCCCCCGCGACATTTAAATAAAAATGTCCGCCGCTTTTTTCCGGCTTTTAGAAAAGCCGGAAAAGAGCGTCTACACTGGCCCCGATCCTCCGGAAAAAAGCCCTTTTCCGGAGGATCTCTTATTCCTACTTTGAATTTGAATTATTATATCTCCTTTGAAGTAGGAATAAGAGATCCTCCGGAAAAGGGCTTTTTTCCGGAGGATCGGGGCCAGTGTAGACGCTCTTTTCCGGCTTTTCTAAAAGCCGGAAAAAAGCGGCGGACATTTTTATTTAAATGCCGCGGGGGATATTTAAATCCCCCGCGGATTTCCCTATTACGACCTGTCAAATTAGCATGCCCCTTTCGGAAAAGGGGCCAGTGTAGACGTAGCCCTTGGGTGTGGGAAGAGCAGCACAATTGTTATGTCTCTGAACCTACCTCCCCTTGGAGGCAGGCATAAAGGGAACAGTTCTCACACAGGAGCCAGAATTATTGGGACTGATACTCATGACATTGGAGGTCAGCGAGCAATGAGAGACTCTGAACTTAACCCAATCCAGCTGCTCCAGAGCCCACCCAGCTTCTGATACCTGAGGGGACAGGAATCCTTACCCAGCCAGCTCACAGCCTCGTAATTCTCCTGCATCACATCCCAGTAGAGGGCTCTCTGACCCGGGTCCAAGAGAGCCCATTCCTCTTCAGAGAAATACACAGCCACCTCCTCGAAGGTCACTGGTTCTGCCACAGCCATTTCCTTTCCCTGGTACTTCAGGATATGGGCTGAGCTGGAGCAAGACATGGGTGTTCTGCAGCCTGTCAGGGGGAGAAGGGCAATTGGAGACATTTTAAAGGGGGCTTTAATTCTTCTCACCACACCCCCATTCCCCCAGACTCTTTCCCTGTTGACACATATGCTGGACTCTGCCATTCAGGGCAAATGCTTGAGTCTCGATATTCCATAAACAACACACACAAGCTAGATCCGAAATCCATATTCATTTTCTCAATACCTGGCTTTAGTTTCAACATTCCTGTACCAGCAACAATGAGATTCATTTCTGAGCACCCAGTGTTTCTGATAATCAAGCTGCATATTTACCTGCCTGAACATCGATGTAGGTGTCTAAATTTAGGCTCCTATATTTAAAGTCTCCAGTCTTCCTCCATTTATTTACAGTGCAGACCTAGGCCCTCTCATCAGGATTAAATCAACAGAGATTAAGTAAAGTCAAGGGGACCATTCTGATCCTTAAAATTAAATGCAAATGCTGAATGTTTACAAGATGAGATCCTAAGATTCATAGATTCACAAGATCAGAAGGGATCAATATTTCATGTACTCTGGTCTCATCTGTCACAAGCCATTGTATTTAACCCAATTGCCCCCGTAACAAACCTGGATTTCCTCAAAGCATATTTCCTAGAAAACCATCTATTTCCTTTAGTTTTAAATGTTTTAACTGCTGTTCCATAACAGCTTCACATGAGGGGCTACAGACATTCAGACACAAATACCTGTGACAGCAAAGTAGCACTATTAGCCCCACAATTGGTATCAGAACTGTCATGCTATTAATAATAATGTTTAACTTCACATCTGAGTCAGCGCAATAGACTGTTCCCTCAGCAACCAAACAGCACTAGCTAGCCTCCTGTAGAAACAAGTGGAAAAGTCAAATCTGGCCATGTAAGCACTATGCTAGAGACTCAACCTATGCAGAGAAGGATTATTCATTTTAAAAATCCTGGATTTTGGCAACTCAGAACAGTAACATTGTCAGAACAACAACAGTGAAGTGTATAACAACAGATATAGCCTGTATACAAATCGGTGTATACAGTTCATCGTGTAATTAGAACTATAAATGAGTAGAAAGCCCAACATTTGTTTATGCAATACATAAAGTAATAAAAAAGTACAGTGTGTACTTCAGTTTTGGCAGGATGGGGAATTAATGACAGAAAGAAGGATTTTAATATTTTTCAATTATAAAATAAGGATGTTAAATTTAGTTTAATCATCTAATCGACTAGTCGATGGATTTTCCATTGACTAGTCAGTCAGTCAGTCAATAAGTGGGGAGCCGCCGTGGGGTTAGCATCTGGTTCCAGGAGCTAACCGCATTGCAGGCAGGACAACTGATTCCTGGCTTGCACTGGATCCCCCTGCTGCACATCAGCCTTTTAAATGTATTAAGAGCTGGCAGGCTCTTAATACATTTAAAAAGCAGAGGCACAGCATCTAGGACTGGGCACAAGCCAGGAATCAGCTAATTCCTGGCTTGGGCCCAGTCCCTGCTACCCCCTTGTCCCCTGCGGATACGGTGCTGGGGAGAACTGGCTTTTAAGCCATCTTTTCCCAGCACCGGCTCCTGCTCCCCTACGGGAGGAGGCGAATGGTTGAGGGACTAAGTCACCTATCTGATAAGTTTTTGCTTATCAGATTGACTACTAGTCGCTTACACCCCTATTATAAAAGAGTATCTCGGTGCTTTCACATTGACAAATCTGGCCTATAGTGAGTATTTGGGATGCAAGATCTATCCAAGTGGTGACCTGTGACAAAGCCTTAAGGTGCTGGGTAGAGAACCAAAACAACAGCTAATAAAGGCTGCCCCCATTGGAGGAGGAAAGGAAACTGAAGGAGTTTTGAGACCAAGCCAGGAAATCTGTCAACCTGGATATCACATGGACCCAAGGAACACAAATCAGAAGCTACAGTACAGACAGGAGGTGGTATATTAGAAACAAACGGCCAGGGGACTGCTGAAACTGTCAGCTACAGAGTGTTTTCAATGATTTCTTGGTATTAAAAATACACACAAGGATGTCTAACAAGAGCTCTGTGCACACTGTTAGGGAACACTCAGAAGCGTAGCTATGTTAGTCTGTAACTGTAAAAACAATGAGCAGCTCTGTGGCAGCTTAGAGACTAACACATTTATTAAGTCATGGCAGGGCCCTGATCCTGTTCTAAACCCACTGCCTGCCTGTTATCCCCTTTGGTCCCTCTCCTGGCCCTGTAGACAGCTGTTCAACCCATCCCTGTGGTGGGTTTGGCCCCTGCACAGACTTACCCCCCGCACCTGCAGTTTGCCGCAAGCAGCCAGGAGCAGGTGTCAACCTGGAGTCCAGGGGGAGCAAGGACAGCAGCACATGGCTCTGATGGTGTCCCTTCCCAGCCCAACCCCTTGCCTGGGGCTTGGCCCTCACTTGCAGGTTGTGTCCCCAGAGCTGGGGCAGGATCCAGCCTTCAGCCAGGTGCAGTGGTGTGCTGAAGAAGGGCTCTCCCCGTCCATCCACCCGCACCCCTCCCCACAGGGAGTAGCACGGGTCAGGCAACAACATGTGACCAGCCCCAGTTCTGTGGAGCAGCCAGAGCAACTTCCTCTCCCAGAGGAACAGGCAGTGCAGGCTAAGAGCACAGGGTTAACCCCTTCGATGTCAGAACCCCGCCACAGCCCCTATGCTCCCTACCTGGTACCCAGGGACACCCTGGGGGACTGACCCAAGATAGACTCCCTGCGACATGGCCTGGTCCTGCTAGGGTGGCTTGTGCAGGTCCCACTTGGAGGAATAGCAGCTGCTTCTCTACCTCTGCAGTGCCTTGAGCAGCAGCTGCAGTGATGCACTTCTGGCACTGCCTAACCCTGCGGTCCCAGCCTGCCCTGCCGGGTCACTTTGGTTCCTCATCCAAAGCTCCTGCTAGTGCCATGTCACCCCAGATATACCTAGAAATACACCCTGTGCAGCTGCCTTGCAACTGTGTCATTTGCCTGGGTCTGTTTCATTAAACATCACTCAAACTTTTTCTATTTAAAAGTCTAACCCTTTCCAAATGGTTCCCAAGAATCAGTTCCTTTTGGATGGTCACTGCACTCAGAACAGATGGTTTCAGGGAGCTGATTCTGGGGCTGTTTCTGCACTTCAGACCTTACAGCAGCAGAGCCATGCCATAGTAAGATCTCACACGTAGCCCTCTCTGCCAGTTTGATCAGTCCAGGCACCAGCACTCATGAAAAGAAATATTATCTAGACCGAAGGAAGAAGAGGGCAAAGTGAAGCCAAACCACCAGATCTGGCCCAACACCACCATCCCATGGTGCAGCTTGAGCCTTGGGCTAGCTCCCTGCCTTCCTTGCACTTGCACACCACTCAAAGTGGCTGGCTACAGGGGCCATGTGTTCTGTGTGCTGAGAGCCCCTCGGGGTGGGCTTTGTGCACTGCCAGTGCTCCCAGCACAACCTCATAGCTTCCATTATGGACGTTAAATATTGGTTAATTGAACAGTCGATTAACCTCATGAATTCTTATTGGTTAGTGGACTATTCTATTGTCCCCAGGAAGCCCCTGTCCAAGGGGGAGGGCGGCGCTACGGGACCAACCCAGCAGCACCCCAGCTGCTTTGCCCCAAGCCACGGGATTCAGCCGCTGCTGAAACTGACCAGCAGCATCAGTTTCACCAGCAGGCTGAATCCGGACACCTGGGGCAGAGCAGCTGGGGTGCTGCGGGGTTGGTCTCATAGCACTGCCCCTCGGCGCTGCGGGACCAACCAGGCAGGACCCCAGCTGCTCTGCCCCAGGGGTCCCCAAGTCAGCCGCTGCTGAAACAGATCAGCGGCTGATTCCAGGAAGCCCCGGGCTGAGCAGCTCTGCCCCGGGCTTCCTGGAATCAGCCGCTGATCTGTTTCAGCAGCGGCTGAATCGGGGACCCCTGGGGCAGAGAAGCTGGGGTCCTGCCGGGTTGGTCCTGCAGCGCCGTCCTTTGGTGCTGCGGGACCAACCCGGCAGCACTCCAGCTGCTCTGCCCCAGGCGTCCCCAAGAGCAGCTGGGGTGCTGCCGGGTTGGTCCCGCAGCCCCAAGGGGCAGCGCTACGAGACCAACCCAGCAGCACCCCAGCTGCTCTGTCCCAGGCGTCCCCAAGAGCAGCTGGAGTGCTGCTGGGTTGGTGCCGTAGCGCCACCCCTCGGCGCTGCGGGACCAACCCGGCAGCACCCCAGCTGCTCTATTGCAGGCATCCCCGATTCAGCTGCTGCTGAAACTGACCAGCAGCGGCTGAATCAGGGACGCCTGGGGCAGAGTGGGACTATCGTAAGGGGGGGCTATGAGAGGTCTGGGGTGGCATTCCCTCCCACCCCACTCCAGACCCCTCATAGCCCCCCCTTCTGATAGTCCGGCATATCTGAAAATCCGGCACCCCCTGGGTCCTAAAGGTGCCGAATTATCGGAAGTTTACTGTACAGTATATTAAAAATGTACATGCTTGGACTGAGGTGGAGATAGATGTAGAAGACAGATGTGTTGAGTGTCTCTGGGGTAGGTTAAAAGGGGTAAAAAGCAAGGGTGATGTCATGCTATGGGGCCACGACAGACCTCCTACCCAGATAGAAGAGGTGAATGAGGCTTTTTCCAAACAACTAAGAAAATCATCCAAAGCACAGGATTTGGTGTTGATGGGGGACTTCAATTATTCAGACATATGTTGGGAAACTAACACAGTGGGGCACAGACTATCCAATAAGTTCTAGGACTGCATTGAAGACAATTTTTTATTTCAGAAGGTTGAAAAAGCTACTGGGGAAAAGCTGTTCTAGATTTGATTTTAACAAATAGGGAGGAACTGGTTGAGAATTTGAAAGCGGAAGACAGCTTGGGTGAAAGTGATCATAAAATTATAGTGTTCATGATTCTAAGGAATGGTAGAAAGGAGAACAGCAAAATAGAGACAACTGATTTCAGGAAGGCAGATTTTGGTAAACTCAGAGAGCTCATAGGTAAGGTCCCATGGGAAGCAAGACTAAGAGGAAAAACTACTGAAGACAGTTGGCAGTTTTTCAAAGAGACATTATTAAGGGCCCAAAAGCAAGCTATTCTCCTGTGTAGGAAAGATAGAAAGTATGGCAAAAGACCGCCTTGGCTTAATCAGGAGATCTTGCATGATCTCAAAATCAAAAATGAATCATATAAAAAGTGGAAATCAGGACAAATTACAAAGGATGAATATATGCAAACAATACAGGTATGCAGGGACAAGATTAGAAAGGCAAAGGCAAAAAATGAGCTCAAACTAACTAGAGAAATTATGGGTAACATAAGACATTTGATAAATATACTAGAAGCAAGAGGAAGACCAAGGACAGGGTGAAACAATCATGAGGAGGGAGAAACAATAACAGGAAACTTGGGAATGGCAGAGGTGCTTAATGACTTCTTTGTTTCGGTCTTCATAAAGAAGTCTGGTGATGAAGGAATGCCTAACATAGTGAATGCTAGTGGGAAAGGGTAGAATTAGAAAATAAATTAAAAAAAGAACACGTTAAAAATTACTTAGAAAACTTAGAAGTCCTCAGGGTCTGATGAAATGCATCCTAGAATATTCAAAGAGCTGACAGAGGAGGTATCTGAGACCTTAACTATCATCTTTGAAAAATCATGGAAGACAGGAGAGATTTCAGAAGACTGGAAAAGGGCAAATATTGTTAGTGCCCGTCTATAAAAAGGGAAGTAAGAACAATCCAGGAAACTGCAGACCAGTCAGTTTAACTTCTGTGCCAGGAAAGATAATGGAGCAAGTAATTAAGGAATTCATCTGCAAACATCTGGAAGAAAATAAGGTGATAGGTAACAACCAGGATGGATTTGTAAAGAACAAAACATGTCAAACCAATCTGACAGCTTTCTTTGATAGGATAACAAGTCTTGTGGATAAGGGAGAAGCGGTGGACATGGTATACTAGACTTTAATAAGGCATTTGATAATGGTCTTGCATCATCTTATCAATAATCCAGGCAAATGCAACTTAGATGGGGCTACTATAAGGTGGGTGCGAAACTGGCTGGATAACCATTCTCAGAGAGTAGTTATTAATGGTTCACAATCATGCTGTAAGGACATAACAAGTGGGGTTTCGCAGGGGTCTGTTTTGGGACCGGTTCTGTTCAATATCTTCATTAACAATTTAGATATTGGCATAGAAAGTACGCTTATTAAGTTTGCAGATGATACCAAGCTGGGAGGAGGGGGGTGTTGCAACTGCTTTGGAGGACAAGGTCATAATTCAAAATAATCTGGACAAACTGGAGAAATAGTCTGAGGTAAATAGGATGAAGTTTAATAAAGACAAATGCAAAATACCCCACTTAGGAAGGAACAATCAGTTTTATACATACAGAATGGGAAGAAACTGTCTAGGAAGGAGTACTGCAGAAAGGGATCTAGGAGTCATAGTGGACCACAAGCTAAATATGAGTCAACAGTGTGATGCTGTTGCAAAAAAAGCAAGCATGATTGTGGGATGCAAGAAGAGGAGTGTTGTGAGCAAGACAGGAGAAGTCATTCTTCCGCTTTACTCTGCACTGATTAGGCCTCAACTGGAGTATTGGGTCCAGTTCTGGGCACCACATTTCAGGAATGATGTGGAGAAATTGGAGAAGGTCCGGAGAAGAGCAACGAGAATGATTAAAGGTCTAGAGAACATGAGCTATGAGGGAAGACTGAAAGAACTGGGTTTGTTTAGTTTAGAAAATAGAAGACTGAGAGGAGACATGATAGTGGTTTTCAAGTACCTAAAAGAGCGTTGCAAGGAGGAGGGAGAAAAATTGTTTCCGCGGCCTCTGAGGATAGGACAAGAAGGAATGGGCTTAAACTGCAGCAAGGGAGGTTTAGGTTGGACATTAGGGGTGTGTCTAGACTACAGGGTTTTGTCAACAAAAGTGGATTTTTGTTGACAAAACTATACCTGCGTCTACACTACTGCCGAGTTCTGTTGACATAACGTCGACAGAACTCAGCAATTTTGTCGACGGCGGTAAACCTCATTCTGCGAGGAATAATGCCTTTTGTCGACAGAGTTCTGTTGACAGGTGTTATTGCATCTACACTGTCCTTTGCGTCTACACTCTCATGTTGACAAAGTGGCTTGCTTTGTCAACAGAACTGGATGTAGTCTAGATGCTCTTTGTCGACAGAGGCTTTGTCGACAGTATCTGTCGACAAAAGCCTGTAGTCTAGACGTACCCTTGGAAAAACTTCCCAACTGTCAGGGTAGTGAAACACTGGAATAAATTGCCTAGGGAGGCTGTAGAATTTCCATCATTGGAGCTATTTAAGAGCAGGTTAGACAGACATCTATCAGGGATGGTCTAGACCAGTGTTTCTCAACCAGTGGTATGAATACCTTTGGGGTACTTGAGAGAAGTCTAGGGAGTATGTCAATGCAACTGAAATGTGGAGAAAACTGAATTTTTGTCTTAGGTTTTACAGCTTTTTATTATTTTTGTATTTTTTACACCCAAAAATGTCATCACCCGCCCAGCTACGATTAAGTTGTTTAAACAAATGTGTTGCAATGGTAGAAAAATATTTTGCATGTTTGATACTGGGGGTACTTTATATAGATAGATAGATATAGACAGATATATATATTTTGAAAAAGGGGTACTTTATAAAAAAAAGATTGAGAAACGCTGGTCTAGACTGTGCTTGGTCCTGCCATGAGAGCAGGGGACTGGACTTGATGATCTCTCAAGGTCCCTTCCAGTTGTAGTGTTCTATGATTCTGATTTCAACACAGGATGGGCATGAGTACAAAGATTAAGGCAAGACTACACAACACAGCCCCCATTTAAGTCAGTTGTGCTGATATTAATAAAATGCAATACTTACCCGATTCCCACCCACATGACAGAACTTTTACTGAGCAATGACAGTGCAGGAATTCATCTACTAAAATGCATATCAACAGAAGACCATTATATTGACTTGCTGATGTGAAGCATGTGGCCAGTGGAAGCCTGTTCAAAGGATCCCACCTACGGGGAGCGTGTGGAGCCCTGCATAAACCAACACACAGCCTGTGGGGCGGTTTGGAGTAGCCCTGACCAAGAATAGGCCACCATTTTGTTTTCCCGGTTTTGCCTGATGTAAACGCAGTGGGGGAAGTGGACCAGTGCTTTAAATTAAAGGGGCCACAACAAAATGTGCTCGGTGTATGTGCGTGTGGGGGAAGGCGTTTTTCCTCAATAAAAATTTTCCCCAGCCCTGGGGTGTTGCGAATTAAAAAAGGCTGAACACCACAGGTCTACACCAGTGTTTCTCAACCTTTTTTAAAAATAAAGTACCCCTTAAAAAAAATTAGAAGGATCCACAGTACCTAGTTTCCAGACACACCATTTTTCCCCCCCTACCATTGCAACACATTTGTTGAAACAATTTAATTGTAGCCAGGTAGGTGATGCCATTTTTAGGTGTAAAAAGTACAAAAATAATGAAGCGCCGTAAATCTTCTGCCCCACACGTCTGTCACGTGCCCCTAAGGGTACCGGTACCACCGGTTGAAAAACACTGATCCAGACCATCCCTGACACGGGTCTGTCCAAGCGGCTCTGAAATCACTCCAGTGATGGAGACTCCACAACCCCCCTCGGCAATTTATTCCGGTGTTTCCCCACCGGGACAGACGGGAAGTTTTTTTTTTTCCTCACTATCCCACCTAAACCTCCCTGGCTGCAGTTTCAGCCCATTGTCCCGCAAAGCACGAGACCAGGCCGCACATTGTTCAACGAGGCTGCCCCCCCCAGGGGTGTGACAAAGAGCCCCCCCCCCCGCCAAGCCCAGGGCAAAAATCACCCTCCCCCCCGGTTACCCCCCCCCCCCCCAGCGATTTATCTGCCCCGGCCTCAGCCCCTCCCCCCACAGACTCCCCTTAGCGCCCCGCCATCTTACCCGTCACCTGCCCCGTCGAACCGCCCACCCCCCCCTCACCTCAGCGCCTCCGACTGCTCGCGCCCTCGCCCGTCCAACCGGCGCTCCCCGCCAGCAGCCGCGCGCGCGCGCGCGCCGAGTAACGGCACCAACGGACTCCCTCCGAATCCGCGTCGCGCGGCGCATGCGCAGTTGCCGCGACGGCGGGCGGGCGCTGAGTCAGGGGGTAGTGCGACGCTGCCGAGTCGCAGCGGGGGCCCGGCGCGCGGGGCAGGGAGGGACTGGCGGGGAGGCGCCGAAAACCCGGCGGGGAGGCAAGATGCGGAAGGGGGACAGACTGCGCGTGCGCAGCGAGGCAGCGCCGTCCCGGTCGGGAGAGCCAGCGCCGGGGCTTAGCTCAGACCGGGAGCTGCCTGGCTCTGCGCAAAGCAGGCTCCAGGCGACCCCCCCCCCTCCCCCGCGGGGAGTGAGGGGTCCCCGCCCCCAGGGCGCGGCGCGCGGCAGCCTGTGCGCGGGGCGGAGGGAGGTGGCTGTAGCCCTCGGGGCTTGCAGGGGGCGGAGCAGCCACGTGGGGGGGGGGGTTGTGGGAGCCAGAGGGCAGTGAGGGGGGGGCACATAGGGGTGGGGGGGAGCTGGGCCAGGGGGACACTGCGGCTGCGTCTACACTGGCACCCTTTTCCAGAAAGGCTGAAAACGGAAAACTTTTCCGTTAAAAGCATTTTCGGAAAAAGCGCGTCTAGATTGGCACAGATGCTTTTCCGGAAACGCACTTTTTGCGGAAAAGCGTCCGTGCTGATGTAGACGCGCTTTTCCGCAAAAAAAAAAAGCCCCGATCGTCATTTTCGCAATCGGGGCTTTTTGGCGGGAAAGAAATCTGGGCTGTCTACACTGGCCCTTTTCCGGAACAGTTTTCCGGAAAAGGACTTTTGCCTGAACGGGAGCAGCATAATTTTTCCGGAAAAACACTGACGATTTTACATGAGATCGTCAGTGCTTTTCTGGCAATTCAAGGGGCCAGTGTAGACAGCTGGCAAGTTTTTTCGGAAAAGCGGCTGATTTTCCGGAATAAGTGGCCAGTGTAGACACAGCCTCTCGGTGTGTGTGTGTGGAGGGGGGGGGGGGGGTAGGAAAAAAAGAGCAGCAGCTGTGAGGGAGCCTAGAAGCTTGACTTGATGGGTTGTTAACTTCTGGGGCCAGGGGACCCCCCCTTTCCCCTCCCACTCCACTCCTCTCCCATCTGCCTCCCTGTGCCTGGGGGGGGGGCGTCTCCCCACTGCAGAGTAGGCTGTGCTGGGAACACTCTCCTGGGCCTTTTGGGTGGCTTGTTTTGTTTTGCGGTGAGACCAGAGCTGGTTTGCTTCTGTTTCCTCTCAGCCCTGAACTTCAAGCCTTGCTGAAACTTCCTCCTCCAGCAGATGGTCCCGGATCAGACCTTTTTTGCTTTGTAAAGTCTGGTTCCAGTTCAGTTAAAAACCCTAGTGCTCTGGTTCAGTGTTGGTGGGTCCAGCTGGGCGAATGGAATCCACCACTACTGAGCTGTCCCCAGGGCCTGCAGGGTGACCCCAGGGGGCTCGGGCATGTGGGGAGGGGTCCCTGGTTACTGCAAAAGCAGAGGTGACTGGTGTCTGGGGCTTTGCACCCATGGAGACGTGGTCTTGGCGCCATGGACTGGACTCCTGTGGGACCCTATCCCCTGCAAGGCTGGACACCCTGGGGTTACCTACCTGCCCACCCCTGCTTTGCTGTGCTGCACCCAGCCTTCCTCTCCCTCCATTTCCCTGAACTCCACCCCAGAAACCTGGACCCCATCCCTATTCCCAGGAGCACCCTGCCTCCCATCTCCATGAACCACAGCCATTCTTACCCCAGTTTTAGCCCCAGGCACTCCTTGCCCCGACCAGACACTCTACCTCCAGCCTGCTCCTGCATTCTGCCCCCTGACCAGACACCCTATTCCCAATCTGCTTCTGCACCCTACCTCCCACCAGACCTTGCACCCTCATCCCTTTCTGCATCCCACCTCCCATCCAGATCCTGCATCCCATCCCTATCCCACTCACTGGCAACCCTATCCTGCACACTGAACCCCTCATTTTTGTCCCCACCCCAGAGGCTAAGAGGGTCTGTAAAACCCATTAACTCTGGAACCCCAGAAAAGTAAATCTGGCCTATGGGAAGCCCTGAGCCTCAGGTCTCTCTGACCTTTTCCCTCGCCCCATGGGGCTGGAACGCTGGAGGAATGAGGTGTCTCAGTTGGGGGCCACATCAGTGAGAGTTGGGGGTTTTGGGAGGAGTTTTTTTTGCTTCTTGTGTGTGAACCCCGACACAAAAAAGGTTCCCCCCACCTTCCATAAATAAAGAAAACATTGAAACCTTGTGTGTTAGACATAAATTAATATTTTATTTTCTTTAAAATGAAGTTTGATAAGCTAACATGAGAATGTTAAAGCTCTTGATCTGTTTAATAATTTAAATTAAACTGTTCTCTCTAGATGCAGTGCTACCAAAATGGCTTGGACGTTATGTACTTAATGGAGCGTTTTCTTTAGCAACTGTTGGTACACGGAAAGGTTAACATTGAGCCAGGGAATCCATGGGCCAAAAGGTTTGAGAACCACTGCTGTAGACCTCTAGGCTAAAAGAGGGATTTGAGGGGTGCACTGGGGCACTGTCACTAGGACATGGCCTCATAATCCTTTTCAGAGTTGCAGCTTACTGGGATACCGTTCTCCATTCCAGGGGTGTGGCTTTGGGCGAGGGCTAAGACCTAACACATGGCTCTGGGAAGCCTGCTTTGTTTGCATGTATCCAGCTTCCCAAAGGATCCAAATCATTCTGTGTCACTATCCTGCCCTCAGCCTTATTTACCTGTCTGCTCATATCTTGTCATCCATACACGTTGCCAGCTGGGATTTTATATTTGCTTCAGGTTCACTGAACAATTAGTTCCTAGACCTTCTTCAGAGCTCCTTATAGCCCAGTGGGAAAAGGCCTCCAGCCTCTGTTACACAGGCCGTGTCTACACTGGCATGATTTTGTGCAAATACATTTAATGGAAAAGTTTTTCCATTAAGAGTATTTGAGCAAAAGAGCATCTACACTGGCACGGACACTTTTGTGCAAAAGATATCTTTTGCGCAAAAGCATCCGTGCCAGTGTAGACGCTCTCTTGTGCAAGAAATTAATGTGGCTGTTGACACTGGCCCTCTTGCGCAAGAATACTTGCGCAAGAGGACTTATCCCTGAGTGGGAGCGTCGGAATATTTGCGCAAGGACCACTGATTTTGTACATTACAAAGTCAGTGTTCTTGCGTCAAGTATCAGAGGGGTAGCCGTGTTAGTCTGAATCTGCAGAAGCGATGAGGAGTCCTGTGGCACCTTATAGACTAACTGAAGTGTAGGAGCATAAGCTTTCGTGGGCAAAGACCCACTTCGTCAGACATGCATCTGACGAAGTGGGTCTTTGCCCACGAAAGCTTATGCTCCTACACTTCAGTTAGTCTATAAGGTGCCACAGGACTCCTCATCGCTTCTGCAGTGTTCTTGCGCAAATTCTCGCAGCCAGTGTAGACAGGCAGCAAGATTTTGCACAAAAGCAAGCGCTTTTGTGCAAAATCTTGCCAATGTAGATGCAGCCAGAGACTATAGTGCAGAACACACACTTTGGATCTGTGTTATCCAGAAGCATGTGGAGCTGGGGGCGTGTCAGCAGCTTATAAATGCCTCACTGTTTGGTTCATGCTCATGATTAGGAACAGAAACAGTGTTACTGTCCTGGGTTCTGTGATGCTTTCATGTGCATGTTGCATATTAAATCCATAGGAATGAGTGGAGTGAGGTGTGTCTGCCCCTTGGTTCTTCTCCAGCATCCTCCCATTCCCTTGGGTTGGGCTCTTTCTGGCCTTTCCCTTCATGCTGGTCATGTCTTTACAGGCTCCATTCCCCCGGGGGCAGGGAGGGGCTACCTCACACAATGCCACCTCCTCCTCCTTACTCTCTGGCCTGGAATGTGCTATTCCCCAATGCTACCTCTTCCCCGCCTCTCCCAGGACAAGGCAGGGAGGACCAGCTGGGGGAAGGGGGATTCCCAGGGTGGTTAAATCTCTTTCCAGCCTCCTGGCAAAACCCTCCCAGCAGAATCAGTCTCTTTCCTCTGTCTCTCTACTCATCTGTTTCTGGAAGTCAAACAGAGGACGTAGTCAGGCATCCACTCCAGTATCTTCCTGGTATCCAGGATTTCCCAGCCAGAAAGGAGCTGCTGGAAAGTGTGAGAAATGGTCCCAGTTTGGCCCCTCACACTCTGATTCTCTCTTTCACCAGAGAATGTGACTGGTGACACGGCTCATCCTGTTCCTGCTTATCCATGGGAGAACTTTTATTGTCATGATCAGCTGTAAAAATTAGTTGTTTTTACGTGTGACATTTACTGCAGTTCACAAAAATAAACAAACAAAAGATCCCCAAGAAGAGTCCCTTCAAAATCCTTACTGCACTTAGGCAATTTGTGTTACACGGACGTTTTCCTCTGCTGCTACTGACACTTCTCTTTTAGCAGGAATGTGGCTGTTCCTTTAAGAGAAGTCTCATTTCCCCATATCAAAACGGTTGATATGACAACTTCACATTTCCTCTAGTACTTGCTGTTTCAAACTCAGCCATTCTTAGCCAAGGCGAAAAGCACATGTACCAGTGTGGAACAAAAAGGATTTATTTAAAACTGTAAGGAAAAGCTACAATAAAACACTGCAGCTATTTTACAGCTAGACTCAGCTGTGCAAATTGATACAATGAAATGGGCGTTGGAATATAAACTATCAGTTACCAGATGAAGGCCAGGGCACATCTTAAAGATCATAAAACTTCTCAAATCAGGTAAGTGAATCTTGACTGCTTGAAAGCCATGGAACTAAAGGACTTATAGCATCCTTAAGAGCCACTGATTTTTTATTTGCACAGCGTTAATAATACAAAGATTTGATAATCTCTTGAGACTTTATTTTACTTTTTATGCTACATGTACATACAAAATAAATTTCAGATCACTTTCCTATCTGTAACACCATTTTTACAGCTCTTTGACTTAGCCATGCATTTATACAGTTTTTTGTGCTTGGTTCAAGAGCATTGGGCCAGCTCCCACCCTCAGTGAAGGCAAAGGAAGATTTGTAATAAAATAATTTCCTGTATTTAACATACTGAAAGAAACATACAGCTGCTAAGCCAACTGCCATCACTATAGTTAGAGCCCTGCGCAGATAAAAAATGTATTCAGATCCTCGTTTGCATCTGCAAAATTGAGGCACAGACATCTACATCCATGGATGTAGATATCTGCAGCCATAAAGTGGTTATCCACAGATTTGCTGGGCTCTAATTATAGTTTCCTGCCTATTGCCACTATTTTTCTTGCTTTTCCTTGGGACTGGGGAGGGAGCACCAAATCTTCTTGCTCTGAAAGCCTTACGGGGGAAAAGTCCAGTTATATGCAGAATCAAATAGAAAAGAGCCTTCTTTCTTCATTTTAAAATCCGTGGGAATCATGAATGTGCCTGCAGTGAAGCGACTGTTTTACTTAATCAGATGGACTTAATCGCTGAACTGGGGGTCAGAAACAAGGAGGACGTGTCTACACACTTAACTCAGTGTGGGGTTTGTGCATGTCTGTGTGCACTGATTGGCACCAGCTATTGAGTGATCGATTCATCAAACATGGATGAATGGTGCACTGGGTGAAGGTCTATGTTGGTGCTTCCCCCCCATTACCTCTGACCCTTGGGGACTCTCTGGGTTCCCCTCCCATCATCTCTGGTCCCAGCTGCCTCCCCTGAGAGTGTAATTTAAAAGAGGTACCAGAGCTCAGTCCTGGCATCAGAAATTAAGCTAATAGTGGATTGCATCTTGCCAGAGCTCAGAGCTCTCCCTCTGGCCACTCCTGACTACCAGGGGCACCATTTTGGATTTTATAGCGGTTGGGGGGAGGGGGGTTCTTCACTGTGATTCCAAGGACTGCTTAGGCACCTGAAAACTCTAGGGCTGTGTCTACACTGGGCCACTTATTCCGGAAAATCAGCCGCTTTTCCGGAATAAGCTGCGAGCTGTCTACACTGGCCCTTGAATTTCCGGAAAAGCAACGATGCTCTACTGTACAAAATCAGCCGCTATTCTGGAAAAACTATTCTGCTCCCGCTCGGGCATAAGTCCTTATTCCGGAACACTGTTCCGGAAAAGGGCCAGTGTAGACAGCCCAGGAATCTTTTACGGAAAAAAGCACCGATCGCGAAAATGGCGATCGGGGCTCTTTTCCGGAAAAGCGCGTCTACATAGGCCACAGATGCTTTTCCAGAAAAAGGGCTTTTCTGGAAAAGCAGCCTGCCAATGTAGATGCTCCTTTTCCGGAAAAACTGAAAACGGAATAGTATTCCGTTTTAAGCATTTCCGGAAATTCATGCCAGTGTAGACGTAGCTTAGTTGTGCTTGCGCTTTTTTTTTTTTTTTTTTTAAAAGCATATTATAATTTAGCTGACAGGAGCACTGTATCTAGCTGTTATTGACAGAAATAAAAATGCTCCAAATTCACATAGAAATTTAAAAATTTAATGTAATTGGAATTTGTATCTATCAGGAGACAGTACAGCAAGATGTTCCCAATTCCAAGCCTTGAGGTATCCATTCTGTAGCTTTAACCCAGGTATCAGAGACACAAGTTTGAGGCTTTGCAGACTCTCTTTAGAAGCGGTAAATACATTTAAATATAATCTGCTTGCTTTCCCTAACAGACACACTCTGTGTTACTGCTGTTATCAATTCCACTAGAACCATATTTACTTGATTTGAATATACATCAGGTTATTCCCTCTGTTATTAAGAAAGGAAATTTATTTTCTAATTATTTTGGTATTTATGTTTATGGACCACAATAATGTACGTGACTCATTAACATTACACTACATCATTATGATCATACTTGGAATTGCATTTATTTTCATAAGAATTTTAAGTTATTTTACAAATATAACTAAAAATCAAATTTGAAAGTTAGCAATTTTCATCTGCAGAGTGTGTAAACTAATGTGTTTAGCTTTTTTTTTAAAACTGGCTCTGGCTCCGGCTCCGGCTCCGGCCCCGGCCCCGGCCCCGGCTCCGGCTCCGGCCCCGGCCCGCCTCTCTTTCTCTTTTCACTGGCTTCCTCCCAGCTTTTATAGCTCTGAGTTAATGAGGCCTGGTGGGTATTAGGTTGTCAAAGGGTTATTGACACAGCCCCATCCATTCCTCTTGATTGGGACTGGAGTTATGGGAGCTGATTAATAACAAACAATTGGAGGAAACTGAGGCAGACAGATTAAGGGTGTATCCCAGAAGAACTAAGGGGACTAAACCAGTGTTTAGTTTCTCAACCTTTGTTTATAAAGTACTTAAAAAAAAAAGAATGATCAAGTACTCCCTTTTAAAAAAAAATAAGTACCCCCAGTACCAGTTTTCAGACACACACAATTTTTTTTCTACTATTGCAACACATTTGTTTAAGCAACTTAATCGTAGCCGAGCGGGCAATGAAATTTTTGGGTGTAAAAAGTACAAAAATAATAAAGCGCTGTAAAACTTAAAACAAAAATTCAGTTTTCTCCCAAGTTTCAGTTGTGCTGAAGTGCCCCCCTGGACTTCTCTCAAGTACCCCTAAGAGTACTCGTACCACTGGTTGAGAAACACTGGATTAAACAACTTGAATCCTAAAAGTTCTGAGATATGCGGCCTTTCTGGTGTCTCTAAGTCTTTCTGATGGCTTATGTGAACTTATAAGTGAGCTTCTCCTGGCACCATGAGGGCAGGTCACTGAGCTCCGTGCTGCTGCTTATCTTCTTGGTACATCTGTCCAGGAAAGGGGAAAACAAACCTCTAAGTCAAACCACAGTACAAACCAAGAAACTGGGACCGCTGCCAAGAAACAGCCATGGGAAATAAAGATTTCTGTGCTCTAAGACAGTCAGCTAAGTCAGAGACCAAGTCAGGCACAGCCTCTGCTCTCTAACTCTGATTCTTTCACTGTTGCCTCCAAAGGGTCTAAAATGTCTGGAATCTCTAGACATTCCTGTCTCACGCTCCTCAAAGAGCCTGTAGCCTGATTTAAAGATGGTAAATACGATTAGTTTGGGTTACAGACTCGCCAATTGAACTAATCAGAAGATAATAGGGTTCTTGTCCCAGAATCAGGCTGCACAGAATATCCCAGGGACTTTCAGGGGGTATTAAGGGGGGTTCACACGGAGACAAAATAATTTTAAAACTTTATTAAAATATATGGAATTGAAATGAAATAGTAATTTGAGTAGTAAAGTAAATCAGGGTTACAAATGCAGCGTTATTAGTCTAAGATACATATAGAATTATTTCTATAGGTGGTGATTAACATCCGATCTTGATAAGCTGGAGACAAGAGACTAAGGATGAGCCTTCCCTCTGGTACAACAGGTCAGGCCCAGGTTTCTCAGTTCTTGACTGAGAGGTGCAAAAGCTAATGCTAAAAGATTATTGAAGCTAACTTAGTTTACCTAACAGACTGACCTAAATCTAGATTAAACTAAGAGACTATTAGGAAAAAAAAAGTTTAGGGACAAAGTTGAGAGACTAATTTTTAGGGCCATGTCTACACTGTACGGCCATCAGAGCACCTGTGTTTTTTCCCAGGCTCCAGCTGGAGCATCCACATCTGCCTTTTTGCACAATAGCTGTAGCGCAAAAGGGAGTTATGCCTCGTAGAAGGAGGTTTCCCTGCATCGGCAAGTGCCCTCTCTTCTGCCATTTTACTGCAGATTTACTTGTGCAAAATTGGCCATTTTTGCACAAAAACCTTGCGGTGTAGACGCAGCCTAAGGGTACATCTACACAGTGCAGCTATTTCCTTCCCTCCCCCCTCCCACTACGTAGGCGGCTTCCTTGGCGCTTTGCTGGCGGGCATCTGGGATGGAGCATTCTCCGCTGTCGCCCGCCAAGCCCCTGCCACCCCGCCACCCACTGCGGCTGCCCCAACACTACACCTCATGCTCCCCTCCCCGCAGGACTGTCTCTGCTGTGCAGGGCCCCAAGTCCAGATGCGCCACTGCCTCCTCCTCCACCTGCAGGCAGCCGCTTGTTCCTTGTTACAGTGGCTGCCATGGCCAGGGGGTGAGGTGGGGGGATGCTGGGCGGATGTGAGACAAAACCCAGGCAGAGCAGCAGTCACCTGAGTCCCAGGAGGGGCTGCACGGAGCCTGGCTGGGGTGCCGCGGGGTGCCCTGGCCTGGGCTCCTCGGGTGCACTCTGAGCACTGCTGCTGTCTCTCCCCCCACTGCGTGTGGGGTGCTGTGCTTGGGGTGGTGTGTTTGTGGGGGAGGGATTCCTGTCACTATACCCAAGCATGCAGGGGGTGGAGGTATCTGGCCATGCTAAGGGGATCCCCAATGGGGGGGTCCCAAAGGCTACAGGGGTGCAGGGACCTGACCATGCTAAGAGAATCCACAACGGGGTCCCCATCACTGCACAGGGTGGTCTGTCCATGCTAAGGGGGTCCCTGAAGGGGGGTGTTGAGCTCAATCCCCCTACCCACCCTGTTGGGGGAATGGCAGTGCGATGTCTGGAAGGTTTCCCAGCTGCAAGGGGGTCTGAAGTCAGGTGAGCATCCCCCCATGATGCTGAGCAATTTAGTGGAGCTCAGGGGGTTATGTATGTATTTATTTATTTATTTATTTTTAATTGGACTATAAAAGATCATGGAACAAAATCAGTCCCCACAATCTAAGACTGAAAGATGTTTTGAATCTGTTACTAGAGAACATTCCCCAGAGCGTTGTATTGAGAGAGATGCCACATTCTCTCTGTCTAGGATAATGAAAAGTTACCTGAGTGCCAGTAAATTAAGTGACCTACCTTTTATCTCTAATTTAAATGAAAAGTGTGGTAATGGGTTAACTGAACACATGGGAACGGACTTGCTGGGCCCCCGTGGACAGAAGGGATGGGACAGTCAGTCCTTAGCGCTGCCCAGATCACACTATGTGGCACTCCAGTGGTGAATTGCAGAGCCTGGGGTTCTGGCTACTGCCACAGTAGTTAGCAGCAATTGCTGGGACCCCCGGCCCATTTGCCTCCTTTGCCCGTGACCCCTGTCGGCAGGTGAACTTGTACATTAATGGGAATATTTTGAAAAGCACTCAAAAGATTTAGAAAAATTAATTCTATGGCAAATCAATGTGGTTTATGCCACCACGTTTTTATGTGCTTTTAAAATTTCCTCCCTAAAATGTTCCATCCATGTGCGGACTCTGGAGTGAACCAGATGAATTTCTGAGAGAGGTCAAATCAATGAACAATAAAAATGATAGCATGTCAGTGTCTGACTAAACAACTCATTTTACCATAGTAATACAGGAAACCCGTGACTTCCGACTGCCCGAGTTACGACCCCCTGCACTTACAACCATTTTTGTAAGTGCGGAAGGGGATAAACCCTCCCAACTTACATCCTTGGCCGGCATTTATGACGGCACGCAGCGACTATTGTAAATGAGGGTTCGCGTTATGACACTCCCGACTTGCGATGCTTCCCCAGGAACCAACCGTGTCGCAAGTCAGGGGCCGCCTGTACCTTCCCATTGTTAATTGCCTTTCCTCTTATTTCTAATTAAATTTTATGGAGTTTTGAATAAAAAGACCAATCAAGCCAGAGTCTGGTACAAAGAGAATGTTCAAAATAAGTAACACAAGTAATGACCAAGTAAAATGACAAGCCCATGATACAAAATAATGACACTCTGACTCAATATCAAACAGCAAGGAAGAAACTGAAAAGAAAAATCCTAAAGGAAAAGAATCCGGAGAAAGTTGCACTCCAACAGCTAATGCCACCGATACTTACGAGCTACCTGACCACGGAAATAGCCTTTAAAATGTTTTCATGACTCTGCAGATGATACTTTCAAATATTGCCAGGTCAACGAGCTGCATGTAACCCTTCAGGAGAGAAGACGCCATGGAAGATCACCACTTCAGCAGAATTATTAGAACCAAGGTGTCAAATTCTGCTCTTGCTTGCAGCCAGAAAAATTTGGATTTCATTTATAGGGCGGACTTCAGAGTGGTTGAACCTGCGCAATTCCAAAGGGCCTGAATTAGACCTGGGATGAACACGTTAGTTGACCCTTCTGGGCACAAAAGAATTGCTTTCTAGAAGACCACCTCCCACCGTCCCCACTCATATACACCCCCCGCCCTTCCTTCTATACATAAATATTCCATTTATAGTGAAATCTCCAGATTACATATTGGCTGTGTCTAGGCTGGCCAGGTTTTCCGGAAAATCAGCTGCTTTTCTGGAAAAACTTGCCAGCTGTCTACACTGGCCGCTTGAATTTCCGCAAGAACACTGACTTCCTACTGTCTGAAATCAGTGCTTCTTGCGGAAATACTATGCTGCTCCCGTTCGGGCAAAAGTCCCTTTTGCGCAAAAGTTTTGTGCAAAAGGGCCAGTGTAGACAGCTAAGATTTGTTTTGCGCAAAAATGGCGATCGGGGCTTTTTTGCGCAAAAGCGCGTCTAGATTGGCCACGGATGCTTTTCTGCAAAAAGTGCTTTTGCGGAAAAAGCGTCCGTGCCAATCTAGACGCTCTGGTCCGAAAATGCTTTTAACGGAAAACTTTTCTGTTAAAAACGTTTCTGGAAAATCATGCCAGTCTAGACGTAGCCGATATCCAGTTCTACTGATGATTCCCTCACCTCTGGGAAAGGGTTAAAGTATTTGAATGAGTCCTAGTTCTGGGTGATTATGTGTCTTTCTACAAATCCAAAGCATGGAAACATACTTACTACAGCCGGAGCAGCGCCTGCTGCTTGCTTGTGGTTCCTCTGGCCCTGGCTGCCGGAGCAACCACTTGCCACTCATCACATGGCCCCGGATCAGCCCTGTCTGCCGCCCCCGACCATGTGGCTCCGGCCACCAGAGCAGCTGCCAGCTGCCTGTAACATGGCTCCATTTCCCTGCCCCGGCTGGGACAGAGGCAGCAGCCGCTGCCAGTCATGTGGCTCACAGCTCCAGCACTGGGGAAGGGCTGAAGCTCTGGCCAGGGCCATGTGCTACTTCTGGAACATGGAAGCCGCCTGCAACTTGGCCCCGCCGCTGAGCAGCCATTGCGCGGCCCTGCTGAAGAGGTGGGCGGGCCTCAAATTCTTGGTTTTCCCCCTGCACAGGCGTGCACCTCGGAGGGAACATGGGGGACGAGGTGCACAACTGAGGGCTTTCCCTGCATGGCACGGCCCTACAGTGTCTGTCGGCAGGGAGGCAGCCTGGGGGAACTGGGCTGTGAAATGGACCGAACCTCCTTTGGAAACCTCCCCAATCGTCCCTCTCGCCCTGACAGGCTGAAGACTCACGTCCGCGCTTTGCTCCAGAGCGTCCCATCTTGCAGGAGACAGGGCGGGGAAATGGCTGCGGTGGAGCCGGCTCAGGTAGGGGATTTTGTGGGCAGCTGCAGGGGGGTTATTGTAGAGGGGGAAGGGGCAGGAAATACAGAGGGTGAGGCAGGGAGGGGGCCGAGTGGGATAAACCTGCTGGGACATGCTCAGCCTAGGGCCTGACTGTCTAAACAGGCCCATTGGGGGCAGGGAGGGAACGTTCTCCCTGTTCTAAAACTCCCTAGGGACAGGGCGGGGAAAACTGAGCAGAGTCTCCATTGGTTCATCAGTGGCTATTCGCCAGGATGGGCGGGGAGGGTGTCCCGAGCCTCTGTTTGCCAGAAGCTAGGAATGGGCGACGGGGGTGGATCACTCGGTGGTTCCCTGTTCTGTTCATTCCCTCTGGGGCACCTGCATTGGCCCCTGTGGGCAGACAGGACACTGGGCCAGGGGGGCCTTTGGTCTGACCCAGCCGGGCCGTTCCTATTGTATTTTTCTCACGCTGGAGACAGAGCTCACTAGCCAGAGGCTGCCGTGAAATAGGCGGGTGCTGGGATTCCTGTCCCTGTCGCCTCTGCAGAGCTCTGCTCCCCCCTCAGCCTGTGGCTGGCAGGTGGGTGGATGAGAAGACCCAGCCCTGCTCCATCTGCTGGGAGGCACAAGGAGCTCTCTCCCCTCTCTCTTCCCTGGAGCCTTCTGGCCTCTCTGGGCAGAGCAGGGCGGGATTCTGCTCCTCTGGCCTCCTCCTTTGTGACGAGTGGGGCTGTGGCTGGGGGGACTCTTGTTGTTGCAGATGCGGGTGACCTTCGAGGAGGTGGCTGTGTATTTCACCCAGGGGCAGGGGGCGCTGCTGGGCCCCGCTCAGAGAGCCCTCTACAGGGACGTCATGCAGGAGAACTACGAAGCGGTGACCTCACTGGGTAAGGATTCCCGTCCCCTCAGCTAGGAAAGCCACGGGGCCAACATTTCTGTATCTGCTCAGTTAAATTAGAGGGAAGTGGGGCCCTCAGCCCCTGTGTGAGAGACACTTTTATCCCCCTGCCTCCTTCCGGGGAACAGAGGAGACAGACACCTAAGGGACGTGTAATTTACCCCATCTCTCCAGCTTTCAGTGGCCAGAACCAGGATACTGTCCAACCTCTATTATTTCTCCTACACACATGGTTCATTGGCCTTCTTGGGACTGGCTTCAGCTGTGGGGAGGGCTCCAGATTCCTCATGCTTGGAAATGGGCAGAAATTTACCCCCAGGCTACATCTACACTGCAGGCTTCTTGCACAAAAACTGTTTTTCCCAAGTGCTTTTGCGTGAGAGAGTCCATGGCAGTGTGGATGCTCTCTTGCACAAGAAAGCTCTGATCATCATTTTAGCCATAGGGGTTTCTTGCACAAGAAACCCCTGGTGCCCGTCCACACTGGCTTCTTGTGCAAGAGGGTTTATTCCTCGAAGGGAGAGGAATAACTCTTGCGCAAGAAGCCCTCTTTTCCGGCACCGTACTGTAAATTTACTTGCGCAGTGTAGAAACTCCGCAAGTTTTTGCGCAAGAATGGCCATTCTTGCACAAGAAGCCTGCAGTGTAGACATAGCTCTCGAGATGTGTGTGTGTCAGCAAGTTCCCCAGAACCCATAGATCATTAAAACTCCTAGGCTGTGTCTAGACTGGCATGATTTTCCGGAAATGCTTTTAACGGAAAAGTTTTCCGTTAAAAGCATTTTCGGAACAGAGCATCTAGATTGGCACGGACACTTTTCCACAAAAGCACTTTTTGCGGAAAAGCGTCCGTGGCAAATCTAGACGCGTTTTCCGCAAAAAAGCCCCGATCATGAAAATGGCGATCGGGGCTTTTTTGCGGAAAACAAATCTGGGCTGTCTACACTGGCCTTTTTGCGCAAAAGCTTAGTTCGAATTAACTTTGATAGGGGCTACACATACAAACCGCTAGTTCGAATTTAAATCAAACTAGTGGAGCACTTAATTCGAACTAGGTAAACCTCATTCTACAAGGAGTAAAGCCTAGTTCGAATTAAGTAGTTCGAATTAAGGGCTGTGTAGCCACTTAATTCGAACTAGTTGGAGGCTAGCCCTTCCCAGCTTGCCCTGGTGGCCACTCTTGGCCAAACCTGGGAAACTTTTCTGCCCCCTTCCCGGCCCCAGAGCCCTTAAAGGGGCACGGTCTGGCTACGGTGCTTGTGCCAGTTGCAAGCCTGCCAGCACCCAGCCAGCAGACCCTGCACCTGGCACGGCATGAGCCAGGCACCTGCTGCCACCCAGCCCTCCGCCTCTTCCCAGGACCAGGCTGGCGGCTCCCAGGAGCCTGCCCGGGGCCGCAAGAGGCAGGCACCCGCCTGGTCTAGTGCGGAGATTGTGGACCTCATCGAGGTTTGGGGGGAGGCCTCCAACGTCCACGATCTCCGCACTAGCCACAGGAATGCAGCCATCCACAGCTGCATGGCTGACAGCCTGGCCACCAGAGGCCATATGTGAACCCAGGAGCAGGTTTGCATGAAAATCAAGTTGGTCCAGTGAGACCCCCGACCCTGAGCCCTGAGCTTAGAACATAAGAATATAAGAACGGCCATACTGGGTCAGACCAAAGGTCCATTTAGCCCAGTAGCCTGTCTGCCGACAGCGGCCAACACCAGGTACCCCGGAGGGGATGGACCGAAGACAATGACCAAGCAATTTTTCCCGTGCCATCCATCTCCAGCCTTCCACAAACAGAGGCCAGGGACACCATTCCTACCCCCTGGCTAATAGCACTC
Source organism: Pelodiscus sinensis (assembly GCF_049634645.1). NCBI lineage: Eukaryota > Metazoa > Chordata > Testudines > Trionychidae > Pelodiscus > Pelodiscus sinensis. The sequence continues at coordinate 9,718,319 of NC_134742.1, forward strand.
CATGGACCCAACCTCCATGAATTTATCTAACTTCTCTTTAAACTCTGTTATAGTTCTAGCCTTCACAGCCTCCTGTGTCAAGGAGTTCCACAGGTTGACTATGTGCTGTGTGAAGAAGAACTTTCGCTTATTAGTTTTAAACTTGCTCCCCATTAATTTCATCCGGTGTCCTCTAGTCCTTATATTATGGGAACTAATGAATAACTTTTCTTTATTCACCCTCTCCACACCACTCATGATTTTATAGACCTCTATCATATCCCCCCTGAGTCTCCTCTTTTCTAAGCTGAAAAGTCCCAGTATCTTTAGACTCTCTTCATATATGACCTGTTCCAAACCCCTGATCATTTTAGTTGCCCTTTTCTGAACCCTTTCCAAGGCCAAAATATCTTTTTTTGAGTTTAGGAGACCACATCTGTACACAATACTGAAGATATGGCGTACCATAGCTTTATACTTCCCCTCCTCCTTCTTCCCCTGGCTTCCCTCTTCCAGCTCCCTCCTCCCAGGTTTCCCCCTCCCCTCTCCCACCCTCTCTCTTCCCCTCTCCCACCTCCTTGTCCCAGTCTCCCCAGAGGTTAATCCCCCTCCCCCCAGTTTTGTTAACTAAAGACAAAAAGGGGGAGGGATAGCTCAGTGGTTTGAGCATTAGCCTGCTAAACCCAGGGTTGTGAATTTAATCCTTGTGGAGGCCATTTGGGGCAAAAATTTGTCAGGGGTGGTACTTGGTCCTGCTGTGAAGGCAGGGGACTGGACTTGATGACCTTTCAAGGTCCCTTCCAGTTGTAGGAGATAGGCAATCTCCATTAATTTATTTATAAGAGAATTTCTATTTTTGAACACATGTCCTTTATTTTTTACATCAGGAAGGGGGGCTAGGGAGGGGTAAGTGGAAGGAGGTGAGGGAGGAATGGGGTACGAGCCCCCGATGGGGAGGACTGGGGTGGCTCTGCAGGCTCCTCGGGGTGGAAGCTCTCCTGCAAGGCCTCCTGGATCCTGACAGCCCCCCGATTGACATCCCCGGATGGCAGCCTGCGGCAAATGCAGCCGTACTGATGGCTGAGTGCTGTGATGTGCCGAGTGCGGGCACTCAGGGCACTCCAAGACAGGACTGCTTCGCTGTACCTCATCGAGGTAGACAAGCAAGCAGGGAACCCTGAGAACTGTCTGTCCGGGGTGGGGGTGGGGTCCCTTTAAGCACAGCCCTCGGTTAGCCTGAGACAGCAGCGCCACACTCTAAGTCCTAACCTGATGCCCTGCCGGCACTGGTTCCGGCCAGTCTTAACTTCGGTTCAGGGTCCGCTCAATGTGGACATGCTATTTCGAGTTAGCAAAATGCTAATTCGAATTAATTTTTTGTTCTAGATGCACTAATTGGAATTAGCTTAGTTTGAATTAACTAATTCGAACTAAGTTAGTTCGAATTAGCGCTGTAGTGTAGACATACCCTCAGCTACTATAGTCCCATGTAGGATCAGATTGTGCTCAGGGAATGTTCCGTGTGACACATACTCTGCCCAGACTCCATGTGCCTTCACTTTGCCTGATTTCACCCCTGTGCAGGATTCCCCATTCCTAAACCTGACCTGATCGCCCGGCTGGAACGAGGGGAAGAGCCGTGGGTCCCAGATCCCCAGCCCTCCAAAGATATGGGGATCTTGAAAGCCACCTGCACAGGTGAGGAGTCAGGGGAGCTGACACAGAAACCTTCCAGTGTGTGCAGGGAAAACCTGGGAGTCCCAAAAATGAGCCGAGAGTGAGAGCCCTCACTTCTGCCCCATATCCCCCAGGTAGGGCTGCAGGTATAATCCTGACAAATACCTGTCACAACTTCCCAGACATCCTGTTAGCTGTCAGGAGTTTCCTCCCTACGATTCCTTCCCTGGGAGTGCTTGGGTGGGGTGTGGAGGCAGAATCCAATGTCTCAGTTTCCTGAACTATTATTGTGTTGTGCTTTCTGCCTTTGCCATTCCCCTCTTGGTCCTTTCTCCCCAGCACAGACAGTGACTCCTGCCTGGATTCTCTCTCTCCCAGCAGGTGATAGGGCAGTGAGGGAGAACAATGAGGAGAATCGACCACAGGAAGGTCCTGGAACTGTAGAATCACAAGGAACATTTTTGGAAGGAGCTGAAGGGGATTTTTCCCAGTGTGTAGAACAGGGGGAAGCCTGGGGAAATCGACACAGGGCAGAGAGGCAACTGGAGAACAATCCAAGCAGGAAAGCAGAGGAATCCATTGAATGTTTGGGAGGATCCAACGATCCTAAGGAAACTTCAGCCCAGCAGACACCTCTCAATGGAAAAAAATCCTATGAATGCTCAGACTGTGGGAAAAGATTCCGTGAGAAGTCAGGCCTTATTCTGCCCCAGAGAGGGCTCACGGGAAAGAGGCTCTGCAAATGCCTGGAGTGTGGAAAAAGTGTGACTGAACGGTCATCCCATACTGAACATGAGAGTGTCCACATGGGAGAGAAATCCCATACATGCCTTGAGGGTGGGAAAAGCTTCGCTTTGAGTTCGCACCTTAGCAGACATCAGAAAATCCACACAAAAGAGCGGCCCTATAGCTGCTTGGAATGTGGGAAAAACTTCAGTCAGAGGTCAAACCTCATTAGACACGAGAAAATCCACACAGGAGTGAGGCCATATAAATGCCATGAGTGTGGGAAAGGTTTCATTGAGCGATCAACCCTTATTGTCCATGGGAGAACCCACACAGGAGAGAAGCCATATAAGTGCTTGGATTGTGGGGAAAGCTTCAGTCAGACTTCACATCTTATTATCCATCAAAGACTGCACACAGGAGAGAGACCATATAAATGCCATGAGTGTGGGAAAGATTTCAATCAGCGATCAGCCCTTACTCTCCATGAGCGAACCCATACGGGCGAGAGACCATATAAATGCCACGAGTGTGGGAAAGGTTTCATTGACCGATCAACCCTTACTGTCCATGAAAGAACCCACACAGGAGAGAGACCATATAAATGCCATGAGTGTGGGAAAGGTTTCACTCAGCGATCAGACCTTACTGACCATGAGAGAACCCACACAGGAGAAAGACCATATAAATGCCATGAATGTGGGAAAAGTTTCACCATGCGATCAGCACTTACTATCCACAAGAGAACCCACACGGGAGAGAAACCATATAAGTGCTTGGATTGTGGGAAAAGCTTCAGTCAGAGTTCATACCTTATTATCCATCAGAGGGTGCACACAGGAGAGAGACCATATAAATGCCATGAGTGTGGGAAAGGTTTCACTCAAGGATCAGCCCTTACTGTCCATGAGAGAACCCACACGGGAGAGAGACCATATACATGCCCTGATTGTGGGAAAGGTTTCGCTGAGCTCTCATTGGTCATGAGAGAATCCACACAGGAGAGAGACCGTATAAATGCCTTGATTGTGGGAAAAGCTTCAGGTACACTTCAAATCTTACTAGACATCAGAAAATCCACACAAGTCCTGCATCAGCAAATACCCCAGGGAAAAAACTTTTCAGATTTCATTAGCTGGTGTGTAAAACACTTCTATTAGCGCTTGGGCACCAGAGACTCCTCCACACCCAAGAGAAATTCTCTTAGTGCCCTTCCTAATTCCCACACACAGATGAGTGGCATTTGACTCCCAGGGATCCAGCTGTCCAGCGCTAGGGTGAGGGCACAGCAGGACCCAACAATTAACTGGTCAGTGACCCACTGGCTCTGCCTGGTCTGAGCAAACCTCAATTGCCCCTTCTGCCAGCTGCAGCCAGAGCTGCTGGGCCGGAGGGGGGAGAATGAAGAGACACAAACTCCTCCAGATGCTCCCTGTGCCTGCCTCAAGTTCCCCCTCTCCCGTCCCATCCCATTTTTGAAAGAGATCATCTAGACAGCCACGTGACTTTCGAAAAAGCGATCCACTTTTTCTAAAGAGAGCACACAGGAAATCTGGACGCTTTCTTTCGAAAAAGCCCTGTTTGTGTTCAAAAGTGTCTTTTTTCAAAAGAGCTCTTTTGAAAAAAAGGCGTTCTTCATCGTAAAAGGAGGTTCACCACTATCAAAAAACCCACCATGTTCTTTCGATTTAATTTCAAAAGAATGCGATGACAGTCTAGACTCAGGTGAAGTTTTTAAAAAAAAAAACCCTGTAGTCTAGACGTACCCTCAGAGGGGCCTCGAAGTCTGCTTCTCAGTTCAGGAAAAGGGTCTAAGATAATAGCTAGATGGTTACTCCCCACAGATACCAACACAGGGTCAGGAAAATGTCGAGATTGATACATGAGTGATGGAGATGGTCTAATCAGATCATGAGGCACAAGGTGATTTGTGGTAGCATGGCAACATCAGAGGGCAACACATCAGCAGTGATGTATTTGTAACTGTATATAAGGTGGTGTCTTGGGGTACAGTCTTTGAATGGCCTAGGGAGGCAATGAAAGTGTTTCCTTGTTTTGAGCCATTTCATTGTTACGGGGTACAAATACATAGTGGCTCAGTAGAGTCTATTAACAACTATTAATGTACAGTACTTCGCTTCACAATAAACTTAGCCTGGCACCTTCAATCCTTATCTGATTTGTGGTCTGTGGGGGCTCTCCTGGATCCTGCTGTGAAGACTAAGTGCATTAATATACACCGCACACATCACGGAGGACCCAAGCAAGCAGCCTTCTGGTTATCAACATCAACTCGATGTCGTGAGGACACCGCGACAGTGGATCCTGGCCCCTGCTAACTAACATGAGCAATGACAGCTCCCTTCCCGGGGAAGGGGGAGGGTCCATACCACAGTTCCTCACAGCAGCCAGCTGGGCTTTTACGCTCAGAGCCCTGTGCAGATATAAAATGTGTATCCACATCTGTCCTGGTAACTGCACGAAGGGCAGCGGGTACAGAGCGGCTCCTTGTGGCTTGGCAGGCCCTGCCTGGGGAGGGAATGGCTGGGGAGCAGGAGGATTTGGGCGCCGGGGAATATGGGATAAAAAAACAGAGAGAACGTGGGGGGGGGATGCCTGCTCTGCCTTATCCCTGCCCCCTGTAGTCAGACAGCGCCGAGGAGGGGGGGTGATTTCCACACAGCCTTTTGTGGGAGGTCCAGAGACCATACCTCTGCCTCTGCAGCATGCACCTCAGAGGGCGCCTCTGTGGCAGGAAACGTGGTGGGGATTGGCCATCGCGTCTCTGGAACCCTCCACCAGATTTCAGTGTCCTGCTCCTTCCCTGTTAGCAGAGTGATTGCTAGTCCCCCGAGGGCGCCGATTGGCTCCTTCCCAAACATTCTCACATGACTCTAGGCCACTTTTATTGCTTGTCCATTTCCTTCCTGATGGAAGGAACTCACTAGCTGCTAAAACAGTGGGACAGTGAAACGTGGTTTTCCCATCCAGTGCCATTGGATGAGGATGGGTGAGTCTGCGGCTTCCCGCCTTCCTCCATGACCCTCACCCTCCACCCTTGGCACAGGAACCTCTGGCTCCGCATGGAGAGTTTTATCCTCTCCCCATTCTATTGCTGCACTTCCCCAAGGTTTACTGAGCACAACGGCATGGGATCTCTGTGCTCAGGAATCCCAGAGCGATTTCTGTGATCTACAGGAAGGAGGTGGGCAGCTCTTGGTGGAGAAAGAACAGGTTAAAAACAATTTAGAAAACTATTTAGAAAAGCTAGACATACCCAAATCCATGGGTCTGGATTTAATGCATCTGAGGGTACTGAGGGAGTTGGAAGATGTCATTGCAGAGCCTTTGGCCATTATCTTTAAAAACTCGTGGAGCTGGGGAGAGGTCCCGGATGATTGGAAAAAGACAAATGCAGTGCCCATCTTTTAAAAAAGGGAAGAAGGACAATCCAGGGAACAATAGACCAGTCAACCTCACCTCAGTCCCTGGAAAAATCATGGAGAGAATCCTCAAGGAATCCATTTTTAAACACTTGGAAGAGGGGAAAGTGATCAGGAATAGTCAACATGGATTCACCAAGAGCAAGTCGTGCCTGACCAATTTGATTAGCTTCTATTATGAGGTAACTGGCTCTGTGGACATGGGGAAGTCGGTGGATGTGATATACCTTGATTTTAGCAAAGCTTTTGATACGGTTTCCCACAATATTCTTGCTAGCAAGTGAAGGAAGTATGGATTGGATAAATGGACTGTAAGGGGGATAGGAAGCTGGCTAGATTGTTGGGCCCAACAGGTCGTGATTAACGTCTTAGTGGTCAGTTTCAAGCAGAGTGCCCCAAGGATCAGTTCTAGGGCTAGTTTTGTTCAACGTCTTTATTAATTACCTGGATGAGGGCATGGATTGCACCCTCAGCAAGTTTGCAGATGACACTAAGCTAGGGGCTGAGGTAGATATGCTAAAGGGTAGGGATAGGGTCTAGAGTGAGACAGACAAATTGGAGGACTAGGCCAAAAGAAATCTGATGAGCTACAACAAAGACAAGTGCAGAGTCCTGCACTTGGTACAGAAGAATCCCAAGCATAGTTACAGACTGGCTAAGAAGCAGTTGGACAGAAAAGGATCTGGGGATTACTGTGGATGAGATGCTGAATATGAGTCAACAGTGTTCCCTTGTAGCCAAGAAGGCTAATGGCATATTGGGTTGCATTAGGAGGAGCATTGCCAGCAGATCTAGAGAAGTGATTATTCCCTTCTATTCAGCACTGGTGAGGCCAGTTCTGGGCCCCCCCCCACTCTAGAAAGGATGTGGATACATTGGAGAGGGTCCAGCGGAGGGCAACCAAAATGATTAGGGGGCTGGAGCATATGACTATGAGGAGAGGCTGAGGGATTTGGGTTTGTTTAGTCTGCAGAAGAGAAGAGTGAGGGGGGATTTGATAGCAGCCTTCAACTTCCTGAAGGGAGGTTCCAAAGAGGATGGAGAGAGGCTGTTCTCAGTGGTGATAGATGGCAGAACAAGGAGCAATGGTCTCAAGATACAGTGGGGGAGGTCTAGGTTGGATATTAGGGAAAACTATTTCCCTAGGAGGGTGGTGAAGCACTGGAATGGGTTCCCTAGGGAGGGGGTGGAATCTCCATCCCTAGAGGTTTTTAAGTCCTGGCTTGACAAAGCCCTGGCTGGGATGATTGAGTGGGGTTGGTGCTGCTTTGGACAGGGGGTGGAACTGGATGACTTCCTGAGGTCTCTTCTAGCCCTAGGATTCTATGATCGTAAGTCATACTCCTGAGGGCTGCAGGAGAAAGTGTCACAGGTCTGAGCGTGGGCAGGGCAATCCCAATGAACCTCCCAGCACAGTGTGATCGGTCCAATCTCACAACCCCGGTTTCATCTCTGGGTGCAATTGCTGCTGGGCTTTTCTGGGCTATTCCAGATCATTTGTTCATGGGAACCCGGGGGATGTTTTTTCTTTTAGTATAATGATGTAACTTTTGTAACAGAGGGTGCATCTACACTCCACTGTTTTTCCGGAATAACGGCTGTTATTCCGGAAAAAAACAACACTAGCATCCACACAGCAATAGCGTTATTTTGAAAGAAAAGCAAAATAATGGAGGGCTTTTTCTGATGTTGGTAAACCTCATTCCATGAGGAATAAGGAAGGCCTTTTCTGAAAAATCTTTTTCAGAAAAATCTTTTTCAGAAGAGGGTGCGTGTGGATGCTTCACTACTGCTATGTCAAAATAGCTCCCCACCAGGGCCATATTCTAAAGTTATTCCTCCCCAGTGCCTCCTGGGGCTCTAAATTCACATCCACATTAGGGGAGCCTGCCTTGGACTAATTTTGAGGCTTCCCTGTAGTGTGGATGCTCTATTTTGAAATAAGCTATTCCAGAAGATAGCTTCTGGAATAGCTTATTTCTAAACAAGGTTGCAGTGTAGACATACCCCGACACAGTCAAGTAATGAGGTGAGAAGTAAAGCAGGTTTAACCACTTCAGAAGAAAATGGGTAATTTTATTTCTCTGCTTTTGAGCCTTAACAGATTCCCTAATGTATCACTCTATATAGATGTGAAAGTGTTTTACAGCCCATCCTGTATTGTGGGTTTTCTCTCTCTGTGAAAGTTGTTGGGTCGCACAGATTGATAGCAATTTAGTTAGACGTGCAGACATCACAACACAAATGCTCACTTGCCAGAATTTTCATTGTATTTTAACCATGTTCTAGCCTTTTCTATAAGTGTAACCCTTCTGCCAGGCCCAGTAAATAGCAGCAAGGGCTGGGTTCTGTATCTAGGGGTCTCCTCCCAACAAGGTAATACAACACCGGCTCGAGCCCCCACCCAGTGACCTGGGAAATCTTACATACACCTCTGGGTGCCTCAAAAGAGGCAATTCTTCCCCTCTGGCAAGCACAGAGCCTCAGTATAGTAGCAAACCTTTAATAACATGAGGTAACCAACATCAGCATTAAATTGGGGAAACACCAGAACTCAGCATTAAATTGGGGAAACACCAGAACTGGGATTTACAGACCAAACATGAGCGAAGGCCCTCCCCCAGCCACAAATCCCCCCAAAGTCCCAAAAGTCCAACACCCCAAAAGTCTCTGTCCTGTCAGTGCCGCCCGGCAGGGTTTCGATACACCTTACGTGGTCCGGTGCCCGATCCGCCACACTCCACCTGTCAGCAGCCTCCACTGTCCTGGCTCCCTCTACTGTCCTGGCTCCGCCAGCCATGGTCCAAGCCCCTGCCCAGGTCCAAGCCCCTGCCCAGGTCCTGTCCTGGCTCCCTCTACTGTCCTGGCTCCGCCAGCCATGGTCCAAGCTCCTGCCCAGGTCCTCCCCCTGCTGTCAGCCACTCTGTCCACCCCGCCAGCTGCATCTGCTGTCCACCCGCCCCCGCAGGTCACCTGCAGGTCACCCCCACCAGCTGCATCTGTCCAACTGCACCAGGCAAACCACTCCGCTGTCCACATGCACTGCGCTGCTCCACAGCAAAGTTAATTCCACAATTCATAACTAGACTCCTAACAGAATCTAAATTAACTCTGATATTCCACAGTGGAAAGAAGAGGAGGTACAACCAATGTCGTATATGCCTTCAAACAGAACCACCCCACCCCACCCCACCCCACCCCACCCCCCAGGAACAAAAACCTGTCTCCAACCTCATTCAATTTGACTGGGTTTGGAACCCATGCCCCTTGTCTAGCGAGTGCTACTTAGGTTATGGCGAATCCCTCGGTCATAAACAGTTCCACCATTCCATTGACCTTGATTCGCCTAATCAGGGTAACAACACTTTTATCCCCCCTGCCTCAATAACAGAGAGACTGGGGATCCCACAGTGGCCAAAGTGACCATTTGGGCTGCTGTGAGCACATACTAGACAGGGTGGGTGTGTCTATGCAAATTGGGCTCAGCCCCTGAAGTCTCTTTGTACCACTTGCCACAGTTCACCACCAGATGTCAGGATAGAGTTTACCCTGACCCTGCTTACATCAGCAATGACAATGGTCAGTATCTCTCAGCTGTGGGGGCAGGAGGGGGCAGAGCAGGGGAATATGAAGGGCATCAGGATTACTATGACACTGTGCCCCCCCTAGGGATGGGCCTGGCTGCAGGTTTCTAATCTCCCAACCCAAGCCCTGGAGGCCAGATATAGTTGAGCTGGGCCAGCTGCAGCCTGGCCCCAGGGCTGTTATCTAAGGGCAGACAAAACCAGACCGTTTCCTTTTGTGTTGGAGCCTCAGGGATTCTCTTCACTTTTTACCCCACCCATGTCTAAATGCTGCTTACTGACAAGTGCCTGGGGATGTTTGGGCTGGGGGTGCAGAATGTCAGGCTGAGTGGGGTGGGGGTGGGGACAGGGGCCTGTCTTTGTTTCTCCTTTGCAAAAATAAAGCAGATTTTTAGTTTCTCCCACTTCTGGGCTATGTCTACACTACGGCTGTGTCTACATTGGCAAGGCACAATGCAGTCGCTTTTGTGCAAAATCTTGCCACCTGTCTACACTGGCCGCGAGTATTTGCGCAAGAACACTGATGTTGTAATGTACAAAATCAGGGCTTCTTCCACAAATACTCTGATGCTCCCGCTCAGGGATAAGCCCTCTTGCGCAAGTATTCTTGCGCAAGAGGCCAGTGTAGACAGGCAATGTTAATTTCTTGCGCAAGAAAGCTCGATGACTAAAATGGCCATCGGAGCTTTCTTGTGCAAGAGAGCATCTACACTGGCACGGATGCTTTTGTGCAAAAGCACATGCCAGTGTAGACGCTCTCTTGCGCAAATACTTTTAACAGAAAAACTTTTCCGTTAAAAGTATTTACGCAAAATCATGCCAGTCTAGACGCAGCCTACATACTTTGTCGGAAGAGGCAATGCAGAAGAAGCACTGATTAGCATTTCCTTGCACTTCATTTGCATCATCTATTCCGATCCGTTTTTGTGCAAGAGGTTTTTGCACAAAAACAAGCAGTGCGGACGTGGCCTAAGGATCTTATGCAAGAAGGGGTTTTTTGTGTGCAAAATGGACGTGTCCACACTGCTTGTTTTTGCACAAAATCCTCTTGTGCAAAAATAGATCGGACTAGATGATGAAAATCATGCACAAGAAAATGCTAATCAGCGCTTAATTTGCATTGCTTCTTCCAACAAAACATGTAGGCTGCATCTAGACTGGCAAGTTTTTCCACAAAAGCGGCTGCTTTTGCACATAAACTTGCCAGCTGTCTACACTGGCCACTTGAATTTGCACAAGAACACTGACGATCTCATGTAAGATTGTCAGTGTTCTTCTGCAAATACAATGCTGCTCCCGTTCGGGAAAAAGCCCTCTTGCGCAAATGTATTTGCGCAAGAGGGCCAGTGTAGACAGCTAAAAACTGTTTTGCTCAAAAAAGCCCCGATGGCGAAAATGGGGATCGTTTCTTTCTTGCGCAAAACCGCGTCTAGATTGGCACGGACGCTTTTCCGCAAAAAGTGCTTTTACGCAAAAGCGTCCATGCCAATCTAGACGCTCTTTTCCGCAAATGGTTTTAACGGAAAAACTTTTCCGTTAAAAGCATTTGCAGAAAATCATGCCAGTCTAGACGTAGCCGTAGTGTAAACATAGCCCTGGTATCCTTTATTTTGCATTAACTGGCTCCCTTCATCACGTGGCTGCTGCTGGGGATCCCCAGCTGGGGACCCCTCTCCTGGAGGCTGGGGCTTGAGCTGTTCCATGCAGGAAACCCCCTCCGAGGAGGAAGCAGGAGTGTTGCTGTGGTGTCCCTGAGAACATTCAGCCCACTTATCTGCTCGACCAGGGGACCAAGGTCTCGTTTCCCCTTCTCGCAGGTGGGGACACGGCTCTGAGGAAGGGTCTCTCGTCTCTTAGGGGAGCTTTGACCAGTGAGCTGGGCCAGGGCTTGGCAGAAATCTCTCCCAGAGACTTGCAGGCTGGAGAGATGTTTGTTGGGCAGCATTTTGTGAATGTCGATGGATTTAAACGATTTCCTCAAGTGGTGGGTTTGAAGCTTTGGTTTAAAATTTTTCTCTGTTCAGATGTTCACAGTTTTAAGGAATTAGTGTGTGTGTGTGGGGGGGGGGGAACGGGGGGGGGGCGGGTGAGAGAGAGGCTGTCAGCCAAGGAGGAGCAACAAATAATGATTTACCGGCAGTCGATACTGTCACTCACAAAGCTTTATAGCACTAGGTGGATGTAACTAGAGAGAGCAAAGGGGCCGCAGGGCCGGGCTGGCTGCCCTTTCCCACAGCTCCCATTGGCCAGGAACAGGGAACCACAGCCAATGGGAGCTGCGGGGGCGGTGCCTGCGGTTGGACAACACCAGCACAAGGCCTGGCAGCTGCACTCACATTGCCCCCTTTTTTGATTTTTGAGAAACCCTCACTCCGCTCCCCCCAATAGCAAAACTTGTTGAGCAAACCCCCCCCCCCCCCCAAATCTGGGCTCTTTCTTGGGGCTGGGGCTCGTTGCCTCATGCCTCCCCAGGGATTTCTCCCCACCCCCCACTCCCAGTTTGGGAACCTATGTGCTTGGGGAAGGAGGCACCAGTCATGCGACAGCCTCCCGGTGTGAGGAGCAACCCTCCAGCTCCCCTCCCCTGGCTGCCTTGCCATGATGAGAGAAGCCAGGCAGGGAGGAGTGGGGGTAATTTCCCATCACTCTTCAGCGGACACAGGCTGCTGGCCCTCCCCCACAAGGCCTGACCTGGCCTTTCAATGGCGCCGATTGGCCACGGGCTAAATAAGTCTCCCATCAAACAGTTTCTGTGGGGCTGAGACATGTGCTGCCTGCTGCAGAGGGCAAAAATGGTGGGGATAGGCCTGGTGGGGGGGGCGGAGTTGCTCAGGTGGGGAAGTGCCTGCTACACCTTTGGGTACGGCTAGACCATGGGGGGAGTTTCGGGACCCAAAAAACTCTGTCGCGTCCAGGGAACATGTTTGCTCTTGTGCTTTTTTTTTTTTTTTTTTTTGCGGAAGAGCAAACACGCTCTTTTGGAAGCCCCTGTATTCCTTGTTCTATGAGGAAGAAGGGGGCTTTCAAAAGAGGGTTTTTCTGCCCGAATGTCGGAAAAGCCTCTTCCAACAAAAGAATCGGAAAAAGGTGCACAAAATGCGGCACACCTTTTTCCGACAAAAACTTGTAATCTAGCCGTACCCTTTAAGAGGCAGTGGCTCACTCCACACGATCTCCAGCCGGCTCCTTTGGGGTGAGGTATTGGCATGGTGATCATCTTTTCCAAACCAAAAAATGGGGACATATGGTATAAGGGCCTTACTATCAATCAAATGACAATCACACACCCTGATCCCATTAGCCATGCCCCCTGGCCCTCTTAGGCCATGCCTACCCCTGCCACAATTCGTCCCCCCCCCGGGCAGTACTTCTGGGGTCAAGATGGACACATGACCGAACGTAAAGGACACTATGGGCAGGATATGTGTGGTAGTGTTGTGCACAGGGACAGGATGTGTAATTAGGCTCTAGTGGCACAACCGGGCATAACGGGGCCTGGCCGTGGCACTGTGTGCAGGGGCAATAGGTGTGTGGTGGCACCGGTAGTGCCGTGTGTAGGGGCAGGGGGCGTGTGGGTACAAGGGCCATCGTGGGGAGCTGGTGCTGTCTCCTGGCTGCAGGGCTCTGCCTACAAACTGGGCCAGTGCCAGCGGCTTGGAGCGGATGGCCCCATTCTCCCACCTGGCCTGGCGGCAACTCCTGACACCAGCTGCAGGTGGGAGCTAAGAAATGCAGAGCCAGGACAGGGGGCTGAGCGCCTGATGCTCCGGAGTGCTCGAGGCCAGGTGGGATGTGCACCTACCTGCATTGCCTCGTGGCGGGCTTGTCTCCTCCTTTTTGTCACTGCGGATGCGCTGCTGCCCATTAATCATTCACCAGCCAGAATTAGCACCGCTTGGCTCTGCCGTGGCAGCCTCCTCCCGCCTTTGCCAGCCTCACGCAGGAGAACTTGGCATGGCTCCACCAGGAAGCTGAGCCAGGTGGACAGCCAGTGCCTGCTGCTCTGAGCCCGCAGGAGGGGAGGGAAGGGCCGGGCAGAGGATGCTCCCACTAATAGCCATAGCGGAACTTTCCTTCATGAATGTATCTAGTTCTTTTTTGAACTATGTTACAGTCTTGGCCCTTCACGACATCCCTCGGCAAAGAGTTGGGGGCCCCCCTCTCTAGGGGAGACTCCCCTAGCAAGACAGGACTGGCCCGGGATGGGAACCGTTCAGCAGGGTTGGGGAGCTGGGGAAAACCTGTGGGGAAAGGGTTAGGGTTAGGGTTAGGGTTAGGGTTATCTGGGAATCTTCTGCCGCCAGGAGCCGCCCGGCTATTGGAAGCACTCCCGGAATCCAGCCACTGGCCCGAGAGTTTCGGCAGGGGATAGGACGGTCTCATGCACACTCAGCTTCTGGTCCTCAGCTTCTCTTCAGGGGTGTAGCCTGCCATGCTGAGCCCCATCTCCTGCTTCACCCCATGCCCCAGGGAGCCTCATACCACTCCACACCCCTGGGAGCCTCACGCCACTCACCGCACTCAACAGTCGTACCATCACTGCCGCCGGGCCCACCCTGCCTGGCCACCACGGGGGAAGGTCTGGGCTGGGGCAGACGCTCCCCAGCCATGCCAGGGACTTTAGTTGGGGGCCCGCAGTCTGTGGCAAAGGGCCACCAGGCTCTGTTGAGCTGGGGTGTGGGCTGAAACATGAGGTTGCCAAGGATAGGAAACTGCAACGGGTGCTTTCCGGTGGCGTCTCCGCCACGCAGGTTCCCTGCTGCTCATGGAGCGGTGCGCAGCACTAATGCTGCAGGTGGTCTCTCGGTACTTCCTGTTTCTTGTGGGAGGGGGAACAGCCGCGCACAGCTGGTTCCAGCAGCGTTTCAAGACTCCGGGGTTTGTGAGACATTTCAGTGCTTGATGGGGACACCGGGACAGACTTAAAATCAGGATTGTCCTGGGAAATCCAGGACTCGTGGTCCATGTAGGTACAGTAATTCCTCATTTAACATGGTAGATATGTTTCAGAAAATGATCGTGCTAAGTGAAAACGTGTTACGCGGGGTCAATTTTCCCATTGAAAAGAATGGAAAAGGTGGGGGTTGCGTTACAAGCGCACGCGCGCTCGCAGCTCCAGCCTGGTTGTTAGCAGCTGGGATTGGGACATAAGGTTGGGGGAGAAAGGGGACTGGGTTATAGCAGGGAGGGGAGGTGTTTGGCTCTGGAGAAGGGAAGGGAAGGACAGGGGAGGGGGCTAGCAGCCGTTGGCTGGGTTTCCCCAGCTAGCCAGTCATCAGCAGCTGCGCAGGGCTTCCTCTGTCTCCTTACAAAGCTGCAGAGGTTTGCCGCTCGCCGTGCAGTTCCCCGGTGACCCCCTCTGGACAAATACCTTGCGTCTTGCCAGAGGGGGTCACCGGGGAATGGCGCTGCGAGCAGCAAACCTCTGCCATTTTTCAGGGAGGCAGGGGAAGCCTCACGCAGCTGCCCACCACTGGCCGGCCCTAGGGGAAATCGTGTTATTGCAGGGACGGGGTCGTGTTGTTTGAAAAGTGTTCTCTAAAAAAAAAAAAAAAATCGTGCCATGGCAAAAATGCATTAAGTGGGCACATGTTAAGTGAGGAATTACTGTATTGATCCTACTGTCTCACGCACACTAAACAAGTGCTCCCAAACCTGAGCTAATTCCACCACACAGGAACAAGCCTCCTGACCCACCCACCATGTTCCAGAGGTCACAAAGTCTGTGCAGCTGCCAGAGGCTCCTTTCTGAAAGGGCCATGTGTGAACATGCTCTCATGCTGTGGCTTGATTAGCTGCTAGTGCTAATAATGCCATGGTCATAGGTTCAAGCCCTATACTGGACAGTTGGGATGGTGACCTGTCTGCCTTCAGCTGGCTGCTATGGCCAGGGCAGAAGAAACAGGCTGCTTTGCAAAAAGCAGGCCAGAGATCTGGTAGGAGGAGGCTCCAACATGTAGAGAGAATATTCAAGGGAGGTGCCTCATGTACATGACCCTGAATTCTCTGGCAGATCTCAAGAAGGAGACTCCCTGTAGCAAAGCCATGAGGAATCTCTGAGATTAACCCGTCCCACCTGGCTGCCATCTTGGACTTCCTGTGAGGTCACCATCTCCTTTAGCCAATAAGCTGAGTTGCTGCAAAAGGCCTTGTGATGTCACAGACACATCCACATCCACCCCTGCTCTCCAGGCTAATGTCCTGCCCTTGGCAGACCCTTTGCATGTTTTGGCTGCTTTCAGGGATGAAAGTAACCCCCCACTTTTTTTTTTTTACAAGTACTCTCATATTGGATACTCCCCTTGGGTGGGAGGAGGCTCAAGTCAAGAAGTTGTGGGGTAGTTGTGATGTGACAGTATCTGTAAGAAATTGAAGTGTGGAGAGGAATGTGGGAAGTTCGGGGCAGGGAGTTGGGGAGTTTGTGTGGGGGGCTTGGGGTGGGGGTGAGGATGTGAGAGGGTACAGAAGTCAGGGCAGGGAATTGGATGGCATTGGGGCTGGAGTTGTGTCTGTGTTAGGGTCCAGGATCTCAGCTCCCTCTACTCTGGGCTCCCTGAGGCCTTTTAACAAACCAAGAGCTTTCTCTGCAGCGCGCTGAGGAGAGAAACCCCTGAGCCAGTGACACGGACTGACCTGGGTGCGGGCGAACGAGGCGTGCTTTAATAAAGCTACATGTAAATAGATCCATTTAGCAACAACTGCACCAGCCACATGTACAGGGGAGGGGGTTTAGTCAAGGAAGCAGTGACTCAGAGAAAGGTTTGAGAGTGACTGTGGCTAATCAGATGCACAAGTTTCCAGTGCTGGGCTGTGACCAAAACAGGTGATGTGAACTGCCATGTCACAGGGAAAAGAAAGTGCCCTACTGCACCAAAGCCTGGGATTGAACCAGGGCCTTTAGGCGAACATCTCCCAGCTGAGCTACTTCAGCTTTTGCCCTAGAATTCTCTGTCCAGGGTGTCTGGCAGCTATGCCACACAAGAAGGATGTTGCCATGTACTGCCCAGGAAAGGAAGACTAGCATTTCCCTACCACTCACTGGTTGGTTGTGTAGCTGTTGCCTTAGGTATAGGAACTGTTTGGGAGAGCAAGCAACACGAGTCAGAGGCTAGGTCAGTGGTCCCTAACCTTTCGGGAATGCTGGACGCACGGGGGCGGGGCCACTCACGTGCTGGGCATCCGGGGGCGGGGCCGCACAGGCGCTGGGCACCCGGGGGCGGGGCCGCCCATACGCTGTGTGCCCAGTGCCGGTGACACCCATGCGCTGCACTCCCGGGCTGGTGCCGCTCCTGTGCCGCACACCCAGGAGCCGGCATCACCCATGTGCTGCGCGCCTGAGGCCAGCGCCGCTTCTGCGCCGCACGCCCAGGACGGGGTCGCCGCCGTGTACCCGGGGACAGCGCCACGCCTGTGCCACGCACCCGGGGACAGCGCCACGCCTGTGCCGCGCACCCGGGGACGGCACCAATCCTGTGCCACGCACCCGGGGACGGCACCACGCCTGTGCCGCGCACCCAAGGGCCGGCACCACCCATACGTCGTGTGCCCGGTGCTGGCACAGCTCTTGCGCTGTGCACCCGGGGGCAGGGCTGCCCATTCACTGCGCGTCCAGGGGTCGGCACCGCCCATGCACCACGTGCCCGGGGGTGAGGCTGGCCCCGATCACTCAGCGGGCAAACAGAAATGGCCCGACGGGTGCCATGGTGCCCACAGGCACTGCGTTGGGGACCACTGGGCTAGGTCTTTTGTGGTCTTGCTCCCCTTGCATCCATAAAGATTCTTCAACAACAGTCATGTGAAAAGAACCCAATGTTCTTTCTTCCTTTCTAGGAAGAGGCAGAGGCCACTGGACGTGCTTAGCCCTAGGGCTTCTCTGCCTGTGAAAAGAAGAACCAAGAACACTCCTGCCACTGGAGAACATGGGCATCAATCCCACTGCCTCTTGCATGCTAAGCAAGCGCTCTGTCACTTGAGCTAATTTCCCTATGGAGAAGTAGCTATTCTGACCCACCCATCTTGTTCCAGAGCTCACAACGTCCCTCTGGCTGCCCATGGCTTCCTTCCAAAAGGCAATTTGTGAACCTCTTTGCTGTGGGGTAAATAGCTCAGTTTGCCTTAGACCTCAGGGACTTAGCATGAGGCGTCATCCCAGGCAGCTCTCTGAAAGGAGCAGAAGGCGATGGGGAGTGCGTGGAGAATATCTCAGGGGGAGCATCTACACTGCACCCTTAACTCGAAATAAGCTACACGATTTGAGCTATGCGACTTGTGTAGCTTATTTCGATTGTCTTTCAAAACAGCTTATTTCATAATTTGGAGCGGTCTACACAGTGCCAAATTTAAAAATAAAACACTAATCCAAAATGTCCCTTAATCCGTGTGAAACGAGGTTTACAGGGACATCAGAATAGCAAGTCCAAAATAACGGGCTTTCTGTGAAGACACGCGATAGCTATTCCAGGATACTCCAGTATCCCAAAGTAGCACTGCAGCATAGATGTACCCAGGGGTTGGGTAGCTGTGTTGCCCTTGTTAGGGGATGTGGTCAAAACACAGGTCATGCTGTGAGCAAGATTTCAACATGCACAGGGAAACCCTATTGGATTTCTAGTCCCACACCTTGATCACTCGGGCATGAGCTCAGCACTGCCCCAAGGCCAGGGAAAGCGGTCAATAATCCAGTGCCCAGGCCTGAAGTCACCTGGCACACAGAATTCTAACAGCAAACCTGGCTCCCAGAGCACATGGGGAGTTTGGGGTCTGACTGCTGAGCTGCGGGGGTAAGCATCAAACCAGCTCCCTTCTGTGGGGCCTGTAATTGTTGCCGTCCCTGCTGTACAGAGAGGGACATGGAGACAGTGAGAAGTTAGCTGAGCAGGCTAAGATCACCCAGTGAGTTAGAGCCCAGCTCTGGCCCCCATCTCCCTGCTAACCCATCAACGTAATGATTTCTTTGCTGTCATGGGACTGTTTGAATTGGCCTCTCTTCTTTATAACCAGGGCTAAGCCAGGATAGAGTGTCAGGCAGGAGAACATGACCTGGACCCTGCATTTCTCATCACTTCAGAGACACTTGTTAGTAGAAAAATAAATCATATTCAAATGACTATGGGATTTGGTCCTGCCTAGAGCAGGGGGCTGGACTTGACCTTCTGAGGTCTCTTCCAGCTCTAGGACTATAGATTATGAAACTTCTGTTGTGGTTACTCTGGAAACTTCCCACAGACCTTCCCTCTGAGCCTGGAATTATAATGAATTGGATCACTCTGATTTGTTTCAGTTTGATGTTAACATCTATTGCAAGTAAACAGTCAGAGCCTGTCACGTCTGAAAGGCACAGACTTGTGCCTCAGTTTCCCTACCCGGTTCCCTTCTCTGTATCTTTCCTGCACTGAAGGAGACTTGGAAGAAAATGATTTTGTTAGCACCAGTAACCAAGTCTGATATGCAGGTCAGGAAACATGTCCTCCCTTTTTCACATCAGAAAATAATTAGTTTTTCCCCATTCATCATTATTTATTTTATTGTTGCATTTTCCTCTGAATTTCTTGCCTGTGACAATGCTGAATGGAAAAGCCTTGCTGGGCTGCCACCCACTTGTGTGGCACTTGCCCTGACACTTACAGGCAAGCTAACCTGGATGAAGCAGCAGTCTGTAGCAGGCCTTTGATAGCTCAGCTGTAGCAGGTGCTCTGCAAGGGATCCTTAGGGGGCTAGTTTGACTCTGGCTAGAAGGAGAGCCTCTTTTTTTCCTCCTCTGGGCTGAGGCAGGGCAACCAAAGAGAGGAAAGGCTTGCTGGCCCGTAGGTGGAGCAGTAGGACAGACGACATCCTTCCAGGAAGGGTTGGAGTAAGAGTTTTATATTTGCATTTCAGGTTTAATAATGTAATGTAACACATTTAACAGGTTACCAATTAAGCCCTTTAGTTAAATATATATTACTTTGTTTTAAGGTTTAGAAGTGAGACACAGGATTTTGGTATTGTGTCTATGTTAATGAGATTAGAAATATTGAAGGCCCGGACCTTTAGTGTGAATTGTTTTGATTATAAGATTTAGTAGGGCAATTTACAATGCTGTTTGCTTTGCTCAATATAAAACTCTGCTGTTTGTATCTCTGTGTGAATGAGATAAGGTGTGAAAATCGTTAGAGACAGATGGTCAAGAGAGAAGGGGAAGAATGTGGGGTGAAGACAGACTGTGAAAGAGACTTGTCAGCGTCAGAAAAATCAGAAGAGTGCATCATGATTAAGGAAGGGGCAAGACTGACGGCTCTAAAGATGAAGGCATCCCTAAAAATAACTGATTAACAATCCAGGACAGGATGGCCTCTCGGAGATGTCTGGAATATCAACATCAAAAGATAACAGTAACCGGTCACAGACCGACACAGCAAAATCCATAGAGGAAAGGATTATAAAAGCAGCGAGCTTTGCAATGGGACTTCGGGTTTGTCTTGCCACCAACTCCAGGAGAGCATTGGATTGCAAACGACAAAGTGATCGATCTGGCGGGTCACTAGATTGATCCAGACTCTGGACTGGTAACTATAACATCGTCTGGTGGGACTGTGTGTATGGTGTTTGTGTGTGTGAGTGACTGAAAAGCATATGCTACTGTTGTATTCTCAAATGCGGTGTACTGCCTTTTCCCCTATAAAAGGATCTCATGTGCTTTGTTTAAGCATAACAGAAGCACAGCTGAGCTCTCCAGAGAAGGGCCAAACAGGCTCAGGGAGAAAGGCTTCTGTCAAAGCTTAGGATAGGGTTAGAGCCTTTAGAGCTTCAGTCTATTGCTTTCCCAACTGAGCTACTTCAGCAGCTGCTCCCTAGGCTTTGGGACCACCAGTTCTCAATGGGGGATGTTTTTTCTCAGCAGCAGCGCACAAGAGAGAAGCTATTGCAAGTGGCCCTCCAAGGCAAGAGGAGTTTTCCCTGCTTCCCTCATTTCTTTGCCGCTTCCCTGACTCAATGCTGGTTGAAAATGACTGCGGCTCCTGGGGGGGCCGGGGCGGGGGGGGGGAGGGGGGAAGAAAGGAGGAGGAGGAGGAGGAGGAGGGAGAATGGGCAACAAGACCCAGCTGGCAAACTTCCTCCTTCCCCTCCAGTTTTAAAACAGAAACAGAGCCCTGCAGCCACATTTCTGCACAATGCATGGGGCTGCAGGACAAATTGGGGAGCCTGCCTGGGGTTCCCTGCTGCTTCTGGGGGCCAGATCTGGTGGCTTGGTGGGCCGGATTTGGGCTGAAGGCCATATTTAGCCCAGGCCTGTTATAGGGTTTCTCTCCTGTGTGGATTCTCTTATGTTTAACAAGTTCTGAGCTCTGAATGAAACTTGCTGCAGTCCAAGAAGTGAATGCAACCCTATAACAGGAATGTTGTGAGCAAGACACGAGAAGTTATTCTTCCACTCTACTCTGTGCTGGTTAAGCCTCAGTTGGAGTATTGTGTCCAGTTTGGGCACCACATCTTGAGAAAGATGTGGAGAAATTCGAGAAGGTCCAGAGAAGAGTAACAAAAAACTAGAAGACCTGACCTGTGAGGGGAGACTGAAAGAATTGGGTTTGTCTAATTTGGAAAAGAGAAGACTGAGAGGGGACATGATAGCAGGTTTCAAGTCACTAAAAGGGTCTTACAAAGAGGAGAGACAAAAATTGTTCTCCCTGGCCTCTGATGATATGAGAAGAAGCAGTGGACTTAAACTGCAGCAAGGGAGATTTAAGCTGCACAACAGGAAAAACTTCTAAATGTTTAGAGTGGTTAAACACTTGCATAGGGAGATTGTGGAATCTCCATTAGAGGTATTTAAGAGCAGGTTAGATAGACATCTATCATAGATGATCTTGATGGTACGTGGTCCTGCTATGAGGGCAGGAGAGTGACCTTGATTATCTCTTGAGGTCTTTTTCAGTTCTTGTGTTCTATGAGTCTATAGTTCTCCTGTGTGGATTGTAAGGATGTTAAATTTAGATTAATAAACTAATCAAATAGTTGATGCAATTTGCATCGACTATTAGTTTAGTTTCTAAGGCAGAGGTTCCCTTATCAATGTAGCAAGAGCTCTACCAGCTCTTGCTACATTTCAAAGGCGGAAGTGCTGCAGGGAGCACAGTGACAGCAGGGGACTGCTTGAATCCCCCGTTTGCTCCTGCTCCCCCGGCATTTCTGCTTTTGAAATGTACCAGGAGCCCTGCTCTTGCTACATTTCAAAGAGGGAAGCACCACCAGTTCCCCACTGCACCCCTGCCTCTCCTCCATGGAGACGGTGCTGGGGGAGGAGGGGAGAACAGGCTTCTAAGCTGGCTTTTAAGTCTGATAGAGGCAGAAAGGGGGAGAGTGACTAGTTGAATTGACTATCCAATAAACATATGCTTATTGGATAGCTGACTAGTCACCCACATTCCTAATCTGAACACAGATACAAGTCCCCCCCCACCCCAGTCCGCATTCAAAGGATTTCTTTTGTGAGATTTTCCTATGTCTAACAAGATGTGAGGTCCTACTGCAGCCTTTCCCATAATAAGAGCAATCAAAGGATTTCTCTCCTGTGTGGATTCTATGATATTCAGTTAGGGCTGAGCTCTGACTTAAGCATTAGCCTGAGTCAGAGCAGATGAAGGGCTTCCAACTCAGTCTGGTTTCTCTCCTGACTTATAAAACTTGAGCGCCTACTGAAGTTTCCCCCACAGTTAGAGCAGCTGAAAGGTTTTTTTTCTGTGTGGATTCTCCTATGTTTAACCAAGTCTGACTTGTCCCTGAAGCTCTTCCCACAGTCACCACAGCTGAAGGGTTTCTCCCCTGTGTGGATTCTCCTATGCCTAACAAGGCTTGACCTCTGACTGAAGCTTTTCCCACACTCAGAGCAGTTGAAAGGTCTCTCTCCTGTGTGGATTTTTCTATGTTTAATAAGATATGAGGAACTACTGAAGCTTTTCCCACAGTCAGAGCAGCTAAAGAATTTCTCCCCGGTTTGGACTCTCCAATGCCTAACAAGGTCTGACCTCTGACTGAAGCTTTTCCCACAGTCTGAGCAGGAGAAGGGTTTCTCTCCTGTGTGGATTCTCTGATGCCTAACAAGATGTGCGTTGCTATTGAAGCTTTTCCCACAGTGAGAGCAGTTGAAAGGCTTCTCTCCAGTGTGAATTCTCTGATGTTTAATCAGGGTTGAGTTCTGACTGAAGCTTCTCCCACAGTCAGAGCACCTGAAGGGTTTCACTCCCCTGTGGATTCTCCTGTGTGAGACAAGGTATGACCTCTTACTGAAGCTTTTCCCACAGTCAGAGCAGCTGTAGGGTTTCTCTCCTATGTGGATTCTATGATGTTCAATTAGGTCTGAGCTCTGACCTAAGCATTTTGCAGCATCAGAACAGCTGAAGGGTTTGTCTCCTATGCGGATTCTCCTATGTCTAACAAGTTCTGAATGCTCACTGAAGCTTTTCCTGCAGTCAGAGCAATTGAAAGATTTTTCTCTTGTGTGGCCTCTCTTATGTCTAATGAGATTTGAGTGCTGACTGAAGCTTTTCCCACACTCAGAGCAGCTGAAATGTTTCTCATCTGTGTGAGTTCTCTGATGTCTGTAAAGATGTGAGTTCCATCTGAAGCTTTTCCCACAGTCGGAGCAGTTGAAGGGTTTCACTCCTCTTTGGATTCCCCTGTGTGTACCAAGGTCTGAACTGTCACTCAAGCTTTTCCCAAGGTCAGAGCAGTTAAAATGTTTATCGTATGTGTGAGTTCTCTGATGTCTCAAAAGATGTGAGTTCCAACTGAAGCTTTTCCCACAGTCAGAGCAGTAAAAAGGTTTATCCCGTGTGTGGATTCTGCTGTGTCTTTCAAGTTCCGACCTCTCCCTGAACCTTTTCCCACAGTCAGAGCAGTTGAAGGGTTTCTCTCTGTGGATTCTATGATGCTCAATAAGAGTTGCACAGTCACTGCAAGTATAGGGGGCTTGTTGATGAGGGATTTTCTGTTGAATGGTTTCTGTGTTTCTTTCCAGCCTTCTGCTCCTGTGACTGGATTTACCCTGTCCCTTCTCTGGATGGTTTCTCTGCTCCCTTTCTGGCTTATGACTCTCCCAGGTCTCTCCGTGCTCAGGACTCTGAGAAACATGCCCTTCAGATCTTCCCAGTAACATCCCACGTGGAGCCACTTGCTCAGGTCCTTCCTGCTGAAGATGCTCCCCATTGTTCTCACTCGGCGTCCCATCACCTGCTGGGACACAGAGAGAAATCAGATCTAAATCAGTCCTGAACTTAAAGGAAAACTCTGAAAGGGGAATAGAAAAGGGGGAACACACCCAAATAATGGCAGGAAAGTTTGAATATTCATGAGCCGAGTTCATCTTTCCCCATAACTGTTTCTCGAAGGGGAGAACCCAGCCGTTCCCCTCCCCCACCCTCTGACTGGAGCTGAAGACAGGCTGAAGGGGCAGTTAGACTTGATGAAAATGCAAAGTAACACCTGCTATGAAGACACAAAAATTGGTTTCTGAGTCAGTTTAGCGGATTGCTCACCTATGTGAGTGTCACTGATGATTTCCCTTTCCACACAACCTTGGAGATCTGGGATCTGCAGCTTGTCTGCTTGCTCCACCCAGGAGATCACATGAGCTTTGGAAACTGGAAATCCTGCTCAGGGAGTAATAAACCAAATGTTGACCTTGTTCATTAAGGTCTCTGCCATTACTATTTCCAGACCAAGGATCTGAGTTGCCCACCCAGAGAGGCACCTTCCCCACCTTGCAGAGACTGGGCTCTGGCTGGTACAAGGTTCCAGGACACACTCACCTGCAGTAAAGGTGCATCTCTCCTGCCTTGGGAATGGCCCAACTCTGCTGCACTCTCTAGCGTTCAACTAAGTCTCCCTCATGGTGCATTCCAACCCCCCACCATCCCAGGGCAGGACAGGAACACACTGCTCAGGAGGTGAGCTCTAGCGAGGGCTGCAAAGTTTGACACTGGGGCTCACAGGCAGGGCTCGGGCTGCAGTTGCCATATGGCAGGTCACTAGAACTTGGAGAAAAAGAACTCAGCAAGGCTCTAGTTCCGCAAGGGCTCTGTCCACAAACCTCCTAACCAAGGGGCTCAGCTCACCCTGCTCTTTGGCTCAGATCATAATCATAGAATCACAGAACCAAAGAGCTGGAAGAGACCTTAGAAGGCCATCAAGTCCAGCCCCCTGCCCAAGGGAGGACCAATCCCAATTAAATCAACCTAGCCAGGGCTTTGTCAAGCCGAGATTTACACACCTCTAGGAATGGAGACTCCACTACTTCCCTAGGGAACCCATTCCAGTGCTTCCCCACCCTCCCAGTGAAATAGTTTTTCCTAATATCCAACCTAGACCTCCTCCACTGCAACTTGAGACCATTGCTCCTTGTTCTGCCATCCCTCACTACTGAGAACAGCCTCCCTCCATCCTCTTTGGAACCTCCCTTCAGGAAGCTGAAGGCTGCTATAAAATCCCCCCTCACTCTTCACTTCTGCATACTAAATAGACCCAGCTCCCTCAGCCTCTTCTCATAGGTCAGATACTCCAGCCCCCTAATCATTTTGGTTGCCCTCCGCCGGACCCTCTCCAATACATCCACAACCTTCCTGTAGTTGGGGGCCCAGAACTGTACACAGTACTCCAGATGTGGCCTCACCAGAGCCAAGTAATGCTCTACTAAAGCCAGAAGGAGGCAGAGGAAGTGGTCTGAGCAGGAAAGTGAATCCTTGGTTCACACTCCTGCCTATGCTCCACACTCCCGACCCTGACTGCCTGTCCCTGCCAGCTGACCACAAGAGCTGCTGCTTGTGAGCTACTGCCCACAAGATCTGGCCATTGTAGCATTTGGCTGTGCAGCTTTTCTGGTGTGTGTGGCTGTTGCTGCAGCCGACCTTTCCCTCTGCTGCTTCAGTTCTCCTCCGCAGCCTCTTTGTGTGGATTCCCCACCTTCCTCTTGCAGCCAGCCTGGCCTGCCATTTGTTGCCCTCATTGGCTACACAGAATCTACCATTCATACTCTCCCATCTGGTGGGCACATTCCTCACATCTTCAGCTAGACCCCATCTTGGACCATCATCTAGTGTTGGGCCATGGAAATCTCATCCTCACCCAACGGACTTTCCCAGGGACTTTTCAGCCAGACGGTGGCTAACGCCTGCCATGGCTCATTCGAGCAGGCCAGGGCATGTGACCAGTGCATGTGACACTAGACTCCATCTGGGCCCTGTGCTTTCAGCTTGCAGTGCTGGGGATTCTGCTTGGAAAAATGAGCTCCCCTCCACCTGTGCGGCCATGTGGGAGAGATTCACATGTTGCCCAGAGCATCAGCAGAGCACACACAGCTGGCAGCATGTACTTAGGTGCCCCTCCCGCACCTTGCGCCATCCTGCCACTGCTCCTGGGAGGGATCCTCCTACTAGCTGTGTAGAGTGAATGAGGGGGAATGCTGAAGTCTAGGTGTCCCCCTCTCCCTGTTCCTCAACTCTACAGAGCAGGGCAGAGGGGCCACAGCCTGGCTCAGGAGTTCTGAACGGTGACGGACGGCCTTTCTGACACTGGCAGTGCTCTGCTTGTGAGATTTCCCTAGCAGACAGCTCACAAGGCCTGTCTCCCTCTCACCGCAACACACTGTGGCTATGTCTACACTGCAGGCTTCTTGTGCAATAACTGCTGTGCACAAGAGTTCTTGCGCAAAAGGTCTTGAGCAAGAACATATCCACACTGCCGTGTGCTTTTACGCATGAGCGTCCATGGCAGTGTGGACGCTCTCTTCCACAAGAAAGCTCTGATGGCCATTTTAGCCACAGGGGTTTCTTGCGCAAGAAACCCCTGTTGCCTGTCCACACTGCCTTCTTGCGTAAGAGCTCTTGTGCAAGAGGGCTTATTCCTCATGGAGAGAGGAATAACTCTTGCACAAGAAGCCCTCTGTTCCAACACCTTCCTGTAAATTTACTTGCGCAAGAACACACGTGCAGTGTAGACCCTGCAGGTTTTTGCACAAGAACGGCCGTGCTTGCGCAAGAAGCCTGCAGTGTAGACATAGCTTGTGTGTCACATGCATTGTCCCCTTTTCTCTGCTCATGTACCCCATCTGTGCTGGGAGGCAAGGTAACAAGGCTCAGGGACAGAGCAAGGCAACTTTAAGGTGCCTATAAGGAGCTCAGTATCTCCCCTAATTAATATATTTATCCTTCCCCAGCCCTGTGACACAGAAACATACTGTAACAGCTATTGCAGAGATAGAGGACAGGACACAGACAGTCTAAGTGACTTGACCAAGGTCACGCAGGAAGTCTGTGCACATTGAGACATTGGGTGTGAGACGAGCAACACCCGTTATGTACCTCAAGCTGCGTTCCTTGGGAGGGGGTGTTGAGGGGACAATCTCTCAGCAGTGTTCCCTCTACGTTTTTCCAACCATGGGCAGAGGGAGTTTTGGCTTGTGCACCAATATTGAGGTCACATGCGCTGATCTGGAGGTGTGCCACCAGGGCACCCCCTTTATTAACACGCAGAAGCTCCCCGCTCCCTTCATGCATCAGGCCCTGTTCCCGGCCACCAGAGCAAACACAACCCAATCCATCCATTCCCAGCCCCAGTCTCCAGAACAGGTCCCGGCCCCATGGCAGCCCTGGCTACCTTAGCAGAGCCCTCATCATACCGTCTCAATGAGCCCTACCCATCAGCGCAGCTGCCTGCTACAAGAGGGCTCTCCAGAGGAGGTGGGGGTGAGGGGAAAAGGTTTGTGTGTGGCTGTGCAGGTGCACGCCTTAGCAGGAACCATGCCTCTCACACAGGAGCCAGGATTACTGGGGTGGATTCTCCTGACATAGGAGGGCATGGGGCATGGAGGGACCCTGAACCAAATCCAACCCAGCAGCTCCAGAGTTCACCCACCTCTGATACCCAAGAGGACAGGAATCCTTACCCAGCCAGCTCACAGCCTCATAATTCTCCTGCATCACATCCCAGTAGAGGGCTCTCTGACCTGGGTCCAGCAGAGCCCATTCCTCCTCAGAGAAATACACAGCCACCTCCTCAAAGCTCACCGGCTCTGCCACAGCCACTTCCTTACCCTGGCTCTGCTGGCCATGGGCTGAGCTGGGACAAGACATGGGTGTTCTGCAGCCTGTTAGGGGGAGAAGAACAATTGGAGACATGTCAGAAGGGGCTTTAATCCTTTCCACCACCCATTCTCTCCAGACTCTCTCCCTGGTGATACACATGTTGGACTTTGCCATTTTGGGCAAATGCTTGAGTCTCAATATTCCATAAACAGCACACACAAGTTAGAGCCTAAATGTATATTCATTTCTCTCAGTACCTGACCTGAGTTTCAATATTACCTCTGCTTGCAACTGCATCAGAGTGTCCAGTGTTTCTGATGAACAAGCCCTTTGTTCTGCTGCCCAAATATGGATGGAGTGTCTTAAAATTTTGGCTCCTGTGGTTAAAGCCCCTAGTCTTCCTCCATTTATTATACAGCACAGTCCTAGTCCCTCTCATCAGGACTAAATTGACAACATTTATAAAACCTCTCCACAACAGATACTAAGTGAAGTTAATACCATTGTTCAGATGCTGATTATTAAACATGAGTGGTGAACGTTTGCAGGATGAGATCCGAAAGTAACTGAAGGGATCATTAGTCACGTAGTCTGACCTCCTCTGTGGCAGAAGCCACTCCTTATAACCCAGCTACCCAGGCACAAAGCTCTATTTCCCAAAAGCATATTTTCTAGAAGTTCACCCAGTGCTTTGAAGACATCAAGCGATGGAGAATCCACCACTTCTTTTGTGCCTGCTTTCTAGACTGAAATTGTCTGGCTTCAGCTTTGGTTCTCACTGAGTTGTATCCACTAGACTCAAGAGCCCTCGGGGATCCAGCAGTTTTTCTCCATGAACAGACTGATACATAGGGTGAAAGGCAGAGAGGTGACTGGCTGCCAATTTCGTGTTTTAATCCAGTGTCTCAACCTTTTTTTTTTTAAATAAAGAGCCCCTTTAAAAAAAAATTATAAGTACCCCCAGTACCTACAGTTTTCAGATACACACATTTGTTTAAACAACTTAATCATAGCTGTCCGGGCGATGAAACTTTTGGGTTTAGAAGCACAAAAAAAAAATCAAAGCACTGTAAAACTTAAAACAAAAATTCAGTTCTCTCCAAATTTCAGTTGTGCTGACATATACTCGAGAGAAGTCGGGGGTCCCTAAGGGTACCCGTACCACTGGTTGCGAAACACGGTTTTAAACCAACCCATACTGAAACTGACTGGTGGAGCAGTGAAATCTGAGATTGAAGGCGCTGTAGGTCAGGTGCTTTAACTTCACACCTTTAGCATCATACCCTGGAGACAACCCCTTAATGCTGCTTGTCCATAACATCCACATAAGCAGGGAAGTGCCAACATTCAGATGCAAAGACCTGTCACAGGAAAGCAACAGCTTTAGCCCCACAATCCGCATCAGAGCTCTTAAGATGGTAATAATAATATTTCACTGTGCATCTCAGTCAGTGTTAGTCTGTAAACTCATTGCTCAGCGAATGGGTGTTTTACAGACATGGATGAACATGTATTAGCTGTTCCCCTGCAGAAACACAGGAGCAGATCCACCTCTGGTGAGGTCAGCACCATGCTCCAGACAAGGGTGGGAAATAATTTTCATAAGGGGGCCACGTAATGAATATTAGTATGTGGTCATGGGGCGGATCCCTTCTGCCCAGATTCTTCCAGGGGCTCAGCACACTGACACAAGTGGTATCCTGCAGGCACTAACAGCAGTTAGACCCAGAACTCTGGTACCTGCTGTTCCTGCCTCAGCCCCTTCCACTGACACCTCCAGCTAAGGCACAAACATGGGCGAAATGGTGGGGAAGTACATTGAGACCTTAGGTGTGGGAAGAGCAGCACCATTGTTATGTCCCTCCACCTGCTTCCTGTGGGAGGGGGCTTGGAGGGGACAGTCTCTCACCAGTGTTCCCTCTAAGATTTTTCCAAACATGAGCAGAGTGAGTTTTGGCTTGTGCACCAATATTGAGGTCACATGTGCTGGTTTGGATGTGTGCCACCATGGCACCCAATTTATTAACACACACACACACACACACACACACACACACACACACACTCCCAGCTGCTGGAGCAGAAATTCTCCTTCTCCCATCATGCCACATTTCCAGCCCCAATCTTCAGAATAGGCCCCAGTCCACCTACCACGTAGCAGCCCCGGCCACCATAACAGGACTCATTCCCACTGCAACACGGCCGAGCCAGGTCCCAGTTCCCTGCCCCAGCAGCACCCTCACCACCCCGTCTCAGCAGACCCTACCCACTGGAGCAGCCACCTGCTTAGCAAGTGCTGCTGTGCAGCTCTGCAAAGGAGGTGAGCAGAAGAAGAAATTTTTGTATGCAGCTGCACAGGCACGCACCTTAGCAGGAACTACGCATCTCACACACAGGCCAGGATTATTGGAGCTGATACTCCTGACATTGGAGGGCAGGGGGCAAGGAGGGACACTGAACTGAACCCAACCCAGATGCTCTGGAGCCCACCTACCCTCTGATATCCATGGGAACAGGAATCCTTACCCAGCCAGCTTACAGCCTCATAATTCTCCTGCATCACGTCCCAGTAGAGGGCTCTCTGACCCGGGTCCAGCAGAGCCCATTCCTCCTCAGAGAAATACACAACCACTTCCTTTAAGTTCACCGGCTCCGCCACAGCCATTTCCTTTCCCTGGCTTTGCAGGCCGTGGGCTGAGCTGGAGCAAGACATGGGTGTTCTGCAGCCTGTTGAGGGGGAAAAAAAAACCAAACAATTGGAGACATGTCAGAAGGGGCTTTAATCCTTTCCACACACCCCATTCTCCCCAGATTCTCTCCCTGGTGACACACATGCTAGACTCGGCCATTTTGGGCAAATGCTTGAGTCTCAATATTCCATAAACAGCGCACACAAGTTAGAGCCTAAATCTATATTCATTTCTCTCTATACCTGGCCTGAGTTTCAATATTACTGTGCCTGCAACTGCATCAGAGTGTCCAGTATTTCTGATAAACAAGCCACTTGTTCTGCTGCCCAAATATGGATGGAGTGTCTTAAATTCAGTCTCCTGTGGTTAAAACCCCTAGTCTTCCTTCATTTATTTTATAGCACAGTCCTAGACTAAATTGGACTAAATTGACAGAGAATTTCTAAAACTTCTTCACAACAGACACTAGGGCTATGTCTACATTGTGCTCTCTTGTGCAAGAACATATGTAAATGAGGCGAAGCGGTGAATATCTCTGTGCCTCATTTGCATACTTAATGAGTTGCCATTTTTGCATAAGGGGCTTTTGCACAAGAAGGAGCAGTTTAGACTGATCCTTCTTATGCAAAAATAGCAACTCATTAAGTATGCAAATGAGGCACAGCAATAGTCATCACCACGCCTCATTTGCATACGTTCTTGCGCAAGAGACCGCAATGTAGATGTAGCTTAAGTGAAGTTAGTATCACTGTTCAGATGCTGATTATTAAACGTGTGGTGAATGTTTGCAGGATGAGATCCGAAAATTCACAGATTGACAGTATCTGAAGGGATCATTAGTCATGTAGTCTGATCTCCTCTGTTGCAGAAGCCACTCCCTATAACCTAGTTACCCAGGCACAAAGCTCTATTTCCCCAAAGCATAGGTCGCCTAGTGTTGATTTGAAGACATCAACAGATGGGCTGTGTCTAGACTGGCCAGTTTTTCCAGAAAAATCAGCCACTTTCCTGGAAAAACTTGCCAGCTGTCTACACTGGCCGCTTGAATTTCTGCAAAAGCACTGATGATCTCATGTAAGATTGTCAGTGTTTTTGCGGAAATACTATGCTGCTCCCATTTGGGCAAAAGTCCTTTTGCGCAAATGTTTTGCGCAAAAGGGCCAGTGTAGACAGCCCAGATTTGTTTTCCAAAAAAAAGCCCGATTGCCATTTTCACAATCGGGGCTTTTTTGCGGAAAAGAGCGTCTAGATTGGCACGGACGCTTTTCCGCAAAAAGTGCTTTTGCAGAAAAGCGTCCGTGCCAATCTAGACGCTCTGTTCTGAAAATGCTTTTAACGGAAAACTTTTCTGTTAAAAGCATTTCCAGAAAATCATGCCAGTCTAATCGTAGCCATGGAAAATCCACCAATTCCTTTGGCCATTTGTTTCAGTGGCTGATCATCTTCCCTATCAAATGTTTGTGACTTCTGTCTAGCCTGAAATTGTCTGGCTTCAGCTTTCACTTCTTGGTTCTCACTGAGTCATGTCCACTAGCCCAAACATCCCTTGGAGATCCAGCAATTTCTTTCCATGAACAGATTGATACAGCGGAAGCCAGTCTGCTCCCAGTCTTTCAGCCTAATTATGGTTTTAAACCAACACCATACTGAACCTGAACTAACTAAAACAGTGAAATCTCTGAGATTGAAGGTACTGTACATTATGTGCTTTAACTTCACATCTTCAGCATCATAACCTGGAGACAATTCCTCAATGCTGCTTCTCAGTAAAATCCACACAAGCAGGGAGCTGCCAACATTCAGATGCAAATATCTGTCATGGGATACCAACAGCTTTAGTGCCACAATCCGCATCAGAGCTCTTAAAATAGTAATAATGTTTCATTGTGCATCTCAGCATTATAGTCTGTGAACTCATTGCTCAGTGAATATGTGTTGTATAGACATGGATGAACATGCAGTAGCTGTTCCGCTGCAGAAACATGGGGGGGGGGGGAAGACACCTCTGGTGAGGTCAGCACCATGCCCCAGACAAGGGGTGGGCAATAATTTTCACCGGGGGGGGGGGGGGAAGGGGCACAATGAATTTTGGTACATGGTCATGGGCAGTTCCACGCCTGGAAGGGAAGGGACCTTGGGCAGAAGGCTTGGGTCTGTGAACTAGCTTCTCCCCAGAGTCGTATGGGCCACAGGCTTTGAATTAAAAACACAGCAAAGGGTTCACAGCTCCTGAATCTGCTGCTACTATGTCACCTGGCCACCACCAGGGACTGCTGTGGCTATTAAAATGGCTCCAGCCTCTGCCAAGGTAGTGCCATGACTGAGCCATTTAAACAGCATTCTGCTTCCCGAGGCACCCCTTGGAAATTCAGTGGCAGGGGGCAGCAGGATATAAACAGGAAGCAGCCAGATGCAGTCCATAAGCTGGATTAAAGTACTAGGTGGGCTGGTTCCGGGCCTGGAGTCACATCTTGCCCCGCCCTGTCCCAGACCAGACCCTTGCAAAAAAAAAAAAATCATTTTAAAAACCCTGGATTTTGGCACTACAGAACAGTAGGATTGTCAGAGTGAAGAGCTCCATTAGAATGTATTGTAACAACAGATGTAGCACACAGAGAAACTGTGACACTGAAACGTGTACTCAGAAGTACAAGTAAAACACCTAATATTTATATATGCAATAAAGTAATAGAAAAATCAAGTATGTACCTCAGTTTTTTCAGGATGGGGAATTACCTACAGAAATAAGGATTTTGTGATAAGTTTGCAAGTACCAAATTATTTTCAACAGTATCTTGGTGCGGTCACATTTAATAATCTGCCCGATAGGGACTATTCAGGAAGCAAAACGTAGCCAAGTGGCTGGCGACGTGAAAAAGCACTAGTGCTTAGGGCGACTGTAGTTCCCTTTGCTGAACACCGGACACCTGGGCTATGTCTACACTGACGGGTTCTTCTGCAAGAACATCTTGTGCAAGGGTTCTTGTGCAAGAATACATCCACACTACCATGTGCTTTTGCGCAAGAGCATCCATGGCAGTGTGGACGCTCTCTTGCGCAAGAAAGCTCTGCTGGCCATTTTAGCCTGAGGGCTTTCTTTCGCAAGAAACCCCTGCCGCGCGTCCACACTGCCGTCTTGTGCAAGAGGGCTTACACTTAGGCTGTGTCTACCCCGGTGCCATCTTGCACATAAGCAACTGCTCTTGCGCAAAAACTTGCTGCCGGTCTACACTGGCCACGTGTTCTTGTGCAAGTAAACTGACGTAGTAATATATGAAATCAGGGCTTCTTGTGCTAGAACTGATGCTCCCGCTCAGGAAGAAGCCCTTTTGCACAACTGTTCTTGCGCAAGAGGCCAGTGCAGACAGGCAACATGAATTACTTGCGCAAGAAAGCCCTATGGTTAAAATGGCCATCAGCTCTCTTGCGCAAGAGAGCGTCTACCCTGGCAAGGATGCTCTTGCGCAAAAGCACATGCCAGTGTAGACGCTTTCTTGCGCAACTACTTTAACACAAGAACTCTTGCGCTAAAGAGTTTTTGCGCAAGATCACGCCAGTGTAGATGTAGCCTTGTTAGAAAGGAGCGTAGCTCTTGCGCAAGAAGCCCTGTCTTCCGACGCCGTGCTGTAAAACTTCTAGCGCAAGAGCAGGTGGGCCACATGGATGCTCTGCGGGTTCTTGCGCAAGAACCCACCAGTGTAAACCGTATCTCTGGTGAAATGATCCATAGTCAAGGAGCTCAAGGAGAATCCATAAGCCCTGAGCAGCACAAAGGTCCACATTAGCATCAAATCCCTGGGAAACGTAAGCACGGTGCAGCTGGCGCCGTCGGCTGTGTCTACACTGGCCACTTATTCTGGAAAATCAGCCGCTTTTCCGGAATAACTTGCCAGCTGTCTACACTGGCCCCTTGAATTTCCGGAAAAGCACTGACGATCTAATGTAAAATCATCAGTGCTTTTCTGGAAAAACTATGCTGCTCCCGTTCGGGCAAAAGTCCTTTTCTGGAAAACTGTTCCGGAAAAGGGCCAGTGTAGACAGCAGAGATTTCTCTTCCGGAAAAAAGCCCCGATCGCGAAAATGACAACCGGGGCTTTTTGCGGAAAAGCGCGTCTACATTGGCCACGGACGCTTTTCCAGGAAAAGCGCTTTTCCGGAAAAGCATCCGTGCCAACGTAGACGCGCTTTTTTCAAAAATGCTTTTAACGGAAAAGTTTTCCGTTATAAGCATTTCCGGGAAATCATGCTAGTGTAGACGTAGCCTTCCTGTGTCTAAGGCGGGGGGGGGGGGAGCCTCCCCAACAGGGCGGAGGGGGGGGGGGGAGAGGAGGATGCAAAGGGCCGGGGGGGGGGGTGCAGAGGGAACAAGGCAGCGCGGTCAGTGCCGGGAGGAGGATAGGGGGGGGGGTGCGGGGCCAGCGCGGGGGGGGGAACAGCCACTGGACCCCCCCCCCCCAACACTCACTCACGCTCCCTCCGGGCGGGGCTGGCGCGCGCGGAGGGGGAAGGGGGGAAGGGAGCAACAAACGGAACAATTTGGCCGTTTGTGAGAAGGGGGCGGGGCCTTGCAGCCGGGCTCCAACCCAGCCCCGCCCCCTTCCCCCGAGGCGCTGCTCGGCCCGCCTGGGCCGCCTCACCTGCAACCTGGGGCCCGGCTCCGGGGAGCTGCTGGTCCGAGCGAAGCCCCGGCGCTAGGATCAGGAGCGGAGGCCATGAGCCGCTGCGCACGCGCGTTCTAGCTCTTTCCCCCCCCCCCGCGGGTTTTTCAGCGCGTCCTCCTCGTCACGCCCCCTCGCTCAGGCCCCGCCCACCCCGCCGCGCGTGACACCCGGGTTGGAGTCCGCAGCAACGTTTGACTCCGTGCCGCGGTCCCTGCGCATGCGCCACGTGTCCTGGGGCGCGCGTTCCGAGGGAGCCGTTGTGGCCGTTTCTCGTCGTGCGGCTGCTTCCGTGGAGTGGGGGGAGGGGTAGGAGGAATCAGAGGAGGTGAGGCGGATGCGAGGGGGGGGGGCGACTCGTTGCAGAGGGGGGGGTAGATGACGTTTCAGGTGGGGGGGCGGGAAGAGGGGTGGAGGCTGGAGCAGATATTTCACTGCGGGGGGGGGGGGGGTTGGAGGTTTTGCCCTGGAACCCAAATCACTGGCTGCGTGGGGTGGGGGGGGGCAGCTCCTTGTCCCCCACGTGGGGCGGGGCAGATATTCACCCTCCACCTGCTCAGCCCTTTGGGCTGCACAGACAGAGCACAGAACCCAGGGCTTCTTGCACCAGAAATATGCAAATGAGGCGAAGTGGAATATTCCCGAGCCTCATTTGCATACCTAATGAGCTGTCATTTTTGCCGAAGAGGCTCTTGGGCCGTCTACGCTGCCCCTTCTGGCGCAAGAACAACCCTCTTGTGCAATGCCGGTCTTCCCGAAAAGTAATCGGCGTAGCGGCATGGCGCAAGAAGGGGCAGTGTAGACAGCTCCTTCTGGCGCAAGAGCCTCTTCTGCAAAAATGATGGCTCATTAGGTATGCAAATGAGGCGTGGCGATATTCCATGCTTGGCCTTATTTGCATATTTCTGGCGCAAGAAGCCACGAGTGTAGACATAGCCTAATAGTCTCCCCTCATCCCAGGTTTCTAGGGGCTGAGGCTTTAACAAACCTGCCAATTATTGTTAAGACTCATTACACCAGGGCTACTCAGCCTTGGGGGGGGTTGCACAATGATGCTCACTACATGCCAAGGGCCGCAACTTGCATGGTTGCATAGACATGCAAATATATATGCAAATAGTTTCTTTCACACTGACAGGCATGCACACAAAGCACTTCCCACAGTGCCCCGGCGCTCCTGGCATCTCCTCCTTGGGGGCAGGAAACACCAACACCCATCTGTTCCAGCCAGCCTGCCCTCCTGCTTGCCTCTTTCCATGCTCACACCGCCTGGGAGACACTTCCCCACTGTGGAGTGTGTTCCCAGTGGAGGCCACGTTCAAAGGATCCTACCTGCAGGCTGCGTGTTGAGCACTGTGTAAACCCAAACTGCACCGTGGGCTGCAAACAAACAGGCCACACCTTGAGTAGTCCTACACAGCCTTAGTGTCTGTGACAATCCAGCCTTTGAAATATTGACACCAGCTTAACCAAGGCTTTGGCCTGTGAATTTCACATCCTTAGGTTTGGAAGGATTAGACTTTATCTGCAAATGCCACTAAATGTCAATGTCACTCTCCACACATCAACCATGAAAAAATACTCCCATTGATAGTAATTAAAATGTACCAAGGGGCACAGTAAGAACAATGCTACATGAGAATTTACTACACTTTGATTTACAAATATTCACTTTGCTTATCTTGACATTTGGGGTATGTCTAGACATACAAGGAGGTTTCCAGGATCTGTTGAAAAAGGCTTTCTTTCTTGACAGATCCCCTGCTAGATTGCCACTTTTTGTCAACAAAGTGCTGAGTCAGCAAAACGCAGTGGTCATTTTAATGCAAATTAGGCACAGGATATTTAAATCCCTGCCTCATTTGCAATGTTGACCTGCCTAATCTGCATCTCTCTGCCGACAGAAGGATGCAGTCTAGACATACCCTTGCTGTGGACAATCTGTAGGTGAAGGATTATAAAGCTTTGACTTTTTGAATCTGACCTTACTCTCCTTCAATAATTATTGTCTGATCAAAACAGTGTGGCTACGTCTACACTGTAGGCTTCTTGCACAAGAGTTCTTGTGCAAAAGGTCTTGTGCAAGAGTGCGTCCGCACTGCCACGTGCTTTTGCGCAAGAGCGTCAATGGCAGTGTGGACCCTCTCTTGCGCAAGAAAGCTCTGATGGCCATTGAAGTCATAGGAGTTTCTTGCGCAAGAAACCCCTGTTGCCCATCACACTGCCTTCTTGCACAAGAGCTCATGCTCAAGAGGGCTTATTCCTTGTGGGGAGAAGAATAACTCTTGCACAAGAAGCCCTCTGTTCCGATGCTGTACTGTAAATTTACTTGTGCAAGAATGCACGTGCAGTGTAGAGGCTCTGCAAGTTTTTGCGGAAGAATGGTTGTTCTTGTGCAAGAAACCTGCAGTGTAGACATAGCCTGTCTGATTCCCCCCCCCCCCATGATTTCTCACCAATTAGAAAATGCAAACGGATGAAATGTGTATTAAATGCTAAAAACTCATTTTTTTGTGCAACTGTGAACATTTAAATGAAGAATAAGTATAAAAATTGCTTAAAATAATTACCTGGAAATATTATGTATTTATAAAAAACAGCATTCTGCCAGCCTGAATGTCACTGCTTACCCAGCCCCTGCAGGCTCATGTGAGGGGGTGGGGGCTGCAGGGACACTCCCCACCAGTACAGGGGCTGATGGCAGGGACAGTGCCCTCGTGGGATATTTCTCACTAAAGCCTCCAGGGCTGCAGCCTTGCAAACAGCCTGAGTCAGCCCCAGGAAAGGAAACAGACAGTTGTTGCTGGGCGCAGGGCAGGAAATTGAAACTGACCATGTGAGTTCCCCAGTCCAAAGGGAGCCATGGCTACAGGGAGCCCCGTGGAAAGTCTCAGGGAGGAAGCGACATGTACCCTGTGCCTGGAGTATTTTAAGGACCCAGTGATCACAGACTGTGGGCATAATTTCTGCCGGGCCTGCATCAGACGGTACTGGGATGGAGCCAGCCTGGCCGCTTTCTGCCCGCAGTGCGGAGACTCTGTGCAGCAGGGACTCCTACGGCCCAACAGGCCGCTGGCCAATGTGGTGGCAATAGCCCAGCAGCTGAGCCTGCAGGCAGCGCAGGGTGCAGTAGGGGCTGGGATGTGTGAGGAGCACCAGGAGTCGCTGAAGCTGTTCTGCGAGGAGGATCAAGCCCCCATCTGTCTGATCTGCAGAGAGGCCCGGGCTCACCGCGCTCACATGGTGCTCCCCATAGAAGAGGCTGCCTGGGAGTACAAGGTAGGGAAGTGCTGTCCAATCGAATTGGGCTAATTTTGGATTTTAGTTAAAGGCTAATGTCACTGTTCCCTGGCCCAATGTGACTCATCAGTCACCTCTGTGAAGCCCTCCTGGTAGGGGAGATGCTGTAACAAAAGAAATGCTCTGGTCAGGTGGCAACAGAGGTAAAATATCAAATCTTTAAAGGTACCAGATGCAGGAAACTGAGATGCTGAACCCTTTTCAAACCCAGCTCCCACTGGTGAAAGGAGGGAGCTTTTTATACAAGGGAAGGTGCTAACCATCAGTGAGGTGTAAATCACAAGGGCTGTCTACACTGGCCGCTTGAATTTCTGCAAGAACACTGACGATCTCATGTAAGAAATCAGCGCTTCTTGCGGAAATACTATGCTGCATCTGTTCAGGCAAAAGTCCCTTTTGCGCAAAACTTTTGCGCAAAAGGGCCAGTGTAGACAGCTCAGATTTGTTTTGCGCAAAAAAGCCCCGATGGCAAAAATGGATCATGGCTTTTTTGCACAAAAGCGCATCTAGATTGGCACGGACGCTTTTCCGCAAAAAGTGCTTTTGCAGAAAAACGTCCATGCCAATCTAGACACTCTTTTCCACAAATGCTTTTAACGGAAAACTTTTCCGTTAAAAGCATTTCTGGAAAATCATGCCAGTCTAGACGTAGCCAAGGATTTCCGGACAATCTCTGTGACTGAAGATGGATAAGTTAAAATCTCTAGTTTTTAATAGAATAATGTTTAACAGAATTCATCATTTTTATTTCCATCACAGTAGCCCTTCCAGGCCCCAAATGCGATCTGGACTCTACAGTGTCCAGTGAGGGATAATTCCTGCCCTGAGCTAGACTAAAGGTGTGAAGGGAAACGAAGGCATAAAGCAGTGAAGGAAGTTGCCTAGGATCACATTAGAGCTGAGGTCTTCCTGAACCCAGTCCAGGTCCCTAACCAATAGACCAGCGATTGCCAACCTTTTTAAGAAAAAGATCACTTTTTTAATTTAAGAGCAATCCAGGATCAACCTCAGACCTAAATATCCTTGCCCCACCTCCTTTGTGCCCCTTCTGGGAGGCCCTACCTCTGCTCACTCCATCCTTCCTTCCTCCCTCCCTCCCCCATTCTCCCTCCCTTTCACCTGGCAGGGGCAGAGGGTTGGGACACAGGGTCTGGTCTTGGGCTAAGGGATTTTGAGTGTGAGAGGGGCTCTGAGCTGAGTCTAGGGCAGGCAGTTGAAGTGTAGGAGGGGGCTAAGGGTACAAGCTCTCTAAGGGAGTTTGGGACCAAAGGGCTCAGGGCTAGGACAGGGTCTTGGGGTGTTGGAGGAGGTTCATGACTGGGACAGGGGCTCGGGATTCTGGCTCCAGCTGGATACAGCTTACCTCAGGTGGCTTCTGGGTGGTGGTGCAGTGGGGATAAGACAGGCTCACCCCTGTCCTGGCCTTGCACCACTCTCAAAAGCAGCCAGCACACTCCTTCCATCCCAAGCCCTGTGCCCCCCATCAGTTCTGTGAAGATAGAATACAGGGTGAGAGGGGGCACCCTGACATCAGCGCTCCCTCTTCTCCCTTCTCTGCTCTGCACAGCATGCAGGAGGCTCCTGGGGAGCGGGGGAGAGGACAGCTCTAAGGCAAAGGGCAGGAGATGCGCAGCAGTGGGGAAAGGGGCAGCTGAAGTGTGCTTGATAGCCTCTTGGCCAACCAGTCATGATCACCTGTCAGAGGCTCCAAGATTTACTAGTAGATCTTGATCTACTGGTTGGTGATCACTGCAATAGGCCATGGTGCTACCTCAGCATCAGCCAAACAGTGATGAATCATGGCCATTAGGAGGGAAAGAAGTGTTGATAAAGCCCTCAGGCCCAGCAGGGAGAGGAGGTTTCCCATTGGGATGTTGATCTCCTGGGCTGTTGCATGCGGGGTTAAACTCAGATGCTGCGGCCTGTGGTGCTAGTGAGTATGTGGGCAAGGACGAGCCAATGTGGTTCTGTTGGTCCCACCAGGCAGCCTTTGGGAATTTCCCAGCATCAGCCGTACCAGGGACTGGGACAATGGATACCTGCCCAGAAGGCATTGCCAGTGTAAGTGTTTAGAACAGCACTTGGCAAGACCCAACCATACTTAACAGAAATCAGCTTGTTTAATTGCGAGGGGAGGGTTTGTTACTGAGGCATTCCCAGAATACAAGACAGCCCCACGTCTGCCTGCCTGGGCCCACCAGCATCCTTATTGGTTGGCCTTTGTCATTGCACCCCCACCAACATCAATCTGCAGTGAATAGCCACCTCCACTTCCCCACCCTCACAGGTGTCCTTCTGCATCTTCAGTCTCCTCCTGTCTCTTTTTCGCCAGATAAAGCCATGTCCAGTGCTGAGTCCTTACTGAAAGGGGACAGAACTCCGCAAATTGGGACTCTGCTGCTTAAAACCACACACATTGCCTCCCTGCATTTCATGTGGATTTCCTTGGTGCCTAGACGAGCTCTGTCCAACCACTGCAATTTAAACTCTCTCAAATATGGGTATATTGGTTACTCCATGGGACTCCAGTGCCCTGTTGCACACTGTACCAATAAACAATCCATAAATACCAATAAAGCTTGGTGATAATGGAGATCTGTTTGCAGTTACTAAAATAACTGAACCTGAATGGGTAACAAGTCAGTCTATGGCACACTCCCAGTGACCATTAATAAGATTTCATCTTCTTGGGGACCCTGATGTCACAAAGTGATTGGGAGGAACAGTATCATGGGTTTTTGTAGAACTGGATGTTTTTCCACTCCCCTCATACTCACAGTGAAACTTCCCGACTCATGTCTGTTTCTTCAGAAAAAAATTGAGGCTCATTTGGTCATTGTGAGAGAAGAAAGAGAAAAGCTGCTAGGATGGAAAGCGGCTGGAGAGAGGAGAAGCCAAGAGTATCTGGTAGGTGCCTGTGGGTATGAACTGGCAGGGACTGGCAGTGGGAGTCCTCCCTCCTGCTGCTCTGGGTATGAATTCCCAGCACCCATGAATAACAGAACACGCTGCCCATGACAGGCGGGGGACCATCCCTTTCAGAGGGACACGGGGCCAAAGGGGAAACTGGGAGAGACTCCTTTGCCTTGTACCCACAGGTCAGAAATCTGAGGGTTTCCAAGTTCTCCCTGTTGCTTACTTAGCTCTCCATGAAAGGGCCCCGGGCTACATCCATGCCCCTACCAGCCCTTTCCCTGTTTTCATACAGAAACAGACACAAGCCAAGAGGCAGAGGATTATGGCTGAGTTTCAGCAGCTGCGGCAGTTCCTGGAGGTTCAAGAGCGACTGCTGCTGGCCCAACTGGAGAAGCTGGACGAGGAGGTTGGGAGGCGTCAGACTGACACTGTCAGCAAACTCTCTGCACAGATTTCCTATCTCTGTGAGCTGATCAGTGAGCTGGAGGGGAAGTGTCAGAAGCCAGCAAGTGAATTCCTGCAGGTGAGACTGAGGGAGAAACATCCCAGCTCATAAGAACATAAGAATGGCCATACTGTGTCAGACCAAAGATCCATCTAGCCCAGTAACCAGTCTGCCGACAGTGGCCAATACCAGATGCTCCAGAGGGAGGGTTCACGACAGGTAATCCTCACATGATCCCTCTCCTGTCACCCATTTCCAGACAGAGGCTAGGGACACCATTCCTACCCATCCTGGCTAATAGCCATTGATGGACCTAACCTCCATGAATCTATCTAGCTCTTTTTTGAACCCTGTTAAAGTCCTAATCTTTACAACATTCTCTAGCAAGGAGTTCCACAGGTTGACTGCGCTGAGTAAAGAAAAATTTCCTTTTGTTTGTTTTAAACCTACTGCCTATTCATTTCATTTGGTGACCCCTAGTTCTTATATTGTGGGAATAAGTAAATAACTTTTCCTTATTCATTTTTTCCACACCAGTCATGATTTTATAGACCTCTGTCATGTCCCCTCTTTCTCTCCTCATTTCTAAGATGAAAAGTCCATTCCAAAACACTAATCATTTTTGTTGCCCTTTTCTGAACCTTTTCCAATGCCAATATATCATTTTTGAGATGAGGCGACCACATCTGTATGCAGTATTCAAGATGTAGGCGTGACATGGTTTTATACAGAGGCAATAAGATATTCTCTGTGTTATTCTCTATCCCTTTTTTAACGATTCCTATCATTTTATTTGCTTTTTTGACTGCTTCTGCACAGAGTGGATGTTTTCAGAGAACTATCCACAATGACTCCAGGATTTTTTTCTTCAGTAGTTGTAGCCAAATAAGTCTCCATCATATTGCATGTATAGTTGGGATCATTACATTTATCAACATTACATTTCATTTGCCATTTTGTTGCCCAATCACTTAGTTTGGTGAGATCTTTTTGAAGCCCTTCACACTCTGCTTTGGTCTTAACTGTCTTGAGCAGTTTGGTATCATCTACAAATTTTGCCACCTGACTGTTTACCCTTTTCTCTAGATCATTTATAAATAAGTTGAATAGAATTGGTCCCAGAACATACTCTTGGGCTACATCTACACTGCAGGCTTCTTGCTCAAGAACTTTTGCACAAGGACTCTTGTGGAAAAAGTTCTTGCGCAAGAGGGCGACGCACTGCTATGTGCTTTTGCGGAAGAGATGTGCTTTTGAGCAAGAGTGTCCATGGCAGTATGGATGCTCTCTTGCACAAGAAACCCCTGTTGCCTGTCCACACGTGCCTTTTTGCACAAGAGCTCTTGCGCAAAAAGGCTTATTCCTCATAGAAAGAGGAATAACTCTTGCGCAAAAAGCTCTGTGTTCTTACGATTAACTGTACTTTTTCTTGCACAAGACTGGGGGGAGGGATAGCTCAGTGGTTTGACCCTTGGCCTGCTAAACCCAAGGTTGTGAGTTTAATCCTTGCAGAGGCCATTTGGGGCAAAAATTTGTCAGGGGTGGTACTTGGTCCTGCTATGAAGGCAGGGGATGGGA
The DNA here is from genome assembly GCF_049634645.1 of Pelodiscus sinensis. Taxonomy (NCBI): domain Eukaryota; kingdom Metazoa; phylum Chordata; order Testudines; family Trionychidae; genus Pelodiscus; species Pelodiscus sinensis. The sequence continues at coordinate 9,761,368 of NC_134742.1, forward strand.
CTTGATGACCTTTCAAGGTCCATTCTAGGAGATAGGTGATCTCCATTAATTTTTTTTTTAATGCACTTGTAGTGTGGCTGCTCGACTGACCTTGTAGTGTAGTTTCCCTTTCTGAAATTCAGTGCCACAGTGTTGGGCTGCTGAGGTGTTTTTCCCACCTCAGGGATGTTAAATTTTATTATATTATGATCACTATTTCCAAGTGCTTCAGTTATATTTACCTCTTGGACCAGATCCTGTGCTCCACTTACGACTAAATCAAGAATTACCTCTTCCCTTGTGGGTTCCCCGCACAGGGAAAGGAGGCTCCTGCACTATAAGCGCTGGAGTATAGCTGTCAGATCTCCGTGTAACTTTGGTGTGTGCATTGCTGACATGTGAGGACTGTTGTGCTTTGCAGAGTTACAGACACAGAGATAGTAGAGATGGGCAAAGCCCCATTAACTGAGGGCCTCTCTTCCCCATGGTTGCAAAATTCCTTCTCTGGGATCCCATGTGTGTGTCTGATGGTGCTGAGGTTCTTTTCTCTCTCCCTCCTCTAGGATGTCAGAAGCTACTTGAGCAGGTGCGTGGCTCCCTCACTCCCCTCACACTGCGCTATGTTGGGAAAGAGCTTGGAGTTGACGTTAGCACCACATCTCCCCAGGGCTTTACAGGCAGATGTGAGGGGACGGTCACAGGCTGGGCACAAATCTCTCTGACCAACTTCAACCTGAGGGTCTCATCCTTGCATAGAAGACTCTGGAATTTTCCATTGAGGGGCATAGTCTGATCTCAAATATTTCCTAGAGCTGTCACTTCCCTAGGGACTAGCTGCCTCTGGACTGTGGGCGTGGAACATGGGCCTGTCCCTGCTGGGCACTGGGCACCATTCAGCCTAGGACAGCAGGGGTCAAGAGTCTTTCCCACTCATGAGGTCTATGGAGACCTGTGTGGCATGAGCTGGGGACGGGGGAGCTGGTGTCTCAGTCTTGTTCCAGGTGGGCAGATTCCCACAGCACTTCACCTGGGAACCTGCTGTCCCTCAGAGCCTGGAGACCAAAGAGTGAATTGGCCATGGACACTCAATTCCACCTCTGTCCCTAGAGCTAGTCTCTCCAGGCTGGATTTCAGGAATATTAATGGGTCCTTTCAGGGAAAGGTTGCATGCCCATGGGCTGTTCTGCACATGCTCTCGGGCTGGGAGAAGCAGAAAAATTTGAACTCTAGGCCCATTAGAGCAGCGACTCACTAGCCAGAACTTATGAACTGTGTCACTTGATGCAGCATCAGCCTGTGACATTGTTTCTCTCCAGGTGTGAGACGGGGCAGTTCCAGCCACCAGAGGAGATTTTTCCTGACCTGGACGAGCAAATCAGTGGTTTCTGCCAGAAAAGTCTTGCGCTGTCGGAGACGCTGAGAGAGTTCAAAGGTACCTAGAAGGGATGGAGGAGGGGAAAATGAGCGAAGCATCTGAGACCACGGAAAGAGAATGATGCTGGTCATTTGGTTCACAGTTAGATTAAGCTTCTATTTAAGTGTGAGGTGAGAATGGCTCATCCTTGGGATCTAAGACACTTGGGTTGATTAATGGAACCCATATTGGTTCCAAAAGCAGGCTTTGTAATTACAGTGCCTGTTAGTAAGGAATGACAGACACACAGAAAGAAACACCACCTGCTCCTGGGGCATAGGTGGGTCAAGATGCATTTCTCCTATGATGCTTTGACTACCTTTTACCGAGTCTGACACATTATGCGCAGCCAAATTATGCACTGGTTCGTTCTGGAGGAGGGACAGAGGCGTGTCCCTGAGAGAGCTGGGGCTAGGAAGGGCAAGGGATGAGGCAGGAGAAGGAGGGACAGAGGGACATGGGCTGAATAAAGCTAGGCCTCTGGCTCTTGGCTCCCTGGCCTAGGCACACTAGGTCACTGTAACCGGGATGTGACTCCAGCTGGCGTTAGAACTGCTTGAACCTGTGCCAAGCTCTGCCCTGGCCCTCGCAGCCACTGACCTGCGGGGTCACAAATGGCCTCCTTGCCCTGGTTGGACCGGCACAGGGTGAATCTGGACCATGTAGCCAACCTGCCCCTGCCTCAATTTCCTCTGGATAAAATGATTTTTATCCTTATTCCTGCTGCTCCCTGTAGTGACGCTGAGTTACTTTGGTGCCAAAGTCTGTGCAGGCCTGGATCTAGGTCACGACAAAGGCAGTAAGTGAACGAGACAAACCCACTGGCGTCTGAAGGGTGGGAGGGGATGAGGAGGGAAAAATTAATTCTCACTGTCTGCTTGTCTGTGCTGGGGTGAGTGTGAGGCTGCAGGGATGTTGGTTCCATTTCTGGTGCCTGAGTGGGAGGGAAACAGAAGGTTTCAGACCTTTTCATATTAAACACCTGAGTGTGGCTCTGTCTGGTCTCTGTTACAATTAAATCCCAGCTCTGTGTGATCACAATGCAAACCTGAAATCTCCCCTCTCCTCTCCTCCCCCCTCCAGACACACTGCCATCTGCACTGGAGGTCCAAAGAGGGGAACCTCGAGGAGCGTACAAACCAGGTGAGTTGCCTCAGAGCCTCATATTATTCCGCCCCGCCCCGCTGAGCCAGGCTTGCTGGCCACTTCGAGGTGCAGCGCATTGCCCCAGTTCAGGGAGGCACCAGACAGCTGGCCTTAGCACTGCTGACCAGAAGCCAGCCATGTAAGTGAGATCCACAAACTCCCCCCACCCCGAGCCTCCTCCAGCCCAGGGGCCACCTCCTGCACCCCAAACTTCTCAATCTGGGCCCCAGCCCAAAGCCTAGAGCCCCAGTCCAGAGCCCATCCCCCCATCGTAGGGCACTTTGCCAAAACTGGAGCCCCCTCTTGCATCCCAACCCCTCATCTCCAGGGCTACCCCAGAGCCCTCACCCCCTCCAGCATCCCAATCCTCTGCCCCAGCTTTCAGTCTCCTTTGGTAGTCTAATACCCTCAGCCAAGGTGAGTAACTTCCTCCTCCCTCTAAGCTGCACGACTCACGGATGGGAGCCAAAACAAAAAAGTAGTCAATATAATGGTCTTCAGTTGATATGAGCTTTTAGTAGTTACATTCCTGGACTGTCATTGCTCATGAAAAGTGCTGTCATATGGGTGGCAATCAGGTAAATATTGCATTTTATTAATATCAGCAGGACCGACTAAATGGGGCCTGTGTGTTGTGTAGTCTTGTCTTAATCTTCGTATTCATGCCCATCAGTGTGAAAGAAGCTATTTGCATATATTTGCGTATATTTGCATATACATGCAACCACACTTAAGTTGCAGCCCTCAGCATGTGCTGTGAGTATCATTATGGCCCCTGGGGCTTCCAAAGTTGA